>NC_063059.1:2931088-3546088 GCF_018812025.1 Megalobrama amblycephala | reverse complement strand
GATGGGTGGGTGGGTGGATGGATGGATGGATGGATGGATGGATTGGGTGGGTGGGTGGGTGGGTGGATGGATGGATGGATGGATGGATTGGATGGAGTGGGTGGGTGGGTGGGTGGGTGATATAATGACTGTGAAAGGTCATTTTTACACAAAACTGAGTTAAAATCCCATTACCCCACACAGTACAATTGGTTTGATGGATGGATGGATGGATGGATGGATGGATGGATGGATGGATGGATGGATGGATGGGTGGGTGGATGGATGGATTGGATGGATTGGGTGGGTGGGTGATATAATGACTGTGAAAGGTCATTTTACACAAAACTGAGTTAAAATGCAAAATATCTGTTTAGTATTTATAAGATGAAACATTATTCCATGATAAAAGTACTACACAGTTGTAATATTTTTTTGTTTGTTTGAAATATGAAAACTTATGAAATATCAAAACTTAAGCAAACAGCCAACAGTCTTGGATATTTTTGTCTTTCTCCGTTCAGGTAAATAGGAGCTGTATTGCCTAGAAAGTATTATAAAAGAATTGTGCCATTTGACATTGTGTGTGGAATTTGTCTTATCTTGAGCTGCTTAGTCAGATCATTGTCGCCAATACAGTGCATACACACTGAATCAGTTCGATAGCATTTACATAAAAATTGAATTCTAATCTCGTATTTCATCACCTGCATCATAGTGTTTGATTATATTTAGAAGTTTACATTATGTCATTATTAAAGTGCTCTAAAGTCTCATGCAATCACTTATTTTTCTATGCCCAGATGCATCTAAGAAAGACGTCCCTGAGGACTTTGACATTGATATGGAAGCCCCTGAAACCGAGAAGGCAGCGGTCGCTATTCAATCGCAGTTCAGGAAGTTCCAGAAGAAGAAAACTGATGACAAGTCGTAGTTGCCAGTGGACTTTCTCTGTCCGTACGGCCCCATCAGGACAGCATGGTTTGATGTTGCATGTAATCGAATCCGTTCTATATGGACTCAAGGGAGGGGGATGGGAAATCAAGGTCGTAATCTGTCCATCACTGATCTAACCTGTTATTTTACTGCTGTAACTGTGAATTCCATAGTTTATATTCATTTTGGTTCCAGCTTTATTCTCCATTCTAGCCAAGAATATCTGTCTTACTACTGATGCATGATTTTCTATTGTAACTCAAAGAGCTGGATTGCCAGCCTGTTCCTTATTTGTGAAAGCACAATATGTTTTCATTGTGAGCTGCTTACGAAATTGATTTTAGTCAGAAACCATTTGTTAAATACTGAGCATTACATGTACATAAATATAGAGCAGAACTTTATTTTTGTTTCACACCATTAGTCTTCATCTGATGAATGCTTTAGCATACATTCTCATCCCAGTGGAGTTTAAAAATAACTCGTCTTTTGAAAGCCATATTGTTGAATAATTTCCAGCTTATCTTCCCGAATCCTCACTGTGTGCTCAGTACTCTTTATTGATTCATTTCTCTGTTGAATTCCATGCTGGATAAAATGACTTGAGAGCGAGTGTTTGATTGTCTAGTTTGCTGTGGCATATCATAACATTTCTGTTCATTTTCTTCCTTCTTCCTTTCTTCCATTTTCTTCCAAACATTAGCCAACCAAACACTCAATCATTTCTATCTCACCTCAACTCTTATCTCAACTCAGTCTGAATGAAACAAGAAACTATTAATAAAAATCCTTGAGTCTCTGGAACTAAATACTGTATTGTCTTTTAATTAAACCCAATCTTAAAGCAGGATCCTTATTTAGAATTAAAGATAATGTAATGCGATAAACAGGTGAACATCAGTGTTTGTTAGCAATTTTATGGTCTTCATCTGTATTTCAATGTTTACACTTATATTGGCCTCATCAAGATCAACTTCTAAACTCACTTTACCACATTTACATTGACATCATTTTCCAATTAAGGTCTATAATCTGCTGCTTTACAGCTTTTGGAACATTACTGTATATGTCAAGATGTTCCCAATTAACTAAGGTATTCTTTTCCTGTTGTTCTCTTGTGCAAATAATGGAGGCACCTGCTTCTGCCATTTATTATGCTGCATTGATCTAAGTCATTTTAATCAGTAATGTTCACTTATTAATGAGACTTTTAAAAATATGACATCTGAGAACTGCACTTTTTCAAAATAATTCATTCAGGTTCTCATTTCATCTACGCAAAGACAAATTCAATTTAATCCAAAGGTCCATAAAACCTTTTTTAAACAACTCAGTCTTTCATTTGCATGTTTTATACTGATATCAGAGTCAAAATGGCTGACAGTGCTAGCTATGAACCATCTTCCCTCAGCAAATTCTATGCAAAAGCACTATTTGAAAGAATAGAGCACCTACCCTTCATATCCTGTGAAGGTCACACATTGTACCGAGTAATATATTATTTACACTGAATCCTCTAGTGTACTTGAGCCCAGATTTCCTCATCTGTACACACACACACACACACACACACACACACACACACACACACACACACACACACACACACACACCTCCTGAGCCTCTGTACTGAGGAGAGATCCATGAAGATACACCCTCAGAAAAATGTAAAGGCCTAGCATGGGAAAATAACACCATTAGCGGGGCTGATGGTAGGGAACGAGCAAGAAAAAACATTCTTGGTGTTTAATATGCTAGAAAAAAACCATATGCTTGTATGTTTTCCCTGAAAAGTGTGTATTGCAATAGATAAAGCTCTTCTGGCTGTAGCCCAAGGCTCTCAATGGACCAAAACACCTGTCTTGCCACCACTGGGCCCAAGAACATGGTGCAGATTTGGAAAAAGATTTTTGCTGGAGGTGTTGTACTACTGTATGTTCTATCCAGACATGATGAAGTCTAAAATATTATCTCACTCCAACTCCCACAAACAGAAGATAACCAATGTTACCCTAAGTGAACTCAACTGGTAGGTCACAGGTCTCTTCTGATAAAATTATCATTATCATGAAAAACATTTCTGCTTAATGCAAAATAATTAGGAGCATCTGTAAGATTTCATCTTTAGGTACATACAGAGGTTTTTTTTTTTTTTTTTTGCAAGCATAAAATGGCACAGTGTTACATCAATCATCTCTGTTCTCTGTTTAACAAACTCTCCTCAGGGTGCTTCCCACAGGCTAAAGAGTGCAGCACCTCGGGAATATACCACTGATCAAAATAAGTATACCAAATCGTCAACACAAAAGAACATGAAACATCTTTCTAACCAAATATATGCCATTTTAAGCAGTAGTGCAATTATAGTATTCTCTAAGCACCAAGACTGGGGTGCTGTGTAAAACACTCCATACTGCATAAATTTCATACATGCGTACTCTCACCCCCTTCTGCAGAAATGGATAATCCCTATCTCTCTGCGCTAGGTTAAAAAAGGGGGAAAAAATGGGGGAAAACTGGGGAATTATAGCAGTTTCACTCGTTTATATTCCCCCTTCCCAATTTCATCAAACTTTCAAAACATCAAACATCAAAAAGTTTTTAAGGGGTCAAATTTTTCTTTACATGACCTTAAAACCATGAAGTGAAGTCATATGTGAAGACTGCCGATTAATCTGCCAGGTAGATTAATGCCATATACATATATGTACATATCAGTTAAATAATTTTCCCCCTTTTCACACTTTTCTTACAAACTGTATTTAATCCCTTTTAAATGCATTCTCATGTCCCTTCTTGTAAGATCATATTGCATCACGGTTCAAATTTCAACTAAGGTGGAGAGCATCTCTTTTTTCCTGTGTTCAGTCAACAGCATATTCATGGATTCAGTCATCCTAACTGGCTTCATCATTCTACCAGATTGTGTATGCAAGGTACCCCCTTTTGTTTTATTCTGTTATCTTTCTCCCTTGTGTCACTCTCCAGACTACTCTCTTGAGCATTACCTTAAACAGTCACGTGAATCACTAATAGTGCTTAGGGTGCAGCCTGATGCAGTCGTGTTGCTCAAAGTGTCTTCTGATTGATTGAGTTCACTCCACCTAGATTTCCAGTGTCAGTGCCAGTTACCCTCTTGCCCATTCCCTACAATTGGCCAACAGAAGTAATGGAATGGAACTGAATCAACACTGAACTGACTTCAGCTTAACAACAACACTATTTTCTTTTAGAGCTGCTGTACAGCCAAAATGAACTGTTTGCATCATTGAATCATATTCCCGTATCACTGTAAAGCTGCTTTGAAACAATCTGTATTGTATAAAACACTATATAAATAAAGGTAAGTTCTGTTGAAACTTTCTTTTTGGCCATTTCCCATAGGATGGTAGGGGGTGGTATGAGATTTCTTTACTTCTGATACTTTTCTGCAGCTCAGATATGAGCGTACTCTCAAAGATTTGCTCCTTGGTCTGAGTGGATTCTAAGAGGAAACCTGTACACACAGAATAATGAATAGAGCAAGGGAATGCATGTGTCAGTTTGGTAAAATGGTCTGTGAGAATGAGTAAATCCACATTGTCTCCATTCCTCCCCTCAGCAGACCAAAAATCAATGCATACCAGTTCCAATGGTTTACAAGCTTGATTAATTCCAAAGGTAGTATCTGGTCTGGTGTCTTGCAAAGAACACAACGCTTGCAGTGCTTGCATACTTTCTCATTATCCATGCAACTCTCTGTGTTACAAAAATCAGTGGGGAACTGGACGGTTCTACTCTGGCCCTGGTGGCCTACATTATCACGAGTTCCCTGTTAGGACTGTAGACTTCAGAAAGCTATGTACTATAGAAGATACCTTCTCTTTTCCAAGTTTGTCCTTAGATCTTCAACTTCTCCTAATGCTTTAACATACGGAGCATCTGAGCTATCTTGTGAACCTTCTCACCGTGATGGCCAACTTTTTCTCTTGCAGAAGTAGATTACCCATAATGCATCATTGTTGTTTCTTCCTTATATCTTCAGTAGTAAACACTGGAAGGGTGGACTGACCAAACACCATATGGCTTTAGCATTGGGACAACTGGCAATGCACACTGGTAATCAGGAATCCCAGGCTGGATTCTATAATAGCTTTCAACTCTTCCCTTCTTACTTCTTATCTGACTCTACTCTCATACTCACAATCATGTTGCTCTTGAGAATTGACAAATAGCTTGAATGCATTATGAATTCATAATGAACAGATTCAAAGCTCATGTGATTCGCCTTGTTGCCTGGTTCAACAAGATTTTTATTTTTGCCTGAACCATCCCAACAAGTCAGTTGTACTTGCATTTGTGGGACATTTGGGTTATTCTCAAGTAATGGTGCCATTTGTGTCACCATGGCAAACTATTGATATAACTAACAGGATAAGGATGTTATTTACATTATTTGATAGATATAAAGTTTTTTTTCATGGGTTTGTTAACAATTTTATGGTCTTCATCTGTATTTCAATGTTTACACTTATTGGCCTCATCAAGATCAATAGATCAGTTGGCCAATCAAGATCAATAGATCAATCAAGATCAAGATCAATTAGCCTCAGCAAGTTCAGATTGTTTGGTTACCCTGACCTCTTTTGCAAATGGCTCATGACTCAGGAGATCTGCTGGAATGTTATGTGATCCTGGAATGTACTTCAGATCAAAGTCAAAAGGTGCTAACTTCAAGACCCACCATTGCTCGCAAGCGTCTAGTTTGGGCTTAGCCATTATGTATGTCAATGGATTATTATTGTTTAGTACTGTGAAGGGAGCCCCCTTTAACCAATCAGGAAACTTATCACACACTGCCTATTTAAGTGCAAAGAATTCTAACTGATATGATGGGTTTCAGGCTTGAGAGCGGCTCATGGATTTGCAATTGGTCTTGTTTTGAGTTCATCATTAACATCAATGGATGCAAGAAATGGCTTACTGAAGTCAGGGTGGGCCAAAACTATAGTGTCGCAGAAAAACCTCTTTAAAATTTTCCAATGACATTTGACAGTCTGATGCCCAATCTTCTGGCTCGAGCAATTTGTATGACTTGGTACTGACATTTACACTTCTGCGTTTAATATTAAAACTGCCTTTGATACTGTAACACAGTTCGTATGTATGGGAAGAAGGAGGCGGGAACCTGCAAACATTCAAACAAAACTTTAATATATAAATAAACAAATACAAAACTAAAGTACACAAACATAATAAAACATAAAATAATATCCAGGCCTGGTCCTCTCTCGTCCTTCACGGTCGTCGCTCCTCCTTTTATGCTCCCGGAGCTCCTCCGTGAGAGACTCAAGGCCGGTGCGCCTCGCGCCGTTCCCTCACGGCTCTCGCCCGCCCTGGTCGCCACATACCCCCATCGCCCCTCGCAGGCCGGGGCCTGTCTCGGCGGCCGCAGCACCTGGGGGTAAGGACAGACGAGACGAGAGAAAGGAGACGGAAGCAAGGGGAGCGACAGGACGAGAGAGGGGAGAGAGGAAAAAGAAAGAAAAAAAAAAAAATCTGGGTCCGGTTCCCAGACACGCTGCCGCTCGGTCCTCAGCCAGCCTGGAGGCTCTTCCTTGCGGTGCCATGCGGTGGCACTGGACGCTCAGTGGACGGCCCGATCCTCGACCGCCTCCTGGCGGCCGGCGATGGCTCCTCCGGTTGAGGGCAGCCGGCAGCGAGTCCCCGTCCCCTGCTCCTCCCCTTCATGGCGGACGGCAGCAGGCTCCGGCCCACGGCGGACGGCGGCGACCCCTCCGCTCCCTCCTGGACGGCAGCCACCCCACCTCGTCCCAGGAGCACGGCATCCGGGTCTCCGTCCCACCTTTCACAAGGCTCCAGCACCACCGCCTCGGGCAGCCTCTCGCGGTCTTCACTCCCGCGCTGCCCGAACTCCGCAGCACCGCGATCCCCCTCAGCAGCGAGGGCTCTCCGACAGCATGTCCCTCCCTTCCTCCCAGGTTTCGGCACCAATGTAACACAGTTCGTATGTACGGGAAGAAGGAGGCGGGAACCGGCGAACGTTCAAACAAAACTTTAATATATAAATAAACAAATACAAAACGAAAGTAATGCCGGCAGACCCTCGCGGACGTCTGCCGGCCACACAAACATAATAAAACATAAAATAATATCCAGGCCTGGTCCTCTCTTGTCCTTCACGGTCGTCGCTCCTCCTTTTATGCTCCCGGAGCTCCTCCGTGAGAGACTCAAGGCCGGTGCGCCTCCCAGATGATGCTCGTTATCACTTGCGTCACCGGCCTCGCGCCGTTCCCTCACGGCTCTCGCCCGCCCTGGTCGCCACAGATACTATTGAGCACAACATTCTTTTGGATAGGCTCGAAAATTACATTGACATTAGTGGAACTGCAATGGCATGGTTCAATCATACTTACTGACCATTATTAATTTGTAGCAGTAAATGAAGAGGTGACTTCGATTCAGTATGGAGTACCTCAAGGCTCAGTATAAGGACCATTGGTTTTTTAACCTTTACGTGCTACCCTTGGGGGAAATCATTAGGAAACATGATGCTATATTTCACTCTTACACTGATGATACTTAGCTTTATATTCCTTTGAGAGCTGATGAAACATACTGATTCACAAAACTTATGGAATACATAGTTGATATAAAAAATTGGATGACTAGTAATTTTATACAACAAAATTCAGAAAAAAAACAGAGGTTTTAATTTTAGGATTAAAAAAACTTCAGTACGTTATAACCTGGAATACTGTCTAATTCTTGATGGATGCTCTCTCAAAGCTTCGTCGTCAGATAAGAACAATTGTGTGTGATATTTGATAACAATCGTTCTTTTGAAAGGGACAGGGTCATTTGTAAAACCGCATATTTCTACTTCAATATCTGCTTTAAAACAACCTGTATTGTATAAAGCACTGTATAAATAAAGGTGACTTTATTTGATAGACGTGCTATTTGATAGCAATCTTTCATTTGAAAGACACATTTATAGCATTTTTAAAAACATATTTTTCCATCTTAAAAATATCTCTAAATTACGACATATGCACTTAATGTCAAATGCAGAAAAGTTCATTCATGCACTCGTGACCTCAAGACAAGATTATTGTAATGCATTACTAGATGGTTACCCTGCAGGCACAATAAACAAACTCCAGCTGGTTCTTCCAGCTCCTTTGGTTCTTACAGCCAAGATCACATTAGCCTGGTTCTGTCTACACTGCTTTGGTTCCCTATTAAACATTGAATAAATTTAAAAATCTTGCAGATTACTTATAAATCCCTTAATGGTTTGTACTTGAGTTAGCTCTTATCGCATTATATTCCTTCATGTCCACTACGATCTCAAAATTCTGGCCAGTTGATAATACCTAGAATATCAAAATCAACTGTGGGCAGTAGATTCTTTTCCTATTGAGCACCCTAACTCTGGAAAAGTCTTCCTAGTGTTGTTCGGGAGGCAGACAGACTCTTTCAGTTTAAATCTAGATTAAAGTTTTACCTCTTTAACCTAGCATAGTCATAACATATTATCACAGTTTTTATAATTAAAATCCCCTGTGTTTATTCATCTAGGCCAGAGGAGGACTGGTCCCTTGACTAAGCCTGGTTTCTTCCAAGGTTTTTTTTTCTTACGTTATCACAAGTTAGTTCTAGATCTTCTAATGCTAGGCAAGGGCAAACCATAACACCTAATCATAAAAGTGTGATCTGACTAAATTGACTACCTTCATTGGAATCCATTTGTCTCCCCATGGGGCACACACTGTGCATGCAACTAGTATATTTCTTGGAGTAGATTTGGACATGGTCTTTCAATTTTCCCTACATCAAGTGCTTATGTCAAGAGGCCAAGGTAATACACCGTTTTAGAGTTACTGCAACAACCCTCTGGTACTTCCTTTCCTTCGCCAGCAATCTACATTGGCTAACAGGTCCATCAAGAGTCCTTCTGGGTCATCTGTGGCAGATTGAGAAAAGTTGCACCAATACCACTCTTTTTTTTTGTTTTTAGATGTTGCATCACGTGCTTTATGGCATTCGATCCTACAATCATGTCATCTATGTAACCAGGTACTATGAGCACAGGCACTGCCATTTTGCATTTACATTACAACATTTAATTCATATTCACATTTGTGTGGTGAAGGATTTAGAAAGGAATTAAGGAAATTATCCAGGTACTAAGAGCACAGGAAATAACAATCTTAAAGGTGCCCTAGAATTAAAAATTTAATTTATCTTGGCATAGTTAAATAACAAGAGTTCAGTACATGGAAATGACATACAGTGAGTCTCAAACTCCATTGTTTCCTCCTTCTTATATAAATCTGTAAATATGTAACAGTCGGGATCATTTATATATATGACCCCAATATTTGCATATGGCAGCCATTCAAGACATTACACAAGCCAGTATTAACGTCTGGATCTGTGCACAGCTGAATCATCAGACTAGGTAAGCAAGCAAAAACAACAGCGAAAAATGGCAGATGGAGCAATGATAATTGACATGATCCATGGCATCATGTTATTTTTAGTGATATTTGTAAATTGTCTTTCTAAATGTTTCATTAGCATGTTGCTAATGTACTGTTAAATGTGGTTAAAGTTACCATTGTTTATTACTATATTCACAGAGACAAGAGCCGTTGCTATTTTCATTTTTAAACACTTGCAGTCTGTATAATTCATAAACATCTTCATTCTTTATAAATCTCTCCAACAGTGTGTAATGTTAGCTTTAGCCACGGAGCACTATCAAACTCATTCAGAATCAAATGTAAACATCCAAATAAATACCATATTTACGCGATTAGACGTTGCATGACGAACACTTTGTAAAGATCCATTTTGAGAGTTATATTAGCTGTGTGAACTTTATGCTGTTTATGCTGTTTAAGGCAAGCGCAAGCTCCGTGGGTGGGGAGCATGAGGAATTAAAGGGGCCGCAGCATGAATCAGTGCATAGTTAATGATGCCCCAAAATAAGCAGTTAAAAAAAAAATAATTAAAAAAAATCTATGGGGTATTTTGAACGGAAACTTCACAGACACATTCAGGGGTTATATCACACAATCAGACTTATATTACATCTTGTAAAAAAAACGTTCAATGTTCAATCGTTCAATCACCTTTAATGTCTGTAAAAGTCAGTACCAGCATTGTGTACATGGCTGAATGTGTAATGTACTGTTGCAGTGTTGGAAGTGCTCAAACCCCCCCCCCCCCCCAAACCCAACAAATTGGCTCAGATGGCATCCTCTTTTAAAGGAGCATCTGATACACCATGTCAGGTGTACACAATGGATTGCAAATTGGCGTAGTTTGTCGGCGAAGCAATCATTCACAGAAACTCCCAAAGCCAAACAGCAGGGGTCTTCATAAGAACCCCTTCACCAATTATGTTCGGCTACTTCACTTGAGTTGCAAGGCATGGACCCAGTATCTATTAGAACCTTGCACTAGTAATGGCGCATACTATAGAAGAGACTGTCATTGCTGACAGCTCTCTGATATACAGTACAACATTTCTACTGCTAGCGGGCCTCTCCGATCGGGATGGATAATCAAAGATTGTGGGTTTTGGGGAGTTACTGGTTTGCCCTCACACCCATTAGGAGGTATGGGCATGTTAGTTTAAACTGTGAATTGGCCTGGAAGGAGTGTGTTTTCATGCTGGTTTCCTCTCTGGACCACCTGTGGCCAGGTCTGTGACAACTAAAACACAAGCCATCTCTAATACAGTGTGACTGTGTAGTGTGTCTTTGCACACCTTGCATGGGAAATCATTAGGGACAGTGAATGTTGATGGTTGATTTTTCCCTTTCCCTCAGCTCTTCTCTTGAGTGGAAAGCAATTCCTCTAGAAGGAACACCACTCTATTCATTGTAGCTTACTCACTGTTAACCCTCTGGAGTCTGAGGCTGATTTGGGGCCTGGAGAAGTTTTGACATGCCCTGACATTTGTGCTTTTTTCAGTTGTTCATAAACATATTAATGGAAAAAGTGTCATTACACTGTATTCAGCACAAACTAGGCTACAATAATATGTGAGGAACATGTATGTACATGTTTGTGTTTTTGAAGGAATAACATTAATGCGTGGTTATTGAAAAAACAAAAAACTTAAGTCACTGAAATAAGGCCAAAAAAAGTATAGTAAAGCTGTGTTTACAATACTTTAGGGTATTGGAGGTTGTAGACTAGAGTTTTTGCTTCAAAATTATGTAAAAATTATGCTGCCTACTCCTTCATATAAAACAATATATTGATTTAGTTTTTGTAAGACACTTTTTGCCAAGAAACACAGTATGCGTGGAGGCGTGAATCACCACTGAATAATGGGCCATTCTCACCTGAGAAGACAAAAGAATTGCATAGTAATGAGCTGAAATGACTTGCATATTAATGAGGCATTTCAGTCAGGTAGGCTGTGAAAAAAACCCTCTGTGATGTCTCAAGCTCATCATGATATATGAAACATACAGAAAAATATTATTACAATATAAAGTAATGGTTTTATATTATACTTTAAAATATAATGTATTTCTGTGATGCAAAGAGTCTGAATATAGGCTTTTAGTTTAAAAGCATGCACATTTGGAGAAATATTGGATTCTCATATGCTTATGTCAATTTTCTATACAGAGGAGTTATATTTATTTAATATTCATTGTCATTACTATGAGCGCTGGTGTTTTCAATTCATACTTGAAGTCGGAGGACGCTCTCTGTGCATTTTTAGTCCACAAATTCATCTAAAAGAAGAAGAGGCTATTCCATGAATGGAGTTTCCAATTCATACTGCAGCCGGAGGGCGCTAAAGTAACAAAAACTCATCTAAAATTCATCTATAGAAGAAAAGAAAACAGGAACTAACTGCATGTCCTCTAGAGCTCCCTAACCATGACTTTTACATCCAGATAAACATTTTTCAAGACAATAAATACACGATTGAGACGATGAATGCATGTATTGACTGAATTTGCGTCTGAATAGCGCTCCCTCCGTGGGCGTGGCCGCATTAGCGGATAATGAGCTGAATCACGGACTTCTGACATGGCTCTCTTTTCATACAGATTACATAAACACAGAAGGTTTGTTTTCGATTTGACTTACATGATTTAAAACCTGACATCTTTTTTAGACATAAGTGTAATTTTTCTGTGATTAGTATTCACTAAGTTACAGTTCATTTTCTGAGAACTATCAGATTGGACTTCGTTCAGAGGGAGAGGAGAAATCACGCATCATGTTAGTTTTCTTTATTTTACAAAAAGCACAACATTTTGTTTTTACTCTGAGTGTATACAAATAAAAGAAGATATTCTATAGTTTCAATTGATATATTACTTATGTCTCTATGACAAAAAATGACGGAGTATTTTAAGTCTGTTTTGCTGCAATGTGAAAAAAAAACCTGCAAAACGCGCCGGCGCGTTTTCAGACCTCAGAGAGTTAAATGTTTGGGAAACTAGGAAAGCTGACTGTTGAGGCATGCACCACGCACCAGGATTTAAAGCCCTGCACGGGCCTCAAATCTAGGCCCTAGCCTAGCCCTGGCCAGAGAAGCTTTTAATCCAGTCCTCCTTTTCTAACTCTTTCAGCTTCTCTGAAGGCACGCTCGCTGCTACTGCTGCTGGCAGGGACACTAAACACAGTGCGAGCCAGTCATGACAATGGTGGTAACATGGTCTCATGCTGTTTCCACCTGCAAGGCAGATCTCATAGTTTCTTTTAATTAATGAATGTCTAAATATATATATAAAAAAGGTGAAGCCCAAAACAGGCCTGATGCCTGGCCCTAGGGGTGTAAATAAGTCGGGCCCTGTTGGCCTCAGGCTGAAATGCAGGGCTCTACCAGAATGATCTTCCTTTTGAATCTGAGCTCTGTTAAATTTAGATGAAAACATGCCTTGAATGTTTCCAACAGTCTTTTTTCAACCGGTTTACTCTGAAAGGCAGAGTAGAGGGCTGGTTCAGAACAGTGCTTTACAAACATCAATGCTGCTTCATGACTTGGATCCTCAACCCTTTTCCTTGTCTCTGATCAATGGCCTTATCTAATTCAGTGGTCAAGACTGTTTTCTGATTGTCTTGGCAAAGTTAAGTAAAAATCTGCTAATTGTCGTTGAAATGGACTCTCCTAAGTGCTGTTACCATAGATAATATCAGGGTCTCTGCTTATATTCTCTTATGGGCTGTTGTGAATCATAATTTGGTCTATATCTTTAGCACACCTGAGTAGTCTGTTCATTGTCTCTGCACCTTGTTCAGACATGCTACACAGTTTTTTGGTCATGTACAATTACATCATTTCATGCCATTCGGTCTATCTATGTCATCACCACGGAAATGGGTGGCTCCTTAATAATCTATTGCTTTAGAATCAGATTTATTTTTGACCAGTCATAATGCTGCCGTATAGTGCTTGAATGTGGAGGGGTCATGGCAGCGTTAGATTCCTAAGTGCTTGGGCTTGCAAAACTTTAGCCAACATGTAACCCTATTTCATGACATATTTTTTTGACTAGATCGACTAGAGTTTGTTTTAAAGGGGTCCTTGATTATAATTTAACTTTTTTAAACTTTAGTTAGTGTGTAATGTTGCTGTTTGAGCATAAACAACATCTGCAAAGTTACGACGCTCAAAGTTCAATGCAAAGGAGATATTTTCTTTTACAGAAATCTCTTTTTAAGGACTAAAACAAAAACGTCTGGTAGGGACTAGAACAAGCTTCTTCCAGGGTTTGTGACATCACAAACCCCAACATTTACATAAACCCTCGCCCCCGAGAACACGCAACAAAGGGGGTGAGGCCATATTCGGCTGCTTTAGAGAAGAGGAAGAGTTGTTGTAGTAGAGTGTTGTTGTCATGCTGTCATTTTACGCCGGACTGCTTCACAAACGAGGGTCAATTCAACACTGGATTTGCACAAAAGATTAACATGACGGTACATGCTAGTCGATGAATTGAATCAACTCCACAGCAACTACATGAATTTATCTACTAACCCAGAGGTCTCCAATCCTGCTCCTGGAGGGCCACTGTCCTGCAGAGTTTAGCTCCAACCCTAATTAAACACACCTGAACTAGCTAATCAAGGTCTTACTATAGGCAAGAAAATTCCAAGCAGGTGTGTCGAGGCAAGTTGGAGCTAAACTCCGCAGGACAGTGGCCCTCCAGGAGCAGGATTGGAGACCCCTGTACTAACCGTTCAGAAACGTCCTAAAAGTTGTAACTTCTTCCTGAGTCTCTCCATCAGTGTTGACTCCGGTTTGAACGATGTAAGGCTGAACACCGTTACTGACAATCCTCATTTTGGCTGCGTGAGATTCTCCAGCTTTGTTGTTGTTGAGTAACCGAAGCGCAAGCTGTTAAAGCTCCGCCCTCTTCTGGAAAGGGGGCTGGGAGCAGCAGTTCATTTGCATTTAAAGGGACACACACACAAAACAGTGTGTTTTTGCTCACACCCAAATGGGGCAAATTTGACAAGCTATAATAAATGATCTGTGGGGTATTTTGAGCTGAAACTTAACAGACACATTCTGGGGACACCAGAGACTTATATTACATCTTGTAAAAGGGGCATTATATGTCCCGTTTAAATCCTAAGGCTGACCTTGGCTGAGGTCAGCTCTGTCTCATTGACCTACACCATCAGCTGGTCTGTGTATTGCTATTGAGGACAGTGTAGAAACCGTGGCCCTGTGCTCAATCATACTAGCTGACTGTCATATCCCTGCAATATTCCCAGCTGGTGTTTTGGGGGTACTCACTATACCTGTAACAGTACTAAGACTGTCCATATTTTCCCCATTGTTAACATCAAATTCAGCAGTTACACAACCATGAGGTGGCTGATCACTTTCTGAAAGTCACAATTCACTGACATTTTCTTAATATTCTGTTAACAGCTTAGTTGACCTTCTTCTCTTTTAGGATAACAGGATGTGGACTCAGAGTTCTAATTGCAAATGGGTCCCCAGATCACTGGTCACACAACTGGATCAACCCCCAATAAGGACAAACACCGCCAGTGCCTTCTTTTGGTGCCTGCTGCAAGCATAAAATGGAACAGTGTTTCAACAATTGTCTCTATTCTGTTGAACAATCTCTCCTCAGAGTGTTTCCTGCAACCTGAAGAGTGCAGCACCCAGGAAATAAACCACTGATCAAAGAAAGGGGTATACCAAATATATGTAGTATAAAGCAGCAGTGCAATTATATTATTCAATAAGGACCAAGACTGGAATGCTGTGTAAAACCCTCACATTTACCATACTGCACACATTTCATACATTCTCCCACCCCCTTCTAATGAAATGGATCACCCTTCCTTCCTTCCACCAGGTAAAAAACTGCATTTCTATTTAATAAAGTTTGGTGAATTATAACACCTTCACACCATTACTCATGAAAATGACAAAATTCTAAGAAATGGTGTAGTGACCTAGTGCATGTTACATAGGGAAAAAAAAAAAAAGAAGAACATTGCGGGCGGACACAAAAACACTCCGTGAATACCCGCTTATGACACAGCAGCTGAATTTTCACAAAGTTACCTTTCAAAATGTAGCCTTTTGTTTCAGTTGTTTGTAGCTGAATATCCATTTCATCCAGCAATGTTTGTTCTCTGTCTTCTAAAGTATAGTGTCAGTAAACTAAACTGTCTGACTGACTGAGACATCGCGTCAGATTATTCGGTGAGAGAGCAGTCCGAATGAATGAATCGATTCAGACAATTTTGCACACCTGCTCGGCCAACTCACATTAACTGAAATGTAAAAAAAACCCCAACAACAACAGAATGAATGATTAATTCACAAATGATTGGTTTCAGTCAACAGAAATAACAAATAATAACTTGCAAATAAACAAATAAATAACAAATAAAGAACAGTGAAATGAAATGAAATGAGTTTGTTTCACTCAAATAATAATGAAAGTTCATTGTACTTAATAGAAAAAAGTTGCATGAACTTAAAATTTGATTGTAGTAAGCTGAACTTAATATGATTGAGTTGTAGCAGATTTCTAATTCCCAGCATGCTTTGCGTCAGACTGTATAAGGAAAATAAATGTAACTTTGAGTTTGATAAACTTAAACCATTTAAGAGAATCTTTTTCTTCAAACCATTTAAGTAGCTATATAGTTGTTAAGACTTAGATTTGTTACCTGAATTCAAACTGAATGAGTAGAATAAACTTAAAATCTTTAAGTTGGGTTTGACTAAACCAACACTAAAATATATACGAATTTAACAATGTATATGAGTTTACATTACTCATACTTATTGGTTTTAAAACTGAAATGGTTTAAAGCACTTGGTTTCCTCAAATGGTTTTAGTTACCATAACTTATTGGGTTTTAAAGAAAAAAAATTTTTTTCTCATGGTAAGTGCAGCGCATACAGCTGCAGGAATGATTCATATATTCAGACAAACTGTATAAATTAGAAAGACACCATTCAAACTATAAAGACAAATCATAGCCTATCAGTAGTTTAGCATATTGTTCGAAGAGCTGTTTAAGTGGTTTGAACAACCTTAAATTAAAAGAATTAGATGAGACTTCTTTACATAGATTGAATTACCCAGCCTCAATGAGCAGCACAATACAGGATATCAGAGTTTTAACAGCTTATCTGCTGGCTGAAACTAAATACATTGCTTGATCTGTACACCTTCAATTTGGTCCTTTTAACAGGCAATGACAAGTCAAATGCTCACCGGTCCTGTGATCCAGTACTGATGGATATGATGCTATAAGAAGCTGGTAAAGTGACTTTCTGCTTAGCGAAACAATCATGACTAGTCAAGTACATTTGGCCTTACATATGATACATTAGCAAATTACAAATTTAATTTGTCCTAAAGATAATCATGCCAAAAAATGTATGAAATAATAACAAACCCTCCTGAGCATATTTGAAAAAAAGAGTGATATCATCTTCAAAACTGTAATAACTCCAACTAATCATCCCACAGATTCCCAAGACAAAATGTCCTACAACTTGCATATGATTATTAATAATAAAAATATCATAATATGTTAAAATTAAGATTAAGTCCAATTTCTAAGAAACGCATCTGTATATTTTTCTTTTGAGAGAGATGAAGGTTATTCCATGCACTATTGTCTTGAAAGAAGAAAGCAAACTGGATCTAACCAGCACATAGAGAAGTGGATGGCCCAGGTGCACAACAGCAAGAGAACAAGAACATCAGAGTCTTTAGTTTGAGAAACAGACGCCTCTGGTGCTCAGCTGAAGAAGGGAAGACTCGAGAATACAGCTGTCATTACTGCACGTGGATGATTCTTTGATGAACAGAACGTTTGAAGAATAACATTTATTTGAAATAGAAATAGTCATTTGTAACATTATACATGTTTTTACTGTGATTTTTCAACAATGTAACGCATCTCCTTGCTGAATAAAAGTATCAATATCTTACAAAAACATAAACATTTCATAGTAATTCCAAACTTTTAATGATAGTGTTTTGTTAAAGAAAGATTTCTACTACGTTCATTTTTTTCAAAATACATCTTTTATAAGGTTTTGTTTGTCCCTACTGTCACCATCGTCAGATATCCGTTAAAAATCAGGTATTAACAACATCAGCCTTCATCGTGAATGTCTTCATCCATATTTCATCAGCTATGAGTTCAAGATAACACAGCCTTTGGTTATAGTTCATATTTATTTAATTATTTATATATCATTTTAGATAATCATGCTTTAGTTTGTGTTAACCATCATATGGAAACTCCACCACAGGAGGTTTTTTTCCCTCCATAATTTTAAGAGGGTTCTACTATGGGATAGCAACTGGAAATTTAAAATGGTACTGCATTTAATACATGTGTAATATCCAAAATATGATCAGTTTGAATGATAGATTTCTGAAGTCACACTATTGTTACACATTACCACACTATTAGTAAGCATTGTTATTTGATGATTTTGCCATACAACTTCAACTGAAAGAAAGAACTAGGGGGGAAAAACAAACGAATACCACTTCATTTATTTTAGTAAATTCACTGTAGTTCTTGGAGTTGAGTTGGAGGTGTCCAAATGGCAGATATTATGTATTATTAAACATATCTGAATATAAATTTTAGTTTTAAGTTTGACTCATTCATGTTGTTTGACTGAGTAACCATGACCTATTGCTTTTTTCAGGAGGCATTTGACTATTTATTGGAAGGTGATGATTAAATAAACCTAATGTCACATGTTTTTAGAAAAAAAAATTAAAAGAAAAAAAAATCTTATTTGCTTTAATTTGAGTGAGTGAATATGTTGGTTGGCTGCATATGTGCTAGTTTTTCAGCTGACTGTAGAGAAATCTACACAAACCGAAGAGCTCCTCCTACAGGCAGCAGTCAGAGTTTCTTTTAAAACATTTCAAAAGACATCGCAGTGCCATCTGTTGGTTATGATCATGGATGGATGTTTGAGGGTATAACCTGGGCATAAATATACTCTTGACTTCCTGTGGACTGGACCCTCTAGATTTTTGTGAATTCTGACATTATATCCTGACTTAAGCTAATTCTGATTATATATAGGGTGAATTCAAGTTGATTGGGACAATTTTTCCAAGTCATCTCAATAGTAAAAAAGTGTCCCAATCACCCTGAATTTACCCTATATATAGTCAGTCATTTTACATTGTCATCTTTACAATACGATTGATCTTTGTGTTTAAGGCAAGCGTATTTAAACTGATGTCTAGACTGACATTCGAAAGGCAGGCTTGACAACTGAAGACATGAATGGCAAAAACGAATCATGAAGTAGAGCATTAGATATCAGAAAACTATGGTGCACTGTTTTTTCATCATTCTCTCTCTTTTTTTCTTACTATTCTCACCCTTAGAAACGTTTTTCAATTATAGTTTAGAGACTGTGTCATTAGTTTGTCTCTTTATTGTCAATCATCTTCGGGTTTATTTTTCATTATGCATTACTGAATACATTCATATCTGTTAGTACTTCAAGATGTCCAAGAATTACGAAATTATTAGTAAATCCAGTGTCATATTGCTCAATTAAAATATCTTCTCTTTGTTGCGTGTCTTACACAAAACAGGCCACACCATCTACAAACAGGTGAATCAGATACCATTCATTCAAGGAGCTGCTGGAGAAAACTGCATATAGACGTTTACGTTTCTTCCACGGTTCTCTCTTTGCGTCACACATGCTCTGCAGCTCATCAGATGAAACTACCGTTACGCAGTCACAAAAAGCTCCAAAAGAGGAAAAAAAGACAAGAGAACCCAACAGTTTCAATTTTCTAATCAAACCAGATGTGTGCAAACATGACTAAGGACTTTATTTACCAAATCTTTTTTTTCCTCCCTGTATTATCCACAAATAAAAGTGATCTCTTCATGTGTATGTATATATTTATATATATTTATATTTATACGTATATTATAACATATATTATAACATATAATGTCATAACATATATTATAACATTATATAATCCCTTAGTGTGACAAAAAAATCTCTTGGAATTTATTTTTTTATTTTCAGGTCCCCATGCAGTCCTTAGAAAGCACAACATTCTGAGATGAGTGGAAACTGTGGACGAGTGTCCTCCAAGTTGGACTCGTTGTCCTTCCTCCATGTCTTCTGTGATCGTCAGATAGACCGCCGCGATAAACAGCTATGAAATTGCCGATCACACCTCAAAACAACAGAGTCATGGATAAAGAAAGCGACGTCTTCCTGCAGAGCTGACCACACCCCGCCTTTTTAAACCATTTTTTGATAATTTTTCTCTATTTTTATATAATAATAATGACTATAGAATTATCCTTGATATAAATTCAAAAGTAGTTCCTCTGTCAATTTAAATAAATAATTTTGGCAATCTTCCATAACGGTGGTATTTAAAATAAATGAATGATTACGTAAAAAATCCAACTTAGTCAGAAAAGAGGGCAAAAGAAGAAGGTGGGCGAAAGAAAGAAAGTGTAAAAAAACAGCAGAGAGAGTGAGACAGACAGAAAGAAAGACAGATGCAAAGAAAACTATCCACTTCTTTAGGAATTCAGAATGTATGTACAGGACTCATCTCTGAATCAGAAAAGCGCTCGTCTTTGCAGCAGGTCCTCACGTTCGTGTGTGTGCGTGACAGTGCAACGTGGTCCGTAGCTGTAGTCCTGTGTTATACAAGTGTGTAGGACTTTGCGTAGGGGTTGTTGCTTTGTTTCAGGTGTCCTCTGGAGTCTAGCAGTGATTCCTGGGAGCTGCTGAGTTTGGCGGCCTGGGCCAGGTCGCCCGGCTCGCGCTGTGGCAGTGTCGAGGCAGTTCCCGGCTGCCACTGCTGTACTGCCTCTCTGCTGGGGGGGCCGGAGGAAGAGAGGGCTGACGAGGGGGTCTCGGAGGGTGTGGGGGCCAGCAATGCTGGCCGCTTCGCCAATCGGCTCTTCTGTGGGTCCATACAAGTCTGTCCTGTGGCCTCGCGACCTGAAGGGGCCGCCCCCCGGTTCAAAAGGAAGTCCATGCGTAGGTAAGGGGGAAGATGGACCAGTTCACCTCCTACAAGACAGACAGGGTCATGTAAGTGTGAGCACTACTCAAAGATCAGATTTGCTTTCCATTAAAGGGGAAATTCTGGGTTCAAAACAATCTGCCAGGTTCAAGCTACATTAATGACAGGACAGGATAGGATAATTTCAGTCAGAATAGGAAAGGGAAAGATAAGGTGTTATGATAGAATAGGTTAGGTATAGTGTAGGATAGGAAAGGTTTGGTTTAACGTAGGACAGAACAGGACAGGACAGAACAGGATAGGTAAGGTTTATCCTTTAGTCCATGTTGTTTTCTGTTGATGCATGCACACAACGTCACTAACCATTATTTATAGAGCATCTATGGGTTATGATAGGATGAGGCAGATTTACGATAGGATAGGGAAGGTTTCTTTTAGGGTAGGTTAAGATGTGGTATGATAAAATAGGGTAGGAAAGGATCGGACAGAACTGGATAGTGTAGGATAGAATAGGTTTGTTTTAGCGTAAGATAGGATAGGTTATGTTTAGGGCAGGATAAGATAAGATAGGATAGGTTAGAGTAGGATATGACAGGTTAGGTTTAAAATAAGTTAGGATAGGATAGGATTGGTTTGGGATAGAATAAGATTAGGTTTGCTTTCCACAATGTGATAAATGAGAAAAAAATGGATGTAGAAAATAGTCTTTAAAGGAATGTTCTGGTTTCAAAACAATCTGCCAGGTTCAAGCTATATCAATGACAAGGACAGGACAGGATAGGATAAGATGTTATGATAGAATAAGTTAGGTTTAGGGTAGGATAGGAAAGGTTTGGTTTAAGGTAGGACAGGACAGGATAGGTAAGGTTTACTCTTTAGTCTATGTTCTTTTCTGTTGATGCATGTACAAAACATCACTAAACATTATATAGCGTGCACCTATAGGTTAAGTTTAGGGAAGGAGAGGAAAGGACAAGACAGTACAGGATAGGATAGGGTAGATTTATGATAGGATAGGGAAGGTTTGTCTTAGGTCAAGATATGTTATGATAAAAATAGGTTACGTTTACGGTAGGAAAGGATAAGATAGAACAGGATAGTGTAGGATCAGATAGATTTGATTTAGGGGAAGTTAGGATAGGTTAGGTTTAAGATAGGATAAGATATATTAGGATAGGTTAAAGTAGGATATGAAAGATTAGGTTTAAAATAGGTTAGGATAGGATAGGATTGGTTTGGGATAGAATAAGATCAGGTTTGCTTTCCACAGTGTGATAAATTAGATGAATAAAAATGGATGAAGGAACTAGTTTTTAAATTAATGTTCTAAATTCAAAATAAGATTCCAGGTTCAAGGTCTGTCGACACCATCCAACAGGAAAGTACAGGACATGACTGGACAGTCTTTGGATTGGCTAAAATAGGTTTAGGGTAGGAGAGGAGAGGGTAGGAGGGTAGGGTAGGGTAAGGTAGGGTAGGATAGGAGAGGAGAGGAGAGGATGGGATGGGACAGGATAGGATATGAGAGAATAGGATAGGATAGGATAGGATAGGTTAGGTTAGGTTAGGATAGGATAGGATAGGTTAGGTTAGGTTAGGATAGGATAGGATAAGATAGGAGAGTAGGGTAGGGTAGGGTAGGGTATGTTATGGTATGGTATGGTAGGATAGGAGAGGGTAGAATAGGAGAGGAGAGGATGGGATAGAATAGGATAGGGTAGGATAGGATAGGATAGGAGAGGAGAGGATAGGAGAGTAGGGTAGGGTAGGGTAGGGTATGAAGATAGGATAGGATAGTATAGGAGAGGACAGAATAGGAGAGAATAGGATAGGATAGGGTAGGATAGGATAGGAGAGGAGAGGATAGGAGAGGATAGGAGAGTAGGGTAGGGTAGGGTAGGGTATGAAGATAGGATAGGATAGTATAGGAGAGGACAGAATAGGAGAGGAGAGGATGGAATAGGATAGAATATGATAGGATGGGATAGGAGAGGAAAGGAGAGGAAAGGAGAGGATTGGATAGAATGGGATAGGAGAGGATAGGAGAGGATAAGAGAAATTAGAGTAGGATATGACAGGTTAGGTTTAAAACAAGTTAGGATAGGATTGGTTTAGGATAGAATAAGATCAGGTTTGCTTTCCACAATGTGATAAATGAGAATAAAAATGGATGGACAAACTATTTTTTAAATGAATGTTCTAAATTCAAAATAAGATTCTGGGTTCAAGGTTTGTTGACACCATCCAACAGGAAGGTACAGGACATGACAGGATAGTCTTTGGATTGGATAAAATAGGTTTAGGATAGGATAGGATAGGATAGGAGAGGAGAGGAGAGGATAGGAGAGTAGGGTAGGATAAGATAGGATAGGATAGGATAGGATAGGATAGGAGAGGATAGGATAGAATAGAATAGGAGAGGAGAGAAAGGATGGAATGGGATGGGATGGGATAGGATAGGATAGGATGGGATAGGAATGGATAGGTTAGAGTAGGATATGACAGGTTAGGTTTAAAACAAGTTAGGATAGGATAGGTTTGGGATAGAATAGGATCAGGTTTTCTTTCCACAATGAGATACATGAGAATAAAAATGGATGGAGGAACTAGTTTTTAAATGAATGTTCTAAATTCAAAATAAGATTCCAGGTTCAAGGTCTGTCAACACCATCCAACAGGAAAGTACAGGACATGACTGGAAAGTCTTTGGATTGGATAAAATAGGTTTAGGGTAGGGTAGGGTAGGAGAGGATAGGATAGGATAGGAGGGTAGGGTAGGGTAGGGTATGGTAGGATAGGAGAGGATAGGATATGAGAGGATAGGATAGGAGAGGAGAGGATGGGATAGGATAGGATAGGAGAGGAGAGGATAGAAGAGGATGGGATAGGGTAGGAGGGGATAGGATAGGGTAGGATAGGATAGGAGAGCGTAGAATAGGAGAGGAGAGGATGGGATGGATGGGATAGAATAGGAGAGGGTAGGATAGGATTGGATAGAAGAGGATGGGATAGGAGAGGATTGGATAGAATAGGATAGGAGAGGATAGGAGAGGTTAAGAGAAATTAGAGTAGGATATGACAGGTTAGGTTTAAAATAAGTTAGTATAGCATTGGTTTGGAATAGAATAAGATCAGGTTTGCTTTCCACAATGTGATAAATAAGAATGAAAATGGATGGACAAACTAGTTTTTAAATGAATGTTCTAAATTCAAAATAAGATTCCGGGTTCAAGGTTTGTTGACACCATCCAACAGGAAGGTAGTCTTTGGATTGGATAAAATAGGTTTAGGTTTAGGGTAGGGTAGGGTAGGATAGGATAGGATAGGAGAGGAGAGGACAGGACAGGACTTTATTGATCTTCTCCCGAGCTAGTAGAATTTCAAATCCAAATGTGAATCCTGAACAGAGTGCAGTATTATATAAAACTTGTTCCAATAAAGCCAGTGATTGAAGTTTATATCACATTCAGCGGCTCTATTGTGATAGTAAACTGCTGTTTTGTAAAGACAGACAATACCTCCACAGCACAGGATGCAGATCGCCCTTATTTGCCCTTAAGGAACAGTGTCATGTGCTTTCACTAAACAAAGGTTTCCTGTCTGGAGCATAGTGCAGATACATTCACAATGGGACAGTAACACTAAACTCTAACCAGTAACCCAAGAACTGTCTGGGGCCTGAAATCAGCCCTGGGTGGCCCTAGACATAGGCCACGTTAAGCCCATTAATGCGAAAAGAACATGGCAGTGTTTGGACAACAACCTTCAAGCCTGTACCCATCAACACAGGAGTTGATAGCACACCGCAAGAGTGACAGCTGACTGCTGCACAGGTAAACTGAGGAACGTGTGGAAAAACAGACTCGCACACATATACTACTGCTCAAAAGTTTTTTTGGTCCCACTTTATATTAGGTGGCCTTAACTACTATGTACTTACATAAAACATAAGTACACTGTATTTACTGTGTTCATATTGTATTGCAAAACAATTTTGCCGCTACTGAGGTTGGACACAGGTAAGATTCGGGACAGGTTTGGTGGTATGGGTACAGTTAAGACTGGGTTAAAGTTTAAGGGAAGTGTCAAAAGTGTAATTATAAATGCAATTACAAAAATTTGATTACAGATGTAATTACATGCAGGTATTTTTTTAAATATAAGTACTATGTAAAAACATGTATGTACACAATAAGTGCATTGTATCAAATGATTCATTTAAATGTAAGTACATAGTAGTTAAAGACACCTAATATAAAGTGGGACCTGATTTTTTTTTTAAGACAGCAGCTATTTGCAAATAGTTATAGATTTGGAATATTTATGATAGTAATTATTATTAGCAAAAAGTATTTTCTTTGCACTAAGTGCAAATAGCGTTGCATGGTATGTACAGTAAGTGTAAATAGTGATAGATCGTATTTACACAGTGAAAATCACTGTATTTTCTTTTGCAGTAAGTGTAAATAGTTGTTCGATGCTGTATATGCAAATAGTGGCAGATACTATTTGCACTTCAGTGTATTGTAGTATATTATAATATAGCATACAATAATAATATATTCAGTGTAAATGAACCCTACCACTAACCCCACCCATTAAAACTTTATTCCTACTGTTAAACACCTGTTAAGGCACTTTATTTCCACTTTTCTTTTTCCAGTATTTCCTTCACTTTTCTTTATTATTTCCAATATTTTCTTAAATTTTATTTAAAATAAATGCCTCTCTGTCCTCAGCATGCAATGTTTCGAGTGAATAGCTAGTGTAACCGATCTAATCTAAGCCCTTAAATTAGAAGGGATTCTGATTGGCTGTCAGTGTTTTATCGTTCAACAGGTGGAAAAAAGTCGTTGTGAAAGTGATCCCAAAGATATTGTTTCTCTACGTCATTATATCTGTGGTGTGGACAGTACTATTGTTTTACAGAGAGAACGATTTTTAGAACTCTATCTTTATCGTTATCTTTATAGTTATCGTTCTTTGTGTGAACGGGCCTTTACTCTCCACACCACTGATCCTGTTATCAATGGGATTTCTTTCATAATTATCTGGCTCAATAAAATGATGGTGGGCAGAGTTAGTGTAAATAGCCTCCGCCAACATTTTTTTCAGGACTCTTTGATGAATAGAAAGTTCAAATGAACAGCACTTAATTGAAAATAGAAATCTTTTGTAGCGTTATAAATGTCTTTATTGCTACTTTTGATCAATTTAATGTGTCATTAACATTACAGTAACCCCTCTTCTTCAACTACCTGGCTTCATTCTGGTATGTAACACTCACTCACTTTTCACAATCCAATCAAATCCTGATAGATACATTTGAGTTCTGCCCTACTTTTTCTCATGTTGAATATCCTGGTTTACTCAGAAATATGTCCAATTATGAAAGTAAAAAGACTTCAGCAGGGTTTTGCTCATAGGGTATATTTAATAAAAGTAGAAATTCAATGATAATTAAACTCCGCCATAAAAAGAGTGGAAATGACTTGCGTTCCCATCGGAATTAATATAATTTATAAATAATTTAGTGGTCAAAAAGGTCTTTTCACATGATTTACTAATAACCAGGATTTTTGTATGTGTGTATTAAATACAGACACCAGTGTTGAAGACGCCTATTCACTAGAGAGCCCTTACTGAGCATTTGACAGATACAAATGTGCAAATTCCATTTTGATGGTGTGGAAAGAGCTGCGTCAGTTTAAAATCAAGCGAGAATACAGTAAATTGGTTTTCTGAAAGCACAACTACAGCTTAGGCAGCTGACTCTTTAACGTGTGTAGCTGACTCTTCAACATGTGTGTAGCCTTACCGGGTCTGTGTGCTTTGGGCACGGCCATATTCATGACCCGGCTGGCGTCTTGTGGTTTGGGCGGGGAGGCGGTGAATCTGCAGATGCCTGACTCTGACGGCGTGCTGGACGTCAGGCTGTCTGTGTAGTCATTGGTGCCAGCTGTCATCTGTTCAGAGGATGTGTCTGAGATGAAGCACTCTGTGATCGTGAACTTAGCATGTCGAAGCTGTTCCTCCATCTTGGCGTGTTCGTAGGCACGGGCTAACTCCTCGTACGTGGAGGAGGCGCTTTCTGTAGACACCATACTGCTGCGAGCTCGGTCTGTGATAGAGAATGCACACATCATTATAGATCATAAAGCTTTTTATCCCATGTGGTTGATGCAGTGTCTCTCGAAACACAGTAATTAAACGGGTCATATCTTATTTTTATTTATTTTTTACCTTGAGGTATGGTAATATATTCCACTGATAATGTCAGTCAAGGTTTTTTCATGACCACCCTCTTTGCTGGCAGTTTTTTGCTATTTTTTTTTTTCTGCAATTCTATGGAAATGACGATTGCCTAACAACTTTGCAGTGTTATTTTTGTTGAGGAATAATTTTTGTCATTATTTTCGTCAACGACAGACAGAAACGAGACACTAACTAAATAAAAAACAGCTTTGAATAGTTTTTTACAAAAACTATGACGAAAATCTACTGATATTTTCGTCAACAAATGAAAACGACGAAAATGTTAGGGAGGGATGATTTGGGATGCACACATTTGAATTGTAATGTGTTGATCTACCCGGCGGGACAAGTTGGCATACACTTGCTGCATGTCTCATAAAGCATTCAAAAATGTAAACATCTGGGAGAAAGAGAAGAGCTATAAATCTGAAAAAGCGTGACGACACAAAAAAGAGATCTACTCGGTACGGTTTTCTGTGCGTACACACCCGAAGCGTGTAGCCGCATACACAGAAAGCTAAAAGTGCACGAGTACTGAATTGAGCTCTCTTTCACATCTGAATGGACAAATATAACAAAATGTCAGTTTTGGAGAGGATTCACGTAAACACAGTCAGTTATGTCTTAAGAAAATGTGTAAACTAAATGGATGTCTGACAATTTCATTACTTTTTGGAGTTTTCAGATTTAAAAAGGTTTAAAACATCTAGAGATAGAGTAGGCTACACTTGTTCTGCGGTACTGTTGCTCTCACTGATGGTCCGAAAGGTGCATAATAGTTATATATATATATATATATATAGCCATATGCTTATTTTATAGTGTTAAATAAAAATCCCTTCGGGTGTACCATCACATGAAATCCTGCAGGCGTCCATGCTTTCTCCGTCCAATGCAATAAATGCACATCCTTGAATGAGTGCGGATTTCTAACGTATTTACTTGAACTTCTCAGGTAATATCTATGGTTTGACCTATTTCAGAGGCGGCCAAAATCAGAATTTAAAATGGACTGAATAAAGCTCTCCACAAACTTGATGTGCGATGATGCCGCGCTGACTGACATGCATGGTCACACACTCAGAGCGATATTGTAAGTTACTGTTTAATACATTTTTAACAAACAGAATAATACAGTCACTCTTTTAGCTATGTATTTTAACTATTATAGTATTATATTATTTCAAAGGAAAAAAAATAATGAACTAACTATTGACTTTACATCATCAAGTCAGCTGTCACTTTGTCCGAGGCCCTGTGTGGTCACACACTTGGCTCAGCCCTTGCAACGGTTCTGCTGACAGTTATTTATGTGTGTTAACTGAAGTGGATATCTGTTACCTGTGTCCTGAGAGGGACTGACACTGTAGCTGTCGCTCTCTTTGTCCACTGAGCCTGTGGCGCGCGGTGTGGGCAGCCTCCAGTCAGTAGTCAGAGTGTGTGAGGAGACGGGAGGGTGCGGTCGGTTCAGGGTCCACTGGCTGGCGTAGCGACTGCGTGTGGCAGGACCTGCTTTAGCTGTGCGGCGGGCAGTGGGGTCTGAGGGAACAGAGACATACACCTGTTCAAACCGTGACCGATGTGAAGTGAACCAAATCTCTGCCCTTCTGGTTGTACTATGGTGCAGTGTTGGTTTCAGATGGCAATACCATGGTACTTTGGTACTTTGCCATACCAAAATCCCCTCCCTCTTGATTTTTAGTTATTTTAGCTTGGACATTCGTTGAGGTGATGGACATGCAATGATGGCCCAACACTGGCTGATGGCCAACCATCGGCTTGGTGTGTCAGCCATAAAGAAAGCTCTAAAGCTCTAGAAATGACAAAACACCAAAACTTTCTATCAAAAGTAGAAAAAACAACTGTGTAAAGATTGTTCCTTTCCCCCTTCTGTATTCCACGAAAAAGTCAAATGGGTTTGAATCATGATTTTTCAGCTCATTTGAATCCACCTGAATCATCAATGACTGTATTCATGACCAGTGTCAGAGAAATGCTTCTCTTCAGTTCAGCTCCACTGAAGCCGTCAGTGAGCAGAGGAACCTACACTAACATTCCTGTGAACTCCATTAAACTGCTCATGTGCTGTACATGTTATTTAAATCACAGGACCAGATAGAGAACCTCAATATTCTTTCAGGTCACACTCAGTGGGTTGACGTGAAATTAAACCATGTTCAGGATGATTATTCAGGATATCTGACAGGCAAGAGGTAAGAAGGACAAAGCATTAATCTAATATTAGTTTGAGGTGTGAAACTGCGTCACTTCAAATTCAAGACTATACCATATGGCACTCCTGAATGTTTGATTATGAAACTTTAGCAATATAAACTATTGAATCCAAATACTTTCTCAATCAGATTTAAAAATACCTTGTGCACATATGCACAGTTATTACCTAGTTATTACCCAGTTATTGCAATTTCTATAATAAGTACATAGTATGCACATGGGAAACAGGAGTGAAAAAAAAGTGGTACATTACACATTACAAACATTACATACACTCTTACAAACATGTGTATGTTTAGTTACGTCTTACAAAGTACTAATATTAATGTGCAGTCTGACATTAATATTAGTATTTTGTAGTATTTTGTACATAGTATGCACATAGGGAACAGGAGTGAAAAAAAGTGGTACCCATACACACATTACAAACATTACATACACTCTTACAAACATGTGTATGTTTAGTTACGTCTTACAAAGTACTAATATTAATGTGCAGTCTGACATTAATATTAGTATTTTGTAAGACGTAAATAAACATACACACTCTAAAAAATCTTGAGTTATTTTTTTTACCCAAGTCCTGGGTTGAGTTTTGGGTTATTTTTTCAGTGTTTGGGTATTTTTTGCATTACCCAGCTCCTGGTTCAGACGTAACAACCCAGTGTTTGGGTAGTTTTTACGTTACCCAGATTCTGGTTCAGATGTAATAACCCAGTGTTTGGGTAGTTTTTGCATTACCCAGATCCTGGGTCAGATGTAACAACCCAGTGTTTGGGTAGTTTTTACGTTACCCAGATTCTGGTTCAGATGTAACAACCAAGTGTTTGGGTAGTTTTTGCATTACCCAGATCCTGGGTCAGATGTAACAACCCAGTGTTGGGTATTTTTTGCATTACCCAGATCCTGGTTCAGACGTAACAACCCAGTGTTTGGGTAGTTTTTACGTTACCCAGATCCTGGTTCAGACGTAACAACCCAGTGTTTGGGTAGTTTTTGCGTTACCCAGATCCTGGTTCAGACGTAACAACCCAGTGTTTGGGTAGTTTTTGCATTACCCAGCTCCTGGGTCAGACCTTGTTCAGACGTAACAACCCAGTGTTTGGGTAGTTTTTGCATTACCCAGATCCTGGGTCAGATGTAACAACCCAGTGTTTCGGTAGTTTTTGCGTTACCCAGCTCCTGGGTCAGCCGTAACAACCCAGTGTTTGGGTAGTTTTTGCGTTACCCAGCTCCTGGGTCAGACGTAACAACCCAGTGTTCGGGTAGTTCTTGCGTTACCCAGATCCTGGTTCAGACGTAACAAACCAGTGTTTGGGTAGTTTTTGTGTTACCCAGCTCCTGGGTCAGACGTAACAACCCAGTGTTGGGTAGTTTTTGCATTACCCAGATCCTGGGTCAGATGTAACAACCCAGTGTTTCGGTAGTTTTTGCGTTACCCAGCTCCTGGGTCAGACGTAACAACCCAGTGTTTGGGTAGTTTTTGCGTTACCCAGCTCCTGGGTCAGACGTAACAACCCAGTGTTTGGGTAGTTCTTACGTTACCCAGATCCTGGTTCAGACGTAACAAACCAGTGTTTGGGTAGTTTTTGTGTTACCCAGCTCCTGGGTCAGACCTGGTTCAGATGTAACAACCCAGTGTTTGGGTAGTTTTTGCGTTACCCAGATCCTGGGTCAGATGTAACAATCCAGTGTTTGGGTTGTTTTTGCGTTACCCAGCTCCTGGGTCAGACGTAACAACCCAATGTTTGGGTAGTTTTTGCGTTACCCAGCTCCTGGGTCAGATGTAACAACCCAGTGTTTTGGTAGTTCTTGCGTTACCCAGATCCTGGTTCAGACGTAACAAACCAGCGTTTGGGTAGTTTTTGCGTTACCCAGCTCCTGGGTCAGATGTAACAACCCAGTGTTTGGTAGTTTTTGTGTTACCCAGATCCTGGTTCAGACGTAACAACCCAGTGTTTAGGTAGTTTTTGCATTACCCAGCTCCTGGGTCAGACGTAACAACCCAATGTTTGGGTAGTTTTTGCGTTACCCAGCTCCTGGGTCAGACGTAACAACCCAATGTTTGGGTAGTTTTTGCGTTACCCACCTCCTGGGTCAGACGTAACAACCCAGTGTTTGGGTAGTTTTTGTGTTACCCAGCTCCTGGGTCAGACGTAACAACACAGTGTTTGGGTAGTTTTTGTGTTATCCAGGTCCTGGGTCAGACATAACCCAGGGGTTGAGTTATTCATTGCGGGCATTTTGCACCCTCTTCAGGATAGCAGTGCAGCTCCGTCAAATTGGTGCATGTCTTTCGGTTAAATACAGGTTTGTGTACGTTTTATTTTTATGTAAAAATAAGTTTTTGTTCTGTATACATTTCATTTTATGCAAAGCAACATACAGGGCGTGATGTGATTCACCTAAACGAGTGTCGCGTCAGTCTTTTTGTGTGATGGAAATGCCTAATGCCTTGCATAAAATTTTATGATTTTATTCCAAAATACAGTATATCAGAATATAAATACTTAGGATGTTAAAATATGTTCTCAGAACTGTACACTGATTATATATGGACAGGTTATGGAGTCAGTTACAGCATTTTTTGGCTACGAGTGAAACGCAGGCGGCAGTCTAAAGTTAGTAGCTCCCCCGCCGAACGCGAGTCATCTCCGGCATGAGATCCTGCGCCGTCACGGTGGAAACAGAACAACAGAGACTGGTCCATTACACTTGAATTACTTCTAAATGCTTCATTTTTAGGAAAATCAACCAAATTTGCTGGGTTAAATTAACCCAACATGTGTTGTCCTATATTTACTCAGCCCTTGGGTTGAAAACACAATCAATCAGTACTTTTGCCTTTAAGACTTAAGAACATTAAAAAAAGTACATTATAACTTTTGCTAGAGCAAAAATAAAAGAAGTACCTATAGTTTCACTGCAGTAATAGCTACTTAAAATAACTTGTGTACTTTGTCCATCACTGATGTACGAACCCTTTGAAAATGAATCTATGAATTCTACCCAGGCATCTTTGGCATAATATTTTATGATTTGCGATTCACAAATTCTGATCTTGCATATTTATATCTGCCAAAGATTACTTTTGGACAGTTTGTTTATGCCATTACTTATAACTGACTGTGACTATGAAATCATCTACACAAATTGAGTGGCTTTATGAGAGTTTATGTCATCAACAGAACCAAGCCGACCAGTTCAGTTCTTACTTGTACCAGGTCTAGCATCAGACACGTCTACTAGTGGTCCAGTGGCCTGAGATAGAGACTGGTAATGCACTGTATGGGTAACAGTAGAGGACTTCTGTTTAGACGTTTCTCCAAAGTCATTATCCGTCAATAGAACTGTGGAGCGGTCATCTGAAAAACAGAGGAAAACAGGTAAATGAAAGCAGAGAAGACCATCATGCAATATACATTTTCTGATGAAAACATGAGTGGTGGGTGTTATTGGCTTTTTTCATCTCTCCAACAAGCCACATGGCTCCATTAATCACTCATTGTGCTCTCAAAAACATTTACACCCTGAACTAAAGACAATGTCTAAGTGGTCAGAACCCCTTTAGGGTCAACCATCAGAGTTTCCTTTTCAGTGAACTATGCCACAGAAGGGTCCATTGACAACACAAGAAACAAAGCAATACCTCTAAATTCTAGCTGAACTGGTGCATTAAGAAGTTTCACGGTCTCATTGAAAACTCAATGCGAGGGTTAAACTGACTGATAGTTCTTTCAGGTCAGAAACTGCCAGAAACATGATATTTAATTCTTTCACTCTCTAAAAGGTCATTCTTTCCTCACTTTCTTTCTTAATATACAGCAAAATTACTGATTTGGCTGCACTGACGAGCCCAGCCCAGGTGAGAAAAATTAATGCAAAAGTAATGTAACACATTACTTTTCATAAAAAGTAACTAATTAACACTAAGTTACTTTTTTAGGGAGTAAGACAATATTGTAATGCATTACTTTTAAAAGTTCCCCAACACTTTAAATTCAAATTTAATCAGCTGTAAAACAGTGATTCTCTCAAAAATCCCTATAGATACAATTATTGATTCCTTTTGAGCTAAATTTACCTGTTTCTCTTACACGTTAGCACAAACGTACAGGGTGAGTTATGTGAGAACGTTTAAGTACTTGGGTTGTTAGGTGTTTGTTAGGAAAAGCATAACATAATGGTCTCTTACCGATTGTCTCCATAGTGTCTCTCTCCTCAATGAGCAGCTGAGCACGTGGGATATCGATGTGCATCCTCAGAGTCTGCTGCTGTTTGTTCACGGTGTCTGGTGTACGTGCATTTTTACTGGAGAAACACGTCAAAACAACAGAAAACAATTACAAGCACTACTTTATGACAAAATTTAATGACTTATATTATAGTTATTTACCTCATTAGCATCTCTGCTAGGCTCTTTGCATCTGTTGAATTAAGAGAAATTAGGAAGATATGAATTGCAAAACATTGATTATATGAAGAACTTTTTGAAGTATCCTCAAGGATCTATGATGTTCTGTTTGCAAGATATGGTACGAGTCCACACACCTCGTAATCTCTTGAGTCTCTGCTCTCTTCTCCTCCTCCTCAATACCAGAAGAACAATGAAGACCATGGAGATTGCCACCAGAATGCATATGATTGTGACCATCATCTTTAGTCCTTCATTGCCCTGTATGTTCTCCTGGCTGGGGTTCACAGTCTTTGGCAATGGAGCAATTGTGCCTGGAGAAAGAAGATTGAGTATATGAAAGTTGGTCTGACTGGTAAATAAGCATTGCCAACAAAAATGCTGCCTAGACAATGAGGACACCTAACTGGTTAAGTGGTTTAAGCAACTACTTCCAAACACTGAATTGAAACATCACTGATTTTGACCCGGTGTGGTAATATAAGCTCTAGTACTCACTGCCATCCACGTTTAGAGTAGCGAACAGCACCTTCTTCTCTGCTGTTCCTGCACTGTTGCCCACTCTCATTTGGAGCTCGTACCAGGTGGCCTCCTGTAGGTCGTACAGAACTTGACTCTTGATGAGGGAATCTCGCTTTACCATGGTCCATTTCATAGTGTCCACGGGCCGATATTCCAGTGTGAAGGAGTCGATCGGACAGCCGCCGTTGTTCCAGCCAATGAGGTTGAGCTCCACACGGGTAGAGTTGATACTTGAGAAAAGCTCATGGTCTTTGGCGAACTGTGGTTCTGATAATGTGGAGAAGATTAATTCTGATGTTAGAGAAAACTGTCAAACTTTTAAGAACTGAAATAGAATTAAATTTTTGTCCTGAGTAGTCACTTAGCAGGGAGTTTAATCTAAAGTGAAATTATAGGTGAATAACACTGAGCCGATTCTTAAACACCTCTGATTGGCCATTGTGTTCATGCCCTCAACAGATATGTCTGTGATTGGCTACAATGATCAACAATTCAAAAACATGCTGTAAATAGACATCTTTGAAGTTCTTCAGCACTTACACAGATACACACAGGAGCGTTTGAAAGCAGGCATCTCTCAGCGGATATACAACGAATCCGCTGAGAGATGCCTGCTTTCAAAGCGCTCGCTGAAGAACGTCACTGATGTCTATTTACAACATCACAGACACATCTGTTGAGCACATGAACACAATGGCCAATCAGAGGTGATTATGAATCCTCTCAATAGTGCTCAAAATGCTAGGGGGAAATGCTGGTATCATCACATCTTTAAAATTTCAGTACCGACTTGGTCCTGAAGTCTGTACTTTTGACAACCCTACTTCAGCGTGGCCTGCCAACTTGTTTCAATAGGACGTATGTGAACACAGTGATGTAAACTATTCTAAGCTGTTGCCTTTATTTCAAGGGTGGTTTGTGTGCTTTTCTCAAGGGCACAATTGCTCATGGCCTGCTTTGAATCAGCATTCAGTTGCCGTTCAGTGATCAGTCATGCACTTTAGTCACTAGAGTTTGCCATAATTAACTATGAACACGACATAAAAGACAGATTTGTACCTTTCCCATGGGTTTTAGCCTCAATGATTTCACTGATGCGTCCAGGACCAACTGCATTTTGTGCAGTCAGAGTAAATTTGTACCAAGTACCGCACTTCAGATTCTCCAGACGGTAAGAGCGCTCACTGGGGCTGATGGAGAAACTGCCCCACTCTTCACTGTTATCCTCAGAGTACTGCAGAATGTAGCCTGAACAGAGAAACACCGCACCACCTTCATGCTCAGTACTTGTGCTCATTTTGACAAATAAACCACAGAACTTTATTCATTTACTTTTACTTGCACTGTAAATTGAACTACTGTACTATGCAATGTTCATCAAAATACACATATTAGTGGAATCTAACCTCTGATGGAGCTTCCTCCATTGTCTCCAGGGATCCAGAACAGCGTGATGGAGGTGGTTGTGGTTTTGGTCACTGTGAGGCGTGGTTGGTCCGGAGGTACTGAAATATTTTGAGAGTAAACACACAAAAATTGGTGTAATTTGTCAGCCGCTAAACTTGTGGTCACATTTACCATTGTTCGCCAAATGTTTGCGGTTGAAACCAGTCATTTCAATAGAAATCTGGAATTTCAAAACATTTTCAAATGCAGATTTCATGCAAATTCAAAGCGTTGGCCAACAGAAAGATGCTTGGTTTGAAAGTAACTTCTGTGAGCGCTGTGCTCATACATCACTAGACTATTGACAATGGACCTTTTTTGCCCACAAAATTTCGCTGTGACTTTCACTGTTTATTGGCTACATCAATTTTTTCCCTTTCTTTTCACAGATTTGTTTTTACATTGTACAACAATACTGAATGTGAATAATGTGGTATGGTGTTCCTAGTTAAGTCTGTTAGTAGCATTTCTTACTTTTTTTGCATTGACTTGCTACTTGCTAAAAAAAATCACAATACACAAAAAAGCTCTTTCTGCAGAGAATATTATGACTATTTGATCACGAACACACCTTGGACCTGAAGATTTAGCATGATCTCATCTGAACCCCAGTTATTGCTGGCAACACATCTGTAGTACCCAGAATCCTCTGCTTTGACGGTACGAATAACAAAGCTGCCATTGCTGTGAGCGCTGCGACGACCATCGATTGAAACTGGAGCAGGTGTACCATTACTGTAGGAAAACAGCAAATAATAAAGATCTAATCATTCAGGCATTATTTGTAAAAATGAATTTACAAAAAAGTTATATTTTCCCAAAAAATCTTTAGAAAACTATATAAAAAAATTAAGATTTACAAAATGACTTCATTATTATAAATTACATCATAAGCAAGTGCAAGAGTGTTTTGTCTGGCTAAAACAAAGACTGGAGATGAAGTATGTTCCCTATTTAAATGTAAAGAATATAGGAAAATCAAACATACTTCCCCTTCAACCACTTGATGGTTGGAGGAGGGTCTCCGACTGCTTTGCATGGAAGGACAATGTCCCTCATCCAAGGGGTAGTCACAGTGCCACTGAACGTCAGGATTCGAGCAGGGGCTTGAGAAACAAACAATGCCATTACAATGTCAGACTCGAACCCTCACACTCTTCTGTGTCAGTTTGCTCCTGTTAATGCTACAATAGAGTGCTGCAAGGATGATGTATTTTTGTAGTGGCCAAAACCCAGAAACAAGTTAGCATTTTATCACCTCCAGTGCCATCGTCTGGAAGTTAATGGGTTGTTTGAATGGGTTTTTGGTTAAATGCCTGAAATAATGTCTGTGGTTAAAGGGATAGTTCACCCAAAAATGATAATTATCCCATGATTTACTCACCCTCAAGCCATCCTAGGTGTATATGACTATCTTCTTTCAGTCAAACACATTCAAGACTTATATCTTGGCTCATCCAAGCTTTATAATGGGAGTGAATGGCACTTACGATTTTGAAGCCCAAAAAAGCACATCCATCCATCATAAAAGTCTCCAGGGGGTTAATTAAGGCCTTCTGAGGTGAAGCAATGGGATTTTGTAAGACAAATATCCAAATTTAAATCTTTATAAACTATAATAACCAGTTTCCGGCAAACATCCGTCCCCAAGTTGAAATGGCGGAAGCGTAAACTCTGACTGAAAGTTTTAAGACCTCTTTACTTTCTTAAATAAGGTGGTGGCTAACAAGAGGCTAAATGGGATTTCAGAGTTTGTTGGGGATATTAAACTTCTTGTTGGGGACGCCGAACAGGCAAACTCATCTACTCACTTGTCCACTTTCACAGCCTCATTGAGTTTACAATCACACTCTTGCAAGCTATTGTAACTCAAAATTTCAGGGACAATGTTTTTAAATACAGACTGAAAAAGCTATCAGAAGCTTAATGGTAGTGATGTTGAAGTCATGCGACCGTGGTAAAGTTCGTTTATAGCCTAAGTTTAGCTTTTTACTTCTGGCAATTGTAGTTAGTTTTCAAAATTCATAAAAGTTGTTTGTGATGACTATCATGATGAACAAAATATGTAAGATTCATAAGCTTCTGTTGGTCATAGAGCTTATTTTCTGCAATAATCCAAAAGCCAATGGAAAAAATCCTCTTGGGTGTTTAGTCGAGGGAACCAGGGTGATGCGAACTTTCGGGTTGGCTTACAACAAAACGTCATCACTGTAGCACTCTATATGGCTGCATTGGTATAAAGTTACAGAGAGTGTGATTGATTGCCATGTGCCAGTCTTTCATACCTTTAGCTTGGGGCTCTACAGTGATAATTTCACTGGCATTCCCACGACCTGCCGCAGTGACCGCAACCACCCAGATGCTATACTGCCAGTTCTGGTTCAGGTTGGTTAAACGACGGAAGTAAACATCAGGAGCGGCCTCAAACTCACTGATCACCTGTAATGGCACCCGATGAAAAGGTTTCATAAGAATATCAACAAAAACGCTCTTTCATTGTTTTCACATTTAGGGCACGAGTGTCCAATCCTACTCCTGGAGAGCCACTTTCTGTGGAGTTCTTCTCCAAGACACCTGCCTGCAAGTTTGTAGTGATGCTAAAGACCTTGATTACCTGGTTCTTCTCTAGAATGGAATACAAATGTACCGCTTACTGCAGACCACAGAGGTAGACAACTCTGGCCCACGAGATCCACATTAGCTTCAACCACAATCAAACACACCTGAACAGGCCAATCAAGGTCTCAGGATTACAAGAAAGCTATGGATTGGGTTGGAGCTAAACTCTGAGAGGCCAGAGTTGCCAAGCCTTGGCATACAATGATGTACACTGTTTACACTGCCTACTATTTTTTTTAAAAAAAGGAAACAGTATGCATTAAGCAATAAACATTAGAGCTGAACTGTTAAATGTAGGTCATTCAGGTATCCTATACCTATGGACTTTTTGTAGGTGCTATCCACTCGTTAAGTCAAACAACAAATTTAACTAATATACACACTCAAGTTGTATTACCGAAAAATCACAATCCTAACCTTTATCTCCATACCTAAATCTCACATGACAGTGATTCATCTTTATGGATTGTTAAAATATTGGTATCCGGGATGCCGTGAGCCCAGAGATACACCATGAGTTTATAAAAGCTTACCTTAAATGTGCAATATGATTAAATAGTGCTTATAAACGGCTGCTGAGATAGTATTCTCACTTGGAGTGGAGTGGAGGCTTGGACCCGGAAACAGTATTCCTTACATCACAACTTAACAAGCAGATATAGCAGGGGTGGCTAACATCGCTCCTGGAGAGCCACAGTCCTGCAGAGGTCAGCTCCAACAATAATCAAACACACCCGAACAAGCTTATCAAGGTCTGAAGGGTTGCTCGAAAGCTACAGGCAGGTGAATTTTCATTAGGGTTGGAGCTAAACTCTGCAGGACTGCAGTTCACACCCCAGTCCTGGAGACCCCCCGGGATATAGTATAATTCGGTGTTTCCCAACCCTGTTTCTAGAGGCACCTCAGCACTACACATTTTCGAAACTCTTCAAACACATCTAAATAAATTCATCAGCTCATTAGTAGAGTCTCCAAGACCTGAAATAGATGGGTCAGATAAGGGAAACATCCAGAATGTGAACTTATGGGGGTGCCACCAGGAACAGGATTGGGAAACACTGCCTTCCTGAGAATTAAAATATTGTTTGGTAAATCATGCATTTTTGTGTGGCTGTGTGGAGCTGTGCAGAGTCACACAGAGCCACAGCTTACGCTCACCGTGGGGTAAGGGTTGGAACAGAAAACGGTGTATTTCCGGATGATTCCGTTGAGCTTGAATGGAGGCAGCCAGGAAACAAACACCACCGAGCTTGTGGAAGCAGCTGCCTTAACTCCAGCCGGAGGGCCAGGAACTGGTTTCAGCAAGAGAAATATCATCATTCATTGAGGAGAAGCTCTAGAAATGCTGCAAAGCAAGTGACCTATAGCTTCTAACTGCATGTAAAGGTGAGGTGTGTCACATGGTTTCCCCAATCACCCCTTTCTGTTTGGTTTTGCCACTGGGTTGTCTGTGCAAAGAAGTCAACCTAAAAATGGCTTACTTAAGGAGTCATCCCACTAGTCAACTCAAAACAGCTTCATTTTGGTCAGGACTGTCGCTCCTGCTGAAGGCTTGTGCTGAAATCTATGGAAGCTTGTTTCCACCGTGAAATAAAAAATAAAAAAGGTAATTGTGACATTTTATCTTTTTTATCAGAATTGCGAGATATAAAGTGAGAATTGCGTGTATAAAGTCAGGATTGCAATATAAACTCAATTAATCTCTCGCAATTCTGACTTTATAAGACGCAATTGCGAGTTTATATCATGCAATTCTGGCTTTATAACTCACAATTGTGTTTATATCTCGCAATTCTGACTTTATTACACATAATTGCAAGTTTATATCATGCAATTCTGACTTTATAACTCACAATTCTGACTTTATAACTCCCAATTGTGAGTTTATATCACACAATTCTGACTTTATTACACGTAATTGCGAGTTTATATCATGCAATTCTGACTTTATAACTCACAATTTTGAGTTTTTATCTTGCAGTTCTGACTTTATAATTCACAATTCTGACTTTATAAGACACAATTGCGAGTTTATATCATGCAATTCTGACTTTATAACTCGCAACTGTGCAACTTGCAATCTCACAATTCTGAGAAAGTCAGAATTCTGAGATATAAAGTCAGAATTGTGAGATAAAAAGTCACAATTACCTTTTTTATTTTTTTAATTATTGGCAGAAGCAAGCTTCCATAGAAATTTCAGTTCTGTTTCACTTTTCAATCAAGAACGGAAGAGTGGTGACAAGCTAAACTACTGCCTTTGACATTTCCCAGTCACTGATTGCCAAAATAAGAGCAAGAGCACAAAGCAGATAACTGTAATAGAATGAAATAGCATGTGATTTTTATGCAGTGAATTTAAAGTGGGATGTGAATTTGTTTTACCAGGGTATGTCGTAAAAAGCACATGTCCATTCGCAACTTAAGTGAGAAAAAAAAAAAACGTTTAAGTGTATTAAAACTGCAGAAAACCCCTTTGATGGGTATAGAATCACAACGGATAATGACTCCTGTTTGCAACATGTGCTTTGCGTTTAGATCAGTGACTGAACAATCATCTCAAATCTGGCGAATGTTGTCGGCAGGGACTTGAAGCTGTTATGGCTGAAAACTGGCTAGAGGGACATTGCCTTTTCTATTGTTTCTGTAGATTAAACTGAAACAGGGAAGTATTTTTAACTTAAAGGTGCCCTAGAATTGAAAATTGAATTTACCTTGGTATAGTTAAATAATTAGAGTTCAGTACATGGAAATGACATACAGTGAGTCTCAAACACCATTGCTTCCTCCTTCTTATGTAAATTTGATTTTTGCAAAAGACCTCAGAAGAACAGGCGAATCTCAACATAACACCAACTGTTACGTAACTGTCAGGATCATTAATATGTACGCCCCCAATATTTGCATATGCCAGCTCATGTTCAAGGCATTAGACAAGGGCAGCCAGTATTAACGTCTGGATCTGCACAGCTGAATCATCAGACTAGGTAAGCAAGCAAGAACAACAGCGAAAAATGGCAGATGGAGCAATAATAACTGACATGATCCATGATAACATGATATTTTTAGTGATATTTGTAAACTGTCTTTCTAAATGTTTCGTTAGCATGTTGCTAATGTACTGTTAAATGTGGTTAAAGTTACCATCGTTTCTTACTGTATTCACGGAGACAAGAGCCGTCGCTATTTTCATTTTTAAACACTTATATTACGTCTTGTGAAGAAGCTTTCTATGGCACCTTTAATAAAAATGGCACACCTATGTAAAAGAATGCAAGCGTGTGCAACTGGAGGGAGTCTCACCGTCCTCTTTGGTGCGCGTGTAGATCTGCTCGCTACGGACTCCGTCTCCGGCTCGAGTGAAGGCCAGGACCTGGATACTGTAGTTGGTGTATTTCTCCAGCCGTTCCAGCTCTAGTGAAGGCTTGGTGGTTGTGATGTTCCTGATCTCTCCCAGCTCTGCAACACACACACACACACACACACACACACACACACACACACACACACACACACACACACACACACACACACAAACTGTTAACTGATCTGGAGGGGAGGGGATCACAATTGACATTTAATTGTTTTTCCTAAATTGAAATGCAATTAAATGGAGAGCAAATTGAGACTTACAGGTATATGCTTACAGTAGATGACCTGCTTCTGAATGTTTCCCCCCTGAGGAACCACTCATAATCTCACTTGTGTCTCTTTTAGAGTTTCAAGGACCTCAACAGTGTCTCAAACTGTGCTCAGACTTACCAAGACCTTCCAAATTCATTCAGTAAAACCATTTTATGCACTACTTCCTAAAAAAATCTATATTTTGGCATGTGCCATATATCATGTCAGGGTTATCTGAAAATGTTATACATTTATTAATTGCATTTTTGCATAGGCATAGGTCACTGTGTCCTGTATAATACTACAATATACCACACATTTACAGACTGCTGCGTGTGCCAACATCCCTTTTGATTTTTACCCTTGATTCTGTGCATCAATATCTTATTGTAGTTCAATTATTAATGGCTCTGCAGTGCAGCCTGGAAAACGACCACTGCTCTCTCTGCTGTGTGCGCTCTGATACGGACATTCATCACGGTTTCAAAAGATTGTGTAAGTGTGAAGAAGGTGGCATTTTCTGAAAATAAAACCTAAAATTTAATCTAGATTTTATCTAATTTTTTAAAAAAAAAAAAGCTCCCATCAAAGGAACGGTCTGAGGAACCGGTTGTGATCAGGCTAGAGTCTGATCAAATAATGAATCAAAAATACATGTTTCAAATCACATTATGATCACTTGCTGTTGCATGATGCTGTACAGTATCCCATGTGGTGTGATTTGTAGTATACTAGACATTTTGGCAAGTGGTTCTCAACCTTTTTGACTCTGAGGCCCATTGTCCACAACAATACTGGAAGGCTTGATACTCCTAGGTTCGATTGTAAATTAAATTTCAGGATTTCCACTCTTTTTAACCAATGAATTTATGTGTTCTTTTTCAGTCGATCTTGATTTACTGGATATGGATTAAGGATAAGGATATATTTTACTAAATTTCTACCCTATAAAATCACGGCTTGTGTTTGATTTAGATTATCTGTTAGATTTTATTAATTTACATGAATTTTCCAGGTCTAGAAACTTTTTACTCTTTGCTAACTCATATTTACAGGTTTTACAAGACAGTGGGAAAGCTGGATACTCAAAGAAAACAATGGTGAGGGGATGAATTCAGAAAAGAAATCTCTTGATTTTTAGTTGTTTTAGCTCATTTTAATGTTTGTTTAATTTTATTTTGCTGAGCTCATCGGCCATCCACGTATTTCATGTATACAGTGAATTTGTGTACTGTCCACAGTATGCAGTACATACTCCATAAACAATATGAGTGGTATGGTTTATGCAAATAGCCACATTCTTGGGACCGGTACGAAACCTTCATCCAGTAAATGGCTTTCTGCCTTTGTAAATCACAGATAAAAGCAGATTGTAAATCTAAATGTATTTAATCTGTCCATTAAGTATATGTCCCACTTGTGTTTGTGTGTCCACTGCCCTCTGTTCCTTCACTTTCTGTCCCCAAAACAACAGAGACACCATGCCCTCTGGTGGTCTGAGGTATAAATGCAATTGAACTGAAATTGTGTGTCCCATATGTTTCACTATAATAATTTTCATTAAGTCATTGAAAAAAAGAGAATCAACCTTATGTTGCAATGCAGAAGTAAGCTGTTTTCTGTGAATTCAGACTTCAGATTCATTAGCCGCTATAGTTAAATAACTAGAAGAAGTGCAGCAAAAGGTAAAACTACCAAAACAGTGTTTATGATTATGGTAATAACTTGTAATATTATGAAAAAAACAAAACAAAACAAAACAAAACAGTAATACTGTGAAATATCATTAAATTTGAAAGAAATGTTTTCTATTTTAATATATTTTAAAATTTAATTTATTCCAGTGATCAAAGCTGAATTTTCAGCATCATTACTCCAGTCTTCAGTGTCACATGATCCTTCAGAAATCATTCTGATATGATGATTTGCTGCTCAATTATTATAGGTGCTAAATTAATAACGGTTGTTTTTATTATCAATGTTGGAAACAGCTTGATATTTTTTTTGGAAACATTTTTTTTCAGGATTCTTTGATGAATAGAAAGTCTAAAGCAGCTGTTATTAGAAATAGAAATCTTTTGTAAAATTATACTGTCACTTTTAATCAATTGAATTCATCCTTGCTGAAATAAAATAATTATTTGCCTTTTTTTTTTTTTTTTTTTTTTTTTAAATCTTACCCCAAACCTTTGAATGGTAGTAATGAATCACAGTTTCAGCAGCAAAAATTGATTTCAGTGTTGATAATAATGTTTCTTGAGAACTAAATCATCATATTTGAATGATACTGAAGGACCATCCTCCAGTTGGCTGAAACTAACTGAAACCTCTGAAATCTAAAACAATAAAAACTAAAATCTCCCTTCATCTAAGAAAACACCTGAAGAACTGGGGGTTGACATCTGTGTGCTGCATATTTATGCTTAAGTGTATGAACGTCTGCCTGACCTCCATCAGGTAGATTGGCCCAGTAGATGACACGATATCCAAGCAGCATGCCGTTCAGGGCTTCTTTGGGCAGAGCAGACCAGGACAGGGAGATGGTCTCAGGGGTGGTGGCTGTGGTCACAACGTTCTCTGGTGGGCGACTGGGCACTGTGGTGGGTAAACAGAACAGACAGTGTTAAAGCCCCGATATGCTTAAATCGAAAAGTGCGAAGAATGAACTGGTGTGACGTCATTTCCAACAAAAGCAGGCTTTGGAAAAGTTTGCTCTGGCAAGTAAACACCATATGCTGATTTCATGTGCTATCAGAAATTTCAGAAACTTCCCACTTCTGAAGTCGTAACTACGAGCTTGTCACATTCAGATGCTTTGTTGTCAGAAAGGACAGGAATCATGGAGGACACCAGGTTTATTCTTATTAAACTCTAGAAACAAATTCCAAATGAACATTGTTTTGGTCTGATTTTGCTCGAAATGATGTCACACCAGTTAGTTCTTCAATTCAAGTAAATCAAGCGAAGAACAAACAAGAACTTTGCTGTGAGTATATCGGGGCCTTTAGCTGATATACGTGATATAAGCTATCACATAATCACAAACAATGTTCGTGCATTACTGTATCCTACAGATAAAAAGATAGTAAGTGAGAATAATTAATTAATAACTTATAAATGATACAATGAATTAATCTTCAATGTAAATCTACAGGATTTTTTCACCAGAAAACAGAAAGTATGTAAATGCTATGGAAACTTGTTTCCACCACTGAATGAAAAATAAAAAAAGGTAATTATGACTTTTTATCTCGCAATTCTGACTTTTTTTTTCTCAGAATTGCATGAGTTATAAAGTCAGAATTGTGAGATATAAACTCGCAATTCTCAGAAATTCTTTTTCCCCCTCAAAATAGGACTTTATTATGGAAGAGGATTAGGGCCAAGCAATAATAAAAAAATAAAACCATCTCGAGATTAAAGTTGTTAAATTACGAGAAAAAACTCGTTAAATTTCAAGAAAAAAGTCGAGATAAAATGTTGAGAATAAACTCGATAAATTACAAGAAAAAACTCGTTAAATTTCGAGAAAAAAGTCGAGAAAATGTTGACAATAAACTTGTTAAATTACGAGAAAAAAGTCGTTAAATTACGAGAAAAAAGTCATTAAATTACGAGAAAAAAGTAATTAAATTACGAGAAAAAAGTAATTAAATTACGAGAAAAAAAGTCATTAAATTACAAGAAAAAAGTCATTAAATTACGAGAAAAAAGTCGTTAAATTACGAGAAAAAAAGTCATTAAGTTACAAGAAAAAAGTCATTAAATTACAAGAAAAAAGTCATTAAATGACAAGAAAAAAGTCATTAAATTATGAGAAAAAAAGTCATTAAATTACAAGAAAAAAGTCATTAAATTACGAGAAAAAAATCTTTAAATTACAAGAAAAAAGTCGTTAAATTACGAGAAAAAAGTCATAAAATTACGAGAAAAAAGTCATTAAATTACAAGAAAAAGTCATTAAATTACGAGAAAAAACTCGTTAAAATTTCAAGAAAAAAGTCGAGATAAAATGTTGAGAATAAACACGTTAAATTACGAGAAAAAACTCGTTAAATTACGAGAAAAAAATTCGTTAAATTACGAGAAAAAAGTCATTAAATTACAAGAAAAAAGGAATTAAATTACGAGAAAAAAGTCATTAAATTACAAGAAAAAAATCATTAAATTACGAGAAAAAAGTCATTAAATTACGAGAAAAAAGACATTAAATTACAAGAAAAAAGTCATTAAATTACAAGAATAAACTCGTTAAATTACAAGGAAAAACTCGTTAAATTTCAAGAAAAAAGTCGAGATAAAATGTTGAGAATAAACTCATTAAATTACAAGAAAAAAGTCATTAAATTACGAGAAAAAAATTCGTTAAATTACGAGAAAAAAAGTCATTAAATTACAAGAAAAAAGTCATTAAATTACAAGAAAAAAAGTCGTTAAATTAAGAGAAAAAAGTCATTAAATTATGAGAGAAAAGTCGTTAAATTACAAGAAAAAAGTCATTAAATTACGAGAAAAAAGTCATTAAATTACAAGAATAAACTGGTTAAATTACAAGAAAAAACTCGTTAAATTTCAAGAAAAAAGTCGAGATAAAATGTTGAGAATAAACTCATTAAATTACAAGAAAAAAGTCATTAAATTACGAGAAAAAAATTCGTTAAATTACGAGAAAAAAAGTCATTAAATTACAAGAAAAAAGTCATTAAATTACGAGAAAAAAGTCATTAAATTACAAGAATAAACTGGTTAAATTACAAGAAAAAACTCGTTAAATTTCAAGAAAAAAGTCGAGATAAAATGTTGAGAATAAACTCATTAAATTACAAGAAAAAAGTCATTAAATTACGAGAAAAAAATTCGTTAAATTACGAGAAAAAAAGTCATTAAATTACAAGAAAAAAGTCATTAAATTACGAGAAAAAGACATTAAATTACAAGAAAAAAGTAATTAAATTACAAGAATAAACTCGTTAAATTACAAGAAAAACTCGTTAAATTTCAAGAAAAAAGTCGAGATAAAATGTTGAGAATAAAGTCATTAAATTACAAGAAAAAAGTCATTAAATTACGAGAAAAAAAGTCGTTAAATTACGAGAAAAAAGTCATTAAATTATGAGAAAAAAGTCGTTAAATTACAAGAAAAAAGTCATTAAATTACGAGAAAAAAATTCGTTAAATTACGAGAAAAAAAAGTCATTAAATTACAAGAAAAAAGTCATTAAATTACGAGAAAAAAGACATTAAATTACAAGAAAAAAGTCATTAAATTACAAGAATAAACTCGTTAAATTACAAGAAAAAACTCGTTAAATTTCAAGAAAAAAGTCGAGATAAAATGTTGAGAATAAAGTCATTAAATTACAAGAAAAAAGTCATTAAATTACGAGAAAAAAGTCATTAAATTACAAGAAAAAAATCATTAAATTACGAGAAAAAAAGTCGTTAAATTAAGAGAAAAAAGTCATTAAATTATGAGAGAAAAGTCGTTAAATTACAAGAAAAAAGTCATTAAATTATGAGAAAAAAGTCATTAAATTACAAGAATAAACTCGTTAAATTTCAAGAAAAAAGTCGAGATAAAATGTTGAGAATAAACTCATTAAATTACAAGAAAAAAGTCATTAAATTACGAGAAAAAATTTGTTAAATTACGAGAAAAAAAGTCATTAAATTACAAGAAAAAAGTCATTAAATTACGAGAAAAAAGACATTAAATTACAAGAAAAAAGTAATTAAATTACAAGAATAAACTCGTTAAATTACAAGAAAAAACTCGCTAAATTACAATAAAAAAGTAATTAAATTACAAGAATAAACTCGTTAAATTACAAGAAAAAACTTGTTAAATTTCAAGAAAAAAGTCGAGATAAAATGTTGAGAATAAAGTCATTAAATTACAAGAAAAAAGTCATTAAATTACAAGAAAAAAGTCGTTAAATTACGAGAAAAAAGTCATTAAATTACGAGAAAAAAGTTGTTAAATTATGAGAACAAATTTGTAATTTAACGAATTTGTTCTCGTAATTTAACGACTATTTTCTCATAATTTAATGAGTTTATTCTCAACATTTTTTTTTTTTTTACTTTTTTCTCGAAATTTAACAACTTTAATCCCGAGATGGTTTTATTTTTTTTTATTATTGCTTGGCCCTAATCCTCTTCCGTACTTTATAACTCACAATTGAAATATAAATCTTTTGTAACATTGTGAATGCCTGCTGTCACTTTTGATCAATTTAATGCATCCTTGCTAAATAAACTAATTATTTGCTTTTTTTGTTGCAAGTTTATATCTCATAATTTTGAGAAAAGAAGTCAGAATTGCAAGATAAAAAGTCACAATTGTATTTTTATTATTATTATTCCGTGGCGAAAACAAGCTTCCATAAAATGTAACAAATGTGATAATCACAAAGTGTCTAACCATCCTCTAGCGTGGTGATGGTGATTTCCTCTGAGGTGGGACCCATTCCTGCCCGATTGGCCGCTTGCACCCGCACCTCATACTGTGTGTACTTCTTCAGGTTATCCAGAGTGAGGGTTTCGATGTCCCCCGTGGTGTCTACATTGATGGTGTTGTACTGGGGGCTGCCCCCTGTCCCAAACTCTCGATAACACACTTGGTAGCTTCGGATCAAACCGTTCTGCAAGTGTTTGAGGGGGGGCTGGAAAGATACAATAGAATAGATACTGTAATACCAGAAAGGCAGTTTCTTGGCAAAATATGTGTACATTCCAATTCGCAAAACTAAGTACTTCTCTATGTAATTTTGAGTATGTACAAACTGTATGGCCGTTGCTCTGGGTGTGTGTTCACGGTGTGTGCACTAAGTCCAGTGTAGAGCTTACATCCAACTTTTTAACATCCAGCTGGTGCAACCGGCCCATGTTCCCAATCCTGCTCACTGTCCTGCAGAGCTCAGCTCCAACCCTGATTAAACACACTTGAACAGCTAATCAAGCTCTTACTAGACATACTAGAATCTTCCAGGCAGGTGTGTTGAGGCAAGCTGTAGCTAAACTCTGCAGGACAGTGGCCCTCCAGGACAGTGTTTGGACACCCCGGCCTTATGCCCGGTACACATTGTACGATTTTGGGCTGTCCGAGATGAAAGATGACCAATCGTGGCGATTTCTGTAGTTGTGGTTCCTAAATGGTGGTCCTGTGATCATTTTCTGACAGTGTCAGAAATTTTGCATGATCATGTGTTTGCTGCTACGACCTATATCTACTGACTAGCCAATAAAAATGTAACATGAAATGGTGTTTTGATCAACGCGACATGGCACTAGCACTTAAAACTACTTACCTTAAGCTGCATTTGCAAAATTGGCATGCCAAGTTGGCCTCTTTTCCCTAGCATGACCAAAAGTCTTCAAAAGTAATGCATTACAATATTGCGTTACCCCCTAAAAAAGTAACTGATTGCGTTACTTGGTTACTTTTTATGAAAAGTAATGCGTAACATTACTTTTGCATTATTTTTTTTCATCTGGGCTGGGCTTGCTTGTTTGTTTGTTTTTTAATAACAACAAAAAAAGTTTGATTTTTGGCAAATGTAAAGGCCTTTTCACACCAAAAGCTTTACTAGTTACTTGAATAAAGTAATCTGATTACATAACTCGCGTTACTTGTAAAGCGTTACCCCAACACTGGCTATGACCGCGTCCATATTCTCTTCTTTCACTTCCTCTTTTTTTCTGCTTACATAAAACCCAAAATTACCAAAGCGTGATTCATCTTGCTCTATTTGTGTACCACTAGCGCATACTGATGACGTTTTATTCTTCTATACTAACTTGCGTCGTAGCTTACGATTCAATAGGTGTCATCATCATACAGTTTACATACATGTCTTACCCAAGTTTATTAGATCCATGTCGTACAGTGTGATTTGTAATGATCTTATAGGATTGCCTAAATCACACAGTCTGTAGCAGGCATTAGGGTCTCCGTAAAAAACAAAACACAATACAAATTCAAAAAAGCCACAACTAAATTACTAAATTAACACACAACCATCCGTTTATCCACCTGAAATGTAGTCACACCTCTAAAAGGATTGTTTAGAAAATGTTACAGATGAAATAATTGTATTTTTTTAGTGAAGAACTTAACAAAATATGACCTTTTAGATCCGCTGGTCTGATTTACCTCCATTGTAAATGTGTCAATGTAAACACAGACAGAAACGAGGGACGAGTCAAAACGGTTTTGTCTGATAATCACCATTATGTCACTACTTTCAATAGAGATTGAACACTAAATATTCCTCTGAAATGTACTATGATGCAGCCACTAGCCAGCACAAATTCTAGTTTTGCACACTATTCATGCGGGATAGCATGCAGATTCATTTTCTGCCATGGGTGAGTAGTTCCTCAGTAGTACCTTCCACGTGACTTTGATGCTTTGGGATGAGATTGCTTCCAGCTGCACGTCTTGAGGAGCGCCATCAGGTGCTGGATTGATCACATGCAGGTCAGACAGAGAAAATAATGGACTGAGCCACTAGGTGGCGGCACAGATAACACAATGTACAACAGAAAAGCTCACAAAGGCTCACATCATGTTCAGTTGTAGGAATACTCACGGGCTTCATCTGTGGTGATGGTCAGCTCGTTGCTTGGTCGGCTTTCTCCGATCTGGTTTTTGGCAAACATGCGGATGTTGTAGGTGGAAGCGGGGTGGAGTTCAATGATGGTGGCCTGATTCAGCTGAGGAGAGACGTCTTTGGTCATCTGAGATGAGGCCCATGAAGCTTCAAGGAGTGCAGAGAAATACAGAGTGTGTGATAATGCAGTAATCCACAAGAGGCCAGGGTACAGTCATTTCACCACAGCTTAAGACAATCAAAATAATAATTCTGTTTATTCATAATGACAATCACAATTAGCAGTTCTTCCATGTGTCTACTTCTTAAGTGATTAGTTCATTAGCCTAACTGTAGGCTATTTATAGTTGCCAAGCAACGTAATGATCAAAGATCATTCTATGAATGATTGGCACACAGAATTCTGCCAACGTGAATGTTACTCATCCAGTCAAATTTAATAACTCAATCTATTTTTTATAAAACAGATTGTTCCAGTCTGAGATGCTGATTGGTCAATATCATATTCTAGCAAGACTTACTGCCCGCCCGGCCAAAAAAAAAGAAAAAGAAAAAAGTCTCTATTTGGATTTAAATATGCAAATACTTGAGTCTATGATTGGATCATTTTTGCAGTGATTATTATTAGGGCTGGGTATCGATTCAGATGTCCCGATTCGATTTGATTCTGATTCTATTCGATTCTCGATTTTTGATTTGATTCAGTGAATTCAACGATTCAATTTTCACTGGTCCCACCACAAAAAACGAATAAATGAATAAAATACCAGTGAAATTTAACAATTCTCAATTCCATTTTCAATCCCACAGCTAAAACTACTAACTAATATGAATTTCAAAGATTATTAAAGACAAGTAAACTGTAATTCATAAAAAAGAACAAATAATTAAACTACTAGCAATAGCACAAATAAATAAATTCACTAGAACAAAGATACAAATAAAAAATAAAATTGAATCAAAGTAATCAAACGTAAAATATATAATCTTCACAATACAAATTGAATAAAGGTTAATCCTTATTAAAGTTACAAAAAAGTGCTTGCTATGCTCATTATTCAGTGAAGAGCGGGGAAAATATTCAGTGATTTTCTCTTTGATTAACATTAAAACAGTCAGCAGCAGGAATATTAGGCTGCTGTCACTTTAAGACTAACGCACGGATCCAATATACTGATACACGTGCGTTCTTTATTTAATGCTTACTTAAGCCATAACCAACTGTTTACCTGGATACTCACAAAGTATCCAGGTAAACACTCATTTTGAGATAAATTTGAGTGAATTTGTCCGTTTAGGCGCAAGGAGACATGAAAGAGATTTCATTTTATTATTTGCACGCTGTCTGAGAGGCGCAGCTGTGAGCGCTTCGGATGTGTACGCACACAAAACTTTCACACTCTTAAAGTGACAGCATCCTAATAATCCTGCTGCTATCTGTGTTTTCAATGTTAACCAAACAACAAAATCACTCACTGCTCTTGAACTTTTAAAAGGATATGAAGATTATGCAGTGTTATTTATTTGATTAGACTACTTCATTAAATTTCTGTACCTGAAAACTACTGTTAGACCTGCCTTAAAAGCACTGTTTATTTAATTTGTATCTCTGTTGTATTATATTTATTTGTACTATTCCTTGTAATTTGATTATTTGTTCTTATTTTATTACTGACTGTTTACTTGTCTTTAAAAATGTAGGCTATTAAAAGTATATTAGTTAAGCTAGTAGTTTTAGTCGTGGTTTTGAAAATTGGAATAGTGGATTGTGAATTTTCACTAGTAATTAAAATATTGGTGTCGTAAACCCTGCTTTTGTTTCATGGCTGGTAAAAAATAGTTTTGGCCAGTAAATTTTCTTAAGTCACTGGCTCTCAATGCATTGTTTCCTCCCTGGAGCATCAGTGAATGTTTGAACCTTTTTTAATAGTTGAGTTTGAGTCCCTCAGTTGTCCTCAAAATCATTCAGTCACTGCTGTAAAGGGTTCAAATATGCAAAAGATGCTGGAAAACTGAAGAATTTTTGGGACCTGGAGATTTTTTTCTGAAGAACTTTTTCTTGCAACTGTATATATATACTGTTAGCCTTCTATTAGCCTTTAATCACATGTTAGAGATTAAATCTTCTAGCTGAATGTTTACTATGCTTAATAAAATAATACAATACAAAATTGTGTTCTGAACGTTTTCTTATGTAGTAACACGATGTACCTATCAACAGATCTTGCTTTTACGAATACAAAAAATCTCTAACCAGATTTGTTTTTATAGTTGATGTCATATCCTGTAATAGGGCTGTTGCCATCAAAGCCCATTGTCCAGCGAAGTGCGATGGTTCGGTCCTTGACCTCTCTGATCTCAACCTCAGGAGGGTCAGGACGATCTTTGGAGAAATGTTGGAAGAGAGAAGGACAATAAATAACATGCTTGGATTGTCTTAAAAAACTGTTATATAATTTAGAATAATAGAATATTATTTAATATTAAAATTAAGTTCAAATGGAAACAACAACAACAAAGCAGAAACCTTACCTTGTACTATCAGCTGAATGATTCCTTTATCTTCACCGTAAGAGTTGATAGCAATGCAGGAGAAAAAGCCAGAATCTTCTCTGACAGTGTGTAAGATCTGTGAAGACACAAAATTAAGACTCTTGGTAAATGGATAGGAGAAGTTTTGCTGTTTGATTTCACATTCCAGTCGTTCATGTTTCAAAATCATTTCATAGAGATCGGTGGGATAGATATTCATGATTATGTCAGGTATGGTCTTTTGAATTATTACATTTGAAGGATTACAGTTATGCAGTGTACAAATGCCTCCAGTGCACAGCCTTTCTGATCACTTTAGCATGATTTCTGAGTAATATTTTGTGCAATGTTAAATAAAACATTTGCACAGATCTGCAAACATATGCAATAATACTTACTGGAACAGTCAAGTGCTCCTTTAAATGTCTACAGAACCTCTTTATAATGCAAGGTAAATTTCTCTTCTAGGGCCATTTCTTTTTTTATATAAGGTCCTCCTAAAGGACTGGTTAAGTCATTTATTAATTATTGTGTGGTCTTCAAAATATATTGCCATTTTGATATAATTAACCATCAGCACAGATGCCTTTAAGGATCTGATCCTGATGAGATTTGGTTTTGTATCCAGGCCAAAAATATTAGTGTTTTTTTTACTCCTTTTTATGTAGTAAAGGCTTTCATTTTATTCAAACATTTGCAGAATCATGGAGAAAACACAAAATTATGAATACTATGGTGGTCTGACCACTGTATGTTTTTCTACTTCAAAATTGTATCTTTAATTCAATGTTTTTTAATTATGTGAGAAATGCACTAAAAATGTCTAAATGTGAAAACTGTTTCAAATTTTTTTATTTTTTTATTTTTTATTTATTTTTTATTTACTGCCTTAGCCAAAATATGCAGTATGTAACAGCATATTGTGCTAGGTACTAGATCCCATAATGCAATGCGCCTGACACAACCTTCCACTTCTGGTAACATCAACCTGGATATATCACTTTTTTGACTCATTATTTAACTGGAAAATCTCATACAGCAAACAAAGAAGAAGAAAAAAACTAATTATGGACAAAATATATTAGCATATATGTGACCCTGGACCACAAAACCAGTCATCCATTGACGTATGGTTTGTTAGGATAGGACAATATTTGGTCGAGATACAAAATATTGAGAAAATCCCCTTTAAAGTTGTCCAAATGAAGTCCTTAGCAATGCATATCCAATCATATGCTGCAACAGTGAAGCTCAATGAAATATATTTTTGAAATTCAAAATATATTTAGTTTCAGTCTTCATATACCAAAATATATTTCAAAATGTATTTTAGGGGCAAGAAAAAAGTCTCACAGTTGCCTACATTTAGGCTAAATGTGACTGTGGATGGAATAGCCTACTAGAGATTAAAACTAGATTTATAATAATTTAATCATGTTTATTTTTTTAATATATTGTAATTAATTTTTGAAACATTATAAAATATGTTTCTTGCTGCTGTTTATTAAAATTAGTGTTAATGTTCATATGTGTTATGGACAGCAAAAAAGTTTTTTCTTCAAATGTGGCGTGTATTGTGTCAAACGTATTTTCTTGGATTGAAATACATGGAGAATTGAAATACAAAAAATGGCCAAAAAATACATTGATAGAAAATATATTTAAACATATTTTAGCAAATATTTTTTTGTATATTTTGAATTATATTTAAAAAAATATATTTTTTTTTGTCATATGGGATAATTGTAATATTAATAATAAAAAACTCAAATAGATTATGCTGCAAACTTAAATTGATTATTGGTGCATACTGCATACTTCACATACTTTTAGTGAAAATAAATAAATAATATTAATAATAAAAAATATTATAAAGTATACATAATTTAAAGCGTAGCATGCAGTAAGTGGAAATTTCCAACACTGTGACATTTTCTTACCAGCCAATCGGTCACCGATGGATAATTCATGTCTTGCCCTTATTGAATACAGCTTGGAAATTAGTCACATTAGAAGGAGAAATGAGCTGCAAGCGCAGTTCCATGTTGAAAATAAGGACAAATATTTTGTGAGTATTTGTGAAAACTCCAGATGTTTTCTGACAGGAAATGATGTCGTTCACTGACAGCGAGTCCAGGGCAAACCTGAATATGTCTTTTGGAAATGAGGCGTATGATTGCATTCTCAGTTTAGATGGAACTCTGCTCACCTGCAGGGTGGATATGACCTCATCGGCCACTTCCTTCACAGTAACCACATAGCGGCTCATGTCTGGGTTGATGATATGAGATTCCTTCTCCCAGCGAACCTTGATGGGCTTTTCACCGTGAGCAGTGCAGCTCATCTCAGTCATGTGACCCTGTTCCGCCCGTGTGGTGTTGGGGTAAGATGTGATCATAGCAGGAACTGAAGAGGAGGAGAAACAGAGCGACATTAGACATGAAATGATATTCGACACTGTCATAGCACTTACTTTCACGTGCTCAGCTCAGAAATATATATTCATCATAAAACTTTCACAATTATTGTAAATTGCACAAATCCTGTCAAGAACACGAAGGGCTCATATTTTAGCTGAATTATTTTTTGGTTAAGAAAATGAAACATTTTTAAAACAATAAGGATTTCTCAATTCTCACTGCATTATAAATAAATACATTTTATTACCATAATGTGAAAATTATATACAGATTTTAAATTATTCAAAAGAAAGAAAAGTTAGGATGGAAAATGAAATATTTGCAACGTCTACTTTATGTCTAAGTCACTATTTACAACTAAAAAATGTATTAACTTTTATTAGGCAAATAACAAACTGAAACAACTAAATAGTCTATATTCACACAGAAATCCCCCACAGATCATTTATTATAGCTTGTCAAATTTGCCCCTATTTGGGTGTGAGCAAAAACACACATTTTTGTGTGTGTCCCTTTAAATGCAAATGAGCTGCTGCTCCCCGCCCCCTTTCCAGAAGAGGGCGGAGCTTTAACAGCTCAACAACAACAAAGCTGGAGAATCTCACGCAGCCAAAATGAGGATTGTCAGTAACGGTGTTCAGCCTTACATTGTTCAAACCGGAGTCACACTGATGGAGAGACTCAGGAAGAAGTTACAACTTTTAGGATGTTTCTGAACGGTTAGTGGATAAATTTATGTAGTTGCTGTGGAGTTGATTCAACTCATCCACTAGCATGTGCCGTCATGTTCATCTTTTGTGTTGAATTGACCCTCGTTTGTGAAGCAGTCCGGCGTAAAATGACGGCATGTCAACAACACTCGACTACAACAGCTCTTCCTCTTCTCTAAAGCAGCCCAACATGACCCCGCCCCCTTTGTTGCGTGTTCTCGGGGGCGGGGTTTATGTAAATTTGGGGGTTTGTGATGTCACCAACCCAGGAAGAAGCTTGTTGTAGTCCCTACCTGCTGTTTGTTTTAGTAAAGCGATTTCTGTAAAAGAAAATATCTCTTTTGCATTGAACTTTAAGCGTCGTAACTTTGCAAATGTTGTTTATGATCAAACAGAAACATTACACACTAACTAAAGTTAAAAAAGTGAAATCATGATCAACCTCCCCTTTAAATTCATGTATGTTGTCTATGTTCAATGTTAAACTGAAATTGTAATACAGTCCATATTTTAAAAAAAAATAATTATTTTTATATGTATTAGAATAATGAAAAAAATCATTTGAATCTAATCATTATTGAAAATAATGATAATTACAAAAATATGTTTTGAATACGTGCTTGTGTGTTTGGGCTGAAACGTGACTTGGACATGTTCTGAACACGCTTTGTGAAATTCACCCAAAATGGCCTTTTGAAAACGGGTCCTCTTTGAATAAATGATCAGCACATCTCACATGCAAAACAGAAGAACTTAAGCACAGGCAACTGACTGGCATTGTGAGGTTGTTGTGATACTGCACAAAGGTTATATTACATGGCCACCTGCTTCATCAACAACAAAACACGTTCATATCTGATATGGGTCACAGCAGAACAAAGTACAAACATGTAGATCTGGATCACACACTCTTAAAATACATGCCCAGACCCGTAATAACCAACTAAGTTGGGTCACACTTTAGATTAGGGTCCAATTCTCACTATTAACTAATTATTGACTATGACTTTTGTCTCAATAAACGCCTAATTACTGCTTAATAATAGTTAGTAAAGTAGTTATTAAGTTTAGTTATTGGGTGTGGGTTAAATATAGTCATACAGAAAAAGGCATGCTTTGAAAAATGCTTTTTAAGTACTAATAAACAGCCGATATCTTAGTAATATGCATGCTAATAAGCAACTAGTTAATAGTGAGAACTGGAACCTAAAGTGTCTAAATTCATCATTTAAAGTCTTGCTACATTAAATTGACCATTAGCACTGCTCCAAGTGTCTTTCTTCAAATGTAAGTTTTATTTTCAATCGGGCAGTGATCGGATCACCCCATATGAAGTAAATGAGCTGTTCACTGGTGAGGAGTTCACACTGCAAGCACAGACATGAAAAGAGCCGCGAGACCATTCTCAGGCCTGTCTCACCGCCTCTGTCTGAAACCTTGTTACCCTGGAGCAGTGTGAGGGATCTGTCTCTCTCTCTCTCTCTCTCTCTTCTGGCAGGCATGGCTATGATTAAAAGATGAGCACACTTCGATTATTCATATAGATCTTTTGCTTGTTTTGCTCAGCAATACAGTGAATAAAACTTACCAAATCCACCGCCCAATGTAAGGTTTGTGCCATAGCTGCCTGGTGCGATAACAGTACTGGGGCCTCATTTATAAATCTTTGCGTAGATTTCATCCTAAAAGTGTACGTACGTGCAAAAGCTAAATTCTGTGTATGCACAAAAATATTCAGATTTATAAAACCATGCATACGCCAGGACCTGCGCACGAATCCCTTTATAAATCCCAGTCAGCGGAAGATTGTGCGTATGTGCATCTCCACCCTGAAATCACCATATATGGAGCTAATGATGGCTAGTTTTACTATGCGTAACCTCATCTGCATATTATATCCATGCATGTTCCCATCCACGTGACACCACGGTTAACACCGTCAAAGGTACAAGACATTGGAAAATATTAGATATGGATTATAAATGCCATTTGTGCAATACACTACACTGATAAAAAATATCCTCTTTATGTTTTAGAATAAATATATCAAAATATCCATAAAAACAAAATTGTATGAAATGATTCAGATAAAGGTTTTAATATAGAGTTGATTCATTCATTTCCACTGGCCAAACAGAATTTAATTGTTTTAAACAATTCACTCTAAAAAATGCTGGGTTAAATGTTTGCCCAACCTGCTGGGTAGTTTTATTTAACTCAACTATTGTTTAAAAATTACTGTATTGCTTAATTAAAATTAACCCAAAGTATGTTGGAAATGAACATTTATTAATGTTCAATGAATAATTATTAAACAATAAACATTTATTAAATTGCTTATTAATAAATTTATATTAATAAACTATTAAACTATTAAATTTATATTAATAAAATATTAAAGCTTATTAATAAACATTCACCTTTTGTCTATTATTGTTGCCTCTAATTGCATCTGGTTTTTAATTTGGTTTAAATAAAAGTACCCAGCAGGTTGGGCAAACATTTAACCCAACCGCTGGGTTAAAACAACCCAATCGCTGGGTTTGTCCATTTTCAACCCAACTTGGGTTGTTTTTAACCCAGCATTTTTTAGAGTGTTCCAATCAAATTTATGCAGTTTTGCTGATAAGGTGAACATATCTTTTAGGAAGTTTATAGTCTATTTTATTGCAGTGTAAATACAATTGTCTGTCTCGGCGCGTCACTGACAAAGTATTTTAAAAATGGAAACATGCAAATCTTACAGTTTTCCTCAAATTATATCCTTCAAATACAGTGGTAATTGTTTGAAGATCCTTCACACGACATCAACACCTCCTGCAGCTGCGGTTATACAGTAAGATATTATTGGACCTCTTCAAACTGGACAACAGACCGTTCGACCACCGAATCCAACAGCGTCTTCCATAATATCCAAGTTAAGTGTGCATCACTGATCGTCGTTCTCGCTAAAATATCGCTAACATATAATTATCTGCAATGTAGTTTAAAGAGGAATTATTGTGCTCCAAGCACTCCTCGCTGTCATTAAAACAGCGTTTCACAGGAAAAGTGATCAAAAGTAGCACATCTAAATTCATATCACTTTTGATTAACTTCTCCGTAATGACTGCGTAATGTAATTTCAGTGCTTATCGCCATTAGTTGAAAGTGTAATATTAATGTAAATGTGTATATCAAAATGAAAACGTGAGTTTCCATGCGAGTTTAAATCATTCTTTTATTTATTTAAACTGTTACTGTGAACATGCATTGTATTTATGATTAGGACTCATAATGAGGATTTAAAGTGGTTTTCCTTCATCTGCCGTCAGTCCCTCAGCTCACCATCGGTGTCGCCAAACTGCTCTGTCTCCAAAATGTTCGTACGCACGGGTCAGAGTTTGCGTGGAGGTGCGCAAATTTTCCCATCAAGTTTGTTTTTATAAATCACAACTTATGTATAGGAACTGGCGTACGCACTTTCAGGGCCTGTTTTGTGCATACGCAACGGTTATGAATGAGGCCCCTGGTGATTACCAGAATATTTATATATATGTTTCTGTAATGGTTAATCCACACCAGTGTGTGTAAGGGCTTTAGTCACAGTAGTGTTTCTAACGCTAAAATATGATTATTGTTGGGATTTAATGGATTCAAAGATAGATCGCACAAAAATTTCATCAAAAGGGAACAACTAGAAACTATTTGGAAGTCAATAACAACAGAGACTGTGGGAAAGTACATAAAAACTATGCCAGCAAGAATGCAAACTGTTACCAAGGCCAAAGGAGGGAATTCAAAATAAAAATTAAATATATATATCTCAAGAGTTTGGTTTCAAAACGCTATAAATCCATTTTGATTAATTTGAGTAAAAATGTGTTTTCTTTACCAAGAAAGCGGCAAGATAAAAACCACTATTTTCTGTTTCAAATGTTCACATAGCATCTTTTGGTTATAAAAACATAAAAAATTCAAGTCTACATTTTGATTTTAAAAGGTTTATTATAAAAACTGATTATTTTTTCCCCAAAATGCAATAAATCCATCAATATAAAAGTTACTTTTCATATTGAAAATACACAACAAAGTAAGTTGATTCACATATATGACAGAGTCTAAACTTTGTCAATACTAATTTATATACAGACATTTGATTAAAAATACATTCAGCCGTCACTCCCAAAATGAATTCAACGAGTCATCTTGTTAATGTTATAAATTAATTATGTCTCTGTTTGTTATTACTGATTAAAGAGTATTTGGCGCCACCGCACGGTTAAAATAAACACATTTGCCGAGTACATTGGCATTAAAAAACGGCTTTTAAAAACTGTTCATGGTTCAGTTTTGGGGAGCGTGACAGAAGTTTGATGCTGTCGTGGAACAAGCAACAGCTGCATTTTTCCTCCTCCCGACTCGAGTGCCTCATCAAATGCCCCATTAAATGTAATAAGTACTCATACTGTGATTTTGGACATATGGCCCACCCCAAACATTAGCTGTCCAAGGACAGACAGACACGCATGCAGTCTCTCGGGCTCTGAGTGGGGTTTAGTGCGGTGTGAAGTGGCGGAAGTTGACATGATGGAGAGTGTCAGAGTCAGGCCTGTGAATGTTTAACTCTCATCTCTTATTCACTCACAAGCTCCACGCAGCAGCACCATACGAGAGAACTGATTTATTTTGCATGACAACTATGAAAGTTAAGTACGACACATTAAAAAATGAAAATATCCCTCCGCCTTCTCTAAATGTTATTGCTCTTTAGCGGAGGGTGCTTTTCTCTGAAGATCTGATGAGCTTCTGATACCTGCACTGAGGCAAGATCCAGAAGATATGAGAAAGAAACTTTTGTATTTTACCTACAGATAGCCTTTTCCCCATTCACTTCTCTACAGAAATTAAAAATAATTGCTCAATAAAGAGATATAAGACTTGAAACAAACAAACCAGCTCCAAAATGAATTACAACATTTGATTGAAAAAAAAAAAAAAAAGAAAGAAAAAAGAAAAGAGAAAGAAAAGCCTGTTCAATATTTACGAAGCAGCACATATGACATGCGGGTAAAACATTTGTATATCATGGCCACTCCCACGTCTTACTAATACATCAGCATGTTTTACTAGCTGGTCTCATTTTAAGTAAATCGTGCACAGAATATAATCAATAATAAGTTGTGGGAAATTAATTCTAAACATCGAAAACAAGGGAATCATGGCCACATATATATTTTTGTCTGCAACTTAATGGGAGTGGTCTGTCACTGCTGAGTTCTGTTTCCATGGTAACACTGCCTTTCTTCCCGATTGGTGGATCTCTCTTTAGGATTATGGGTAGTGTAGTCCTTCATCAGGAATTCCACTATTAAACATGTTTTTTTAAATATTTGTAATAAAATATAAATTTTAATTAAATGAAGTGTGCTTTTACTAAAGCATGTATGTATAAAGTTTATATATTATTTCTCTATGGAGAAAATTAACAGCATATTTACTTAAGGACTGCTTTTTTTCACCAGTGCATTTCATATGACGTGGCAGAAGACATTGATACTGAATGCAATATAAAAATAAATAAATAAATAAACTTATCACAATATGGCGAGTCCTCAGTTCTTAGAAATTCTCCTTAGTGCACCTCCAAAAGAGTGTGTATAATCTCATTTAAAGTCTTGCAGTCAGCAGCCGAGGGGCTTCAGGCAAGAGGGGCTCTAAATGGTATTCCCATAACAGCTTAGTTGATGTATATTTTTAATATCCAGCAATATTACAGGCTCCTGTAATAAAGAGAGAGGGGGGAGCGCTGATGGCAGCTATAACTGCACATCAAACAGAATCTCCTTTTATTCATTTCAGCAGCCACAGAACAGCACCTAACTGTTATTAAACAAACCTGGGAAAGCCACAGGGAGCACAGAAGAGAGTCTGATATTCACAACATGTGTGTGTAGATGTTATCTTTTCACAAACAAGACTTTTTTTCATAGCCATTCTGTTTTGAAAACATAACATAGTAAATATCTTCAAAAAAGTTTCTTCAAAATTATAAATGTTTTGTAAAAATGTAAAAAGCTACACCTTTAAGGTAACAGGGTTGTACGGAAGAGGATTAGGGCCAAGCAATAATAAAAAAATAAAACCATCTCGAGATTAAAGTTGTTAAATTTCGAGAAAAAACGTGTTAAATTTCGAGAAAAAATTCGAGATAAAATGTTGAGAATAAACTCGTTAAATTACAAGAAAAAACTTGTTAAATTACGAGAACAAATTCGTTAAATTACGAGAAAAAAGTCGTTAAATTACGAGAACAAATTCGTTAAATTATAAGTTTATTCTCAACATTTTAAAAATGTCATTCTAAATTAATGAATTTGTTCTCATAATTTAAATCTCGACTTTTTTCTCGTAATTTAATGACTTTATTCTCAACATTTTATCTTGACTTTTTTCTCGAAATTTAACAAGTTTTTTCTCATAATTTAATTACTTTATTCTCAACATTTTATCTCGACTTTTTTCTCGAAATTTAACAAGTTTTTTCTCGAATTTAATGAGTTTATTCTCAACATTTTATTTAGAATTTTTTCTTGAAATTTAACGAGTTTTTTCTCGAATTTAATGAGTTTATTCTCAACATTTTATCTCGACTTTTTTCTTGAAATTTAACAAGTTTTTTCTCATAATTTAATGACTTTATTCTCAACATTTTATCTCGACTTTTTTCTCGAAATGTAACAAGTTTTTTCTCGAATTTAATGAGTTTATTCTCAACATTTTATTTAGAATTTTTTCTTGAAATTTAACGAGTTTTTTCTCATAATTTAATGACTTTATTCTCAACATTTTATCTCGACTTTTTTCTCGAAATTTAACACGTTTTTTCTTGAATTTAATGAGTTTATTCTCAACATTTTATTTAGACTTTTTTCTTGAAATTTAACGAGTTTTTTCTCAGAATTTAACGAGTTTATTCTCAACATTTTATCTCGACTTTTTTCTCGAAATTTAACAAGTTTTTTCTCGAATTTAATGAGTTTATTCTCAACATTTTATCTCGACTTTTTTCTTGAAATTTAACGAGTTTTTTCTCATAATTTAATGACTTTATTCTCAACATTTTATCTCGACTTTTTTCTCGAAATTTAACAAGTTTTTTCTCAAATTTAATGAGTTTATTCTCAACATTTTATTTCGTCTTTTTTCTCGAAATTTAACGAGTTTTTCTCGAAATTTAACAACTTTAATCTCGAGATGGTTTTATTTTTTTATTATTGCTTGGCCCTAATCCTCTTCCGTAGGGTTGACAGTTACTCAAGGTGTTTGCATAGAATTTAATGCCGATTTTTATAAACATTTTCCTGGCTAGTGACAGACTAGTTGTCCAGTGCGGGTTTTCTGAGAATGCCATTGTGATTCCTGAAAACATACGGGTGTGATTTCGGTTAGTTCTGTAAATAACTGAATTTTGTGTAAACAATAACTGTATTAAGGATTTAAATACAGGACTGACAACTGCATTCTGCTGCTGTGTGAACATGGCCTTACTCTTACTAGGTATTGTGAAGTTCCCCTTCTGTCGACAAATTCTGTGATTCAGTAAGTTTAATGCTGTGATTTACTGGTTTAAGGGGTAATTATGATGGTAATGGGCTTGATGCATTCCTGTACTTAAAACAGTAGAACATGGTGTTATTCAGAAGTTATTCAGTCAACAGAGTGATTTTCTCTTTGTCCTTTTGTTGTTAGATTAACATTGAGGACAAAGGCAGCTGTAGGTTTATTAGGCTGCTGTCAATTTAAGAGCTGCACGTATCCAACACACTGTTACACACATGTTTTCTTTCTCAACTGTTCACTGTTAACCGACTATATTTCACAAGGATACTTGGCTATACGGGCATTTTTAAAAAAATTGTTGTGTGAATCTGTCCGTTCCAGCACAAGAAGACATGAAAGAAATCTTGATGTAATAGACTATGCGCACAGTTTCTGGAAATGCAAATGGAAATGTAATTATGGTGATGGAAAAAATATGAGATGGGAGAAAATAAACTTTTGTGCTCCAACGAGAAACTTTGTGCTTGTTTCACAAATAATTAGCATTCCCTTGAGAAACTTTACATTTGCTTGCAAAACTTTTGTGTTTGCTTACAAAATAAACATTTGCGTTCCCCTAAGAAACTTTGTGTTCACTTTTCAAACAACTTTTGCGAGAAACAACGCAAAACATGTTTAGGTCAACTCAGGAAACTAAGGAATTTTAGGATAGATAGGAGGGTCCTATATAGATCGATGATTGAAAGTATTTTAACATATAATTTTGTATTATGGTATGGTAATTTAACAATGAGACAGAGTGGCGAGTTCGCTCCAATGTAGCAGCAGAGCACTGGATCCAGAACAAAAATTAAACTGGCACTGGCTTTTGCTATGCGTTTGATTACGCACAGGCGAGTACCCAGACGCTACAGCGATCTATTACGCCACGTTAAAGAGCACCAAAACAGTATTTATTGCTTGAATTTCTTAATGTAATGGACAGAATTTGAAATCTGAGACTTTGTTTCATATCAAAAGCAACACAAAGCTTTAATCATATACCAAAAGATCGACTGGGATTTACGAATCGATATTAGTCATAAAAATGAGAATATATTAAAATCGCTGTCACTGTGGGGTGTGGTGTTGAACATGAAAAGTTACGCAGTCTAACCTGTTAATCTGTTCTTCAAAATAAATGCATCAGCCTATATCGTCCTGTAGGTTCATAATTAAAAATGAAAATGTAAACAAAAATAAAAGCAATTAAATGTGTTATTATAATTAGAATATGAAAATTAAAATGACGGGTAGTAATAGATTATGACGGAATTTTTACGACCCTGTCCGTCAAAATGACGGACAATGTTAAAGTCTAACGCAACCTCTGGTGTGGGCATACATATATACTGTATTGTGTCTTATTATGTGATATGTGAATGTAAGGTATTGTCTGTTAGGATGTATTTTCTATGCCAGTTTCAAAGATGAAATTTGTACAGACAAAGTTAACTAAACTAAACTTACTAAACATATGCGAGAACGCAAAATATAATTTTTCCTCCCATCTCATATTTTTTTCTACCACAATAATTACATTTCCATTTGTGCACGCTTTTATCCAAAGCGACATGCATTGTATTAATGCATCAACGTACAATATACATTTTATCAATTTTTTTCCATCACCATGTCCCTTTAGGTGCTCTGTATAATGCTGATATTTCTACAAACATCTGCTTTTCAACAGCCTTTAAAAACATCTGGTAACAGGGTTGAAATTTTAAGATCCTTCCCTAATGACAAACATAACACAACATGAGATTAAGTGATAATACAGATGAGATATTTACTGATTGTAGAGGAAAAAAGAGCACAACTATGTCAGAAATTGCTTGCCTATGATTTTTAAAATTAAAATGTGCATATTTGCTAATACTAGACAGAGAAGCTGACAACACAGAACATCTTTTTAATGAAGGAGAAATAAAAACATACTTAAAATAAAAAGAATGATAAGATAAGAACATTTCAGTAGTTGGAGTCACACACACACACACACACACACACACACACACGTTCATGATGGACACAAAGGGCATAAATTTAGCATACGATAAAATACAGGTTATTCTTGAAAATGTACCTTTTGTGTGTGTGTGTGTGTGTGTCTACTAAAACCTGGGCTGAAAATGTTGTTCAGCAACTGTCTTCTGAGAAAAGCTTTACATTTAAACAAGAAAGTAATCAAGGGAAGTATGCAAGTAATATATTTTTCCACATACACACACACACACACACACACACAAACAAAAGATGAGTCAGAGCGTGGCGCATATGTAGCTTTTAACAGTCTTTATTGTCAGTTCAATGAAGCATATAAGTGGAGTTTAAAGACGTGCGCGGGTTAAAAAGCATGAAAGATGAGCGTCTGATGCTGATGCAGAGACTCATTATAGTGGCAGTCAATGACCTCTGGGCCAAAAATGGTAAATATTTATATTTTTGTACAGTGCATAAATTCTGTAATAATGACAAAACTGGAATCACAGATCATTCAGATTCTTTTAATGCAAGTGAGCCTTAAAATATTCCTGGCAATTTGGACCAGCATTTACGGCCTGGGTGTGTATTAACTATGATAACTCCATTTGTGTTTTCCACTTTGATGGCCATGTTGAATATGATTAGTGTGTATGGCATGTCATGCCGTATGAATACAGAGGCTGCAGCAGCAACTCTGGGTGTATATAATCCATTTCAGCCCTCATTTTATCACCAGTACAGGGGCACCCTGGGAAACTAGGCCACCTCGTCATGTTGCCATGCCTGAGTGGGCCATCTACCCCCTTCACACACACACACACACACACACACACACACACACACACACACACACACACACGCACACACACAGCCTTCTCTGTGCAGGCCAATGGAATGAGGTATATTCTGTGCTGGGAGGGGTAGCGCGAGTGTGTGTGTGTGTGTGTGTGTGTGTGTGTGTGTGTGTGTGTGTGTGGTTGGTGGAGTGCAGCAGGCTGCCATGCTGAAGCAATTCCCCCTTTTTCTTGCACAATTGGTCACAGTCTGAGCATGTGCTCTCTGATACTGAAGACGAGGGAGCGCCACCAGACCCACACAACGAGAAGATGACAATATAAAGCAAAAACCACTCTCTATCAAGCCATGACTGTAATTGAACATATATTCTCTCCACTTACACACACACACACACACACACACACACACACACACACACACACACACACACACACACACACATAAAGCCTGCATAAATACTGACTATTTACTCTATATATATATATATATATATATATATATATATATATATATATACAGTCCAAAATTTATTCAGACACCTTGAACATTTAATTCATTAATACAGTTTATTTAATATAGTTTAAAACAAATGGTAATAAAATTTGACAAGATCTCAGAGTTAAACTGTGTCAGAAAACATTCATCTTATGTCAGATAGCACTTAAGCACAACATGGTCAGGTCATAGTGTCTGAATAATTTTTGGTTCCAAATATTTATCAATTTTAATGGTAGTCCACTGTATGAAGAATTTTTGGGTATAATGTCACAGTTTACTTTATTTTGCTATCCTCACTTATAGGGCTGAGTATTGACACAACTTCCATGATTCGATCTCATTACTATTCACATGCTTTTGATTCGATTCAATTCGACATCAATTATTATGGATGTAGTATTTCAGTTACAGTACATGGCAAATTTTCTAGAGGAAAAAAATCTCTCAACTAATGCTGTAAACTACACATGTAAGTAAGTTGGTACTACTTTACTATAATATTGAAGGTTAAATTAACTTATTTATATACAAACACTTAAATTACACTCAATGATGTTTTTATTATAAATAAAGTTTAGAATTAAATATTAATTTCTACTCCAATTCGTTTTTTTTGAAATATAAACATTTAAATCGCGGCTGTCATAACTGATTTATTCAAACATGCATTAAATATTTAAGAACATTAAAATTTATAATGAATATGTAACGGTGCATAGCTGTATTTATCAGAATGCTGCATATTCTGCTCATTCATCAACTGAAAACAGACTAGAATAATCGTTTCTTGGGATTTAAGAATCGATATCGGTTCGTAAAAATGAGAATCGATTAAAATCGAGAAATCTATATTTTTTACCCAGCCCTACTCACTTACATAAATGAACTATAGTGTCCTCAACTCACTAGTAAATATATATCAAAAATATAAAAAATGTCTAAATAATTTTTGGTTTGACTGTATATATATATATATATATATATACGTGTGCAATAATATATATACCTTATTGCTTTTATAAAACAGTTACCACACAATACAAATATTAAAGCCAAAAATATGTGTCAATGCAACTTTCATGAAGTAAACTGTCACTAAAAGCCTTCCTTCCGCCAGAAAAACTAGTCCCTGACCGAGAACAGCAACAGAAGTTACATTATTACGCCATTAGATGCCAGCAAAGACTGTCTTTATGAGTGTGTCAGTCAGTCGCGAAGACTTTTACATTGAAAAGACTGAATTGTTGTGAAAATGGAAGAAGACGCAACTGACAAATGCTTTGACTAGCGCTGTCAGTCATGGAAAACCCCTTAACTGTTAAAAGGACAGGATAATACATTGAATATTTTAAACAGATTTTTTATTATGAACATAGGACTGACCTGAAGGAAAATGCTAAATCTGAATGCAGGTAATAAACTCGCTCACTCGATCTCTTTCTCACAATACTCTTCTACATAATACAGTAAGCTTCAATGAACAATATCAATTGAGAACAAACAGTTTATGTTGCTAAGAGTGTTAGAACTGTTGGGTTTATCGTGAATAAAATAGCTATTGACCAATCAGAATCAAGGACAGGAACTAACTGTTTTATAAATATACATAATATACAGCAAATAGTCAGTATTTATGCTGATTTTATGTATTGTTTTATGTACACACATCAGACATTTTTATCTAAAGCAATGTACAATTGGAGAAAATTACAAGCAATTTGTCTTAAGAGCAGCAACATTCATAGCACAGGATGCCAAGCTAGAATAGTACACTATACACCACAGCCGAAAAGTAGAAAAGATAAAGATAAAGCAAGACTTTAAAAAAATATGAATATATACTATTTTTATATTATATACTATTTTAGTATATTAAATGTATTTTTTTCTTCTTTTTTTGATGATTTTTTTTATATTAATTGACAGTAATTGTGTGATGAAAATCTTGACATCAACCCTAGCACTCATCTGCATTTATAAGAGTTCATGAGAGAGGCAGCAGTATCTAAGAGTTGACTCAGTGAATTATCCAGTAGTTGGAGTAGAAGAAATGATGACCGAATTTATATTTTGCAGGAAACTATTCTTTTATTTTATGCAATTTAATGCTTAAGTAAATGTATCTTTAAAATTATTACATATTTTTACTGAAAAACAAGGTTCATTCAATTGTTTTATAAGTTACCTTGTTCTACCTGCCACCCTGCTCTTTAAAGGTGCCCTAGAATTAAAAATTGAATTTATCTTGGCATAGTTGAATAACAAGAGTTCAGTACATGGAAATGACATACAGTGAGTCTCAAACACCATTGTTTCCTCCTTCTTATATAAATCTCATTTGTTTAAAAGACCTCCGAAGAACAGGTGAATCTCAACATAACACCAACTGTTACGTAACAGTCGGGATCATTAATATGTACGCCCCCAATATTTGCATATGCCAGCTCATGTTCAAGGCATTAGACAAGGGCAGCCAGTATTAACGTCTGGATCTGTGCACAGCTGAATCATCAGACTAGGTAAGCAAGCAAGAACAACAGCGAAAAATGGCAGATGGAGCAATAATAACTGACATGATCCATGATAACATGATATTTTTAGTGATATTTGTAAACTGTCTTTATAAATGTTTCGTTAGCATGTTGCTAATGTACTGTTAAATGTGGTTAAAGTTACCATCGTTTCTTACTGTATTCACGGAGACAAGAGCCGTCGCTATTTTCATTTTTAAACACTTGCAGTCTGTATAATTCATAATCACAACTTCATTCTTTATAAATCTCTCCAACAGTGTAGCATTAGCCGTTAGCCAAGGAGCACCATCAAACTCATTCAGAATCAAATGTAAACATCCAAATAAATACTATACTCACATAATCCGACGCATACATGCAGCATGCATGACGAACACTTTGTAAAGATCCATTTTGAGGGTTATATTAGCTGTGTGAACTTTGTTTATGCACTGTTTAAGGCAAGCGCGAGCTCTGTGGGCGGAGAGCGTGAGCATTTAAAGGGGCCGCAGCCTGAATCGGTGCATAGTTAATGATGCCCCAAAATAGGCAGTTAAAAAATGAATTTAAAAAAATCTATGGGGTATTTTGAGCTGAAACTTCACAGACACATTCAGGGCTTAGACTTAGACTTATATTACATCTTGTAAAAAAACGTTCAATGGCACCTTTAAATATCTATACTATTTTCAAGCACATTTTGACAATTCCACCTGCAAAATAATACTACATTTTAAAGGTACAAACAAATAAAATGTTTCAATTCTGGCGTTCCCCAAGGCTTTGTCCTTGGCTGCTCACACTTTGATGCAAACCTTAAAACGCAAAAGTTGTATGGGCTACTTTTATGGTGCTTTTTTTGTCATTGTGGGAAGCTCAACAGCCCCTGTCCCAAACCATCTTCATGGCATGGAAATATGCAGCATAAACACTCTTTCTAATGTCTATTTATTTTCAAATTTTCAGTAGTTAAGTTGCTGATCTAAATGGGCGGTGATGTTTAGACAAAAGGGAATGTGACATAACGCGAATACGAGTGGCACTGCTCTGTTGGTTTGGTCTTCTCCTCATGCCAGAGTGGGCATAAATGTTGTGTAGTGGGTTTAATGGAGGGGATGTAAGTCTTTGCCTGCTCAACAAACAAACAGTTCACCAAGGAGCACAATACCGTACACACAGCAGTCAACAGGGCAGAAGACCCTCAGGCTCAGACACGCACACACACATACTCCATAGACAGAATGGCACAAACCACAAAAATTACACAAACCAAACATTTATATGCAATACATATGTCTATTAATAGCTTACATCACAATCACCATTCATTATTTCATTCACACACACATTTGAACACACACATACACTCAACATGCTCCACTTGACAGGGTCTTACTTTTAACGGTGAGGTACATGCTCTTGCTGATATCGGCTCCCACGTCATTGCTGACCTTGCACAGATAAAATCCAGCATCTTCCTCCAGGACGTGTTTTATGAGCAGAGAGCCCTTCTCCAGGAGCTGTATACGTGAGCCTGAATTCAAGGCGATGGGCTGGAACTGAGGTACGCCAGCACCTACGCCAGAAAACACAGAAGGAGCCATGTAAGACCTATATACACTCTATATTTAGAATTGTACATAATTTTTATATATTTAGAATATTATAATAAATATTTAATCTTTATCATTTTTTTTAAATGCTACTTCTATTTCATATTAGCATAAGAAAAATGACTGCTTCATGAGACTGCTATATGTTTTACTGTAATCTGATAATCATCTTTTTCATGACCAATATGAATCCTAGTTATGCTGTGTGTTTACATTTCTTTATTGGATTTAAAGATCTCTGAGGGGAATTGTTTCATATCTGGTGTGTCATGTCTGGATTAGGATTAGAGGAAACTGTGGGATTCAATAATATGAAATAAATCATAATACCACATGAGCAACTTAATCTGCCAAAGATACAGCCTGTCTGGGCAACAAAGCACAATAATCTGTCAACACGTGTAGAAAAAAGGTACACACTTTCATTATATACTCTTTTTAACATCTCTAAATGTTGTAAATATAATATGGAAATAATACATGCCTTCTTGATAGTTCTTTTTTTTCATCAAGTAAAAGGCCATATATTTTGTGTGAAATTACAGTCTATTCCATTTGATTGCATGACTTTCACAGTAATTCTACAGTTGGACTTCTCTTGTATCTAACTGCACTCTCAAAAAATGACTGTAAACAAACAATATCATGCTGTATTTCTACAGTGTGTATGTACTATGACGGTACCCAGAATGCAGGCATGAATAGATTATCCTGTGGAGTTTCTTGATTCTTGTTGGTTGATGCTGAACTTATTTTTGGTTCACTTTTAGCAGTTTGTTTTGATTATTTCATAATGTTCAGATTTTATCTATTTTATTATTATTATTTGTTAAGTGTCACCATTGTAGTGTTTTGTATGTCGAGTATGGATGTGTGTCACACCTTTCAAAGATAAATCTCAGCAGCTGCTTCTCTATTGTGAAAATTCCATCTACAAATAATTATGAATTTGAAATAAGATACTGGTAAATCTTTACGCTGAGATAATGTTAATAATAGTATAGTTTGACTAACTTAAAATCAGCCAATTCACTAATTTATATTCTAGCTTGTCATTGTTTTAGCAAATGTGTTCATTTTTCATACTTCTGACTTGGCTAGATCACAAATTTGAATATGAATACACAAGGTCCAAGATCCCAAGCAAGTGGAACACTGATCGCCATTATGATGACTTCAAAACAAATTAAGCGTATAGCGTTAGTTCTGGCAGGTCACGTTAGTCAAGTTGCATCAGCTGACACTCAGCTGATTCACACTGACCTATAGGAATACGACACCTGTCACCACATTTGTATATACAGGTGCTGGTCATATAATTAGAATATCATCAAAAAGTTGATTTATTTCACTAATTCCATTCAAAAAGTGAAACTTGTATATTATATTCATTCATTACACACAGACTGATATATTTCAAATGTTTATTTCTTTTAATTTTGATGATTATAACTGACAACTAAGGAAAATCCCAAATTCAGTATCTCAGAAAATTAGAATATTGTGAAAAGGTTCAATATTGAAGACACCTGGTGCCACACTCTAATCAGCTAATTAACTCAAAACACCTGCAAAGGCCTTTAAATGGTCTCTCAGTCTAGTTCTGTAGGCTACACAATCATGGGGAAGACTGCTGACTTGACAGTTGTCCAAAAGACAACCATTGACACCTTGCACAAGGAGGGCAAGACACAAAAGGTCATTGCAAAAGAGGCTGGCTGTTCACAGAGCTCTGTGTCCAAGCACATTAATAGAGAGGCGAAGGGAAGGAAAAGATGTGGTAGAAAAAAAGTGTACAAGCAATAGGGATAACCACACCCTGGAGAGAATTGTGAAACAAAACCCATTCAAAAATGTGGGGGAGATTCACAAAGAGTGGACTGCAGCTGGAGTCAGTGCTTCAAGAACCACTACGCACAGACGTATGCAAGACATGGGTTTCAGCTGTCGCATTCCTTGTGTCAAGCCACTCTTGAACAACAGACAGCGTCAGAAGCGTCTCGCCTGGGCTAAAGACAAAAAGGACTGGACTGCTGCTGAGTGGTCCAAGTTATGTTCTCTGATGAAAGTACATTTTGCATTTCCTTTGGAAATCAAGGTCCCAGAGTCTGGAGGAAGAGAGGAGAGGCACACAATCCACGTTGCTTGAGGTCCAGTGTAAAGTTTCCACAGTCAGTGATGATTTGGGGTGCCATGTCATCTGCTGGTGTTGGTCCACTGTGTTTTCTGAGGTCCAAGGTTAACGCAGCCGTATACCAGGAAGTTTTAGAGCACTTCATGCTTCCTGCTGCTGACCAACTTTATAGAGATGCAGATTTCATTTTCCAACAGGACTTGGCACCTGCACACAGTGCCAAAGCTACCAGTACCTGGTTTAAGGACCATGATATCCCTGTTCTTAATTGGCCAGCAAACTCGCCTGACCTTAACCCCATAGAAAATCTATGGGGTATTGCGAAGAGGAAGATGCGATATGCCAGACCCAACAATGCAGAAGAGCTGAAGGCCACTATCAGAGCAACCTGGGCTCTCATAACACCTGAGCAGTGCCACAGACTGATCGACTCCATGCCACGCCACATTGCTGCAGTAATTCAGGCAAAAGGAGCCCCAACTAAGTATTGAGTGCTGTACATGCTCATACTTTTCATGTTCATACTTTTCAGTTGGCCAAGATTTCTAAAAATCCTTTCTTTGTATTGGTCTTAAGTAATATTCTAATTTTCTGAGATACTGAATTTGGGATTTTCCTTAGTTGTCAGTTATAATCATCAAAATTAAAAGAAATAAACATTTGAAATATATCAATCTGTGTGTAATGAATGAATAAGTTTCACTTTTTGAATGGAATTAGTGAAATAAATCAACTTTTTGATGACATTCTAATTATATGACCAGCACCTGTATATGGTCCATTCATATTATCAGCAGCTTTTTCACATTGCTCAGGAGCTAATTAAACGGCAAATTCAGCGGGTGAGACCACTATCAATTGTGCAATCTGGAATTTAGAGAATTGACATGGATTTCACTTCATGTTCAAGTCTTGAACAAACACACTAATTCGCCGCATTGATTATAAGCTGCTCGATTTGGAAGTGACCTGAAACATGTTCAGATGAGATCTGCACTCGTCACACAAAGGGAAAGGATATCAAGAAGGAGATGAAGAATCCACGTCACAGCTGGCTGTATTCCACCCTCCATAAATCTCTAAATCTTCACAAAGCAAAGCTAAGTTTTTAAACTTTTTAAACTTTCAGTGCTTCCCACATTTTGTGGATGGGAAAACATAGAATTGCGATACCTGATGTGATTAAATTTCAAAAGGCTGTAATTTCATGTATGCGTCGCATGTTCCAAAGTTAAATGTGCCGCTGTTGTGCATTCTACCTGCTCACGCAGCGCTCAGACTGCTTTTAGGTGCTTCGCAATCAATGTATTCTATAGTGCACGTTTATGCTAAACGATTGCTTATACTGATATGACTAATGCTGTTCAATATTGACAAAAGTTTACTTTATGGTATTGTAAATTATTGTAAATGGTTGTAAAACATATATTATTATCTACCTCATCTAAACTTGAATGAGCAGCCGCAATAGTAAGCCTACACATTTCAAAATAAGAGTCAGAGTGTATTTAGGTTTTGTTCATAAATAAGTCACTAAAAATGTATACTCCCCCTGGTTATTATTTGGTAACACAACTGTATTTAATTTGATTCAAATTCAATTAATTTATATTAATTTCATTTCTCGTTAATTCAAAGTTAATTCAACCATTTTTTGTGCTGTGGGTAGAAGGATTTTCCATACAGTATTTCAAATCTGCGGGAAGCACTGTTTTGATGAATGCTATTCAGTATTATCAGCAGCTTTTTCACATTGCTCAAGAGCTGATTACCCTCCTCCATCCCCAGCTCCTCCTTCATCCAGTCAGGACTTGACCTTCTGATATTTCTTTTGATCAAACTCATTTCTTCAATTATGTTACATTAATTATTGTCATTAAGAAAATTAATGATATTGCAATACTTGGTTCTGTTCTGTTTACCCTAAGAGGGGTTATCGCTGTTCTTCTTACAGTGGCATCATGGATAAAGACAACTTCATAATGTGAACTGACAGTAAAACAAGAGCAGTAAATTACTGTGATATTAGCATCATTTTGCTGTTGATTAACAGTAATTCGTAAGAAAATAACCCAGCATGCATTAATTTCACTGTAAATTTCTGACTACAGTAAATTATTGTAAAATAATACTCTTTAAACCTGTAAATTCCTGGCAATTGTATAATTCTAAAAGCTTCCCTCTTCAGGTCGTAGTGCATGTGTCTTTCTGATGTGAAATCTTTAATGGGTTTTATAACCAAATATCAGAAGAAAAAGAAGCATGTTGTTAGTAATATTTCAAGATGGACTAAAGCAATTTAGGATTACCTGATTATCCATACATTGACAATTGATACAGTATTTATATGCATTTTATGTAAGTAGTCTGCTATACTGTTATAAAAATCTCATTGATTTACATTACAAGCTATTAGAATTTCTTTGTACTTTTTGGCCAAATAAATATCAGCAACTGCACATAAATGCATATATTGCTCCATATTCTACTCTGTCATACTATATGAGCTATAAAAGCCTATCAAATATGATACTAAAAACACATATGCAAACTTTTCTTTTTAGATTTAAAAAAAAAAACTGTTCCGTTAAAAAACAACAACAACAACAACAGATTTTTCTGACTGTTATTTCATGTCAGGCTTTAAGAAAATGATAAAGGAGATTCCATTAATTCAGGGGATCTAGCCATTTGATTTCAGACAATAAGCCAGAAAATAGAAGAAAAATAGTCCTTTACCCACAATGCCACAATGCATTTCTATCCCCTTCAACCCCATAGACTCCATCTAACCTTCTATTCTTTCATCCGAGCCCCGTTGAACTCCACCCTCCCAATGTGCAGCCGTCTTTTTTTATTGTGTATATGGATTTCCATTTGTGAGCTTTCATCTACAATGTGTAGCGAGGGCTTCAAACGCTCCTTCTCCTTCAGGAAGAATCAAGGTCGAGCGAGTCACCTGCTCCCATTCTAATCCAGTAATCCAGCTTCTTTGGCCATGGCCTCAATGCAAACATACACCTGTGCCCAGCCCACCTGTCCAGATAACCCCTAAACCACATTACTACCAAAGCCTGCCTGAAATTATGTCCACACCAAATGTGTCTGCTTCAGGTCCCCTTCATTACCTTCCCTTTGAGATCTCTCAGCAAAAATCAAACACACACAAAAAATGGGTTAGTGAGTACCAACAAAAAGTATATTTTTTGAATGGTATAATGACTTCAGAACAGCAGCTACTTATGGTAATATTTCTTCAGCCCAAAATACAATGATTTTATTTAAATCATCACAAATGACAGAATTTTATAAAATGAAATACATGTAAATGTATGTTTTTACAATAAAGCTGCACCTCAGTGCCTGCCAACATCAACACACCCACACACATCCGTGTTTACTGAGGACTTGATAACTAATGATCTGAAAAGAAGATGATTAATAATAATGATAATAATAATAGCTGGAAAACAGTTGGTGTTAAAAATTATAGTAATTTATAATATATAGTAAATAATATATATATGCTGTATATATATATGCAGTGCAAAAACATGTCATAGGCTTCTTTTTCTTTATTTCAAAATTTTTGTTTTTTTGGTTAAAACCATAAACTGAATATGAGTTTGTGAGGAATATTTCGCATTCATTACAGTGTTTTGCATGTTTGCCCATAGACACTGGTCATGTATAGCCAGAAAAAAATAATATATAATTATATTTCAAACACTAGCATACCTTTGGAGTGGTTCCATACTATAGTGGGGATTGGGTTTCCCTTTGCTGAACAATTCAGGATCACCGATTTCCCGTATATGCCATCCTGGTCTCTTGGCTGTACCTCAAAATGTGGTGGAACTGAGCATAAAAAGAATGTTAATATTAAAAAGATGTATGATATAAAATAATTTTGATTTAAATCAGGGTTAAAAGATTTTTTAAAGAAAAAAAAAAAAAAAATTTCATTACTTTTGCAAAATGTCCCTTTAAAGGATTAGTTCACTTTTTAATGAAATGAGCCACACATTACGTAATCATGTTGGAAAGGTCACGCTTGATGTAGGTGGAAGTACTGATCCAGTGACAAAGCGAAATGAGATGGAGATTTTCGCCCTACCGCGGTACTTCCAACGCAATTACGTAATGCGTGGCGCATCACAGAGCAGTGCAAGATGAGCGTTTGTGGTTAAAAAGTATATAATTTTTATTTAAAAAAAAAAAAATGAGCTATGGTTTCTCTTAATGAGACTCTTATTCCTCGTCTGGGATCATGTAGAGCTCTTTGAAGCTGCACTGAAACTGACATTTGGACCTTCAACCCATTGAAGTCCACTATATGGAGAAAAATCCTGGAATGTTTTCCTAAAAAACCTTCATTTCTTTTCCACTGAAGAAAGAAAGACATGAACATCTTGGATGACATGGAGGAGAGTAAATTATCAGGAAATTTTATTCTGAAGTGAACTAATCCTTTAAAATTATTCTAAAGTGAAGTCATTATTAAGAGTTAAAAGGAAAACATTAAGAAATGTCAAACCTTTAACGATGAGCTGTATACTGTGCTCGACAGCTGCAGCCTCGTTACGGGCAATGCAGGTGTAACTGCCGTTATGAATTTCCGACAGGTTTGAAATGCGTAATGAGCTGGTAAAGTCTATATTGTCGATGGTGACACCCAGGCTGGCGTTAATTGGTCGTCCATCTTTGTGCCAGGTTATAGACATGGGCAGGTCGCCAGATATGACCACACAGGGGATGAAGACACGCTGACCGATGGAAGCGCTCTGAGAGTCGGAGTGTTGGATCAGAGGGGGCACTGAGACAGAGAGAGATGAACAAAAAACAGACAAAACAAAACGAAACAATTATAATATAAGATTTTTGCATATTACACAGCAAAAGTTACAATGCACTGTGAAAAATGATCATAATTTCAATGGTAAAAGACTGTAAAAATGCTACAGTAATAACAGGTTTTTGTAAATGAAAAATAACAAATCAGCTTATGATTTAGTGAAAACCCCTAAATTGACATTACCATAATTCTTTGTGTGACAGCTCACATTTGATGGTTTTCACATCTGTCAAGTGTCATTCTGATCTAAAGATATTTGACTCAGTGAAAAAAAGTACACGGATACACTCAAAAACATGATTTTACTATACTGTTCGGGTTATTTAAAAAATCATTTTCATTTAACATCATTGTATTAGGTTTCTCATTCAAACACAATTGCATTGTGTTAAACTGACTTGAAACAGTTGTGTTTTGGCTCATTTTCATTTTGAAAGAATGTGTCATGTAAGTAGGCCGAAAATAGCATTTGATGCTTGTTCAATTTACTTAAATAAATGAAGTTAATTCATCTTAATCCATTTGAGTTGAGAGTACCTAAATGATTTTAGTTGTGTTAAAATAGCATTAGAGAAACTAGGAACATGATTTCCCCTTCCCATCACGCTTTGCACAGGGCTGAATAGGGAGATTAAATGTTTTGTCATCAAGATGAAATTGACTGGACACGCCCCCTACTGCTGATTGCCTAAAAGAGTGTGAGGCTCACTTTAGAGTGTTTCTCAGAAATCACTTACTGCACCTTTAAGTTCAGTCCGTAAAACCTAGAACATTGCTACCACATTTTTTATAGCAAGTTCAGTCAACTAAAGCTGCCATTTTGTACAGTTACATTCTCCCAGTCTCCCCTATATCAAACAGCAAGCCTGATATAACCAATGACCAAATGTTATTTACACATAAAACCAGCGGTGAGCGTCTTGACAAACGGCTCAGAACGCACACAATATGGGCTGGCGACAGAACATATGTGATCACACATGTACAATTATGTGTGATTTGCAATAATAAGGCTCCAGTCGGCCTTCATAACAAGTCATTACGGCTCTGAATCTAGAGATTTCACAGAGGAGGAGGCATAATGTGAACTAATGAGGGAGAAACAGAGCAAAGAAAGACAAAATAAAGAAGACTATAAAAGCGCTCTTTCGTCTCCCAGTAAATTTGGCATAATGCGTTCCCTGGAGACTTCGCAAGCATGGTGCTAGTCAGCCTGTCGCGTTTGAGAATCAATGAGTTAAAATAACATTGAAATAAAGCAGCACTTCAGTGCTTATTTAATTCACAACAAAATGGGGATAATGGACTCCAGGGAATCCCTTCGCACGCTTCAGAATTTTAAGCATGAATGGAGCAAATTAGCTAACTCAATCATAGTCTTCATGACTCTGAACTCACAAAAACAGATGCTTGCTTGGTTATTACGCAACAACAGAATCAAAAATTGCAGTTTAACTACTTCAACTTTAACAATATAAACGTCTGGATTATTTTAATTGGTGCTCTATCTGGGCTTTGAGGTAAAGCTTTTATGTCATTTTGGAATTAGCGCAACTAAAAATACTAATAAAAAAAATCATTCGAGTCTTTATAGAACTTGTAACTGGGTATTCAGTAAGTGACATGCAATTCTTTTGGAAAGCTAAAATGTTCTGTGGTTTGACATATACAGGTAAAACTACTGTGAACAGCATTTTGTTCATTCTATTGTAACTATTACACATGCAGCTGATATATGAGCTCATATTGTTTGAGAGATTACATGGAGCATTTGCAATTTCTAGACTACTGAAAACAAAATAATTATTAAAAATGGTGAAAACTTTAAATCATCCCTTTAAATCCCAATTTTTGGAGTCTCTTTATACGTTTTAAGGTCATGTATATTCGTATTTTCTCTTTCACTTAGCAGATACAAGCAAGTTGAAACCTTCGGGTTACTAGTCTGCTACTAGTCTCTCTAACCATTAGGCCATGACTGCCCCCATATGTAGTTGTTATGGTGATTTGTGAACTTTTTTGTTGATATTTTGGCATGCAGTTTTCTACTCTTTGCTTTTCCTGTTTTATGAAGGCCCACCCACTTGAACATTTCTGGCTTCACCCCCGTTATCATTAGAAGAAAATAAAATAACCCGTTAAACATGAAGTATTATGCAATAATTTAAGAGATTTTTCCTTATAAAGAACCTTTTTGGCATCAAGGGTTCTTTAAGGTTGTGTCAAGAACCCTGGGGTTCTATACAGATTCCCATTGAACCTTTCTTTTTCTAAGGCCGTGTTGTACACCAAAGCATTTTTTCCAGAGCTTAGTGTATTTTCCCAATTGTTTTCAAAGGAACTTTCTGGGACGTCTGACTCTCTAACCATTAGGTCACGACTGCCCCCCCCCATATGTGGTTGTTGTGGTGATTTGTGGTTGCTTACCGGCCTAAAGGTGAAGATACACTGGGCAACTTTTTGTGCAGTGTTGCTTGGAAATGTTGCCGAGCGATGTTGCTTTGGCACTTTCTCATTGAGAATGGGCAGCAAATTTCTATCTGGATACTTTAGATCGAATTTTGCTGCCCATTTTCAGTGGGAAAGTGCCCAAGCAACATCGCTCAAAAAGTTGCTGCGTGTAAAGGTCCGGCCACATTTATCATTGTTTGGCAAATTGTCGTAGTTGAAACTTATCAGCCCAATTTTGGTACAATCCATTTGACGTAGGATGTCATGGTGATTCATAAACGACAATAGGCATTGATCGATCGTTTCATCTCATATAGTGCATCGCTTCATGATATCACGACAGAAAGACTAGCAGAAAGACTTAAATTTTTTTTCAGTCCTCCACGACGGGTTCTGTCACATCTGTGAAGTTGACCAAAAGGAGAACAGAAGCTCTTCTGTACACAGCTCTCAAACATGGCGAAGCGAAAGAGAGACGATGGTATTGGTGCTGCTAGGTGGAATTATGCAAGGCTTTTGGTATTATGATCTTCCTTGCCAAGGCCTGACCTCTCCTCAAAAAGCACGATTTGAGGTACCTTTCATGTAGCACAGACAAAGTATGGTGTAGTACAAGTGTTCCCAAACTGGGGGTACGTGAGGTGACAAATGGGGGTACGCGAACAAAATGCCAAGTAGTTCATTTAATTCTACCTTAAAATAATATTAAAACCGAGCATGTATTTCTAACTGCCAAAATGTCGTAAATCCAGTACATTTAATCAAATTACCTCATCATTTGCAGTCAAAAATGACTGCATCCACACAAGCAGCATGCATATGCACGCAGTCTGCTGCCTTAAATCGCGCTAAATTACTGTCGTTCTCAACAACGCACCTTTGTAAAAGTGGGGATTTAGCACTCGCATGAAGAACAACAGAACTACAACACATGTCTGTTTTGCGAACAATTCTGCGGCTTTGAACGAATCGTGAGAGTCAATGATTCAATGATTCATTCACAACCACTTGCTTCATTACTGAATGAATGACTCGATTGAGTGAGTCATCGAGTCATTCATTCAGTAATGAAGCAAGTGGTTGCAGTGACTTGCTGCCACCTACTGGCAGTTTTAGTTTAATATTTAAAAGTATCACTTAGTTTTACAATCATTGCATATTTCTCTATTGAACATTTTTTTTTATTTAAAACATTATATATTTTATAAAGTTATTCATAAAGGTAAAAATATGCACTGGAAAATCTATTTAGGGGGCAAATATTGTCCCTTAATGGTAAAGGTGTGACTGCAGTCTAAGTGGAAGAGAGGGGGTACGCAGAAGGATGGGTAATCCCTTCAGGGGGTACTCCACGCTAAAAAGTTTGGGAACCACTGGTGTAGTACATAAGTCCTGGGAATACTTCATGTTCCACGTTCCAATCAACAGTGCGTGAGCCTTTCAAAGTATACTCCTTTGGCTGTGAGCGCGGAAAGACGTGTAGGGCACGTGCAAACTATCTAGTGGATTTTGTTTCAAGCGCTCAAGTTACTCGCACATGCACTGTTGTACATGCACTGTCCACAGACATAAAATCACATTATGCATACAGTGCATGGATCGTCGCAAAACCAGGATGGCTAAAGTATACTTTGGGCTTTAGGGTTATGGGTTTGTGAAACACTAGTCATAAGGCCTAGCCCTAGCCTTAACCCTCTGGTGCTGGGGGGTCATTTTTGACCAAAAAAATTAATGTTTTTTTTTTCACTTCATCGGAATGGTACGAAACTGGTCAAAGGTTTTGGCACTTGCTGTGTGAACGAATAAAAAAATCAGACAAGATTCGAAAAGGTTAAATGGTCCTGAAAAAAGGAAGAAAAGAAAATCACACTTGTATTGTTCATGGTTAAAAATGAGTCTATTGAAAATGTTTGGCACTGCGCCCAAACAAAATCTTACTGAAAGCTCACTTTTTGAGAAATCAAGCTCAAATTTGGAACACAGGTTGTTTCCATTTTTGGCTTTGATTTTCTCACAGTAAAATTTGTTTTGGAAAATATACATTTCATATAAAAATTGTTGAAATGTGTAACTTTTTTATAACAAATTGACTTTTTTAAACTTTGTTTCACTTCAGCAATTATCTGCCAAGTGTTGTCTTTAAAAAGAGATCAAACTTAAACTGTGCTCCAAAGCATTCAAGATTTATGACAGTTTAAGTTGGAAATTTCCTTTTCAGGTCCATGCTTAAAAAGTGAATAAATGGATTATAACTACTGCATAAATATGATTTAATACCATAAAATCCCCTATAATACAAAATATTAAATAAAAAACATTATCAAACTAAAATATAGTAGAATCATTTCTTTGAAATAATAAAAAAAAATTGGTCATTTTTGACTGACACACGAACAGCACCAAAGGGTTAACAAACATAATTGAAAATGACACTGATCACTATTGGGGTATTCCGGTATTAAAATATAGACTTCAGGTAATGGCTGACTTCTGTCTGCACAGCAGTACCTTTCACTGTCACATGAACACTCCTGTGAATTTGTTTCTCTGGATCCACCAACACGTAGCAGGTGTACTCTCCCTCGTCCGAGTTTTGCACATTGGACAGCTTCAGTGTGCCGTTGTTCTCAAAGGCACGTTGGCGATGGTTGAACGGGAGCAGTTTGGAATCCTTGTACCACTTAATAGAGTAGTAAGGGTAACCAATGATGCGACAGTGAATGTACGTGTCCCTCCCTGCGATGGCAGTGACATTTTTCATTGGTCGAATACTGGCAGGGCCTGTTGTGAGAAAGAAATATCAGTATAGACAGTCTTTGAATGTCAGTTGATAGACTTATGTAGTATGTGTCAATATTTAACTATTATATACATATCCTGAACAAACTGACAGTAACTAACTTCATCCTAACTTCAATCCCTCATGGAGGGTTTAACTTCAAAGGATACTCCAACCCAAAAAATTGAGAATTCTCTCATCATTTACTCACCCTTATGCCGTCCCAGATGACTTTCCTTTCTTCAGATGAACAAAAATGGCGCTTTTTAGAAAAATATTTCATCAATTTGAGTCCATATAACGCAAGTCAATAAGTCCCTCAAAGTTGGCACCATACATAGTTAATACGACAGTAATCCACACAACCGTAGTTGATAAAACAATGTCTTTTAAAGTGAAATGATAGGTGTGTGTGTGTGAGAGAGAGAGAGAGAGAAAGAGAGAGAAGGGTAGGGAGGAAAAAAATACAAATATTTTAAACTTAACAATAATCCATGGCCAAACGTTTGCACGTTGTGAAGTGTTATGTAAGCACATTGTGAAACTTGTTCTGAGAGAGAGATGGCTTAAAGTTTAAAAACTGAGAAATATTAGTATTTTTCCTCACACACACACACACACCTATAGTTATGCTTCTGAAGATTTTGATTCATCAACTGTCATATGGATTACCATCGTATTCTTTTTGCGTGGTTTTTGAAGTGTCAACTTTAGAAGCCTATGGTCTTGCATTACATGGACTATGTATTATATGGATTATATGTGTTCATCTGAAGAAAGAAAGTCATATACATTGGGGCAGAATGAAGGTGGGTAATTGATGAGAGGTTTTTCATTTTGAGGTTTTAAATGAGCACAATAACCAACGGGAGAGAAGGCAGTAGAGCTTGACTGTAGAGGAAGTCTATCATACATGATCCGTTAGCATTTCCATTCATCTAAAAGTCCATTCATCTAAAGTCCAACATGTTCCTGGATCAACATCTTTGTTGATCCTGGAACAACATTCCAATCAAGATTTGAGGAACAAGTTTACAGTTTATGTCAAGTTTAGGCTTACAACCAGGGTTAGGTTGTTAGGTTCCCTCTGATTTAAGGGATGTTATGTGTAGGGTTAGGTTTAGAGGTAAGGATAAAGTTAGGACTAAATTTTCCGACAGAAATGTTGTTCCAGGATCAACAAAATATGATGACCCAGGTCTTACTTGGCAAAATCACGGTGCCTGTTCATTAAAGGTGGTAAAGAGGATGTTTTGTTTTATACATTTTTGCAATATTACTTGAAACTGTCTTTACTAAGTGATAAAAGACTATTTATTAGGTGCACTGAAAGGAATATTATTAATATACATCATCTGTGCACGAGGTAGGGCCTTCAAAACATCAGCCAATCGTTTACGCGATCATCGTGTAAACGATTGGCCCTCTGGCTTGTCAATCACTGCCATGACGTTCCTTGTGAGACACGCGCGGCTGCGCGCTCTAGTAACTTTCCACACTACATGCGCCGCATGCAATGTTTTTGTCAGGAGACAGGAGTAACAACTGCAGATTATGAGGTGAGTCCGACATAATGAATCCACTAAGTGTTCATTCCGATTATGAATGTAAATTGATACTTATGACTGATCGCGCTCAAACGCGTCCAGTCAGAGCCAGTTGCGTTCAGTCTGCGATTACAGTCGGTGTTCAAATTCCATGTGAAAGTATATAAATCTGCTTCAGGAGCAGGAAACTATCGCTGTATGTTGAGCACAGTCAGAATGTTTTAGCTAGTCGTAAAATGTGTATCATTTCAGAAACTCAGTCGACGAAAACATCCTCTATACCACCTTTAAATGCTATTTACATTAGATGCTATTTACACAAGTGCAAATAGCGACAGATCAGCCAATTGCACTGGTCACGCCAAAAGCTATTTTAATTCCACTTCGCTATTTTATCTTGTGGAGTCACGTTGACTATTTTAACAATTTTAATTTATTTTAATTTGTTACTTTTCTGGACCTTGAATGACAGTAATTACATTTCTTTCTTTCTTCTTAACCTTGGACTATCTTAATGTTATATCTTAATTTGTGTTCCTAAGATGAACAAGGTCTTACGGGTGTGGAACGACATGAGGGTGAGTAATTAATGACAGAATTTTCATTTTTGGGTGAACTAACCCTTTAAGGCCACCTAACATAAAGTGGGACCAAACTTTCTGCAGTGGTGGCATTCACACAGTTCCCAGTTCAATGCCCTGAGCAACCTGGCAAGATGTTCTTTGCATCCTGGCCACGAGTGCACCTTCAGAGAGAACATTCAGCCTGTGTGGTCGGATTTTGGAGAAGAGACGTTTGTTACTAAAACCGTCTTCAGTCAGCGACATTCTGTTCATGCATTGATGTTAAAAAAAGATTTCATTTTGCAGTAACTATAGCTAGTAAGACAACAGTTTTCATTTATTCGTATATTTTGGCTTATAGTTTTAAGTGACAGATGTCGTATTTCATTTAGCATATTTTTCTGTGACATTTTTTACGGTGTTGACAGTATCATAAGACAAATAAATACAATTCTTGTATAGCCAGCATATTATATATATTTTTTTAACCACCAATCACTCTCTCTTTCTTTAGGGGAAGTTTAAATGTGAGGTCTAAATTTAGCGGGACCCATCATGTCAGAAAGAAAATCATATAGCGGGTGAATTTTAAGTGGGAGCGGGTGGGTGCGGAATACAACCTAGCGGGAGCAGGACAAGAAAAAGCCCCACGCAGACCTCTAATCTGAATTTAAGTGACTGTAATTCATGAATGCTTTTCAATAAAGACCTATTGCTGGTCTCCTTTTAAAGAAGATTCAGCAGATTATTGCAGAAGTGAAAGCATTTCAAAAAAATAAATTTAACTAAGCATTTTTTATTTTATACAAAATATATATTTATATTAATTATCTATATTAGATTTGGATTCTAAAATTGCCATAAATCCAAAGCCATATGTCTAACCAAGTTCCAAATTTGAAGGTCGAATCACAAAAATTGAGCCCACTTAAAGGTTTAAAGTACAGTTTCCATGTCCAATTTCAAAACGGTTTTCACAGGATGAATTTTGAGTGTTTAAGCTTTTGAATGATAACTAATTAATGACTATTACTAAAATATGTGATAGGGGAAAAAGCGTGCCACTACTGGGACACTGACAGTTAACAGGCTATAAGCGAAGTGAAACGCACCCCTGCTCAACTCCATCAGAAGGCGGATTATAAGAGCTCTACTGCCTTTACTCCCATTGGTTGTCTCTACATTGAGTCACTGCTCATTTTCATAAAGTTAAATTATGCTTTTTGTTGTGCCATCACTGGTCAGTGCTCAAGAGTCAAATTTCAGTACAAATAAATCACTTTTAGTTGCTTTGTTGCTACAAATCACTGTCATTTAGAACAACACTTTTAGGAGGCTGCACTGCATTGACAATCTAAAATCACTAAATTCTCCTAACTAAATATTCCACATAGAAAACAGAATCTCAGAACAAACCTAAAATTGTGGTGTGTGGTTGTCGTGTGGTGTGGGTGTTTTTGAGGAGCTGATCTGACAAGCACCTCTTACGTTTATTCGAGCCTGGTAGGAGACCGATCCGGCCGAGTTGTTGCAGGTGCAGCGGTAGACGCCCCCATCGCTGACCTGTGTGTGAGACACATTCAGGTAGCTGAGCACGTGGCCTTCTGTGGTGATGATGCGATCCATGCGGTGGTTGCTGTCTTTGATGACGGGGTCGTCGTCCAGGGTCCAGGTGACGGTGGGGAGGGGCGTTCCTTTCACGTGACACACCAGGGAGATGGGCTCATTCGGGCTCACCACCTTCTCGCTGAAGGCGGAGAGGATCTTTGGCGTCCCGTCTAGAGAAGTGGAAGACAGATTTGAAGACAGATGGTTTAATGATGCAATATTTTGCTATTTCAGCAATCAATATTTCAGAAAACATACAAAATTACAGTCTAAAAATAACCTTCAATATACACTTATGATTGTTGAGCAGCATCCCAAGGACATTTTCTATAGGTGACACATTGTTCATAAACTAAATGTGATGTTTATTCTGTCATAAAAATTTCAGATTTTTTTATCTTAAATGAAACTGCTGGTATTATCAATAAAACACTTTAAAAAATAATCGTATTATCTTTAAAAAGCCGAAGATAAAAAAAATGATCTTAAAAAGCATGTTGAATTATGTGTATGAAATGTAAATGAAATATATATGTATTTTTTTTTTAAATAGCAGAGCATTGTGGGCCAGACAGCTCTTTTTTCGAGTGCTGTAGGTAATTCACTGCTGAGTAAACTATTTTCCTGGTTGTTGTGCAGATGTGCAGTCTGTTTTGCATATTCAGATTTTTCTCAAATATTTAATGTAGTGCTGTTAAATCGATTATTCGTGATTAATCGCATGATTGTGTGTATATATATATATATATATATATATATATATATATATATATATATAGTACTGTCAAATCGATTAATCACGATTAATCACATTTCACATAAAAGTCACACATAAAATTTCATGTAAGATACGATTAATCGTGATTAATCGATTTGACAGTATGTATTTGTGGTGAGGGGGGCGTGGTTCAGCAAAGTCTGCAGCGGGAGAGAGAGTCGGGAGATGAGCGGTGAGTGAGTGGGTAAAACGCAAATGACGAACACCTGTCTCTTGTTTCAGTAATTGCCGTGGAGAGAGTATATAACGCCAGGAGAAACAGGAGTGTGCGAGAGAGAGAAGGACTACTGACTGCTGCACTCTTGGATTCTGCCACTGTATCTGCTGGAGTGAACTTTGTTATGATATATGACTGTTTTGTGCCTGTCTGCACACCTTTTTGTTTATTGTTTGTATAAATAAAGCAGTCAGTAGTCAAGCCGACCCTGTCCTCTTCCTTCCTGACAAACAAACTCTGTTACACTGGTGCCGAAACCCGGGAAGGAAGACGGAAGCCGCCGCCATGCAATCGTCCTCCGGAACGCCATTTGCGGAGATTATCATCTCGGTCATGCAACAGGATCAGCACAAGGCCCTGCTGGACTTGAGACAAGACCAGGAGAGATGGTTCCAGGCCGTCCTTCAAGCTTAGCAGGAAGACCGCGAGAGGTTCCGGAGCTGGATTGACCAGGAGGTTCGACCGGAAGCCGCGGACCATCTAGCTGTGCCCACCCACCTGCCCCTCAACAAAATGGGACCTGAGGACGACCCGGAGGCGTTCTTGGATCTTATTGAAAAGTCGGCCGAGGTGTGTGGATGGCCCAGGGACCAGTGGCCAATGCGCCTGGTCCCATTGCTCTCCGGGGAGTCCCAGGTAGCGGCACAGCAGCTTCCGGTGCAGAATCTCCTGGTCTTCAACAACCTGAAAAGGGCCATCCTCCAGCGAGCCCCGAACAACACCGACAGCGGTTCTGCTCCCTGGAACTGGGCGAGTCCGGCCGACCCTTCGTGATGGCCCAACAGCTCCGGGACTCCTGCCACAAATGGCTGTTGGCTGAGGGAAGTGACATGGAGAAGATCATCGATCGAGTGGTACTGGAGCAGTTCATCACTCGGCTTCCAAGGAAAACAGCCGAGTGGAGGACCACATGGTGGCATGCCCAGGGGTCGGCGAACCCCTCCCATCTGCTTCCCTCTCTCCTTCTTCTCCATCTACTTCTCTCTCCCGCCCTGTCCCTCTACCCAGGTCCCGTCCGCCCAGCCCTCCTCGAGTCCCGTCCTGGGGGCGGGGCGGGTTTGACCAGAGTCAGTTCGGGAGTCCGAGAGCGCCGCCCAGGGGGGCGGGACTGACTACTGCCGGGCCAGACCCCGCTCCTGGCGTTATATACTCTCTCCACGCCAATTACTGAAACAAGAGACAGGTGTTCGTCATTTGCGTTTAACCCACTCACTCACCGCTCGTCTCCCGACTCTCTCTCCCGCTGCAGACTTCGCTGAACCACGCCCCCCTCGCCACAGTATTTATAAAACAGTTCTTTCTGGTTCTCGAATCTGATTGGCTGAGAGCCGTGTGATATTCTAGTGATAACAGCACTCCTACCTTTTCATCATTTGTATAACTCCGCTTGAAGCGATTGTCATGGCGGCCGAGCAAATCCACTATATTTTTTACAAATGCTACACTTGTACCACGAACTGTAGTTTTAAGAGTTTTAAGGCGAGAATGTAGTTGTTTAGACCTGAAATATGTGACTCATATTTAATCATAGCGCCTGTTTTACTATTTGTTTTGACGCTTTCGAAGATGTGAGCTCCAGGCCTTCATCGGCCGTTCAGTGCTCGAGTACCCGCCGAGAACAGCTTCATCTCGGCCAGTGCTTAGGGGATTTTCTGCTGGCTCTTATGTAGATAGTGGTTGATTCATTAGGGGTATATGAACTGGGCAATCTTTGGACTTATTAATCTATTACTTGTTCCAGATCAAAACGATTTGGGTTAAGAGGAAAAATAAATTTCATAACTTTATATTTAGGCTATATTTAATTTAAATCCTGTACTAGAGCAGTACTTTTGTACGTTTGACTAAATTGTTTGCTTGTGTTTATGTCTTCTATAATGGCTATTAAATATTGGTGTTCAATAAATATTATTTTATATAAATAAAATGCCATATTTGGTATAGAGAAAGGGTCCGTCAACAGTATCAGTGAAAGTTGCATTATTATGCCATTAGATGAGGCAAAGACTCTCTTTATGAGTGAATCAGAACAAGGAAGTTGTTTTAGCGCTGTGGGAAATCGTAACTTTTAAAAGGACAAAGACGCTTTCCTCAGTGGACATTCAAACTGATTTTTTATAATGGATATATTATGGACATCGACCTGAAGAATGAATGCTATATCAGATGCAGGTACTCGTTTAGTTGATCTCTCTCTCATAATACCATAATACTCTACTTTAAATAATATATATAATATGCTTTACAATACAATAAGCTTCAGTGAAGCGACTCAACATTCCTTTGTTACTAGTTCTGAAGTGACGTTTTAGAATTAGTAACAGAGGCTTGGGCTCAACTGTTAAACTGTCAACTTGAGATTTGAATCCTTGGTGGAAGGAAGTATTTCTGCACAAAAGAGGGTTTTTAAAGACACTCCGCTGTTGTTCTTATTTAATGACACACTGCCGTCGAACTGTTGTATAAACGCTATATCACACTTGTTGTAGCTGTACGATTAATCATTTTGAGACATAACATTTCAATATCATAACAAAACACATAGAAAAGGGATTATGAAACTGCCTCTTCACATTCTCAGTAAATTACGGACGATGAAAAAAAAAAACACTTTAGCTAGCCAGACATTTCTTGCAAATCTTTTCACCCCCCTTTTCTTATATCATGACACTTAGCAAGAAACAGCTGTGTTTTCAAGCTTCGTGCCATCGAAATCTTTACCCTCTGATCATCCTGTTTTGTTTTTTAACATCATTATAGATTATCAATATCCTCTTTATGCAGTTTTGTGGCAATAGGAGACAGTTGCCCCAGCAACCGAGCTGAAGCAACAAATCTTTTCAGCTGCAGGGCTGAGTAGCTTCAGTAGAGTCCAGTGCAGGCTTATATTAAAACACATGCACAGTTACACCACAGTATGCTCATAGTAGCACTCCGCAATTACACAGGTCATTAAAAATTATAGTTGAAATAGAAGTAGCGACAGATCTTTTCCATATTGTGATGCACATCTGGGTGTTATGAATTATCAAAAAAGAAAAAATGTAGGGTGAGGACTTGGTTTGTATGCATCAGTTGCATAAACTGCTTAGACTAGTCTTAAAACTAAAGTCAGCTAATTTGTTCTTTAAGTCTGGTACTAACTTTGTAAAGTCAGTTACATAAAAAGGTAGATCTGTCTAATTTGAATCAGAAAAGTAAGACTGATTAGCCCTAACTAACTGCTATTTGGTCACTAGATCTTAAGTCACAGTCTTTACATAGAGGCTAAGTTGATGCAACCAGCCACAGTTTTTGAAGTGGATGCAGATAATCACAAACTTGCAAGGGCAGGATTTAAGTAGAATAAATGAATGGAGAATAGAGATTACTTTTTGTAATTTAACACTATTTCTTCTTCTTTCTTCCAAGATGGACTTACCTTCCAAGACGACCTGAACCAAGTCTTGGGTGGACATCTTGCCATTTCGAGCAAAGCACTGATACGCTCCTCCATCACTCTTGGCCATTCCCTCCATCACCAGGTTCTCATTGTTGATGCCCGTGATACGTACATTTATACCCTGATAGATCTTCTCACCGTTCCTGTACCAGGTGATGTCATACTCGTCAGAACCAGTCACACTGCAGAACAGAGACACTTGGCTACCCACGCTGCCTCTCACCTTCCGTGGGCTCACCACTGCTTTCAGAGGCTCTGGGGTAAATGGAAGCACACATACATACACATTAATACACTATTAAATAAAATAATTTACTCTAAATTCAAATAAATTCTTTCATCTTTATGCAGACCATGTTTTTGAAAAGATTTAGACTAAAACTGAATTTGTCATCTTTTAAAGGGTTAGTTCACCCAAAAATGAAAATAATGTAATTTATTACTCACCCTCATGTCGTTCTACACCTGTAAGACCTTCGTTCATCTTCTGAACACAAATTAAGATATTTTGGATGAAATCCGATGGCTCAGTGAGGCCTCTGTTGAGAGCAAAGCCATTCAAACTCTCAAGGTCCATAAAGGTACTAAAAACATATTTAAATCAGTTCAAGTGAGTTCAGTGGTTCTTAATATTATTAAGCGACAAGAATACTTTTTGTGCGCCAAAAAAAACAACAACAAAATAATGACTTTTCAACAATATCTAGCGATGGGCGATTTCAAAACACTGCTTCATGAAGCTTCTGAGCTTTATGAATACTTTGATTCAAACTAGTGATTCGGATCTCCTATCAAATGCCTGAACTGCTGAAATCACGTGATTTTGGCGCTCCAATTCACTGATTCGATTCATAAAGCTTTGAAGCAGTGTTTTGAAATCACCCATCACTAGATATTGTTGAAAAGTTGTTATTTTGTTTTTTTGGTGCACAAAAAGTATTTGTCGCTTTATAATATTAAGATAGAACCACTATCACATGAACTGTTTCAAATATGTTTTAGTACCTTTATGGGTACTAATAGTACCTTGAGAGTTTGAATGGCTTTTCTCTCAATAGAGGCCTCACTGAGCCATCGGATTTCATCAAAAATATCTTAATTTGTGCTCTGAAGATGAACAAAGGTCTTACGGCTGTAGAACGACATGAGGGTGAGTAATAAATGACAGTATTTAGATTTTTGGGTGAACTAACCCTTTAAAGACTTATTGCTGCCGTCCATTCAACTCAGGAAGTCATAATATCCAACTTCCTACTTGGAAAAGTACAACAGAATGCTACATGATGTCATGTGAACATAGAATCAACCAAGAAGAAGTATACAGTAAAAATTCACTAAATTCAGCAAATTAAAAAAGAACAACATTGAGTCAGTTCTGAGATTACATAAAAATAAATCCTGTTTAGCAATCGTTTGCAGAGACAAAGGAGTAAAACGTGGTCACGGATGGGGTGTGACGATATCTCGTGTTACGAGATTAAAATGTGAAGAGATTTCTCGTTGAGGTGAAAAGCTGTCTCGCGATATTATCATGACAGAGTGTGAGGGTGAAATTAGGATAGAAAATGCCACTGCTACAGTTACATTAGGCCGCACTGTTGTTTTGCTTTTTATAGAAGTAAAAATCATTTAATTGAGTTGGATAACGGACACTTCAATCCCATTCTGCTCATCCAACACAAGCTGCAGAGCCATACATAGTGCAGCAGGAATCAGAGTTCACTGATCACGTGACTAGAGTAAGTGATGAGATGACTGACGAGACCATGGCGGAGGATTTCTTGCAAAACAGAGCCTAAGCTTCAGACAAATGTCTTATTTTGTAGAATGCGCGCTCAGCACCGCCGCTCCCTATTCACAGAGTATGCACAATCACGAAAGTAAAACGCGAGCGTGCATCCAAATACGTTTTCAATACCCCGCAATTTGAAAGCGGCTCCCTGATGCATGCAAATATCTCCCAATGTGTAAGCTATGTTAGGCTGGGCTGTGTAGTTGTAACTATCTCTTAGCTCTGTATCATACTTGAGGAAAAAATTGGTCTCTATTTGAACTTTGAATATTGAGAGTGTACTTTGATTATGGTTGCATTTATTGTTTGCACTTAATAAGACTAAGAGAAAACTGTGTTATTCATTTTTATTAATACTGTTTTTATTTCTATGATCAATTTGTGGAAAGAAGTTCAGTTAGAAGGTCAAAAGTTGTAGAAGCTCATAAATCATGTACAGTAAGATCTGAAGAGGCTCATATGAAATCATACAGGAGAGAATCCAGTCAGTTAAGTTTGTGGCAAAACCTTTTACAGTGCTTGGATATTGTTGTCTTTTACTGCATATGATAATTCATACTCAGGAACTGAAATGACACTTAGCAGGCTAATCCTATCACCACTCACCCATTGTTCACCCCAGTCCCTCAGTCCTAGGACCTGAGGTGTGAACTGACTCACCAGACAGGTTTTGCCATTTGGCTTGAAGCAACAAAAAAAGTATTTTCTATATAAAAATGGACACACAGTGGACAAAATGGAGCAAATCTTCTCCATTTCTATTAACAGAACTCTATATACTTAATGAGTGCTGTTTGTGTACGTGCAAAATATACAAACTTACCTATTAAGGTATACATGAATGCATAGGTAAAAGTTCAATATAACCCAATGATGTTTGGACTTTATGTTTTCAGCACAAAGCCTAAGTTAATCTGAAATTGGTTTCTAAACATGAACTTTAAGCTATTCAAGTGAACCTCATGCAAGAGAGGGGCCATCCAGTGGCCACCTCTGACAGCATCAGCCTATCAAAACATTGGATCTGGATCTGCCAATTTGCATTTTTCTTCTTTTCGGGACAGATTAAATAGTTTGTCTCTGAGACAGAGAATTGTTCCAGTTTGTCGGGTTGCTGCAGTTTCCCGTTCTGGTTCCAGGCTCCAGTTCCTGTTCCAGTCCCGGTTCAAGGTTCCGGTCCCAAGATGTGCTAAGCTAAGTCGAACTCCACAGAGTTGTGAAGTTGCTCTCTCAAGACTCTGAAGCTCTAAAGAGAGAAACAAGGAAGTTCTGCAAGAAGTGAATTTGGGGAGTTTGAAAACTGCAACGGAGACAACGACTACAAGCTTAGCCCCCCCATCTTCAAGATATCTTCTGTACCAACTTCAAAATCATCTCATCAGAGATCCTCCAGATCTGTGTGTTCCAGACTGCCCGGATCTGCACCGACTTCAGAATCTAATGATCCTTCCGTCTGCATGTTCCAGAGAATAAGGATCGTCTGCACAGACATCAGAACCTTCAAGGCTTCTTCTTTTGCGTATTCCAGGAGAAGGACCTTCTCTGTGCTCCAGGAGTTAAACGTTCACATGTACTTTGTGTTCAAGGCTGTGAAATGGATTCCAACTCCTTTCTTCCCACTCCCACAAGTGGAAGACGTCACCCTCGGATTCAGCACGACCAGGCAGACGTAAATATCACTTACCAAACCTCTTTCTAGAGACCTTGGCATTAGTGTATATTGTCAGTATGTGATTATCTAATTTGCATTAGATTTTGCATAGCTGATATCAGTTTATCAGAATTCAGAATAAGGTTTACCTTATTTCTTCTAGAGAAACTACAGTTCATCTTTCCATAAGATTAACTTGTAACTGCCATAATAACATCCAACTCATTCATTTGCATTTATCAATCTTTTTGCACTTTATCCATTCAGTAGTTAGTTACTCTTGTCTATCCTTTTGTTAATAAAATCCTTTTATTACACTTGTGTCTTCCTTGTGTTGATAATACAGTAAGAGGCTCTACAAGTTAACGATATCTCACAAATCCTTCAGATTGGTCGGATGACGAACTTTCTCCCATTTATATAATTGTAATTCAGTCAACAATCTTCCATGATTGTTCTTTATTGTCAAGGTGAGACCCCTTGGCTGGTGCCCCGAAAATACTGGAAGGATTTATCTGACTCAATGTTAATATTAATACAAAATATTAATATTAATATTTAAGACCATAAATAACTACATTTGTGGTGCCCCGTGTGAGGCTAGTCCAAATCACTACAATATCGTCTCGTTCTCGTGAACTCAATCTTGTGTCTCATCTCATGAGCTAACTGTCTCGTCACACCCCTAGTAACGGATATTTTCTGTTGATATTGTACACCTTCAAAAAGTATATCATCATTTATCCTACAAAATTTGTTGCTTTGTCAACAAACACCAGCACACCTAACGGTAGCCATTTTGTGTTAAGATATGGAATTGCTTGGACATTAGGTGGAAGCCTGAGATATTGATATACAGCTTTGGATAGAACACAGCACAAGTAAAGACTTGTTAACTAATAACAGCCCATCCAAACAATTATGTTGTTTGCTGATGTGTGTACTTGCTAATCATGCTCAACTTCAAATTTTTGGCCAACAAAATGAGACCCACGTTCCTGCAGAGTTTAGCTCCAACGCCAATCAAACACCTGAACAAGCCAATCAATCTCTTCACTATTACTAGAAAGCAGGTGAGTTTGATCAGAGTTGGAGCTAAACAGGAGGAAAGTGGATCTCAAGGGCAAGAGTTGAGAACCTCTGCTTTAAAAGATAGCTTACGTTTGACCACCAGCCGTCCGACCACTTTGGCGTTCCCGAAGCTGTTCCACACCTCACACACATAACTGCCTGCGTCGCTGGGTCGTGTGGCCTCGATGAGAAGGCCCGATACACTCTGGTGGTAGCGGCTGTCTGATTCTAAGGGGCTGTTGTCCCTCAGCCAGCGATACCTGGGCGGGGGGTGACCGGACGCTTTACACGGGAGCTCCACCCGGTGTCCCACCATAACCTCCCTCCGTTCAAACCCATCCAGAATCACCGGAGCGGAGTCCACAGGTTCTAAAAGAGAGTGAGAGAAAATACATTTTCTTTATAAAGCAGTGGAAAATGAGGTCTATGTCTACCCATCCATCCCATATGTTCTACAGCAATTACTACAATCTGATCTTTTTTTTTTCTTTTTTCCCCTCATATTTATCAGTCTACTACAAGTAAAAAAAGAACAGAGAGATCATTTATGGCAGTCAAAAAGATGTCAAATATATAGTTGCTTCCTCAACAGCTGTCTTAGAAACTCAATCACAGCAATGCTAGTTGATGTTAGTAGACTAGGTTGTTTAGTTTGTTTGTTTCTTAACCTGGCTGCAGATCTGAGTGGCCATGAGCTGCCATGATTAAATTGTGAATTTCAAATTGTGTACTTCCCAGTCTCAGCCAAGCAAATACCACTGAGATGAATGAGGATCCAGGTATTATAGACAGCAAACTTATATCAATTATGCTTAAAATCCTAATGAACATGCTTAATAAAACCATACTTTCGATCATGGATTTCATTTAAATGTAAAATAGATTAAGATAGATTATCCTCTTTTAGGGATTAATTTTAAATTTACATGTGAGGAGTTTTAAATACTAAATGTAAAATATAGTTGATGACTGAACGAAGACAGAAACATCGGATGTAGCGTCTGGTCTCAGAGAGGTGCTTATTACTGATAAACATGAAAATAAAAGAACATAGAGCCATCAAAGTGTGAGGGCCATGGCTGCCCATCAGTCCAGGTTGTGGATCTGTCGTTCACCTCAGACGAAGAATGAAGCAGAGGTACATGTTGATCATTTAGCAGCAGCGGTGATGAGGTGAGCGCCAGTGATCAGTCCTATTTAATGCCTTCTTCACACCAGACTCATGAAACAGTATCCAACTGCAGAGCCGCAGCACCCTGCGTATTTTGTAGTTGTCTCTCAGTAACAGTAGCGGTTAATACAGACAGTTGACATTTTACACATGTATATCCTTTATCTGCAAGAGCTACTTGTGTCAGAGAGAGAGAGTTTCTTGAATCAAAACGGAAACTGAATATATAAATGTTGTTGCTGTTTGATTACAATGGCAAATCCATTGTGGCGGACAAAATAAACCGTAGATGTGAGTTTTAATCACAGGTTGGATTTCTAATCCATGTTGTTTTGTTAATCTGTGTTTAAAATTAAGTGGTGCATCACACCTAGATCAACAAATCCTTGATTAGCTCTAAACTTTGCTTAATTTAATCCTTATTGGTGCAACCCACTCATTAAGTCTTGTTTTCTGAAGAAAAAAAAAAGAAAAGAACCGAGTTTATTGTATGTTTAGAACAAGAACAAAAATATCTGCAAGTGGAGTAAGAAAAAAATAAACATATTCAAAAAGTAAAACAATTATTTTTTCTTACCCATTGATATATATTTTTTTCTTGTTTTAAAGGATTAGTTCACCCAAAAATGAAAATTCTGTCATTAATTACTTACCCTCAGGTGGAAGATCAAATGAAGATCTTTTTGATGAAATCTGAGAGATTTCTGTTCCTCTATTGACAGCTATGTGACTACCACAAACTCAAAGGTTCTTGCTAAAGTTCAAGCATGCTGAATAACACGAGAATGAACCTCATTGGTTCTTGCAGAAGCTCAAGCATGCTGCGTAACACGAGAATGAACCTCATTGGTTCTTGCAGAAGCTCAAACGTGCTGCGTAACATGAGAATGAACCTCATTGGTTCTTTCTGAAGCTCAAAAGTGCTGCGTAACACGAGAATGGACCTCACTGGTTCTTCCTGAAGCTCAAATGTGCTGTGTAACACGAGAATTAACCTCATTGGTTCTTGCTGAAGCTCAAACGTGCTGCGTAACACGAGAATGAACTTCATTGGTTCTTGTGGAAGCTCAAACGTGCTGCGTAACACACGAGAATGAACCTCATTGGTTCTTGCTGAAGCTCAAACGTGCTGCGTAACACGAGAATGAACCTCATTGGTTCTAGAGGAAGCTCAAACGTGCTGCGTAACACGAGAATTAACCTCATTGGTTCTTACGGAAGCTCAAGCGTGCTGCGTAACATGAGAATGAACCTCATTGGTTCTCGCAGAAGCTCAAACATGCTGCGTAACACGCGAATGAATCCCATTGGTTCTTGCTGAAGCTCAAACGTGCTGCGTAACACGAGAATGAACCTCATTGGTTCTTGAAGAAGCTCAAATGTGCTGCGTAACATGAGAATGAACCTCATTGGTTCTCGCAGAAGCTCAAACATGCTGCGTAACACGAGAATGGACCTCACTGGTTCTTCCTGAAGCTCAAACGTGCTGCGTAACACGAGAATTAACCTCATTGGTTCTTGCTGAAGCTCAAACGTGCTGCGTAACACGAGAATGAACTTCATTGGTTCTTGTGGAAGCTCAAACGTGCTGCGTAACACACGAGAATGAACCTCATTGGTTCTTGCTGAAGCTCAAACGTGCTGCGTAACACGAGAATGAACCTCATTGGTTCTAGAGGAAGCTCAAACGTGCTGCGTAACACGAGAATTAACCTCATTGGTTCTTACGGAAGCTCAAGCGTGCTGCGTAACATGAGAATGAACCTCATTGGTTCTCGCAGAAGCTCAAACATGCTGCGTAACACGCGAATGAATCCCATTGGTTCTTGCTGAAGCTCAAACGTGCTGCGTAACACGAGAATGAACCTCATTGGTTCTTGAAGAAGCTCAAATGTGCTGCGTAACATGAGAATGAACCTCATTGGTTCTTACGGAAGCTCAAGCATGCTGCGTAACACGAGAATGAACCTCATTGGTTCTTGCTGAAGCTCAAGCGTGCTGCGTAACACGAATGAACCTCATTGGTTCTTACAGAAGCTCAAGCATGCTGCGTAACACGAATGAACCTCATTGGTTCTTACGGAAGCTCAAGCATGCTGCGTAACATGAGAATGAACCTCATTGGTTCTTGCTGAAGCTCAAGCGTGCTGCGTAACACGAGAATGAACCTCACTGGTTCTTGCGGAAGCTCAAACGTGCTGCGTAACACGAGAATGAACCTCACTGGTTCTTGCGGAAGCTCAAACGTGCTGCGTAACATGAGAATGAACCTCATTGGTTCTTGTTGAAGCTCAAACGTGCTGCGTAACACGAGAATGAACCTCATTGGTTCTTACGGAAGCTCAAGCATGCTGCGTAACACGAGAATGAACCTCACTGGTTCTTGCGGAAGCTCAAACGTGCTGCGTAACATGAGAATGAACCTCATTGGTTCTTGTTGAAGCTCAAACGTGCTGCGTAACACGAGAATGAACCTCATTGGTTCTTGCTGAAGCTCAAACGTGCTGCGTAACATGAGAATGAACCTCATTGGTTCTTGTTGAAGCTCAAACGTGCTGCGTAACACGAGAATGAACCTCATTGGTTCTTACGGAAGCTCAAGCATGCTGCGTAACACGAGAATGAACCTCACTGGTTCTTGCGGAAGCTCAAACGTGCTGCGTAACATGAGAATGAACCTCATTGGTTCTTGTTGAAGCTCAAACGTGCTGCGTAACACGAGAATGAACCTCACTGGTTCTTGCGGAAGCTCAAACGTGCTGCGTAACACGAGAATGAACCTCACTGGTTCTTGCGGAAGCTCAAACGTGCTGCGTAACACGAGAATGAACCTCATTGGTTCTTGCTGAAGCTCAAGCGTGCTGCGTAACACGAATGAACCTCATTGGTTCTTACAGAAGCTCAAGCATGCTGCGTAACACGAGAATGAACCTCACTGGTTCTTGCGGAAGCTCAAACGTGCTGCGTAACACGAGAATGAACCTCACTGGTTCTTGCGGAAGCTCAAACGTGCTGCGTAACATGAGAATGAACCTCATTGGTTCTTGTTGAAGCTCAAACGTGCTGCGTAACACGAGAATGAACCTCATTGGTTCTTACGGAAGCTCAAGCATGCTGCGTAACACGAGAATGAACCTCACTGGTTCTTGCGGAAGCTCAAACGTGCTGCGTAACATGAGAATGAACCTCATTGGTTCTTGTTGAAGCTCAAACGTGCTGCGTAACACGAGAATGAACCTCATTGGTTCTTGCGGAAGCTCAAACGTGCTGCGTAACATGAGAATGAACCTCATTGGTTCTTGTTGAAGCTCAAACGTGCTGCGTAACACGAGAATGAACCTCATTGGTTCTTACGGAAGCTCAAGCATGCTGCGTAACACGAGAATGAACCTCACTGGTTCTTGCGGAAGCTCAAACGTGCTGCGTAACATGAGAATGAACCTCATTGGTTCTTGTTGAAGCTCAAACGTGCTGCGTAACACGAGAATGAACCTCACTGGTTCTTGCGGAAGCTCAAACGTGCTGCGTAACACGAGAATGAACCTCACTGGTTCTTGCGGAAGCTCAAACGTGCTGCGTAACACGAGAATGAACCTCATTGGTTCTTGCTGAAGCTCAAGCGTGCTGCGTAACACGAATGAACCTCATTGGTTCTTACAGAAGCTCAAGCATGCTGCGTAACACGAGAATGAACCTCACTGGTTCTTGCGGAAGCTCAAACGTGCTGCGTAACACGAGAATGAACCTCACTGGTTCTTGCGGAAGCTCAAACGTGCTGCGTAACATGAGAATGAACCTCATTGGTTCTTGTTGAAGCTCAAACGTGCTGCGTAACACGAGAATGAACCTCATTGGTTCTTACGGAAGCTCAAGCATGCTGCGTAACACGAGAATGAACCTCACTGGTTCTTGCGGAAGCTCAAACGTGCTGCGTAACATGAGAATGAACCTCATTGGTTCTTGTTGAAGCTCAAACGTGCTGCGTAACACGAGAATGAACCTCATTGGTTCTTGCGGAAGCTCAAACGTGCTGCGTAACACGAGAATGAACCTCATTGGTTCTTGCTGAAGCTCAAACGTGCTGCGTAACACGAGAATGAACCTCATTGGTTCTTACGGAAGCTCAAGCATGCTGCGTAACACGAGAATGAACCTCACTGGTTCTTGCGGAAGCTCAAACGTGCTGCGTAACATGAGAATGAACCTCATTGGTTCTTGTTGAAGCTCAAACGTGCTGCGTAACACGAGAATGAACCTCACTGGTTCTTGCGGAAGCTCAAACGTGCTGCGTAACACGAGAATGAACCTCACTGGTTCTTGCGGAAGCTCAAACGTGCTGCGTAACACGAGAATGAACCTCATTGGTTCTTGCTGAAGCTCAAACGTGCTGCGTAACATGAGAATGAACCTCATTGGTTCTTGTTGAAGCTCAAACGTGCTGCGTAACACGAGAATGAACCTCATTGGTTCTTACGGAAGCTCAAACGTGCTGCGTAACATGAGAATGAACCTCATTGGTTCTTGTTGAAGCTCAAACGTGCTGCGTAACACGAGAATGAACCTCACTGGTTCTTGCGGAAGCTCAAACGTGCTGCGTAACACGAGAATGAACCTCATTGGTTCTTACGGAAGCTCAAGCATGCTGCGTAACATGAGAATGAACCTCATTGGTTCTTGTTGAAGCTCAAACGTGCTGCGTAACACGAGAATGAACCTCACTGGTTCTTGCGGAAGCTCAAACGTGCTGCGTAACACGAGAATGAACCTCATTGGTTCTTACAGAAGCTCAAGTATGCTGCGTAACACGAGAACGAACCTCATTGGTTCTTACAGAAGCTCAAGTATGCTGCGTAACACGAGAATGAACCTCATTGGTTCTTACAGAAGCTCAAGTATGCTGCGTAACATGAGAATGAACCTCATTGGTTCTTACAGAAGCTCAAGCATGCTGCGTAACACGAATGAACCTCATTGGTTCTTGCAGAAGCTCAAGCATGCTGCGTAACACGAGAATGAACCTCATTGGTTCTTACAGAAGCTCAAGCATGCTGCGTAACACGAATGAACCTCATTGGTTATATCTTAATTTGTGTTTTGATTATGAACGAAGGTCTTATGGGTTTGAAACGATATAAGGGTGAGTAACTGATGACAGAAATTTCATTTCATTTCAGTTTAAGCACTTTAAGCATAAACTTGCTTAATTTTGATAGATTTTCCACACTTCCACAAAAAAAGACTTAATATCTTAAGTCATTCCTTGTCAAGACAGTGTATCTTGATTTAAGAAGTTATAGATATTTGTAATGGAAAACAAGACAAAAATACTAAGAGCATAATTTTTGCTGTATTATATGAATGTGTTATTTGGTATAAATTCATACAATCTGACAAATCCGTATCCGTATAAAAACAAATCTTTTCTAGGTAAAGCGTCACCACAAGGGCCACCCTTAACCAAACCCCTAGAGCTAAACCTCAGGCGGGGACGAGCAGAAATGTCACCTCACCAAATGTTAAAACACTTATGAATTATCATTTGACTGCACAGAATCCCTATATACATCAAATATGTTTTAATGGCTGACTGTGACATTACGGCCTTTTTGCTTCTATACAGACAGAGAAAGTATTTGTTGACTAAAACTTTCATCATGTGACCCTTTTTACTTAATCTTATTGTAGTTGAAATTTTACACACAACATGTGTAAATAATTGGCATGTAATTTTTTTGACCAAATCGTGAAGCTCTGGCATGCATCTACTGATTTATGAGAAGCCGTGACAGCAACACAAAGGCCCCTCACCTGATAGAAGCAGTCGGGCACTGTTGCTCTGTCTGGTCTCCCCTGTGTATCGGTGCCGCGTGGTACAGCGATAAATATTCACCGCGTCCTCTGACTGCACATCCAGAATATACAAGGCCCCCGTGGATGTAATAAGATATCTTGATCCTGGAAAAAAAAGAGCAAAATATTGTGGTTAGACTTGCTGTAACCCCAATTAAAGTATGTTATTTGACTCTATATATTCCATCAAAAACAAATGTATGTAAAACATTTCTTGTTTTTGTAAGATAAGAGAATCTGCACGTGATGTCTCTTTGAAGCCAGCGCTGGCAGACCTGAGGGAGCGCAGTATTGAACTATCGGACGTGACTGTTTTGCAAGCGAGCTGATCGCTCAGTCAGTCGCCCAGAGCTTGAAACAGAAAAGCTTTCAACGACTGCAGCCAGTCTTACAGTTCACACAGACACAGCCAGAGAAACGGTACAATTATGACGGTTAGTTCTCGAAATCTCATTCATTTATTTTCAGGATTATATTGCTTACAGTCAAATGACTGTGTAAATGGACACAAATTACTGTGATGTTGATGCGTACGAGATGAGAAATGGATCTTGTGGTGCACCGAGGTTGAAAAGAGAGAGAGAGAGAGAGACAGACAGAAAAGGAGAAATAGAGAGTCTGCAGCTATAGCAAGCATTGACCTAGTTAGAAATGAGAGTCCAGGATTTGATACCCTAGAGGGGGTTATAGCTCCTAGTTTACATGCAGTCGTCTGAGACCTGCTACCAGCAGTGCAAATGGAAAGCTGGGAAAATGCATCTGTGCACTGTTGTTTTGAAAAGGTTAAAATTAGAAAGGAAATTCAAGCACCATTCTTAGATTAGCTGAGCTGTGTTGTGGGACTGAGGATCATATCATTTCACAGCTATTTCATGGTGTGTTTTGCAAGTGGGCCCTGTCTCAGAAAGCAGTGATTATACACCTAACATATATGAGAGCTTGCACACTTTTAAATTCAACACAGACATTTTGTTCTGACATGTAGAATAGAATAGAATAGAATAGAATAGAATAGAATAGAATAGAATAGAATAGGTGTTGCTACATGACCGGTAGAATTTCCATGATAATGCATTTATGTGACCACACATATTTTGACAACACCACACACTGTTTGGATGTATTAAATTTCAAGCCGTGCACTATAAACCCTAAAGCTCAAAATACGTAATTGGTTTGACTAGGACAAACTTAAATTAAACAAATTACTTCAGTTAAATTATTAACTGTTATGAGTATTTAAATTAAAGGGTTAGTTCACCTAAAAATGAAAATTCTGTCATTAATTACTCACCCTCATGTCGTTCCACACCCGTAAGACCTTCGTTCATCTTCAGAACACAAATTAAGATATTTTGGCTCTGTGAGGCCTGCATTGACAGCAAGATAATTAACACTTTCAATGTCCAGAAAGCTACTAAAGACGTATTTAAAACAGTTCATGTGACTACAGTGGTTCAACCTTAATGTTATGAAGCGACGAGAATACTTTTTATGCACCTAAAAAAAAAGAAAAAAAAAAAAGACGATGAGCGATTTCAAAACGTTGCTTCATGAAGCTTAGAAGTTTTAAGAATCTTTTGTTTCAAATCAGTGGTTCAGAGCGTGTATCAAACTGCAAAAGACATGCCCCCCAGTGGAGAACCATTGAAATTTTAAAACACTTATGACGTAACAAAGCCTCGTTTACTAAAATCACATGACTTTGGCGCTCCGAACCACTGATTCGAAACAAAAGATTCATAAAGCTTCATGAAGCACTAGATATTGTTAAATAAAGTAGTTTTTTTTTTTTTTGGCCGCACAAAAAGTATTCTCGTCGCTTCATAACCACTGTAGTCACGTGAACTCTTTTAAATACTTCTTTAGTAGCTTTCTGCGCGGTTGAAAGTGTAAGTTAACTTGCTGTCAATGCAGGCCTCACTGAGCCGTCAGATTTTATCAAAAATATCTTAATTTGTGTTCTGAAGATAAACGAAGGTCTCACGGGTGTAGAACGACATGAGGGTGAGTAATTAATGACAGAAATTTCATTTTTTCCCATCATGCATTGGCCATGGCAATCGAAAGGAAGAGAATATGCTAAAATTTTGTGTTATATAATGTTTTTTGTGGTAAGGGAGATTTAGAAGTGATTAATGTTATGCTAATTTAGAATTCAGGACACTATAGTTCACTTATGTAAGTGAGGATAGCAAAATAAAGTAAATTGTGACATATTATACCAAAAATTCTTCATACAGTGGACTACCAGTAAAACTGATAAAAAATTTGGAACCAAAAATTATTCAGACACTTTGACCTGACCATGTTATCTGACATAATTAAGATTCATGTTTTCTGACACAGTTTAACTCTGAGATCTTGTCATATTTTATTTACCATTTTTTAAAACTATAGTGAATAAACTGCATTAATGAATGAAATGTTCAAGGTGTCCGAATAAATTTTGGTTTGACTGTATATCAGCTGATACCGATACGGTGGCCGATATATCGTGCATCCCTACAAAATAATTATTTTTTTTCCCTATGTGACTCGTGTCATGTCTAGGCCTATATTGAATCTGCTTTTACAAAATTCAATAGAAATTTAAAAAAAAAAAGATATGTTATTTTGACTTAAAAAGTAAGTAACCTTTGTGCTCTAAAATTTTAAATTCATTGAAACTAAAAAAAAGCGTCTCCACGTGGGTGACAGAAGGCTGGACAACATGTTCCCAGCTAATCAATGTTAAATCCAGGATCCAGACTGCCTGTTCCTCAGGGGATGAGAGCACTAATCAGAGATGATTAAGGTCAGAGTTCCTGGTTAACCCTGGACTTGGATTTCTCAACCCGCTCACACACCCTCGGTGTCAACCCGGCATACATACTGGGACACATCGTGGAGTTTGAATACAAGTGCCAGGAGGACATGGGTAAATCTCACACAACCTATAAAGAACATGTCAATCCTTTATGGCAAAAATGATATTGTGCCTAAAGAAAACACTGTTTTAAGCAATTAAGTGGTTGCATTCACACATATTTATCTGCTGATTTATCTCACGAATCCTTTGTCTTTCGTTCTCTTTGCTCTTTTTCCAGCTCTTCTCCAATTCTTAGCATGAATAATTCATTTGCAGCGCAGCCCCAGTAGTGCACCAAGACACAACACAATAACCTTTTCCACTTCACAACCATCTCCAAAATTTGTCGAAAACGACACAGAAAAATACTCAAGATGTTCAGGGTGCATAAATGAACTAAAAGCTCATGAAGTTGGAAAGACTGAAACTTGGTCCCTCAATTTCAACCCTCACATCTGCTCCGTGACTCCACTGTTTACGCTGCGTTTACGCTCTTGTGTCATTCAAGCAAAAAGGCAGCCTCTCATATTTCCTCCATAAATTATTTAATTTTGTTGCAAACCATGCAAAAAAATGACCGGCAGCCACAGAAATGGTTCATCTATATTTCAAAAGGATAAATACATTGTGCATGATGTGCCGTATGAAATAATCATGCATCTGGAGTGAGGCTGATACTGCATTCTCTGTGCATGATTTACTGGGTAAGTCAACATGAAAATAAATGTGCTTTCTTAATTCGGGTTGATTTTAATTGAATGCAAAAGTGGACCCCTTGATATTTCGGCCGCAATATATCAGAATAATCACAATATGTGGTTCTGGACCTGTGCAAGACATCGTGCTCCCACAATGCCACAGCAGGGCGTCTGAGTTGAGAAAGCAGTGTACGTCTCCTTCAAAGACTGAAAATATGAATTCAGAGGCCCGTCGCCTCTGGACTGACAACAGGAGACTTCTGTTGCATGCTGGGAAAGTGGGGAGAAAGTGGGAGCATTGAAATTCAGTTCAAATCCAGTGGATCACGACACACTTCTGTGGGCTAGTACTTCAAAAGCGCACACGAGATGAACTTCAGACAAATCAAAATGCCTAATGAGCCACTGAAAGCAATAGGTTTAACCGTACAAGCAATAATCGATTGTAATTCCGATATGCCAGAATCTATACGCGGTGGCAGGTACTTCCTTATTTATAGCGATTTGATAAAAAAGCTGCGTTCAGGAGCACAGCTCTCATGATAGTTTCATTGATATTATTAGCGGAAGTGTGCGCACTGAAGAGGAGAGCAAGAGCAATCATGACCCAATTACAGCGCTTGCTCAACTCGAGCAATTAACACATTTATATCAAATGAGTTCAATTAGTGAACCGGGTCCTCTCGAATGCGTTAAGAGACAAGAGGATATTCTGCTGTGCTAAGCGTTGGCATTTAACGCAACATAGCATATGCTAAAAGAAAACGTCTCTGCTATACACCACAAATAACCAGTGCTGACTCAAGAGTCTTGCATTCATGCAAGATTCAAACATTTTTTGAGACAATATCAGACCTGTTTTTTTTAATTAAATCAGCTGAGGCCAACTCAAGCTGGGTTCTTTTAAAATTAGCATTTTATCCCACAGTTTGCAGTGTGTGTGTGTGTGTGTGTGTGTGTGTGTGTGTGTTCTCTACTCACTACTCCTGCTGTGTGTGCACTGACTTGGCCTTCATTGTTCTGACATTAAAAAAAAATCCTGAAATGCAGACATGTAGGATAACATAACTCATTTGTACTGTGGTGTTTTTTGATGTTGCCATAAATTAATGTGGTGATGATTATATTTGCGACATGAGCACATATAAACAAAAGAAATGGGCAAATTGGTAATAAGTTTTAATTGCGAATGTTTAAATGTACTGTGCTCTTTTTGTAGAACAAAATAATGTCACAGACATGAATTTACATTCATTTTTTAAACACAAATGAAGATATTTTTAATGAAACCTGAGAGATTTTTGTCAATCCATTAAAAGTCCATTCCAACAAGCTTCAAAAAGTTAATAAATATGTTGTAAATAAAGCAAAATGAATCAATCTGTTCAATCCTAATCTTCTGAAGAGACAATCCTTTATATGATGAACAGATTTCATTTAGTTTGAGTTCTTTCAAGGTCAATAGATCAATGTCTTTTAAAGCACAAATTGTTCATTGGAGGACTGTTTGGTTATTTACGTGTTTGTGAAGATGTGGATCATAGAGAAAGTGATCATTTGAATTAGCTGAAGAAATGATAAAAACTGGTAGGTTATCGTGACTTTAATGTATGGTTGCATTGGGTAGATATTAATGTATAATTAATTTGTTGTCTAGAAAATCATCGGTCTAGATGCTTGTGTTTTCAGCTGGCATATTTGAGGGCAGTGAAAAAGAGTTGAGAATAGTGACATGTCAGCAGGTAGAGAGCATGATGACTAATCAGACCTCCCATAAGAGTTGATATCAGATGCACAGGCCCCGGTTTTTAATAGGGTCTGTTCTCAGCGATTACACTCGTACAATTCGATCAGTGCCAGATAAGTATCAGCATCTGAGACCAATCTGTGGAGGGGAAATTAACACTGATGTAATAAGTTCCATTTATCATTATTAGAGAGACACACTGACAGCTAACGTCATTGTAACCCCCACAAAGCTCACATGCACACATCAAAACGAGCTGCTATAAGAACACGTGTGGCTCTTTGTCATATCCCAACCTAATATTCAGGAACAACTAAGTGTAAACACTGCGGCGCCGCAGTGTTTCCCAAAAGCAAAACTATGTTTGCAAGTTCCATTGTTACCAACAGAGTTCAGCGATTCGCCATTTCCCGAAACCATAGTTCCAATGAACATTTGCAAACATCATTACAAACTTGTGTGGTTGGAACAGCTCTTGACCTGTGGTTAGAAGAATAGTTTCGATATACTCTTGGGCACAATAAGCAAGCTTACATGCAGTACAATCTATATCTTTCATTTCAATTACAGATGTATCTAAAGCCACAATAAATCAAACATCAAGTAAAGCAAACTGACCGGTGAAAAAGTTTTGAAGTCGTTCTTAGATGGGATGTTCGTTGCAGTAACATTGCGTTGACACTGTGGAGAAAGCTGCTGACTGAATGAATCAAATGTATTCGGGAGTATTACATCCAATTGCATACTTATAACATACTTATGTTAACTATATGTTAATGAGATTTTTTTTTAAAAAAAGAAGCTTTTTGTAGTTCATGTAAATGAACTACAGTATAATAATCTGACATTTTGCAATCTGTAATCAATAAATTAGATCAATAAGGTATTACAGCACCACCTGCGCATGGCATTAATGACAGTCGTATATTGCTGAACCAACGTGGTTTAAATGACGGAGGTGTAACTACGGTTTTAGGGAAACTACAGAGCATCTAAACTAGACATGGTGATGGCAAATAGTATTGTATTTGCCAGAAAAACTTGAGAAACTTTGAGTTTCCCCCAAGAAGCTTTGAGTTCACTCATTTCATTTATTTATAAACAACAAATAAACACAACAAAAGTTGACCACTGTGCTGTACAAAGAAAGGAATAAAATAAAAGACAGTAGTAGTAAAAAGACATCACAAAATAAAATAAAAAAACAAGAGTTAGAATGAATGAAATGCAAGACTTAGAAGATGAGACTGTAACTTCGATTTAAAATCATATAAGGATGAAGCAGATCTTACAGATAAAGGAAGACTGCTCCATAACTGTTCCACTGGCAAAATATTCTCTTGCAAAAGTATTGTTCACTCGCAAAACATTCCCGCAAGAAACTTTGCAAAACATTCTCTTGCAAAAGTATTGCGTTCCCGCAAGAAACTTTGAATTCACTAACAAAACATTCTCTCATTGCGTTCCCCCGAGAAACTTTGCGTTCACTCGCAAAACACTGCGTTCCCCCGAGAAACTTTGCGTTCACTCGCAAAACATTCTCTCGCAAAAGTATTGCGTTCCCCCGAGAAACTTTGCGTTCACTCGCAAAACATTCTCTCGTAAAAGTATTGCGTTCCCCCGAGAAACTTTGCGTTCACTCGCAAAACATTCTCTCGTAAAAGTATTGCGTTCCCCCGAGAAACTTTGCGTTCACTCGCAAAACATTCTCTCGTATTGCGTTCCCCCATTCTCTCGTAAAAGTATTGCGTTCGAGAAACTTCACTCGCGTAAAAGTATTGCGTTCCCCGAGAAACTTTGCGTTCACTCGCAAAACATTCTCTCGTAAAAGTATTGCGTTCCCCGAGAAACTTTGCGTTCACTCGCAAAACATTCTCTCGTAAAAGTATTGCGTTCCCCGAGAAACTTTGCGTTCACTCGCAAAACATTCTCTCGTAAAAGTATTCCCCCGAGAAACTTTCGTTCACTCGCAAAACATTCTCTCGTAAAAGTATTGCGTTCCCCCGAGAAACTTTGCGTTCGCAAAACATTCCCGTAAAAGTATTGCGTTCCCCGAGAAACTTTGCGTTCACTCGCAAAACATTCTCTTCGTAAAAGTATTGCGTTCCCCGTTCCCCCAAGAAACTTTGCGTTCACTCGCAAAACATTCTCTCGTAAAAGTATTGCGTTCCCCCGAGAAACTTTGCGTTCACTTTGCTCACTCGCAAAACATTCTCTCGTAAAAGTATTGCGTTCCCCCAAGAAACTTTGCGTTCACTCGCAAAACATTCTCTCGTATTGCGTTCCCCCGAGAAACTTTGCGTTCACTCGCAAAACATTCTCTCGTAAAAGTATTGCGTTCCCCGAGAAACTTTGCGTTCACTCGCAAAACATTCTCTCGTAAAAGTATTGCGTTCCCCCGAGAAACTTTGCGTTCACTCGCAAAACATTCTCTCGTAAAAGTATTGCGTTCCCCGAGAAACTTTGCGTTCACTCGCAAAACATTCTCTCGTAAAAGTATTGCGTTCCCCGAGAAACTTTGCGTTCACTCGCAAAACATTCTCTCGTAAAAGTATTGCGTTCCCCCGAGAAACTTTGCGTTCACTCGCAAAACATTCTCTCGTAAAAGTATTGCGTTCCCCCGAGAAACTTTGCGTTCAGAAACTTTGCGTTCACTCGCAAAACATTCTCTCGTAAAAGTATTGCGTTCCCCGAGAAACTTTGCGTTCACTCGCAAAACATTCTCTTGCAAAAGTATTGCGTTCCCCCAAGAAACTTTGCGTTCACTCGCAAAACATTCTCTTGAAAAAGTATTGCGTTCCCCCAAGAAGCTTTGCATTTAGTCGCAAAACATTCTCTCGTAAAAGTATTGCTTTCCCCCGAGAAACTTTGCGTTCACTCGCAAAACATTCTCTCGCAAAACATTCTCTCAAAAGTATTGCGTTCCCCAGAGAAACTTTGCGTTCACTCGCAAAACATTCTCTCGCAAAAGTATTGCGTTCCCCAAGAAACTTTGCGTTCACTCGCAAAACATTCTCTTGCAAAAGTATTGCGTTCCCCCAAGAAACTTTGCGTTCACTCGCAAAACATTCTCTTGCAAAAGTATTGCGTTCCCCCAAGAAACTTTGCATTTAGTCGCAAAACATTCTCTCATAAAAGTATTGCGTTTCCCCAAGAAACTTTGCATTTAGTCGCAAAACATTCTCTTGCAAAAGTATTGCGTTCCCCCAAAAAACTTTGCATTTAGTCGCAAAACATTCTCTCGTAAAAGTATTGCGTTCCCCAAGAAACTTTGCGTTCACTCGCAAAACATTCTCTTGCAAAAGTATTGCGTTCCCCCAAGAAACTTTGCATTTAGTCGCAAAACATTCTCTCGTAAAAGTATTGCGTTCCCCCAAAAAACTTTGCATTTAGTCGCAAAACATTCTCTCGTAAAAGTATTGCGTTCCCCCAAGAAACTTTGCGTTCACTCGCAAAACATTCTCTCGTAAAAGTATTGCGTTCCCCCAAGAAACTTTGCATTTAGTCGCAAAACATTCTCTCATAAAACTACTGGGTTCAAAACATTCTCTCGTAAAAGTATTGCGTTCCCCTAAGAAACTTTGAATTCACTAACAAACCATTCTCTCACAAAAGTACTGCGTTCCCCCAAGAAACTTTGCGTTCAGTCGCAAAACATTCTCTCATAAAACTACTGGGTTCAAAACATTCTCTCGTAAAAGTATTGCGTTCCCCCAAGAAACTTTGCATTTAGTCGCAAAACATTCTCTCATAAAAGTATTGCGTTCCCCCAAGAAACTTTGAATTTAATCGCAAAACATTCTCTCGTAAAAGTATTGTGTTCCCCCAAGAAACTTTGCGTTCACTCACAAAACATTCTCTCATAAAAGTATTGCGTTCCCCCAAGAAACTTTGCATTTAGTCGCAAAACATTCCCTCGTAAAAGTATTGCGTTCCCCCAAGAAACTTTGCGTTCATTCGCAAAACATTCTCGTAAAAGTATTGCGTTCCCCCAAGAAACTTTGCGTTCACTCGCAAAACATTCTCTTGCAAAAGTATTGCGTTCCCCCAAGAAACTTTGAGTTCACTAACAAATCATTCTCTCACAAAACTATTGCGTTCCCTCTCAAAAGCACTGAAATATAGTTTTTCTCCCATCTCACATTATTTTAATCATAAAAGTTTTGTGAGGGAATGCAACGTTTCTCAGTGAAAAAAAATGTCTCTTTTTTATCATCACCATGTCCCTTTAGGGGATCTGTAGGAAACAGCCATGACTAGCTAGCTAATTTCTTCAACAATGCAGTTTTGTCATTGTATGGGAAACGCACAGCCACACAGGCTTAACCAATGGCATGATTTTTAGGGTGTGACTATCTGTTCGGCCAATAAATGGCAGATGGGGGAGTGTTTTTGCCATGACATTGTTTGCTGATAACAGTGCAGAAATTACACATTTCACCAAAGAAAAATCATCATAGCAGGAACAAACAGAGGCAAACTGAGGGTAATGCGTTTGTGTATGTCGAGAGAAAGTGAAATCAAATGACACACATGGCTTCATTATGCTGGAGCTTGTTAAACACTACCTGCAGCCTGAGGGCATGTCCATCTCCCTGGCCAGCTGCTGTCTGTCTGAGCTCGGCTATTTCCAGATCTGCTGTGAGCCCGCTACCTGATTGATGCGATCATTTGCCCAAGAGCTTTATCTCCCTCTTGTACCTTACCGCTCTGCACCCTCTTCCTTCAACGTTCACCAAGGTTTTGGGGTAGGGTGGTGAGCTAGTTTCTATAGCCTCTGCTAATTACCCTATTAGCATACGGTCCAGTTTCAAACATCTGATCTAACTTCTGACCTCAGACAGGAAAGGATTAAGCTTACATACTGTATTGCTGATTAACAAACTTTCTTGGAGCTCTTGGAAAAGGAGTGCATCATCTGGAAAGTGTTATGTACAGTTGTAAACATTATATTTGTATACAGCATAAATCTGGGACTCTATCTTATTTTTTTCACTTGCATTATCTTAACTGCATGGGATACTGTATGGTCAATCTTTTATGTAAGGTAATCTTTGACAGACTTCCAACTAATCAACTATACTTTTCAGTAACACTTTAGTATAGGGAACACATACAAACTATTAACTATGACTTTTCCCTCAATAAACTCCTAATTTACTGTTTATTAATAGTTAGTAAGGTAGTTGATAAGTTTAGATATTGGGTATGATTAAGAATGTAGAATATGGTCATGCAGAATAAGGCATTAATATGTGCTTTATAAGTATTAATAAACAGCCAATATTCTATTAACATGCATGCTAATAAGCAACTAGTTAAAAGACCCTAAAATAAAGTGTTACCTACTTTTCCGAAATATATATGAATAGTCATCTTCACTCTAGTCAAGATTGCACAAAAATAACGTGCCTACATAAAAATGTCCATGCCTATTTATTGCTAATTTATCACTGCGTGTCTTTTGTAAATCCTAACAACGTGTCCTAACCAGGCGTGATAAAAGGTATCTTTTCCATGGGTATCCATAGGTATCTTTTCCATGCTAATTAGAGTTTTTGTCCTAACAGCGACCTTTTGTGACAGCGATAAGCGTTTCTATTTCTCCGCAACGTCTTTTACTATGTGAATTTTACTATGTCTACTTGCCCATTTCATTGTGTCTGCTGTGCTCTTGCCGAGAGACCCCGCCCACACTTTCTTCTGATTGGCTGTGGTTTTTGATTGATTTTATCGCTTCTCATCGTCGCATCGTGTCTAGCCTGGACAGTCAAACTGCTTGTCGCCGGAATCTGGTAGTTTTTTAATGCCAAAAGGGGGTTCGCGCTGATGTAAGCTGTTAGTAAATCTGGCCCTTGGTCTCGTACATTGACACACAAGGCAGATTGACACTTAATTTTGCAGCACTTGAAATCTTTGTTCTTTGTACAGGAATTCCTTTTGCAATAGTTAGCAACACGTTGATAAGTGATTAGATTCATGTACTGTAGTTACTCAAACTTCCCCAGGTCTTACTAATGAGCTCATGGAACACACTTTATCAGTAGATTAGTTTGACAAGACACGGGGTCAGCTCCATTACAAAACCAGAAAAAAAAGCCTGTAAAAATTGACTTAATTTTAATTGAAGAGGTTAGAGGGCATTTTTTGAGACAATCAGTCTATTTCTGCAGCCCTGCTCTACTGTAGCCTTCAGCTACAGCTCCTCTAGAAACTATTTCCTTTTCTTTCCTTTCCAGACGATTAGTCCTCCACACGTGATAATTACTGTGAGCAAAAATAACTTTTGATGGAGCCTCAGATTTTCATAAGGGCAAATGAGGTCTGGAGCAACAGTAACTGAAGGAAAGGAAGCAAAAAACAACAGATTCCTGTGTCATGGCATATAGTCACGGAGTGATATTAAACTCTGTGATGTGTGACATTAACCAAAGGTCACTTTCAGAATCATACAACAGCTGGAGGAATGCAGCTTCCCCTCTGGGGCTTAACATGGTCTGTTCCAAAATCAAGCGAGCTGCTTTGCTGTTCACTGCCTACGTGGGCAGCTACCTTTGAAGGCAGCATTTTTCTGCACTCCATTCTTGCATGAAGCTTGCCTTAATGCATTCTGGGATTATATTCTCCAAGCAAGTTTCATGGAATGCTGCCTAAAATTTCGAACAGGCTTACTATCGGGAGCATGCCTACAGTATGATGCCTTAAAATGCAGTCTAGGAAGGCAGCACACTAGGTTTTGGAAGAGACCTGTTAACACTAATCAGATCTCAGTTACGTGAGTGAACAGGGGCTGGTTACGCCAGCTGTGCATAAGTTACAACTATATCATTGGAATCACTTTCACAACAGCTGATGAACAATTAAAACATTGACAGCCAATAAGAATCCATCCTGCTTTAAACATTTTAAGCAGCAGATGACAAAACTGCAGCGCGCTTATAATGAACAGAAGGATATTGTGCGTTTGTGTGGACCCTAATATAGTTATCGTTATCGTTCTTGATGTGAATGGGACTTTAGCCTAGTTTGAGGTAAAGGGACAAGTAACTCACGTACTACTAAATATTTTTGCATCGCACCGTTAAACTTAGTTGAAATGTAATTCTACGTATAAACTAAATATTTACAGAAACCTCCGACCAGGAATAACAGTTGGAATAAAATAGCAGATTGACTGAATGTGACGAGATTTCTCGTTGAGGTGAGAAGCTGTCTCGCGAAATTGCCATGATGAAGTGTGAGGGTGAAATTAGGATAGAATATGCCACCGCTACGTTTCCATTATGCAACACGAGCTGCAGCGTACACGTAGTGCAGCAGGAATCAGAGTTCACTGATCACGTGATGAGAGTAAGTGATGAGATGACTGACGAGACCATGGCGGAGGATTTCTTGCAAAACAGAGCCTAAGCTTCAGACAAATGTCTTATCTTGTAGAATGCGCGCTCAGCACCGCCGCTCCCTATTCACAGAGTACGCACAATCACGAAAGTAAAACGCGAGCGTGCATCCAAATACGTTTTCAATACCCCGCAATTTGAAAGCGGCTCCCTGATGTATGCAAATATCTCCCAATGTGAAAGCTATGTTAGGCTGGGCTGTGTAGTTGTAACTATCTCTTAGCTCTGTATCATACTTGAAGGAAAAATTGGTCTCTATTTGCACTTTGAATATTGAGAGAGTACTTTGATTATGGTTGCACTTAACCCTTTAAGACCTGAAGCCTTTTTTAGAGTTTTTTTTTCCTTTTTTTCTGAGCGACACACACAAAAGACTTACAACTCCAAAACTGTAGCAAGAACAGTCAAAAGGTAGGTATCATTTGATAGAACAAATTTACATTTTAAGAAAATATAAATTACATTACATTTGGATAGTTTTATCCTGAGAAACAGCTGATAAAAGACAAAAAATATATACAATTTTTTAAAATAATTTTTCTTTTTTTATAATTTGACATGGAATAACTCAGGAACACAATAAGATCAGATAAAAATTCTTTTTTGGTGATGCTCTCCTACATGTGAGCTGCATCTGGTTCAAATTTCGTGGTGATAGCATAAAGTTTAGTTTAATAAATTGTTATTCATTTTTTCCGCAGCCAGGTGGCGCCAACGGGCGGTAAACTCGGGTTTAGAGGCGCTTCTCAGCAGTCGTTAGGAGTTTTTCAAAATGGTTAGATGCATAAAAAATATGAAATTCTAAGCTTTAAAATGATATCTATTTTGTGTTATTCCACGTTGGAAAACGAACATGGATGGGTCCGGGAACATTGGATACACACTGCATCCCGGAGAGATGAGAGACATGTTTTTAGCCAAGTATGTTAAATCATTCCGTGAGTAATATCTTGTGATCAACGCATTATATTATGGTGATTTTCATTCTAATCGTGAGAATCTGCTTTAAATATTGATGTGCATTTTCTATGATCTGTGCATTTTTCATGAAGTTATGAGCACATGAAATATACAAACCTGTATTCAGTTAGCGGCTGTGCTATTTTTGTTGTAAACGCATATTACTCATTAGATGGTGAAATCAACGCAACAGAAGCATGTTGGAGGCTTGATGTGAAAGTTTAGTCTCTGGTTTTGTATGCAAAAAGAATTTTTGCGCTACCTATATGGATTCAATTTTTATTGGCTCTTAAAGAGAGACACGCAAATGGGAGCGCCAACGCTCCATCCGGTCTTAAAGGGTTAATAAGTAAATTTGTGGAAAGGAGTTTAGTTAGGTCGTCATACGTATGAAATCATACAGGAGAGAAGCCAATCAGTTGAGTTTGTGGCAAAACATTTTACAGTGCTTGAGTATTGTTGTCTTTCAATGCATATGATTCACACTCAGAAAGTAGAACTGAAATGACATTCATTACAAGATGATTAGTTCAAACATTTCAAATGCACCTGCAGAATATTTTTCTAGTCATGTATTTCGTCATTGAGGATTTCTTGAAAATACTGTGTCTCATTCTCGTGAACTCAATCTCGTGTCTCGCCTCATCGTGTGGTCTCGTCACACCCCTATCGTATTTCAACGGAAACATTTTTACCATTAATTAATACAATTACCACTATGTGAGGCAAAATAATTTAGAATCAAGGATAAACAAAAATGTGGCCACGTTCTGCCTTAAGAACAAATCGTGCAACAAAATAAAGTGATAGTTAAAAACTAGCTACTAATCTTCTAGTGTGGACTTTAATTTCCAGTTTAAATAAGAACTCACGAACGGATGGTGAAACCTGACCCAGACACTGTCTGAGCTTGAAGACACAAAACGAAGCAATTTGTTGCTGGATTTGCACAATTTTACCCATTTTCTGTCTTTGCCAGTACCAAGAGTTGGCCAAGAGTTAATGAAAGCTGCTGCCGGTCCAGGCTCTGCACAGGCCACGTGGTCGCACAATGCCTAATTTCAACCTCAATTTCCTCTCAAATGAATGGAGGCCCACCCCCATGCTCTCTGCCTGCCTTTTAATTGGCCTGCGTTAGATTCGCGCCATTAAACCACTGCTGTTAATACAGAGCTCCCATTGGTCTTTTTTCTTCTTCCATTTGCTTTGGCAGAATCCCAAACCTTTTTATCGCTCATTTCCACACAGCATTCGCCATGAATATTTAACACTTCAGGCCTGTGATTCATAATACAGTGACATTCTCTTCTTCATGACTCAAACATTTAAAGTCAATAGTGTTTGTAGAGGTTTGATGTGGTCAGTTTCATTTTAATTCAATAAAATGCAGTGATATTGAATTCATTTAAAGCTGCGATATGAACAATAGCTGTTGTTGCATATTTGTCAGGCTCTATATTTAAATCTAAAGTGGAAGGATTTAATGGATATGCAATATTTAAAATGTTTTAATGCAAATTTGTTTTCTTAATATTCGGATTATACAGTAAGCACTGAAGGTTACAGTCCACTGAATATAATTCTCTTAAATCTAGTAAAACTTTGAAATTAAAATGATTTTTATAGTAGTTTATCAAATACATTTAATTATTAATTAGTGTAAAACAATTATAGGTTACACTTTATTTTAAGGTCTTCTTGTTACAGTGTAATTATACATTTAAGGACAGAGTAATATTAATTAACGACATGTACATGTACTATATAAATAATTCTATTAACTAAAGTTAACCATTGAAACCTTATTGTAAAGTGTTACCAGAATGATGGATTAAGAAAAACGTGCTCAGACTGAGAAACAAATGTGAGTGAGTAATAATTAGTCACCATTCCTCACTATTCCAAACAGCACAGCCACTGAAATTGACAAGTATCAGCCGCAGCGGCACGAGGCCTTTGAAATACTTCACATAAAATTCACAATGCCCCACGCTCCCCCAGAGCATGTTGTTCAAGATGAAAGACTCTGAAACTGTCCGCAACCCCTCTTCCCTGCATGAAACAGAGACAATACTCTAGCCATTCCCCACTGCATATGTTTATTCTCTTCTTTCATCTGTCAGTCTCTCTACCACTCCAACACACACACCATATCTGCAACCACTATCATGTTTTATTGAGGCACAGTGTTATTGGCAGTGTGCACTTCCTTTGCAATGTAGCTTGTTAGTGCTTAATTACAGCCAGCAGGATCAATTATGCGCAATCTGCGTTAATTTCTATGCGATTACCTCACCAAATCAGAATCAAGCTGACGTGAGAACACACAGAGGAAATCTATCTATCTCTATGTACTTGGACTCCATCTTGCTAGCTGTGCAGGTTAACATTTCTTCATTTGGCTAGAGATACAGCAGCTCACTTGATCCAGATCTCATCAACATCCCTGTTAAATGTCAAGTGAGTGATTTGATACTTTTGTGTATCCTGGTTTAATGTGCAGAGACAACAAACCATTTCTAGGTAGAAAAGTAGCAACATTATATGGGGCGAGAAGAGTGATCACTCACAAACCACTCACAGAAAAAAAGAAAAATGGAGAAATATGGCAGCTGTTTGAACAGAAGTCCAGTTTTTTGATTAAAGTAATAGCTGTTTATTTACTCTTAAAGGGTTAGTTCACCCAAAAATGAAAATTGTGTCATTAATGACTCACCCTCATGTCGTTCCACACCTGTAAGACCTCCGTTCATCTTCAGAACACAGTTTAAAGGTGCCCAAGAACGATTTTTTACAAGATGTAATATAAGTCTAAGGTGTCTCCTGAATGTGTCTGTGAAGTTTCAGCTCAAAATACCCCATAGATTTTTTTTTTATTCATTTTTTTAACTGCCTATTTTGGGGCATCATTAACTATACACTGATTTTGGCAGCGCGCCGCCCCTTTAATTCGCCTGCTCCCTGCCACACGAGCTCTCGACTATATTACAGTGCATTTACAAAGTTCACACAGCTAATATAACCCTCAAATGGATCTTTACAAGATGTTCGTCATGCATGCTGCATGCATGCTTCGAATTATGTGAGTATAGTATTTATTTTGATGTTTATGTTTGATTCTGTATGAGTTTGAGGCTATGCTCTGTGGCTAATGGGCTAAAGCTAACATTACACACTGTTGGAGAGATTTATAAAGAATGAAGTTGTGTTTATGAATTATACAGACTGCAAGTGTTTAAAAATGAAAATAGCGACGGCTCTTGTCTCCGTGAATACAGTAAGAAACGATGGTAACTTTAACCACATTTAACAGTACATTAGCAACATGCTAACGAAACATTTAGAAAGACAATTCACAAATATCACTAAAAATATCATGATATCATGGATCATGTCAGTTATTATTGCTCCATCTGCCATTTTTTGCTGTTGTTCTTGCTTGCTTACCTAGTCTGATGATTCAGCTGTGCACAGATCCAGACGTTAATACTGGCTGCCCTTGTCTAATGCCTTGAACATGAGCTGGCATATGCAAATATTGGGGGCGTACATATTAATGATCTCGACTGTTACGTAACAGTCGGTGTTATGTTGAGATCCGCGTGTTTTTCTGAGGTCTTTTAAACAAATGAGATTAACATAAGGAGGAGGAAACAATGGGGTTTGAAACTCAATGTATGTCATTTCCATGTACTGAACTCTTGTTATTTAACTATGCCGAGGTAAATTCAATTTTTGATTCTAGGGCACCTTTAAGATATTTTAGATTTAGTCCAAGAGCTTTCTGTCCCTCCATTGAAAATGTATGTACGGTATACTGTCCATGTCCAGAAAGGTAATGAAAACATCATCAAAGTAGTCCATGTGACATCAGTGGGTCAGTTAGAATTTGTTGAAGCATCGAAAATACATTTTGGTCCAAAAATAACAAAAACTACGACTTTATTCAGCATTGTCTTCTCTTCCGGAATCCTTTCCATTGAATTGATTAAATTATTCTGTTAAATACTTAAATCGGTCAGGGCTCTAATAAAATTCAGATTGACTCTTAATTAGGTGTTTCCCAATATTCAGCAGGTAATGAAAAAATTGGGCTTTTATTTTGATACCAATTACCAATATCATTTTAAGAAGTTGGTTCAGTCATATTTTTATCAGTTAAGAAACATTTCAAAGGTAAGACATATTTTAAGTTTTAAAAAACAGAGTTTATTCATGCTTTTATTTTCAAGTCAAGTCACCTTTTATATAGCACTTTATACAATACAGATTGTTTTAAAGCAGCTTTACAGGGATAACAGGAAAATGATGCATGTCCGAAGTCAGGTCGGTGTTGTTTCAGTTCCATTGTTAAGATATACAACATACTAAAATACTGAACAAATTATGCATTAATTCAGGTAGAAATAGCTCTTTAGGGTAACAAATACAGGCTACCATAGGTTTTTTTTCCCTATTGTGACATATATCTCAAATGAAACGGCTTCTCGAACAAGAAAACAAAATGTAGGGCGGGGCTTGATTTTGCCCATGGAGAATTGATTGGATGGTTGGGGTTTGCTATTGGTGGATCTCATGAGAGTGACAGGTTGTCCCGCCCTCGTGCCAGTAAACACATCATCAGAGAAGAGATGAGTTGCGAAGAGGATTTTGATTGATTATAAATACCCATTTTTAAAAATATAATGATATCCATGGATAAATCATTTATAATAAAAACTGCAATATCCCATAAAAAAGGTGAATTTTGATTTCATGGTAACTTTAAGAGACTGGTTTGTCTTCACATATTCCAATATATTTAATTTCTTAAATAATAACAAACAATATTGAGGGTGATGATGATGATGATGATTATTATTTCAGGACTCCCAACCCTTAAGTAATTAACTTATAATTAACATTGTGAAATTGCACAGCTTATTTAGGAGAGGTGCTCTACAGCTTAGTTATTACTGTATTTATTTCATAACAATTATTTTTGGTGTTGCTAGTGGCACAGAAATTACACGCTTTGCCTTTAAGATATTTTTTTTTCCCTCCAAACACTCACTAAGGCTCATTTCAATTCCAGTAAAAGAATGGAAAATGACTTTGGCCGCATGTTTTCATAAAGAAGTTCTTAACTGCCTCAGGCTGATCTAATTACAATCTTGCCTCCAGCTATTTGGTTTGATCTAACTGTGCTTTTAACAGTGGCTGTGTCCTCTCTGCATGTACTTATGCAAATCCCACCAGAGCGCATATTCAGAAAGATTCGTGCAGACAGCTGAGATGAACACGTCTGGAACAGATCTCCTACCCGAAAGCCCTGTCCTCCTGACCGCCCAGTATGGCACACTGGGACGGAAGAACAGTTATGTGTGATTATCAAACAAAATTAGCACTGTTTAATCTTTCATAGCAGCGCTCTGCGCCATCTCTGTTTGTGCAAGGCTGCCATGAATTAAACACGGCCATCAAAGACTCATTTAGCACCATTCAGAGACAGAGAATCTGCTAAAAACAAATATGACTTAAACTGCAGGATTACAGCAGCTACCCAGGGGCGTCGCACGACCGCCGTGAATCGCAGCTTTAATATTTAATATTTACAGTTTAATATTGCCGGTATCTATTGCTGTGTGTAATGGTGACTTATTGCTCGGGGTTGTACAGCAAACATTTCATATGACTGTGGATGTGGAAACAAACAGGCAAACTGGAGAATCAACAACGAACAGTGATATTCAAAGCTGCCGACGCATTGCGTATTCTTATGAGACTGACTATTGCCTCGATAAAAAGCAACTCTTTACAAACATTTGCAAGCCAAACCCATGCCGATATCAAAACGAGAGAAAGCTCTGCTTCTGCAAGACCTCTCCAGTCTTTTATCTCAGGTGTCCTTTATAAATGTGTATTAACAAGGTAACTACTGTAGTAATTCTGTATTAAAGCACAAGGAAATGCACACTTCATTAAAAAATTAAAGGTGAGAATCAAATACAGTGACTGTAGTTCATTTTGCTCCATTAAGGTAACACAAAAGACTTGGAACTGATTTAGCACCATCTGGTGGGATTCGTTTAAAAATATATATGTTACTTACAATAATTAGCGTAAGATTGAGGATTATTAAAATAGGATCTGTTTACATTTTTTGATTGGATTTGGATCTCTGTATTTATTACTAAGCATCACAAAACCTACTAAAATAAACAAGGCATATAACATTGTGAACATAATTAAGGAAAGGAGTTCAGTGAAATAAGGATCAGCTACTGTAGCATTCTGAGCAGTCTGTGATCAGATACTCATCGATTTCATGTTATTTTTTTGGCAAATGGGATGCCAGCAGCCCTTGAATAACCAACTGTTTATTTCACCCCAGAAAGTTGGGAAAAAGACCTAGTTCCATATAATGAATGGACAGAATTATGGAAAATTTAGGGTACATTTACACGACAGTAATGTACTTAAAAACGGAAACATTTTTCTTAGCGCTTTTGAAAAGTTTTGCGCAGAGAAAAGTTAATTATATCAATTTTTAGATAATAATTAAAAAAAATAAATAATGAAACAAAAAATGAAAAAAGTGACATGTGAAGGTCAAGTATGGTAACCCATACTCAGAATTTGTCCTCTGCATTTATCCCATCCAAGTTAGTGCACACACATTAGGAGTATTGAGTAGTGAACACACACACTCACTGCAAACCGTGGACAGTCATTGGGGAAGTTGTGGCCTGGAAACCTGAAGTTTGCAGGTTCAAATCTCAATACTGGGTGAGGTGCCCTTGAGGAAGACACCGAACTCCCAACACAACCTTCAGGTTAGCAGTCTGACTCTATCCATTAGGTAAAAGGTATTATGTTTTAGTTAGCAAGCCTCAATCATAGATGAAAAAGACCATTTACAGCCAATACAGGCAATTTACCATAGGGAATATATAGTTTTAAAGGTTTTTAAGTTATCGAGGTTGAGCCAAAAACCTAGTACTAGTTCGCCAAAGTTGGCTTTTGAACTAATCTCCAATATTTAAGGAATGATTTGATAGACAGCGGCGGTCCTAGAGGCAAAGTTGCTCAGAATGAGTAGTTCTACCATGTGGTATGAATGTTTTGGGCGTGTACACAATCCTTTACGCATGTGAAAAACGTGAAGGCGCCCCCCGGTGGCTGATTTCTTTCGAATTTCTCACAGGCTTCTAGGGCCGTGAGTCAAACAGGCCCAGCGAGTTTCATTCCGATCGGCCTCCGTTATCCTTCTGATAGCTTCTCAAACTTCGTTGGCCAATGGCAAACATGTTTTTTGAGATACGTCAGCGTCCTCATAGACAGTCACGGCACCTCGGTCAAAGACACTGCATGCCAATTTTCAAGTCGATCGGACTAACGGTGAAGTTGTTAAAGACATTTTCATGTTTGTTTGTTTTTTTGCTGTTATAGCACCACCGAGTGGCCAGTTGCCACTTTTTCACACAACCACAGAATGAACTCTTACATAGGTTTGCTGAGTTTGGTGAAAATATCTCATTTCGTTCACGAGTTACAGCCATTTTTGTAAAAGTGGCTTCACCCACGTTTTGTCGGCCCTTAGGGACGCTCGCTCGGGCCAAAAACCTAGGGCTAGTTCGCAAAAACTAGTTTGTCAGTCTTAAGCCAAGGATTCCAATGATATATTTTGATGATTCTGCCCGATCACTTTTAGGGGAGAATGCTGATCCTTGGAAATTTTAACAATTACAATAGGGTTTCAGCGCTACGCCCTTGAACCCCTAAAAATAACAACATTGCAATATGTCAAGATGCTCTTAAGGGTGAATTAGCAGTTCAAAATCAAATGTCACTCAATTTTGATCAAATTTGTAATGTTGATTTTAAAAGTTTTCAGATTGTTTTTAAAAAAATAATTCATGCATTTGTGTGATAGGTTAAATTTGCTAAGAGAGGTAATGTCTGGAGGGTGGGCAGTCTGATCTTAACCAGAGGGCTTGACTTTACTAAGTTGCAATCTAAGTTGAATATGCAGCATCAAAGTGACTCATGCATAGCCCATCTACAGCTGTGCTGTGACACCATGTTGCATTTGTTGAAAATGAAAAGGCTAGGTCACTTAGACCTGCAGGACACAAGGTTAGTGTACCCGTTCCGAGCAGCGTTCATTAAAAGCTCTTCACCATATTCTTCAGCCCACAGACGAGGTCATGGATGCTAGTTATAGCTCACCCAGCCATCTACAGAAGCTCCTCTTATGGATATATTAGGTCTTTTCAAAGAAGCTCTTCAATAGAGGACTTTTTTAATGTACTGTACATCTCTAGTGTGTCATTTCTGTGCCATTAGTAGCACCAGATGGAAGTGTAAAAATTATTTTTCAAATGCCTTTCCTGTCAGAATTCACAACTGCAGAACTGGTTCCCTTTGATTTTATGAGTTGAATCTTGAATTGAATTGGCCACACCCCACAGGAAGTTGAATCGGAATTTATCTTAATTATGACTATAAACCTTCAATATATTTTTTTTCTCAAAACTTTCAAACTGCTTAGCAGGGTCGTAGCCATCATTTCAGAAGTGAGATGGATAGAAGTGAAGGTTTTTTCTGACCTTTGTCTAATTGGCAGGTTTTATTTTTCTTATCTCTTTAACTGGCTAAGAAATCAAATACACTGTCGAACATTAACCGATGATTTGCATTCTTTAACATGACAATGATGACAATTTCATCATGTTTATAGTTGTCATGGATTTTATACAACGAAATGTAATTTTTTATCACAGAATAAGGCAGAAAATACGCACATAAACCATATGTTGTAACAATCACATTTCTGTGTATTGTCTTCACGTTTCAGTTTTTTATTCAGCTACAGCGATAGCTGGATGCCTTTGTCCATAAAAGGGATTTCCTGGAACGTCATAAGTTAATACTTCTATGTGTCCATTTTGGACTTTCTGCATGAGAGCGCCCTCCGGCTTCCAGTATGAAGGCTGAGGCTGGTCAGGATGCTCAAACAAACGATACGGAAATCAAACGATAAGAAAAAAAATTGAAGCTTATTCATAAAGTGACATGTGAAGGCCAAGTATGGTAACTCATACTCAGAATTTGTCCTCTGCATTTAACCCATCCAGTTAGTGCACACACATTAGGAGTAGTGAGTAGTGAACACACACACACACTGCAAACCGTGGACACACACACCCGGAGCAGTGGTCAGCCATTTTGTTGTGGCGCTGGGGAGCGATTGGGGAGATGCCTTGCTCAAGGGAACCTCAGTCATTTCCTGTCGGTATTGAGAATTGAACCCGCAATCGTTGGGTTACCAGACCGACTCTCTAACCATCAGGCAACAACTGCCCCAATACGTCTTTTCATATTAACTGGGATAGGTGAAAATAAAAAAAATAAAAAAAATGAACATTACCTTCAATGAAAGAAAAAAGTGGTGTGGGATTTGGTGTAGAAATTGCTTGTAAAATTAAACACCAAGTAACATACTCCAATAATCTGTTTTTACAGTGTTTAGGATATCATAAATCATGACCCGTTAGTTTCTACCATACAAGACAGTACATAGTCATTTCCGAGGCCTTAACTCTTTTTCACACCAGAGATGAGTTACTTCTCACTGCGAGTCACACGTATTCACTTAACAATTCAAATGGGGTGATTTCCAGCATTAAGATCCTATTTAGCAGCCGTAAGGGAGGTTTGCTCACGTGACGTGTTCCCCGCAGAATTGAGATTGTCTCCGCACAGGCAGAAATGAGACACTTCAAGCTTTGCACGCCGCTTAATTTGATCTACTTGAGATTGCGACTTCCTACACTTGGTGTAATTAACGTCTGATGTGACTAATTAAGTTGACGGTGAGAAAAGAGGGGTAAAAATGGAAGAGAGTCTTAAGCCCAAGTCTTGGTCTGTGTTCGGCGCTGAAGATGGCTAGGATTGTAAATATTGTCCCCATTGACTGATTGCACAGAACCGCTTGTCGTGGGGTCTTTATTAGTACGCTAATGAGAGCCGCTGATGACAGTCTGTCTGAAACGGAAAAACGCTCAACCAGTGAGCTTCACGAATCTCAGAATCTCAAAAAGCCATCTATAAATGAAATGCATTATTTTTTTCCCCATTCAAATCAGAATGTGATCTGCCTACTTGGAAAAGTGCAATGAACTCCTTTTCAAATTGGATACTAGTGCTGATATGTCCAATTACATTTTGCAGAACTGTGGATGTGTGATATCATACGAACATGGCGGCACCAAGAGAGTAGATGAAATACTGCAGCATTTATTATAAACGATTTATCCATGCACATTCAAATTCATGTGGCCTCATAATCTTTAAATGAAATAACTGCAACGACTTCTCTGATGATGTGTTTACTGGCATGAGGGCGGGTCAACCTGTCACTCACATGAGATCCCCAAATAGCAAACCACAACCATCCAATCAATTCTCCATGGACAAAAAGTCCCGCCTTACATCTGTTCTTGTTTGAGAAGCAATTTCAATTTATATACATCACAACAGGGAAGAAAAGACCAGCGCAACTTCCATTTCATGCCGACTTTAAGCAAATAAAATGAATCGGTGAGTACAAGTGGGTACATTACATGACAATACAACCTGTTTAGCAAGAGCTTACAGAGACAGGTGTGAAAAATCATGCGTTTATAATTGTACACCTGGAAAATCTGTATGCCAGGAGACTTCTTTGCTGACAAGTGAACACCTGCAAAGCACACGGTACCATTGTCATGTTTCTTCATACATCGAGTTCAGAGCGTCAGAAATGGTTGTAAGTCATTGATATCAAGTAGGAGTATCCCACATCAGACTTTGATTGGCATATGTCACTATTATTTAGCTTTGAATGCTGCATCTTTGACATGCCAACCAATAAAGCTAAACACGCACCAGTTATTCTTCCATTATAGACAAGGACATGACAAATATCTGCTTGCGTATTCTTTCTGAGCTCTTGTAATAGCTTCCCAGACAAGTAAAACGTCATGTAAAGTGTCTTTAATTAGAGCTAATGTAATTGACAATGCAAACCAATAAAACACATCCTAAGCTGCTGACTCAATCAAGGGAGCCTGACAGGACTTCAGATAGATGCCTTCATTGTTCTGTGGCCCAAACAGGGCCGTCGCCAGAACATACACTCCTGGGCAAAAAAAATGGGCCAAGCCCAAAATGGCTAAACAATAAGCTTTTAATTGTATTAACCACAAATTATTGGTCAGGAAATTAGCAAAAATGCAAGCAAATGCACTACTTAAAAAGCCATTGCTGTCTCAGAAAAATATCAAAGACAGAATGATGTTTTTGGAAGAATATGGGAAAGTGTGTGGAGTGATGAATCACAATGAAACACGAGATGCATGGTGATTCTCCAGAGCGGTGTCTTCGAAAATCTGATGAGAAATATAATAATAAATGCATCTCTAGCACAGTGAAGCATGGAGGAAGAGTGTCTTTTGAGCTGCTGGTGTTGGAGAGCTGCTTCACTGTGAAAAGTCATTTAATGCTTTGGAGTGCAGGAGAATATTGCAGAATGGCTTGCTTCCCAAAAAAGTTGTTATCTAAACAGGAATGATCAGATGTTATTTTGAAACAAGACAATGCCCCTGCCCAACCTTGAGAACAGGTCCATCAGGCTCATGTTTTGGCTTGGTCAGAGTCCAGATTTGAATCCTATAGTGAATATTTGATCCCACATTAAAGTGAACTGAGAGACATTTCTTAACTACCCATCAACTGTTTGAAGCCATTAACATTGAGTGGAACAACACTGACTCTTGTTCCCGTAAAAAGTTGTATACTGTATACGGGATTTGGCATGGCAGAAGCTCATCTACTCGTCTTCATCCGATCTCACAGTTCTATTATAATAAATGAAGCTGACTGCACAATGAATCTCACATAAATGTTTGTTGATTGAGGATTTGCGAGTGTGAAGAACACTTTGTTTTTGTTCAGTGCTAATTTAAGCACCTCTGATTGGCCATTGCATTCAAGAAATCAACAGATATGTTTGTGATTGGCTACATTGCTCAATGCTGTAAATAGAAACCTTTGGCGTTCTCCAGAGAGTAAACACTGGATTGTTTGCCAAATGTGTTTCACCAGTATGCTATTATTACAGCAAAAACTGATACTAGTTATGGGCAGCTTTTCCCTCTAAAAGCAATCAGAAGCAACAGCAGGCAGTGGTTTGAGTGAAAAAATACTACGCTACTCTCAAGTCTGTGGCCTTGCCCAGCCATAAGGCCTGTTCACTCCAGGAACGATAACTATAAAGATAACGATAAAGACATAGTTCTAAAAATCATTATAAATAGAAAAGAATAGCACTGTCCACACCAGGTTTCAGGATGATTTTTTTTCCTGCTGTTGAACGATAAAACACTGACAGCCAATCAGAATCCGTTGTAATGTAAGGGCTCGTGCATTTAAAATGACAAGGTCGCCAAGGTCCAGAAAAATCCACCACTGTTTGATAAGTCAAACCCCCTTTTTAAGGATACTTTAAAGAAAATGGACATATGGAAAACAATTGGTCATACCCTCGAATAAACTGTGATAAGTATTAACGCTGAGATCATTATGCCAGGCTAGCAAACAGTGTAATAAAATTACCTCAGGTATCCAGCGGTAGTTTCGACAACATTGTCTTGCAACACCTTGCTAGGTGTTGTTTTTATTCCAGTATATTGACTTCGTCAGCTAAATTCACTGTTAGATCATATCGATTACACTAGCTATTCACTCAAAACATAGCATGCTGAGGACATCTGCTGGTTAAAGCTGTGTAAATGCAACAAGAACAGCAAAAACATGTTGTACACACTTTGAAACCGCAGCACGTGAGCTTACATTAAACAGAGCGTTATCATTCGTTGGTGTGGATGCAAATATAGGCTAGTTATCGTTATAGTTATCGTTATGGTTATCGTACTTGGTGTGAACGGGCCTTTACGCATAGGCTCTACCTACGTTTCTGATGTATATTTCCGAAGATAATGAGTTCTGTTGTAGAGATTGGTTTTCCAGTGAGCAAAAATCTCGTTGATTTCTGTAATAGTACTAATAATCTGAATGTTTGAAATACACAATAACCAGGTTCATATATTTTTTCATCAATACATTCAATTTCTTTCGATCTAACCCTGACAGCAGCATAGTGTCGGCCCAGATCCGGCCCACATCTGGTCGGCATGTAATCCACATATACCAGATGTGGGCCGGATCTGGGCCACACTATGTTGCTGTTTGGGAATTCATTTTAAATAATTGAATATCGCTTGTTCCACAGCCAGCCATATTTTAACCATGTTCATATCTTTTAACTTAATAAATGTAATTGTTTTCACCATGGACAGATGTGTACTGATTGAAAGTAGTTTGAAAATATAATTATTTAAATAAAATCAAATAGATCCAAATAGTTAATAATATACTATGCCATGAATTTGAGTGCAAAAATCTTACCCGTATCTTACCCATTTAATTTATGTACAGGTATTGACTGACAAATATCACATAGTGTTTATTAATACTGTGCAATCCAAATGAATAGAAATTGTATCATTTTAATCTTGAGTGTACCTGATTACCTAATGTTAACAAATTGAATAGTAAGTGTTACTTTTTTTTTCTTTCTTCAGTGTATGTCATGTTAATAATTTTGCACATTGTTTGGTCTATGCATTATTTGGACAATCAGTTGCTACTCTATTGGGTCTTCACTTGATGTCCAAAGCAAAATGTGATTTCCTGAATCAGTTGAAAACTACTGATATCAAATACCAGATTATTATCATGTGATAGCATCACAGTACCGTGGTTCCCCCACAGTAAATAAGCAAATTGAATGGTCTTCCTTTATCCTCAGCAAAACTGCAAGATAGCAAACAGCCACACAGAGGACAAGAACACACGACTGCCTGAGCGAGGGAGGAGCTCTGTGTTACTGGATGAATAACAACCTCAAGACGTCAGATGCCTTGTCACACACTGTCTCGCATTTCTCCCGCATTTTTCTCGCTCCCTTTCTCGACGTGCATTTTTTTTGAATCTCCTGTTTTTGTCTTTGAAAGCAGGCAGCACTGGCTGACAGCGACACTTACAGCACACTGGAAATATGTGACAGAAACCCGGAGAATGCTCACAAAACACATATTTGGCATGACTTCAATAAAGCGTGTGCTTTTGTGCTAACACCCCCGTTACTTCCCTTCTCCTCTCTTACGGCCGTGTTGCACTCACCTCATTAGGTGTGCCTGGAGAGAGGAGGTGAGACGGTTACTGTGACAACCGGAGAGATAGCGAGAAAGCTAAGCGTGTCTGCGCTAGGCTCTGAGAGTGTGATGTGTCAGCTGTGTGACTTGGACAAGAACTGTATCCTGTTCATATCAGAAGAATAAAGCCAAGGAAAGGTGCAACAAAGATGTCAGCTCCAGAATAAATGCCGTCTCATTCCTAGCGTTTTTGCAGAACACGAACACTTAAAGGAATTGCTCACCCAAAAATGAAAATTCTGGCATTATTTACTCATCCTCACATTGTTCAAAAACCATATTTCACAAAATATTTTTAAAAATCTTTCCACACAACTGCAGCTCATAGTGAAAACACATATGCCAAGGTCAAAAAGAACATACACACCATGAAAGTGATCCAAACAAAGCGTGTGTTACGAGTCTTTTTAGTTTAATTGGGTGCATCTGAAAACGTAAAAATGGTGTCTTCGGAGGACGCATTCCAAGGTAGGAAGGCATCGAGGCATGTCAAAATCCAATGTTAGCTTCACTTCCTGTCTCCTGACATTCCTTCATCTGAAGGCAGCATAGATGTATCCTTCGCTGCCTTTGATATCCCACAGTCTTATGCGCTCCATTCGGCGACAGCTGAGCAAGAAATAGAAAGATGGCATCTAAAAGTTGAGGATGGTGGTCAGTTTGTGGGTAAATGTACATTTTTGACCAAGGTTTGTGGTGTCGTTTCTACACTCTAAAAAATGCTGGGTGGGTTAAAAACAACCAAGTTGGGTTAAAATTGGACAAACAAAGCGATTGGGTTGTTTTAACCCAGCGGTTGGGTTAAATGTTTGCCCAACCTTTTGGGTAGTTTTATTTAACTCAACTATTGTTTAAAAATTACTGTATTGCTTGCTTACAATGAACCCAAAACAGCCTTTGCACTCAAAATGCCTTTGTGTGCAAACGCTGCCTGCAGAGTCATTGCCTATAAGGCAGCAAGGCAACAATTCAGCTGCCTAAGTTTTTGGATGCAGCCATTGTGTTTTGGTTTTGTTTCCCCTGTTCCCGTTTTGTCTGTGTTCCTGGTCATTGATAGTTTCCATGGTTGTTGATTAAGTTACGGACCTGTTTCTACTTTGTTAATTATTTAGTTCCGTTTCGTGGGAACGTTTTCGTGAGTCGCAAAATACGTACCAATACATACAGATCACTGCAGTTTTGATGTGAAATGTCCACAGAGTGGCGATAAAAGCATGTTCATTTTTTTTTGCCGGAACAGATAAACGTGAATATGGTACGTTTTTATGACGATGGTTTTTATACGAATCTCCGCAGTTCTGATTTGACATTTGCACTCCATTGCGTTTTAAAATAACGTACCACCAACACTACACCTAAACCTACCCAATAGTGTTAACAAAAGCATATGTGACATAAAAAGCATCCGTAATCATAGCGTTTTAGCTTATTTACATCTCTCTTTCAGCTCTTTTACCATGACTCGCCTTTCACGGGATTCGTACCCGAGGCTTCCTAGTCTGAAGTACAACTTTGTATCAGGTGAGCTACCGAGCAAGCTTGTTTTGTCAGAAAAGCGAAACATATGGAGCTGGTTAAGCGATGCAAAGTCCAAAATATATTTGTTTACAAAAAAGCGTTTTGAAGTCATAACATAATATTGTGCAAGGAGACATGAAAACAAGGCTTTATTAATCCAAAATCTGACCACGTAATCGTAACTGTGTATGAAAACGATTAAAAGCGCTTGTCGTTTTACTGCCTCTAGCGTTCATTTCTGTTGGAAACTGCAGTGATATGTACGCATTGGTACGTATTTTGGCGACTCGCGAAAACATTCCCACAGGTACGTCTTTCCTTTGAGACCAGGTTGGTCACATCTTTGTATGGTTGTTTCATATATATTATTCCTAGTATTCTCCTACATGTTCCCCTTTTGGATTTATTATTAAAGACTTTCTTTAAATCTCCATCGTCGTCTTGTTCACAATGCAACAAATGTGACAAGCCAGTTCAAATATGCAGAATGGAGAATTAAATGGAAGATTTTCGGTGAATAATGGCTTCTTTTTATCCGTTTCTCATTCAGAGCAATCATATGGCTTCAGAAAAATATAGACTACTACTTATGGAGTCATACATATTTGGAACAGTCATACTGATTATACTGATTTGGAACAACATTAGATTCAGTAAAGACTTAAGCAGTGTTATAGTACTCGAGTCTGGACTGGACTCAGATTCAAGTCCATCTTAAGTCCAAGACCATATTTTCTACGACTAATCGAGATTTGAGTTCAAGCTCGAGTCCAAATGCTCCTGAAAATATGGTCTTGGACTCAGGATGAAAAATCTAATCTGATTTAAGCACGAGTGACACTTTTATCATTGATATAGAATGCAGAAGGCTGCATATGTTTCAGAATATGCTTAAACTATATGTGACACCTTTATTCCTACAGTATGTGTGTGTGTTTGTGTATTTGTTGATAGCTCTTGGCTACGAGAGAGATGTCTTCATGACCCAGTGAAAAAGGTCAGGCAAAGCCTGGGGGAAAACAGAAGGACAGAGTGAGTGTCTCAACGGGAGGATTGAAACAGAGATGCTGCCCCCTACAGTGTGGATGACCTTCACACTGTGAAAAGAATTCAGGGCCCCCCGAACCCACGCTTGCTTTCTTCTCTTTAACTATCACGCTGCAAAAGCCTTTGTGTAGCATATACTTTATAACTGTATATATTCCCTCTAGGGCAGGGGTATTCAATTAAAGTTCCAAGAGAGGTCCAGTCTCTATATTTCGTTTTCAGCGGAGGTCCAGACAATACTTTTTTGGAACAGTTATGCATTTGTTATACATTTGTCTCTAGATAAAAATAGTAGAGGATGTAGCACTAAAAGATCATGAACGAAACTGAACGCTTGTGGTGTGTAGCGCTCCGTTGTTTTGATGCGCCGCGCAATTATTTCCCGTGGTCCGGATGGAACCAAGCCAGGGTCTGGAACCGGACTGCGGTCCGTCATTTGAATACCGCTGTTTTAGGGTATATGTGGGTATCCTGGACTAATACCATACAGGCTTGGGTGATATTTGTGAATTTATCCATATAGGTGTGTCAATTTCATTGATTTATCATTTCTTAAAAACACAGAACAAAACAGTTACATACTGTATGTTTCAAATAGCACAAATTGCATATTTCTGTTTTGTTCTCCAAAAACATGCATAAAATACTTTTTTTCAGAGAAATTTCCTGAATTAAGTTTAGCAATTTTATTGCTTGTATTGCAAATTCTATTTCTTGTTTTAAGAAGAAATGCTAAAAAACTATTTCTCAATAGATCAAGAAAAATAAACATTCATAGTCTCTGAAAACGAGCTACCACTTGTTTCTCCAGTAAATGTATCTTGTTTAAGAATATTTATTTATTTGTACTGGAAAACAAGACAAGTTTTTTTGTTGTTTGTTTTTTTTTTTCCCAGTGTAATTCATGCAGTGCCATAATCAACCATTTCTGTTAACATAGCTGTTCTGTAACTACTTCCGTATTTAGCGTTCTTCAAGTGCTGCGGTGCAAAACATCACTGGAGCAACGTTTCTAATGTGAGTTTAGGCTCTGCGGGGGGAGCGCTGTCTAAATTTCATTGAAAGCCTCCACTAAAAATGTCCTTTTCAAGACTAATTACTGTCAAAGCGGGTAACAGTCAGCAGAGGCAGGCAGTGGGGCTCAGAGGTAGACAGAAATGGGTGAGAGGGTACAATGAGGGCAAGATTAATGTGAAGATAAAAACCTGTGCACCGTGCATGCACAGGACCACCATCCCCGTTATCGCTGGCTCGCATCAGCACGCGAGGCGCACGAGATCGGCACCAGTCCATATGGTGTGGATCCTGTAACGTACGCACAGCTGTGCCTGTACGTAAATGTCAGACATTAGACAGAGGTCTCTCCAGATTGAATGAGATGTAATCAGATTAAGTAGCAGCTGCCACAGACGGCCCTTGTTGCTGTGTTTTATGAGCCTTCCTGTACATGTGTACACACGCTCAGAGCCGCCAGACAAACGTCTGCGCAACGCTCCCTTAATGTTCTAGAGTGCCATTAACATACATTACAGGCTGCCAATGGAAGGGTGAAATGCGGTCAGTGGCGATGGATGAGCTCTCTGACAGTATTTATATGCCATCTCCTCTGCCAGCACTAACCTTGCACGTACTGGAAGTGTTAGTAGGCTCGGCTGATGGACGCAAGGCTCTAACCATTTCCCCCATAAAAGCTGAGGGAAAGACACATAAGGCATCGGGTTATGCTTTGATTATTCCGCGGCAAATGAGCCTGGCCCCTGTTTGAAGCATGGCCCATAAATCAGCCACATGCACAGTGAGCGACACCCAATTCCGCGTGCACATTCACATGACACGTTTGCAGTTAAAGCCTGCATTTTTCCACCTGCTGTTGTGTCTTGCGTGTGGTCAGGCATTCTGGACTTCCTTTGACCCTTTTTCAAACTTGAGCACAAATGTGCATATCCTTTTTTGTTGTTTCCACATTTATAAGCAATTTCCATTTTTCAAGTAGTTCTTAAAAGCAATGGCCTGACTCAGCCAATTAGTGCAGTCAATCCAGACAACGCATTCAGACTACTAGAAAAGGCTAGGAAAATTTTGGCTGCATGCACACAGTCCACACAGACTCCTGATAAAGAAATTTACGCCATGCATACTTTGCGCAAGACGTAGCGGCAAATAGACAATTGAAGAATAATTTCAACTTAAAAGGGCCTACACAGTGGCAAGCAGGACGGGGCCAAGAGCCATGGGAACGGAGCGAGGCCGGTGGTGCGATTGCTAATGAGCGTCACCTGCGCACCACACCTGCCTCAAGTCTCACGGAGAAGCTCCAGGAGGATAAAAGGAGGAGTGAAGGATGAGAAAGGACCAGGCCTGGACTATTTATTTTGTTGTTTTGTTTTAGTTTAAGCAGCAGTCATCCATAAAGGGTTGCCGCTTTTCTTTCATTTTGTTGTTTAATTTATAATTAAATTATTATGTTGAAAGTTCGTTGGTTCTTGCCTCCTTTATTCCTGAACCTTTAACCTTGCTACAATGAGAATGACGCAAACCCATTGATCTCAATGGACATGGTGCGTTGTAAGAACGTAGAGGAAAATACAACAGCATAAAAATGGATAGGTATTCGTTGACAAATGAGAAATTTTACCGATCAGACTAAGTTGGAAAGAGTCAATTAAGAGAGAATTAATGAATCTGTCCAACAGCAGGGTGTAAGAATGGACTTATGAACGAGGGATTCTCAACTCTGGCTCTTGAGGTCCACTTTCCAGCAGTGTTTAGCTCCAACTTCAATCAAACACACCTGAACAAGCTAATCAAGGTCTTCAGGATTACTAGAAACTTACAGGCAGTTGAGTTTGATCTGGGCTGACGCTAAACTCTGCAGAAAAATGGACCTCAAAGTTGAGAACCACCTTTTTAGCCTGGCTCCTGACTATTAATAAGGTGACGTAATGTTCATTCAGTAGTCCTAAATGATTTCTGAAAAGCATGTAAGTGGCCACTAGCCCACTTGGGGCCACTCATCCAGGACACATTTGGCCTCTTAGGATTACAATTCAGCAACTGGGTGGCAGAAGCTTCTGCTTTGTCATTGTTTTTTTGCAAAAGGCTACAATTTTTTACTTTGCACTGCAGCCAAGCAAAAGGATAGACTTTAAATATAACTATGACCTCCAAAAACTGGTGTGGAAACTTTCTGTAATGTGTCGCCTGCAGTTATATGTGGGAATACGGTTGTTACGCCCCTGGTCAACTTTCCTGTGTGTAGGCACCCTAACTAATACTGGAAGGCCCATCTTGTGGTGCTAAAGTTAACCGCACACAAGTTAATGTGTTGTAACTGATTGCAAATAAATGAACGTGAACGTCTTTGTAAGTCAGTGGGTCATGTTCGCACGGAAGCACTCGGTGACGTCAGGCATAGAGGGTTTCCCTCTCAGCACATAGACTGTCACACAGTATATAATGCTAGTAGAAGAGTTAACAGCTGTGTTAGCCTGCTAGGGCAGATATTCCCTCGTCATCGCTGGAGCGAAATACACTCCTGCATTATGCAAGAGATAAAAATGAGCGTGGAGACTCTCTCTGATCATCGATGGCAAATCGGGGAATCAGATGGCAGGGAGAAGCAGGCGTCGCTTTCATCCTCAATTGAAGTCACTTTGCGCAAGGGATCGCTCCCTTTGTAGCGACACTCTGTTGTTTGATAGCAGAGAAGCGCCAGCAGCGTGCAGGGAGGTTGGGGGTGGTTGTTCCAACAAACAGTGTGGCATATGGTTCCTTCCATTTTGGCGATGACAAGTGACAAGTTAACAGAGCAGTCGGCTGTGGGTATACACGAGAAGGAGGGGTGGGGAACCGACGAGAGGAGGGTGCACAACGCTAACTGCTCTCATTTGTTCGTGCCCCCGGGCGCTACAGTACTCCTTTATGTAGATGAATTAGTAACAGGGTCCTCTGTTCAGAAATGATGTATAAATACATTAGAAAAAACGGCAATAGCTTAGCAGCGCCACAGCTCAGAACGCAATGTCAACAGTTGCCTCAGGGTAACGGCTCCCATTTTTTATTAAATTACAATTGAAGAATGAAAAACACCGCTAAATGGGGCTTCTTCTTTCTGCTGTTAATTGACATCTTCCCACAGGACCTCCGTTGCCCCCTGAGACCCGTCTCCCTGAGTAGAAGCTGGATAAACAGACCCAGGCTCAGCGAACATCTCCCATCATTGTAATCACTCATCTTCTCTACTTTCTGATGTCAGAACTGATTCTAATCCAAGAAATCTCTAGGTGTTGCGAAGACTAGCGTGGCTGTTAAAACCGAAAGGCTGCAACTGCTTATCACAAATGCAAAAATGTATATATATTCCCTAGGACTCTTTCTCAAATCCCAGACCAATTAAAACTATTGTGTTGTGGTTTTCTCAAGGAAACTTCATGAAATTGCTTGATAAACACAGTTTTCTTTCCTATTTTGTGGTGGGACATGTTGGAGGTCACTTTTTTAAAAAGACAATACTTTAGGTTTATATTACAGCTCTGCAGAATCTAATGCAAATTGTAGAAAGCAATGAAATAAAATGTAAAAAATCCAACTGCTTCCTTTGCAAACAGCTGATTGTTGGTCAAGGAAATGTCTTTCTATTGAGTTTTCCTCAGGGGCTGCATGCAAGAATAACATGCAGTATAGTCTGATTCACGAACAAATGACTCTGAGCCAGCTGTTTTTACTGAAATAGCCTAAACATGCACAAACTAACTGGCTGATAATATGACAGAAGCGTTTGGAGGAATCAGAACTTAAATAAATCATTACGTTTCATGTTTCCCATCCCTAATCATCGTTATAGATGGCCTCATAGCCATAGACACTGAATAAAATCCATATAACTCCATTTTTTATTTCATGGGGTCATGAGATCCTGAATCAGCACCACGGACAGGGACACTTCTTTTACTGTGTATACAGTGTGCTATTAGGCTAAAACTTTTGAGAAAGTTTTTCACAAATTGGTTGTTAGAAATGCAAGATATACTATGAGACATGTCATGCATGTGTCTAAATAGGTTAAACAATCTGCAATAACAACACACTAAAAATACAGCCAACAGCTTTCATCATACAACATTGTGATGTTGTTAATTATTGACTTTTATTGTTGACAGGTTTATTAAATTCCTGGTCTTGCAACAGCATATCGGCTCAAGAGATTTTCATTCTAACAGACATTCTTAACTAAGCCACACACAGCACAGTGTGGAGAAATTACCAGGGCAATGGTACTGATGGGAAATTAGCATCATCTTACAGACTTCAACCCTATTTGCACCATACTGAAACATCACAGATGAACATTGAGTTCAGATGCAATTCAAAGATAAAAGCTTCTCCCCACCTCACCCATAAATTAGGCCCGATTGTTTCTCCAGGGAAGAGGTTTTGAGAGCTCTGGCGTGTGTGTGTGTGTGTGTGTGTGTAGGGGTAGGAGGGGGTGGGGTGCTAAAGAGAAAAGGAGAGAAAGAGGGAGAGAGGGAGGGAGATGAAAAAACGACCATTGTAATTTCTGCGCAGCGTGCTTTCCATACTGATTGCTGACACATTGTAACAGGCGATGTGGCTAATGGGGGGTCTATTTTTAGCACTTCAAAAATAAAACGATAAAGAGAGAGAGAGAAATCTCATTCACAATCATGCCCGCAACACTGAAGTACTGAGGGAGGAAGCAAATGTTATGGGCAGCCAAGCAACTAATAGGGTTGAACCCCAGCACTCGCAATAATACGACCACTTATTAGATCCCAATTAGGCATTAAAAAGCCACACTTGCTGCTGTTTATTGATGCAAATCAGGCTGCAAAAGATATCTTAATGCCAAAAAGAAGCCTGGATGATTACATAAACCTCTGGTTATGCATTGACGAGTTTTTTTTTAACAGTTTGAAACCAAGACACAGAGGTGAGGTTTAGGGTGAGGTTGTGGACACATTTGACCATATTTACCTTTATAATAAACATTCACAGTTTAGTTTTGCACAATGCATTAGTGAACATTAATCTAACAAAATAGAATATAGAAATTTGTACAGTAGTAATTTGGTCTGCCTCTGAAAAAAAACAAGCTATTAGTTCGTTTTAACCAATAGCTATTTTAGTCTACTGTTGCATTCTAAAATCTTGATGATAATTAATACAGATGCATGACGTGACTTCAGCCTCAATCATGGGATCCCCTTCAAAAAAGAGGGCCCATGGCTCCATTCTGATATAAAACTGACTTTTCACAATCCGACATATTCCTGATGGATAAAATTAAGTCCTAATTTTTCTTTGAATATCCTGTTTCAAATGAAATTGCAAAATAATTGTTTCCAAAATACTAATCCAACCCCTTCCAAACAGGTAGTCCAGCTTAAAACTAACGCTTTAAGTTATGCCAAAAAGTTGTCCTCATTAATGACTTAAAGTCAAGCTGCAAATGGCTTGGAATTCAAAAATGGCATCCACATACATTCAGTTGTGTGGCATGCTTACATAACCATATTAAATAGGGATAGTATCACAGCTGACATCTTCATCTCTGAATATAATGAATGATTCCACACCTCAGTTAGTACCGGAGCAGTCTCGAATATAAGCCCAAGACTCAACCTTATGCTGTTGTTGAGGAACCCAACTGTAAAACCAAACGTCTTTAAACACAAGGAGTTGCTGTGACAGCTCTTTGATCTTGATTAATCTGAGAAAGCTTTGCCCAGTAAGTATATCAAGCCACTAGATCACTAGGTCAGCAAACAGAGCACCAAGAATTAGGTTATAGCCAGCTCCATCATCCCATCGCCACAAATAAAGAGCATCTAGACTTGAACTCTCAATCGTACACTCAACTAATGACATTTCAGATCTTTAGATGTTAAATATGCAGTCAAAATCTTGTCATGCTGAAATATCTAACAGGTATCTTATGTCACTAGGAATGTGTAAGACAGAGGAAGTCCACTGCAGTCATTCATTTTCCTTCTGTTGTAATTCTCGCCGTCTCCATACGTTAGCAGGATTAGTGTCACACGGCAGAGACTGCAGTCTAGATGAGGCGTGCGGTAATGACTTTAAAGGTCCTGCTATTGGGCAGCTCACCATTCTCCATGACATGCCTGAATGTACTGTAAAACACACATTTCACGGCTTTTAGCTGACAATGTGTTAGTGACAAGTTTTCAGGGACAAATAATTTGTTTGTCTGAACTGACAATTAAAATGTTGCACATTGTGAAATAATCACAGCCACTCAGAATTATAGTTATGGGGAGCAGTATTGTTTCCCTCAATGCAATAGGGGTTGCACTAGTCAGTTCTGCTATTAGTCGACAAATTAGGTTTGCATCAACGAGTCGAGGAGTATTCCACTGAAGCTGCAGCCAACTGATAAAGTACTTTACTGGGGTGTGTTTTCAAAACGTATCGTTAGCCAACTATGGTTCCAAGGGCAGTCATTATCAACATAATTCACCGATTTGGTGTCTTCCAAAACCATAGTTCCAACATACATTCACAAACAGATTAATTAGCAGTTACTCCACCACCTGTGCAACATCGTCATTAACGACAGTTCAATATGGTTTAACTAACGCAGTCACTACGGTCAACAAATTCGTTTTGTGCCAATTAGCTGAGGACAATTCCATGCTGCATTTACCTAAGGGAAACTTTGATCTGCCAACTAATAAAGGGCATTTCTAGGGTGTTTTTCCAAAAAACATCATTAGCCAACTATGGTCGCAAGTTCCGTCATTATCAACATAAGTCAACAATTTGATGCTTCCTGATCAACACGTTCTCCAACCAATATGACCATATAGGTGGTTTGTCACTTCCCTGAAATACGACCCATAGGAGTGTTTACTAAAGTGGCATGTGAACACATGTGCTTATAAAGTGTATATGCACTAAAAATCACTAAGGTTAGGTTTAGGGATGGGGGTGGGCGTAGTCATTAATAAAAAAATGAGTTTTGCTAAATGGAAATAGGAGAAATGGTGTAAAAAGTCCACACATTGCATTTAAATGAACACGTATTTTGATTGGTAATGACAGTCGTATGTCATTTCATGACGACAGACGTAACACGACACTGACTATTTTTACACCCACTAGAGGGCGCATGACTTCAAAACGTAAATATAGGTCGTAATAAGGTGCTTGAAAAATGACCTATAGGGTCGTTTTTTTTTGGAGGACAGTCTCTTCACAAACAGATTAATTAGCAGTTACTCCACAACCATCATTAGCGACAGTTCAGTATTGTAACTAAGCAGTTAACAAATTCACTTTACGCCAACTAGCCGAAAACCATTCCTCCAGAGCTGTATTTACCTAAGGGAAACTTTCAACCTGGTCTCATGGGAGAGACGTACCCGTGGGCACGTTTTCGCGAGACACAAAATTACGTACCGACGAGTACGTCTTGCTGCAGTTTCCGACAGAAACGAAGGCTAGAGGCCGGTAAAACGTCGATAAGCGCTTTTGCTCGTTTTCACACACGGTTTCGATGATGGCCGGGATCAGATTATGGATTCATAAAGACTCGTTTTCGCGTCTCCTCGCGCAATATCATGTCACGACTTCAAAACGCTTCTTACCGGAGTGCCCAATTTGTAAACGAACGTACTTTGGACTTTCTGGCTCTATGCGTTTCACTTTTTTTGGCCGTAACCAAGCTTGCTCGGTAGCTCAGCCGATACGGAGTTGGACTTACGACGAGGAAAGAGAGATCTAAACGAGCTGAAAAACGGTATACGATCGCGGACGCTTCTTAATTCACGTTTGCTTTTGTTAACACTATCGGGTAGGTTTAGGCGTAGTGTCGGTGGGAAGTTATTTTAAAACGCAACGGAGCGCAAATGTCAAATCAAGAACTGCGGCGAATCGTCTAAAAAGCAACGTCATAAAAACGTACCGCATTCACCCTATTATCTGCTCTGGCAAAAAAAAAAAAAAGGGAACACGCTTTTAGCGCCACTCAGTGGACATTTTGCAGCGAAACTGCAGCGATATGTACTCATTGGTACGTATTTTGCGACTCGCGAAAACGTGCCCACGGGTACGTTTTCGTCATGAGACCAGGTTGGAAACTTTGATCTGCCAACTAATAAAGGGCATTTCTAGGGTGTTTACCAGAAGTATATTAGCCAACTATGGTCGCAAGTTCTTTCATTATCAACATAATTTAACAATTTGATGTTCCCCGATACTGTAGTTCCAACAAACATTCGCAAGAAGATTAATTAGCAGAAGTTATTACTCTACCTGCATGACAACGTCATTAACAACAGTTCTATTTTGTTTACATATTTAGTTACTATGGTTTTGTGAAACAGTCATGACTAGCTAGTTCATATCTCCAACAAAGCACTGCACTCTGGTAGAGAGTAACGAGTTGCGTCGTTGTACGGGAAATGCACCCCTAGATGACTAGACGCCAAATAAAAGGAATTGCTGCAGAAGGCCTAGTTGGTTAGGATAAAAACTTGGATTCATATGGTAGGATTTACTGTGGTGCTTGTCAGGTCAGGTGGGCCAATCACAGGATCTAATAACATTGTTTCAATTCAAAGTTTCCATTCGGATTCTATCAGCCAGGTCAGGTTTGGCATACAAAGCTATCCCCAGAGAGCTGTAATCCGCACATAAACAACCTTATAAGCTGTGACGTGGTCCAGCCCTGTGTCCAGACGTGGATGTGCAGCTATACCCATTAGGGGTGGGGTGTATTGGGGGGGGGTTGGCTGGTCCTGTCATTAGAACGGCAGGCTGCCTCTCTTTAATGGGCCAATTGTGTAACCTGATAAAGGGCAATCCATCTGCGGTCCCCGAGTCAACTCTGACATGGTTTCCAGGGAAACGGCACCCACGGGAGTGGGCGGGAGACCTTGAAGGGGGAAATATTCTTCTGCTGCGCTGTCTGAAAATAACCAGAGGAGAAGGAGGGGTGGGGAAGAAAACGGAGGAGACGAGGAGGGGAGGACAGAGCAGCCGTGACACATGCACACGCCGCTGTCTGAGGGGTTAACTCTAATCAGACGTGACAAACGCCTTCCCCGGCGCTGAGTGACAACGCCACGGCAAAATCACACACAAGAGATAACTAAATCGCAAAAAGCTTGCTAAGATGAGCTATAGAGATCACAAATTAATTCCATCTCCAACATGTCCACTCTCACTATATTTGACTGAAATAACCTCATGTGATCTGGATGATATAATGACATTGCACCCTTAAAGGGTGTTGTTAACCCTCTGGAGTCTGAGGCTGATTTGGGGCCTGGAGAAGTTTTGACATGCCCTGACATTTGTGCTTTTTTCAGTTGTTCATAAACATATTAATGACACAAGTGTCATTACACTGTATTCAGCACAAACTAGGCTACCATAATATGTGAGGAACATGTGTGTACATGTTTGTGTTTTTGAAGGAATAACGTTTATGCGTGGTTACTGAAAAAACAAAAAACTTAAGTCACTTATATAAGGCCAATAAAAGTATATTAAATCTGTGTTCACAAGACTTTTGGGTATTGAAGGTTGTAGACTAGAGTTTTTGCTTCAAAATTATGTAAAAATTATGCTGACTACTCTTTCATTTATAACAATATACTGATTTAGTTTTTGTAAGACACTTTTTGCCAAGAAACACGGTATGCGAGGAGGCGTGAATCTCCATGAATAATGGCTCATTCTCACCTGTGAAGACAAAAGAATTGAATAGTAATGACCTGAAAAGACTTGCATATTAATGAGGCATTTCAGTCAGGTAGGCTGTGAAAAAAAACTTCTGTGATGTCTCAAGCTCATCATGGTATATGAAACATACAGAAAAATTTTATTACAATATAAAATAATGGTTTTATATTATACTTTAAAATATAATGTATTTCTGTGATGCAAAGAGTCTGAATATAGGTTTTTAGTTTAAAAGCATGCACATTTGGAGAAATATAGGATTCTCATATGTTTATGTCAATTTTCTATACAGAGGAGTTATTTTTTATTTAATATTCATTGTTATCTCTATGAGCGCTGGTGTTTGCAATTCATACTGCAGCCGGAGGGCGCTCTCTGTGCATTTTAGTCCACAAATTCACCTAAGAAGAAGATGATATTCCATGAATGGTGTTTACCAATTCATACTACAGCCGGAGGGCGCTAAAGAAACAAAAACTCACTTAAAACTTATCAATAGAAGAAAACAAACAGGAATTTACTGAATGTCTTCCAGAGATCGCTAACCATGGCTTTTTCATCCAGATAAACAATTTTCAAGGCAATAAATACACGATTGAGATGATGAATGCATGTGTTGTCTCTGAATTTGCCTGTGAATAGCGCTGGCTCCGTGGGCGTGGCCGCATTAGTGGGTAATGAGCTGAATCACGGACTTCTGACATGGCTCTCTTTTCATACAGATTACATAAACACAGAATGTTTGTTTTCGATTTGACTTGCACGATTTAAAACCTGACATTTCAACGTTTTGTTAGACATAAGTATGAATTTTTTGTGATTAGTATTCACTAAGTTACACTTCATTTTCTGAGAACTATCAGATTGGACTTCGTTCAGAGGGAGATGAGAGATCACGCATCATGTTAGTTTTCTTTATTTTACAAAAAGCACAACATTTTGTTTTTACTCTGAGTGTATACAAATAAAAGGAGATATTCTATAGTTTCAATTGATGTATTACTTATGTCTCTATGACAAAAAATGACAGAGTATTTTAAGTCTGTTTTGCTGCAATGTGAAAAAAAACCTGCAAAACGCGCCGGCGCGTTTTTAGACCTCAGAGTGTTAAAGTGTCCATATTATGCTCATTTACAAGTTCTTAATTTTATTTTTTGGGTCTGCTACAATACAAACATGACACGCTGCTGTGAGCAAGTAAGACACGCTGCTGCTGTACAATATAGCGTACCCGTAGCAGATCTATACAGGTGGAGCTGGGGAAGGTGGAGGGTTTCTGAAAGTGCACTGCGACTGCTACAGCAAATGCAAACTAAGTATTTAAAGGTTGATCAGTGAGCTCTTTGGCTACTGATTCAGAAGGAACCCATCAGCTGTGCCCTAAAGCTAAAGATGTGATTGCAAGCAGACTGAGTAAAGGACCTATCAACCCCGCCATCTAGAGTTTCATGAAAGAACTTTGTATTTTAGAGACACAGGAACGAAAAGACAACTAAACATAACCTTGGCAATAACCCTTACCATAAATGAGTTTCAGCTCCCGAGGAATCATAAGCAGCTGTAAACAGTATTATTCTATGGTAACTACAGTGTCGATATAAGTCTATTCAATGTTTTTTGCCTTTGCATTAAAAAAAATGTCTCCTTGACATAGTGAAATCACTTATCCAACTGTTCTTTGACGGCAGGCCAAAGCAGCCAGTAGGAGGACATTATGCAAATGTGTAAAATGACTGCAAGCGAGGTGGTTCAGGCAAGTGTTTTCTATTGGAGAGATTTACTCTCTTTGGCATGGAATTTGTGCTTTGTAACTTTTACATTTACATTACATTTTCATGCACAAACAGCTATAATACACACTCAACATCATACAAACCCCCCCCCACAGTGTCATGTGACAATAGCAAAATGCATTTCTAGGATCAAAGCAATCTTGGTTCTTGATTACGTTTCATTTAAGCATTAACTTAATCTCAGATTTCTCCCCTAACATTTCTTGGAAGAAGTAAATAGACACAAACCAACAGCATCAACAACTCTTGGTGATAGTAAGGAGCTAAGAGTTTAAATTTGGATTGCATAGCTCAGATAATACACAACACTGTAAAAAGTGTTTTTTTTTTTTTTTCAAAAGATTATTGAAGTACGTTTTGCAAGAAAATACCATTTCATTTTTTCTATTTCAAAATGTCATGTTTAATTCAGTGTGTTACTTGCCGATTGTTTGTAATTATCTGTGAAATTTACTAGTGCTTTCTGAATAAAAACGTTTCTACACCAATTTTTTTTTTATCAGTGTACTGGAAGAATTTTATATGAGAATTTTATAGTGAGCCATTTGTTTTCTATTGCATATCTACATGAAACTAGAAATATAATGCAAAATTCACTTTTATAAGGCGTTTGAACACAGATGTGTGTCCTCTTTTTTTATGATCTCCATAAATCATAAACAGTCTCTCCAAAATGTGTGGTTCCAGGTTCCCCCCTATTCTTACGTAAGAGCCCCACCCATGACTGGTGACGATCTGCCCTTTAAGCACAGATCCCGCCCTGAGCCGCAGCAGTCCGCCATTTCTGTTTACTCGCTGTAGCAGCTGGAGATATCAAATGTCTGTCTTACTGAATGTATCAATGAACATAAGAGTCTACATAGACTCTCGTCATCTGAGCCACTGAGGACACTGTGGTTGAATTTCATTTATGAAGAAAATGCGCTGAAGAAAGTCGGTAAAGTGTTATATATTTGCAAATCATTTTACGCCGGACTGCTTCACAAATGAGGGTCAATTCAACACAAAAGATGAACATGACGGCACATGCTAGTGGATGAGTTGAATCAACTCCACAGCAACTACATAAATTTATCCACTAACCATTCAGAAACGTCTAAAAGTTGTAACTTCTTCCTGAGTCTCTCCATCAGTGTCGACTCCGGTTTGAACAATGTAAGGCTGAACACCGTTACTGACAATCCTCATTTTGGCTGCGTGAGATTCTCCAGCTTTGTTGTTGTTGAGCTGTTAAAGCTCCGCCCTCTTCTGGAAAGGGGGCGGGAGCAGCAGCTCATTTGCATTTAAAGGGACACACACAAAAACGGCATGTTTTTACTCACACCTAAACAGGGGCAAATTTGACAAGCTATAATAAATGATCTGTGGGGGATTTTGGACTTATATTACATCTTGTGAAAAGGGCATTAAAAAAAATTGCAGAACACATGCAGAAATAATATAAATCACTCATTTATTAAATATGCATGTAAACACATAGCACACAACTGCAGAATCAGCAATTTGACAGGTGTACATACTCATCACCATCTCAACCGGATACAACTAGGCTAAGATAAATAATAAAAAACAAAACAATCAAAACCTCATCCTTAAGCAATTAAAATGATGTATCAGGGAATATTTTGGCTGTATTTCGAATTCAAAAAAAGACATGCTTTGTTCACTTTATATGATGGTCAGACTGCCTCTTCCTAAGTGGGCAGTTCTTGGCCAGAGAAAGCTGTAATAAGAATAGTCAAAAGTCTTGCTGTACGAAATTAAGTGTGGGTTGTTTAAGATCTGATGTGGATCAGAAATGACTTCAGTGAGGCTACAAACTGAGGATATGCGAATATGCAACGCACTTTATATCAACACAATCTGCTAGAAGCCATCTCACATCTTGAAATGTTAACAGGACTACAGTATGCACAGTATTTCTGAAGACTTCATGCCCCAGTGACATATGAGTCATGCTATAATTGTTCTGCGCCTTGTGAGAGTACGCAATGCAGGAATTCAAATAGTGATCAATATTTAGCATGAATTTTAATAAACCAGAGAACATTATCACAAATGAAAATGGTTTAGTGTTTTGGTGGAATTCTGAGGGATTCTTGAATAGAACGTTCAAAAGAACAGCATTCATTAGAATGTTTACTGTAGTGAACACCACTAACAGAATCCATCCCATAATATCACAACTGTCCATGAACCCTGAAAATATACAATGCAGGAATTCAAATTGTGTCTTAGCATCAATTTTGATCAAGCAGTGGGTAATATAAGTCAACGTGTCAGACGACCGTGTAAAAATGTTGTGCTCGGCACAGGCGCAGTGGTGCTGGTGGCGAGTGGCCTGTTCTCGGTGGTAGTCCTGCTCAGCTGAAGCATAGCAACAGACCTGCCCTCCCTATAAAAATAGGATGGGCCTCAGCGAGACCGCTCGAACACAGAGGTTACAGCGCGCACTTCTCTTCATTGATTATGCGCCACAGCCCTGGAGTGAGCCGCTTACAAGACACATCTCCTCATCCCTCGTTCTCTCTCTCTCCCCACACGTCATGTTTTCCTGCCATTTTCCCCCTTTCTGCTCGTGTCTCACATTTGGGCCATTTTCTTGCCTACACAGACATAAATATTTCAAACAGAATTGTCTTCTTTCTTCATTTTTTTTTTTTACATTATTCTTCCATCTTTTCGGAATGAAATGTTAATATTGTACGGGCTGAGGTGGTCACAGAAAAGCACTAATATGAGATCATCTAAAGGTATAAACTATGTAGTATGATGAATCTCTAATCAACTAAATCTCAAGATTTTCAGCATGTACAGCCAGGAGGAAAAGAGAAACGAGTGCCCTTTCTGTCTGTAGAGAATGATTTACTGCTTTCATTCAATTGGCAGTGGAGCTTCACCGACCGTTTCTGTGGCAGCCAATAGTATCATCAGACGCAAAGCTCTTCTCTCAACATCACCGAGGCGCATTCAAATCATTGGATGTTTTACTTTTCAACATAATGCCACCAGAAAACCACAAATGAGATTTGTTTAAAATCACAAACGTTTCTCTGAGCAATGAGATTAGATAGAGTGCATGTGCAGACTTTTGCTTTCTCTTGTTTCTTAGCCTTTTCACCAAAGAAATACACCAATACAACCACACACACACACACACACACACACACAGGTTTGTTTTTGTGAATTGTGGGCACATTCAATAGGCGTAATGGTTTTTAAACTGTACTGTACAAACCGCAAAAATGGGGACATGGGGTAATGTCCTCATAAGTCACCCTATCCTTGTAATACAGATGTCATTATACAAATTTGAGTCCTGATATGTCACAAAAACAAGCGCGCACATGCACACACACACATAAACATCTCTCAACTAAATGACATTTTCTGAACGTAATGCTTGTTGCCGTAATGCTATGCGGTTGCTACGTTTTTCTGTATGTTGCAAGAGCTTTAGCAAGGTTCCTGCATTTGCCAGGTTGCTTACATTTATTTAAGGTACATTTTTATACTGGTCTAATCAAAAATCACACATTTTCCACATTTTTAATAAATAAACTTTGTTTAAATAGTATTTTGGCTTGACACCAGAGTGTGATGTGCAGAACACATACACATGGCTAGCTTTATTGACTGCAAAAATCATTGCGGGTTTTAATTTTTTTTTTGGGGTGTCTTTTGTTTCTACAATAAAACATAATAGAAATATGATGCATACTAAAAAAAAAACTCACAATAAACATTAAGGTCTTTGGAAGTTGTCTTTAATTATAGTAAGTAAGCTAAATTAAACATTGACTAATATATTTTCTTATCTTAAATTAAAATTCTTATAGTGAAATTAAGTCATAAAAAGCAATATATATAAATCCATTTTGATTAATTTGAGTAAAAATGTGTTTTCTTTACCAAGAAAGCGGCAAGATGAAAACCACTATTTTCTGTTTCAAATGTTCACATAGCATCTTTTGGTTATAAAACATTAAACATTCAAATCTAGATTTTGATTTTAAAAGGTTTATTATAAAAACTGATTACCAAAATGCAATAAATCCATGACACTTTTTTTTTTTTTTCAAAATGCAATAAATCCATCAAATTAAAAGTTATTTTTCATATTGAAAATACACAACAAAGTAAGTTGATTCACATATATGACAGAGTCTAAACTTTGTCAATACTAATGTTATATACAGACATTTGACTAAAAATACATTCAGCCGTCGCTCCCAAAATGAATTCAACGAGTCATCTTGTTAATGTTATAAATTAATTATATCTCCGTTTGTCATTACCGATTAAAGAGTATCTGACGCCACCGCACGGTTAAAATAAACACATTTGCTATTAGTTAAAAACTGTCCATGATTCAGTTTTGTGGAGCGTGACAGAAGTTTGATGCTGTCGTGGAACAAGCAACAGCTGCATTTTTCCTCCTCCCGACTCGAGTGCCTCATCTTCTTAATCTCCTCACGTAAATGATTACATTTCGATGACTTGCGTTTATTCCCAGAAACCACCACAGGTTCATCAATGCCGTCGAAATGATTCATTTTTCTGTTTTTGTTGATCACAAAGTACAAAGTAGATAAGGAAAACTAGGATGCCGGGTGTATTCAGAGCGCCGCCATTACTGTTTACAGTGTGTGGAATGGAGCGCTGTGATTGGTTGAGCGGATATATCGCGTTCTGCAGAGAAGGAAGAGTGGCGTTTGTCACGTTTTGGAAAGAAAGAGAGAAAACATGACAGAATAACACGGCGAATAACATCTTACTATATGACGATAACACATAACCTTCATCTCCAAAGCTGCTCTGAGAGTCACTTCATGAGCATTTTACCATTTCATTTGAGAAAATAAAACTATTGTCATATCATAAACACACAGAAACATCAAGATCATGGCAACCCGTCAGAATAAAAGTTCGGTTTAGCCCTATATAATGTAATACTACTAATAATAATACAATAATTATTAAGACTTTATTTTTGAAGGAATAATCACAATTTTTCATCCATGTTTTAATTTCAACAGTAAACTTGTTGTGCAGCACTATGTTTAAATTTAATTTAATTAAAAATAAATTAATGTTTTATGCCATACACAGCACAGAATTTCTGGAAAAAAAAACATAATGTCGTATTATTGTAAACAAATGAATGAAGTTGCTTTTTATTAATTCAAATAATTAGAAATGTTTTTGACTAAACCATTAAAATGGAATCCAGAAAAAAATGTAAACAGAAAACAGAATTTGTAAATAAATAAAATAAAATAAAATAAAATAAAATAAAATAAAATAAAATAAAATAAAATAAAATAAAATAAAATGGAATTTGGGGGGAAAAGTATTTCATAGAGCCCTACATATTGAATTGCATATTGCAATAATTATTATAAGTAAGTTTTGGCTCACTATAGAAACTTTATTGATTAATTATGGTGGTCAATTACGGTATATTGATTAATTATTAGTGCTGTCAAATCGATTAAATTACAATTAACCATCTAACATAAAAGTTTGGAAATATATAATATGTGTGTGTGTATATATATATATATATATATATATATACAGTTATATAGAGATATATTTTCTTTTTTTAAGTTTGAACTTGATGTATGTTATTTAATGTAGTAAAATATACTATAGCTTTCATAACACCTAAACATGCCCATTTTTGGCATATTACATAGCTATATGATATTAAAAATAAAATATATTAATTAAGCATTAATAATTTCAAATATTAAATATTGAACATATAATCAATTAATTATATAGATTAAAAATGTATATAATTAATGTGATATATTATATATACACACACACACACACACACATATATTTCATATTTAGAAACTTTTATGTTAGATGGTTAATTGCAATTTATTCGATTTGACAGCACTAATAATTAATCAATATACCATAATTGACCACCACAATTAATCAATATAGTTTCTATAGTGAGCCAGAACTTACTTATAATAATTTTTGGGTCATATAATGTCAACAGTGATTCAAACTGTGGTGCGATGATACCAAAGTCTGCAATAAATCCTGATGTATATCAAAAATCATCCTGTTTATGTCGATATTTTTTTTTTCTCCTGAGGAATTTTTGTACAAACATCATTGTGAGGAGCTTTAATAGAAAACCACACCGAGTTGTTGCTGGATGGTTGCTAGGGCATTATCAGGTTGTTGCTAGAGAAACCTTCGAGCGATGGAATTCTCTTCTGAGCATGCAGGTATCATACCTGTTCTTATTTAATTGCTCGTTGTGGATGAACGATAATCACATTGATAATGAATTGTCGGCCTCTACAAAAAGTGATGTGATCTTGCGTTATTTTAGTTGTATGCACTTATTAATGGGTTTTCTCCTCACTTATATTTCGGTGATATTTTCTAAGAGCTCAGATTATGGATTAGGTGGGATTATGCAAAGGAGTCTGCACATGCACGCTTATCGCGCTCATTTCTTTGTCCTCTCAATGATATTCATGCAAATTCCCGCAGTGCCGTATCTTTGCTCACAGCTGCCAACTGGAACTAAAGGATTATGCAAGCAGCTTCAACAAGCAAATAGATTTCACCCACTTCAGAAGAATCACTAGTTACGCTGCTCTCCATCTGTCCGCAAGCCATTTACAAAAGACTTTTTTTTTTGGTAAATTTGCTTTTGCGTGTTTTAATAGAGTACTTTATAAAAGTGTGCGGCTGTTGGGGGGGTGTCTTGTGTAAAATGACTGTGGTAGTAATGAACAATAAGGTAAACTGTTTAAATGGCTTTAACAGCTAGTTTTTGTCATATGTAATAACATAATCATCAGATAAGAACCACCTGGGTGATCTGTAGATAAACACTGAAAGGTCTAGTTGTTTTGGCAGCATCTACAACATGAAGACTTTTATCAAAGTACAACTTTTGAAATGTGCAAATCTTTACAAATCCTCTGTTCATATGTAAAAGATCAGATGTTGTCAATACACAGTGTAGATTACTTACAAATTGTAGTCAATTACTGATTTAAAATTACATGACAAAAATTGTAATTATAATGTGGTCCGTTACATTCTAGGTAATGTAATCTGACTACTTTTTGATTACTTTTAGATTACTTTTGAACTGACTTATCATATTGATTTGAATTGGCTAATCTTGTACCATATTTATATAAAAATACAAAGAGAAAGAAAATATATTCCATTTTTGTTATCAACAAAGCGATATGCATTACGTCAGGGTTTGTGAAGGAACAGCAGGGGGTTCATCAGCTGATAAAGCAAATAATTAATTACGCTAAACCATAAAAATGTAAAATTAAAATAAATAGATCATTTTAAAATAAACACTTGAACACAGAAATTAAACACAAAAAAAGATGTGACCATGTGACCATTAACGATGACTGCGGACATGCAAATGTGTTGTTAAATTATTGATTTAATTATTAACTTAAAATCTCAGGGGCTACTTGCAGTAAATATATTAATTCGAAGATATAAAAAAAAGTTGTGGAATCCCTACATTACATGTAAATGTGAAATGATAATTATGTTTTTTAATGTGTTTGAAAGAGACATACTGTAGTAAAACAAAAACAAAAAACGTACATAACTTTTCTTATGTATAACTTATAAATGCCATATGCTTTTATAGAAACATGTAAAAGATTAATTGGGGATAATCACTAAATTATCAACAATGCACTGCTATTGTGTGAATATGTAATCATGCAATCAAAAAGTATCTGTAATTTGATAATGAACATTTTAAAACAATATAATCTGTTTACAAGTACTTCATTTTTGGAATCTGATTACGTAATCCTGATTACATGTAATCCGTTTCTAGGCAGCACTGTCCATACATTGATCTGTTTAAGTCATTAAATATTTGTATTTAAAATCAATCTTAGAGGCTGATACAGGAGCAAACTCCATCAATGTGAAAATAGACATACGGAAAAGGCATGAAAGTGACATTACAGCGCAGGCAGACTCGTGTGGAATGGATTTGACCTAATAACCCAGCAATTATCAGGAATTAGCCCTAATAGCGATCAGCCAGAGCTATGAAGAGAGCACTGAGCCACACTGATGGCATGACTACACGTGGATGGTCATTTACTGTAAGTACTGTTAAAACACTGAAGGGTAACTAACTTCAAATTTCTAAAATAAGAGGTCATGCTAAATGGTTATCTATAACATATATAGAGGAGAACAGGGGGTGTGACACAGTGAGTAACACCATCAGTTTAACCAACTAGAAGTTAGCCACAGGGTGATGATTCACTATCATACATGATCATCAAGGTGCAAGTGTGTACAAATATAAAGGATTTACATAACAATTAAGTAATAAAGTCAAATTTTACATCTGGGTTCTAAATTAAAGGTGCAATGTGTACATTTTAGTGAAAGAACTGCAATATAATATACATATATTTTTTTTAGTGGTGTATAAACACCTTACATAATGAACCGTTATATTTTCATTACCTCAGAATGAGCCATTTTTATCTCATAAACCACTGGTCCCCTTACATCGAAGTCACCATTTTGCGCCGGCATGTTTCTACAGTATCCCTAAATGGACAAACACTCTACAGAGCGCGTTTGCTTGACTGGCTACTCTCTGCTGTCTCAGACGACGACATTTTTGTCCTGTGTTGGCCACCGTAGCTTCTCTATATTGCAATTTGCAACCTCACTGCTAGATGGAGCTAAAATTTACACATTGCACCTTTAATTTGTAATCACGCTAATGGATGTTAAATGACAGAACTGGTTTCATCTGATTTTCCCATTAAAAGGTATAGTTCACCCAAAAAATGAAAATTGAATAGTAACCAATATTTTGAAGTAATCCAAAGTAATTTTAAAAGTAATCCATATGACTCCAGAGGGTTAATAAAGGCCTAATAAAGTGAAGGGATGCGTTTTTGTAAGAAAAATATCCATATTTATAACTTTATAGACTATAACTATCAAAGATTGCACAAAATGCAAAAAGTAAACTCGATGACCACAATAAATTCAGGAACAAAATGTAAAATGTCCATGTTTTTTTATTAGTGTAGCAGTATGGTAAAATCATGGTATTCTTTGAGTAACATGCAAATAAAATCATCTGGTGTTACTGTCTGACACCATTACTGTACCTCATACTGTGATTTTCTAAGTGAAGGGTGAGGACAGGGACATACTAACAGTCTAGTTAAATACATCACTTTTAATTACCCCAGACATTCTAGCGGTTATATTTCCCAAATTAATTATAGTAAAGAAAAAAAAAAAAAAACGTAACCAGCCTTGCCAGAGCAATATTCTTCTGGGAATTCTTTAGCCAAAAACAACTTTTACAGAATCAACAGCCTTCTGTAATTCCCATGTGGATGCTTTTTTGTCCCTGAGGAATAAGTATTAATTAGCAGTGATTTAGTAAAGGAGGGTGCAGAAGCAGCGTCGCCACGGGACAAATCCATATGAGACACAGATGTCAGCCAGAGGCCTGTTTGATTCAGATGCTGGGGTTTCGGTTGAGCTAGTTTACTCCCAAACAGGTCTTGACATCAACACCCGCCAACCCGTCAAATGCAGGTGTATTTTAGCAGTGGCGAGTAACACAATCACTCCTATAGCCACTTTGGCGGGTTCAATTTTATATACAATATATACATTTTTCAATTGTAGTCTTTTAAAAAGGCATCTGAAATAATAAACTAAGTAGTGTTAGTAGTGGTGTCAAAAATATCAATACATATCGATACTGAAATATCCTCCAATACTCATTTTCTGCTTAATAGATACACGACACCAGCTGCTCTTTCTCTCTCTCATCTCCCTGACAGCGAGTTGACACACAAACCCGCTTCGTTTCATCTGCTCCGGATGAATATTGTTGGTGAATTTCGGCGTGGGATTGGGCGTATTGCACATGATTTTACTCATTCCTCAGATTTTGAGCTCACACTCAAAGTGTGCACACATAAAGCCACCTCTCAGCACTAAATTGAGATCTTTTTTGCTGATTATTGCACTTAAAGGTACTGTAAGTAGTATTTGAACTACGCTGTTGGACATTGTTGATAGTTGAAATCAACCCAAACAAACCCACCCCTCTCTTCACTGCTCCGCCTCCAAAACTCACACTCCAATCCTAACCACCCTGCTCTGAGTCGGCCTTGAACCCTGGCGAACGCACTATCAATGATGCTAAACACCTCATTCTCTAGTGGTCATCGGTGTGCAGTAGTTTACCTGCTCAACTCTCACTATCTGGCCACTGTTACACACGCAATGCGAGTGGATAAAGCACAGTTGATAAACGAATGACAAGGAAGCACAAAAAATGAACATGCAGTACACAAGAGTAAATACAAAGTGTACAATGTTAGTCGCAAGCAATCAAAGGTATAAAAAAACAATGCATAGTCTCGACTGTGTAAATTAAATATACATTTATTCTTATTAAAGCTACAAAAGCAAGCAGTGAGAGATTTTCTCTCTTTTTTGTTGTTTGATTAGCATTAATAATGACAGCAGGTAAATTTGGATGCTGTCCCTTTAAGACTGATTGCACCGATCCATTAACTCGAGCCTTGCCTTTCTCAACTCTACCCTCACTTAAGACATAAATGGCTCTGTTTACTTGCAAATACATGGTCACTTTGGCACATAGGTATGTGTATTTAACCGTTCAAGCCCAATTAGGCATCAAAAAGCACTCAGTTCAGTCCTCACACGCTCTATGAGCAGCGGCTTCATGTCGCGCGTCTCTCTGACGGCGCTGAGAAACAGTCTCTTCAGAGAGCGCGTGCATATGCTGAAATGAGTCGTCTTTCGCTGCTTAATGCACTTAAATGGTTTAAAACCACTTGTTTTTAAACCGCAATGCTTAAAAACTCGTGCAAACTATAAGCTTTCGTGACCGCGCAGCATAGCAACCTCACGCGTCAGAGACGATCGTCCAAAATCTCTTATCAGTTGACAAATTTCTACCAGCTAATCGTGTCTACCAGTATATCACTCACCCCTACTTATTGTGCTTAATACACTTTAACATCGAGCACATCTCTAATTCGCCTTCTGAGAGAGGCAGGTTTCATGCGCGCACTTTGGCAGTGTGCCAGTCAGCACGAGCGCTGCACCGAGTTCCTTTTCAGGATATATTCAGCTTATAACTCTGTTAACATCAAGCACGTCCTGCTCTTTATATTGCTTTATATTGCAATATATTTACATACTACGATATACGATAGAACAAAATCTTTAACGATAGACATTTTATTTTGTGGTAACGATATATATCATCATATCGCACAGCCCTAGCTCTAGACAATCAAACCCAGTGTTACTCACATGAGCAGCGGGATCAAAGCAGCATCCACATCGGTTTTCAGGCCTTCCCTCTTATCTCTCTCCAGCGCTGGAAAGCTTTTCTAATATAAACGCGGGTCCTAAAGCGCTTGCCCAGTCATAAAACTTCATTCCAGTGATATTCTTTTGAGCTCTTTTGTATTGTGTCCCATCTCCTGTTCTGGAGTTTTTTTTCTTATTTTCAAATCTCCCTCTTGCTCGTTCTCTCCTCGACCGTAATACACCCTCTAATGCTGATTGGTTAGACGCTTGCTGTTGGTATCGGCCCGACTAACTTCCAAACAGTGTAGTTTAAATATTACTGAGTCCACCTTAAAACAGTCAAAAACACAAAATAATGTCAAAATGCTGGTCTTAGCGAGAATTCACGTAAACACAGTTATGTTTTGTGAACGTAAAGAGTCGAGAAAGAAAACGAATGTGTAACAGTATAATGGATCTGTGCGTCAGGTCTTAAAGTGACAGCAGCCTAATATACCTGCTGCCAAATCATGAGATAATATTAAAAAAAATATCTATATGGCAGTTTTTCCCCTATGGTATCAATGTCAAAATTGTGGCCAGTGAAAATGCTGAGTGGCTAGTAACTGGTGAGCAAAAAAGATAATATCAAGCCCTGCTCCCAAACCAGTCAACCTGCTAATTACACCTGAAGGAAAACAGGCTAGTCCCATTTATAAAGACTTTCTGATCAAGACTTTGTATATCAGGACAAGCAGTCTTATTTTTGGCTTACATTTCTGGTACACTGCGAACTCTCTTCAACTGGAACATTTAATTGCTGCCTCTAAGTTTTAAGTAAAGTCAATATGGCTAAAAATTAAATTCATAAATTCACTGCACATTCTCCCACCACTCTAAATGGAGGGAAACAAAGATGTTGTTATAACTGTGCTACAGCATAATGGTGTAACGTAATGAAGAAATCATTTCTTTGACAGTATAACAATTACATTTATAACAGAAACAAGTGTGTGTGTGCTTTTTCAAGGCTTACAAAGGATACTTTGAGATTAATTATTTTTTTTTATAAATTTGTATATATATATATATATATATATATATATATATATATATATATATATATATATATATATATATATATATATATATATATATATATAAATTAAAAGCAAACAAAGATTTTTATTATAAGACCTGTGGACAAAATTCAGCATTTGGAAGCATCATTCCAGAGATGTTAGTAAAACAATATTATTATTATTATTATTTTTATTATTATTAATGATTAAAAAAGCACTACCATTAAATGTGGATACACCATTTAAATTGTACTTTAGAGCGTATGTGTGATTTTGATGTGTTGAGCAGCCACGAGAGTGTGAGATGCTGAATGTTGACTCTAGCTTTGAGAAACAGACAACAATTACATTTGCCCTGGGAGGATGGAGAAACCTGACCATGTTGCCATGGCAACACAAGTACAGCAGAAAGTAACGGGAAAATCGATTCCAAATTTCTCTCTCTCTCTCTCTCTCTCTCTCTCTCTCTGTTTTTTCATTTCAGCACAGCCAGCAATAGAAATCCCCTTCACCCTCATGTATTCGGAATACCATAATTGATCATTTTAAATACAACAGGCACGTATCAAATTCCAAACAGCAGCTGCTTGTAACACAAGTAAGAGAGTGATGCAGTATGTTATACATTTGATAAAATGAAACAGAGTAACTGACTTCGCTCTTTTTCTTACATAAAAGCCACAAAAGCACAGCTGAATTCATGTGATAAGCAAATGCTGCTTGCAGGAGCCGTTGTGATTGGCTGACCCGTGCTACATTAAGATTGCAGTGTACGTCATCAAGAGTCAAAGGTCATCCTGCAAGCTCATGATATCCACCACTAACTGAGGGGAAAAATCACTCGTGACATTTTGCAGATCAGTATTGAAGATGCGTGTCACTTTGTCTGAAAACGGAGAGTTCTTTTACAAGCTGACAGTTTGCACTAATAAAAATGCATGACAAGGTATTACATTTTAATTAAAAGTTTTATTCAAAAATATTATGTAGTATGACTTAATCAACTTTGACTGATTACATTGTAGTAAATCAACAGAAGTCACCTCTAATGGTCAAATCAGATATAAACAGATCCTCAAAGGAATAGTTCACCCATATCTTCCTTTGTGATGTAACATGGCCAAAGAAATGTGTTATTTCACAGTTATTTATTTTATATTCGGCAGTATTCAGGGTATATTACAGTATGCTGTAAGATGGTATTCTATCCTGAACAGCCTATGATTTAACATATCCAATAGGTTTAACAAAATAACTGTGATTGGTTTGTTAAGAGGGGTCTGCAGGAACTAAACAGCTCAAGACTGATGGTTAACATGGTAAACAAGAAAGAGGATGGAAGGTCAAACAAGACAGCTGAGAGTTATGGCTGAGACACCCAGACAGCAGTCGGGCAGGGTTTGTTCATTCTCATCTATACAGGGACTTCAGTGTATAGAGGGAGAGAACTCAATGGCATTGTGTTACAATATAATACATGGGGAGAAGGGCTGTAAACATTTGCACTGACAATGATTCACTTTAAATATGATTTGCTAACACTTTGGTATGGGGAACACTATATTCACTATTAACTATGACTTATGCCTCAATAAACTCGCAATTTAATGCTTATTAAAGGGGACATCGGATGCCAGTTTTCCACAAGTTAGTATTATTCTTTAGGGTCTTCATAAAAAGTCTATAACATACTTTGATTAAAATTTCTGAATGGTTGTGTAAAAAAACAAAAAAAAACAAAACACTTTTTACCTTGTCAAAAACAGCTCTGATCACAGCAAGCTGTTTTGGTGCATGTCTCTTTAAATGATAATGAGCTACTGTTCACCCCACCCCTATCTTCCATGGGCGGGCTGTAAACACTCACCATTCTTATTTATGCTATTATAAATGCTCAAAAACGATTAAAATGCATTTGAAAATTACTTAACTAACAGCTTTATAAACCTTATTGTAGTGTTAACATGTTATCTTTACATAAAATGTACACAGTTTGTAATAAGACAATCACCACAATGCATTGTTCATTATAAACGTTCAGTTATGATTTACAGTGAGAAGGTTTTAAATAGAAATGACGACATATGTGTTTGTTCGACTGTATTATTTTGATAATGAACAAGCTGCGATGTCCCGTTTGCAGTGCTTTGTTGTGCGTGCGCGAGGCGCCGGCGCGATCAAACAGCTGTCTTTGCTCATCGTCATGGCAATGGTTCGTGGCCAGGTCAGATTACGTCAGAGTTTGTTGGAAAATCATACCACACTGCTTAGACATTCCCCAACCCAACAAAGGCCGATTAAAAATGTTCAGTAAAGTGAAAACAACCTCTGACCAGTGGCAACAGACGCGACAGGGCTGCATCTCATTTCGGAGGCTGAATCCTGATCCAACAAACTCCAACAGACGTGTTTGTTGGCGTTTATCTGAGCGGTGTGAACTGCCTTTAACTTTAGCCGCATTCGTTGTGGATCTTGCTAACTAGCACATTATTAGGAAAGTCGATTTGCAAAGATTCATAAAAAAAAAAACAACCTATAACGTTACTCATACAATATAGGTAGATCCGGGGGCGCATTCCCTTCAAAAAACAAAATTAACCCACTGTGTCTTCAGCAGATCAGATGTCGAGAGTAAAGGACGACTGGTATGTTCATTCTTATATACAATAACAAAACACCTCAGTTGCTTTGGAGACATTCTTGTCTACACCTGTGCGGCGTCGAAACAATGGCAGACTGTTTACAGCTCACTCAGGGCGGGTCTATGCTAAAACGGCAGTGTCCGTCAAGAGTCGTGGCAGGGGCCTGTGCACATTTACGTCACTTTGCCAAGAATCTGAACGGCTTGATCTGACAAAATGCTTATGATTTGTGGGAATTAAAAAAAAGCACTGGGTGGGTTTTTATCATTATAGGGTGGTTGTGTAGACACACTGCCAACACACATTTATGTCCAAACACCTTGTAAAAGTGAATTTTGCATCTGATGTCCCCTTTAATAGTTTGTAATATGCAAGCTAATAACAGTGAGAATTGTTCGCCATACTAACGTGTTACTTATGATTCTTTATTAATGACCTAAATAAGAGTTTTTCAAAGGTCCACTCTCTACATTTCATTCCCAGCAAAGGTCTTGATAATCATACTTAGACTGTTTCAGTAGCCAGTATGGCTTGTATGAAATGTATGCCAGCATTTAAATGTCCTGAATGTCATTTTTTTGGACTGTTTTGTGTAGGACAAACTTAAATTTAACAAATTAGTTCAGTCAAATTAACTTTTATGAGTATTTAGCACTTTCTTTTTCTTTCGAGTTCAGAGAACTGATATATTTAAGAGAGTAAATGCTACAATTAAGTGTTATGTAATGTTTTTTGTGCAAGATGTTAAGTGGGAGATTTAGTAGTGATTAATGTTTTGTTATGCTAATTTAGAAGAGTTTCTGTTAATGTGGGTTTTTGGAGAGTTTCCATCATGGTGACAAGTGACGCATATGACTTGGTTTGACAGCAAGTATGTTAAATGCTTTAAACTGCTGCACTCATTCAGCAAGTGCTATACCATGCTATTGTTAGCAAATTAGCAAGTTAACATTTTCTGTATTAGCTAGTTATAACTAGCTAAGTTTCCACTAATAAAAAGGTTTATGTTGAAATTGCATGATAATTTTAAGTTAAATGTATAAGTTTACTCAAATATTTCAATTTAAGAACAATTAAAATAAAAATATGCTAATTCTGCTTTCTTAAACTTTGAATTTCTTAACTTAAAAAATGTACTTTACCAAATTACTTGTGTTTGCAGTACTTGTTTATCCGAAAAACAATGCGACAGCCAGTTATTCTACTTTGAAATGTGCGTTACGTGTCTGAACGTCTGTTTTTGTTTTGGTCTGTGTGACGCCGCCCACTACCATTTTACCCAATAGTATTTAGACACTCCGGATTGCCATTTGGTGGGAAACACAGCGTATTACAGCTATGGAAGCCAGCAAACAAACTGGGTTAGAGATAGCAGACTCTGCCCAACCTAAAAGATCTCGGCATCCTAAAATGGATGAATCAGCTCATCAACTTGCCGCCTTCCATTGTCAATTGCACTCATTTCCTTTGCGTGCCCTCGAATCTGGCAACCCGTGTGAGCCAGGGGGCGGGGCAAACAACTCCAGTATTTTGAACTTGGATTACAGTACCTATTTCAACCACTAGCTCCTTTAAGAAATAAGCATTGTAAATTTTATAATAACATTAATTTGAAAAGTGAACTAAAATTAGCACGTTATATCATGCTTATCAGATCACTAGTTAATGTTTATTCATATAGTTTCTCTTTTTGGCACAGTGCATTCACACACTCTTGGTAGAAAGCTCATGATTTAAGAGGAAGGAAGTGAAAATGTTTCCATTCATTAGTAATGACATGGCCTTGATCCTCACATATCAAAAATAGGCCTAAGCCGTAAACTTAAACTCTGATCAAATCTACAAGATTCAACAGCAAGATTCAGCACAAACAAATCTTTTGTCCAAGAACGCTGTTGTTTTGAGCACTTTCTTTTAAAACATCCGCAGACCCTGGATCCAAAGATGAGACGCGAAGCACCACTCAGATCTCCAAAAGCACCTCTGCATCTGAACATATGGAAGATCTCAACCATGGCCCACAACACCTGCCACCAACCTCCTCCAGCAATGGGGCGAGATAAACCCCATTCCAGGGCACCTGGGGTAAAAACGAGGCCAAATCTACAGGCGTTTATAAACTGAAATTAATTGGTTGTTCCGCCCGTAATTAGCTCACGCCACACTTATTACTAATCTGCCATTTGGAGCGCTGCCATTTTATGCCCTGGCCGTGGTCCAGAGCGTGGTGTTATCCATAAGCTCGGGAAAAGTCCCGTTCTGGGGAGCGGAGCCAAACGGAAGCATAGCATCAGACAGTAACGAAGCCATCAGCACTTATTAAAGATTAAGTCTCGCTTAGTCCCCAGTGGCCTGAGCACGGTCGGTAATCATATTCATCCTAAACTGCCTAATCGCCACCATATTGCTCTTATTTATCAGTAAACATTGATGTAAGAGGGATTAATCCAGGGTTATCTCTTTCGCATTCGTACATATTTATATGTATAACATGCATTTTCAAGTGCACTTTTCAGGGAATCAAGCAAAAAATGGTTTATTTCAGTAAAGTGATAACTAATAGGAGAAAGCAGTTTAATAATTACAAAAAAAAAGACAGACTTTTAATTTGGTGCTCTATCTTAGATATTACTTTTATCTGTCATTGTAATTTTACACTGATAAAAAAAAATAATAATAATAATAATAATACTTTAGACCAAAAAAAACCTGTTAATGCCAAGTTTTTCTCAAATTATATTTATGGTTTGGTTCAAACATTATCTTTTTATTTAATAAGACAAAAATTACATTCATACTGTCACATTTTAGTCCAAAGAAAATAATAAAGATTAAACAAAGAAAACTAATTTCAAAACGAGTAATTCAAAATAAGTAACTTAAAAAAAAACAGCGTACTTAAATACACATTAGCTATGTTTTCATCCAAAGTTGCGAATTTAACTTATGCGCAAAATTTGAATATCGCATAAAACATTTGTGAATAAATCAGCGTTTCCATCCAGTGAGTCAAAGAGAACAAAATCGTCACTTTCTGATAAACTGGCACTGAATATCACTAAGAAAAGAGAGCGCAGACAAAATGCAATAAACATGCTATCTTGCTTTCGGAGACAGATGCTGCTGTTTGGGAACGCAGTTTTATAAGACATAGGGATGCAAAGGGGAGGAAAATTTCCAGAATTTCCAGAAACTTTCCAGGATTTTTGGAAACTTTCAGAAATATTGGAAAGTTTCTGGAAATTTCCTGGAAATTGTCCGCCCCTTTACAGCCCTAATAAGACAGTTCTGGAAAGGTCATTATACCAAACCACTTTGATGGCAGACTTTGCTCAGGCATTTCAGAACATGCTGCGGCATCACGTAAAATCACGTTTTTTTTTTTTTAAATGCGCATCGAGGGATTTATTCGGTAAATGTGTTTCCATCATAGTTTATGCGCATGTTTTCTTATTGGATAAAAAAGTATCTGGCTCAAACGGGCGCACAGGTTTTTTTATGTGTATTTTTAGAATTTATGTGCATCTTGCTGTTTCCATCCAGCAGTTTTTTTATGTGATATCCCTAAAATGCGCATAAAGCTATTGATAATGAACCAAACTGCAAGAAGGTGTGCTAGTTAATCAATTACCACAGAAACAAACAAAGAGCGGGAAAATGAAACAAAGCAAACAGGAAAACAATGATAAGCATACTAAAAGTCCTTGAAACTGAAACCAGAACACATCAAATGAAGAATAACTGTGACACACACAAAGTAAAAAGATTATTTGTTTACAAAAACCATAAACTGAAGAAAAAAAAAAAACGTTAGCGAGCAATAGCGCATATTAGAATGCTAAATGCTAAGTCTGCTTCTTAAGGAAAGCCGTAAAGACAGGCTGCATCTGAAATCACATACTTCACTATACTATATAGTAGGCGTCATAATTGTCACTGTCAAGTACAGCATCACCGCCATTCACAAATCCTCTCCTGTGGCCTCATGGGACAGTAAAGTGTCCATCGTATGCACACTTCAGACTCTCACCAGAAGTAGTAAGTCATCCGAGGACTTTTCGCCTGCTTTTTTTCCAATACTATGTATTCGGACATACTGCTCAGTTTCTGTACTGTTTTTCACAAACTATATGGTAGGGAAGTATTCAATTTTGGATGCAGTACAATTTTTATATTTGTGTAACTCACAAATAACTAGGGCTGCCATCTAATAGTCAACGAGAAGAGGCTTAGTCGACCAAAATTAGAGAAAAAAATCCAGCTGTTCTATGTGGAAATTACAGTACAAATCCAAATGCTCGCCTATCATTCATCGACCTCAAATATGGCTTATTATCTGAAACATGTAAGTAATAGCAAGTTTACATGGCCGCTCGCTTTAACGCTAACCTAGAAAAATGCAGGCTTTCAAGTGTCTGTGCGGAGTGTGAAAGTTGAATAGTAGCGCGCTTACTGCATGACAGCTAACATGGAGGCGCCGGTGCGATCACTTGCACTTAAAATACTCATTAGTCATTTTTGGTCATACAGATAAGAGTAATACATCTTTTGAATCTGTGAAGAGTCTACTTTTATTTGTGTGCACTCAAAATAACAACAAAACGTTGCTTTTGTCAAATAATGAAAGCAAACAGGATGTGATTTCTGCAGTCTCTCTCTGTGAACTTGAGCGCACCAGGAAAAACAAGAACCGAAACTCCACGTAAACTTGCCTCACAGACACGAAAAATATATCTATAGAAAGCGAAATGTCTAATTGTAAATGAACCAATGCAACTGGAAAACAAATATTCTCAGGTTGACCAGTCAGCATCATCACTGCAGTCGAAAACACAGAAAATGCTAGTTTATCAATTAATTATTAAAATGTTAAAGCAGTTTCCTTGCTGTTTTTCCCCGTCGCATTCAGAATCATTACTTCTGCCGGTGCGCTGTGGCGAGCTTTATGCGTGTGCTTGAACACTTGATTAGGCTATGTAGGCATTAAAGTCTCTTTATTGTTTTTATGGTTTATTATTAAATGTGCGATTAGTCGATTAATCGGTTTAAATGAACGACTAAAAAAAATCTTCAGTCAAGGGCAGCCCTACAAATAATATGACTAGTAAATTAGACAATCTGTGTTTTGCAGTTTTTCAGTAATTAAAACATTTCCTTAAGTACTGTTATTTAATGTAGATCAATATAACATGTTTTTTTTTTTTTTTTACAACTTCACCATAAACAAAAGCTAAATTAGCATAATATTCACTTAAGATAAAACTTACAGTACTATAAATAAAGACAGGAATATTTAATGTTTATTATGATGTCTTTTTAAAATATGCATCATCTTTTTTGTTATGTATCCTGGTTTCAATCAATCAATCAATCAATCAATCAATCAATCCCACAATAATTTTTGCAGTCAGCATATGTTCTGCAATGGTGTCAAGCGAAAATACTATTTACACAAAATTGTTTAGTTTATTTTTTACTATGAGGAGTGTTGTTTGCTTTTTTTCCAAATTGAACAAAACGGGTTTGAACCATGATTTTTGATTAGACCGATATAAAAATGAACTTTAAATAAATGACACTGTATTTTCACATTTGTCAATGTATGTAAAATGAACAGAGTGATGACTACTAAGAAATAAAAACCAAGCCTTTAACCATTTCTTTAGGGTTATCACACCCTTAAAGGAGACATCAGAAAACCAATACCTCTCTCTCTCTCTCTCTCTCTCTCTCTCTCTCTCTCTTTGTATTCCCTAAACGTTCACCAGCACTCATGCTGCAAATGCACAAATGCATCCTTCAGCTTATGCTCCCATAATTCTCAGTGGCAGCTGTGTGATTAATGTACATAGCTATTGATTTTTTAGGTCCTTTTTTTTCTCCTCTACACTATATCCTTCTTTCTTTTTCCTTCTCTCTCTCTTTCTCTCTCTCTCTCTCTGACGTATTTTGCGTGATGAAAGCAGGGGTTTTAAAGGCATGAGGAGCAGAATTTGTAGATTTTTTTTTTTTTTTTTTAAGTGATACACGTACAGCTCACAATTGCTGCTGCAAGTACATTTCATCTGGACGAAAGAATGATGTGACAAATTAGATTTCAAAATGGTCATAAATTTACATTTATGCATTTTGCAGATGCTTTGATCCAAAACGACTTACGGTGCATTTAACGTACACGAGTTCATGTGTTCTCTTGGAAATCAAACTCTGTGATTGAACAAACTGTGGCATTTCTAGCGCCAGGCTCTATTGCTTGAGCTACACGAATGCTCAATATAGTTGTAATGGCTGAGTTGGAGAAGATAGTGAAGGTAAAGCAGCCAATTAGAGTAGCATCAGTTTAGTTTTAATGCCTTTACTGTTCTTTTAAAATGAGGGAAATAAGAAAAAAATAAATAAAAATAAATAAAAATCAACCACGGCAATAATTTAAAAGTAGCCCAACTCCATGGGAAATCCACAGACTTGGCAACACGGCATCTACTGTCTCTCCCACAGTGCCTTGAGGTGGCCTGGGTCAATAGTGAATGGGTCATTTCAGAATTACAGGATCTCTTGTTCTCTTGTAATAGCAAATCATTCACTGAAATTATTTTTTCAAGGTAATTACATAGCGGTCCCTCTAAAAACCTCACAATCTTCATAATGTGCTAAAGGATCCCACTTAGTAGTTTACTATATAGTGAACTACACTATAAAAGCAGCAGACTTCACTCAGAATTAAAATCTGGTTGTTTTAACATCACACTACAATAAAAACTGCTCTTTTATGATGTGTTTGCAATCACGTTTTGAATTTAACAGGGTTCAAGCTCACTAAGGGAAAATTAAACACCATGATTGACAAAATTACTATTTACAGCAAAACAATATCAAAATCAGTAAATATACCTGTAATAATAATATTAATACTATTAAGAATAAGAATAATAAAAGAGGTTAATATGTAATTTGATCACACTTTAGATTAGGGTCCAATTCTCACTGTTTACTAACTATACAACTTTTGCCTCAGTAAACTCCTAATTTACTGCATATTAATAGTTAGTAAGGTCGTTGTTAAGTTTAGGTATTGGGAAGTATTAAGGGATGTAGAATATGGCCATGCAGAATAAGGCATTAATATGTGCTTTATAAGTACTAATAAACAGCCAATATTAATTTGTAATTTGTTTTCGATTTTCTCAATATTTAGATTTTTTTGCACATTAGGATTCCAGATTTTCAAATAGTTGATCTCAGCCAAATATTGTGCTATCCTAACAAACTATACATCAATGGAAAGATTATTTTTAAATATATTATTTATTTGTATGATGTATAAATCTCAATTTAAAAAAATTGACCCTTATGACTGGTTATGTGGTCCAGAGTCACATATACTGTATGGTAACATAAATTTTCCTTAAATGGCTCATTGTTTGGCGCTGTGTCTGCTCATGAACAGGCTGCAAATTTTGCTGATGGGTTCAATATTTACATTTATGCATTTTGCAGATGCTTTGATCCAAAATGACTTACGGTGCATTTAACGTACAAGAGTTCACGCGTTCTCTTGGAAATCAAACTCTGTGATTGAACAAACTGTGGCATTTCTAGCGCCAGGCTCTATTGCTTGAGCTACACGAATGCTCAATATAGTTGTAATGGCTGAGTTGGAGAAGATAGTGAAGGTAAAGCAGCCAATTAGAGTAGTGTCAGTTTAGTTTTAATGCCTTTACTGTTATTTTAAAATGAGGGAAATATAAAAAAAAAAAAAAAAATGTAGGCATGAAAGGAGCAAAATAAGCGTTATTTCAATTCTATTCTCCTGAAGATATATATATATATATATGTGTGTATATTGTATACACTGCATTCCAAATTATTATGCAAGAGACAAATCAGTAAGATTTCAGTACAATAAACATTCAGATTTTAGTTTTTCTAAGAAAATGTTTGTTTGTTTATTTATCCATGTCTTTTTAGATAACTGGTATCAATCTCAGACAAAATTTGCCAGGTCTATGGAAACCCTACTTAGAGGTTGTTCCACATTATTAAGCAAGTCACAGTTCTCATGCAATATGGGGAGGAAGAAAGATCTTTCTGAAGATGAAAAGCATGAAATGGTGCAATGTTGTGCAAAAGGCATGAAAACAACTAATATTGTGTGAAACTGAATGGAGATTATCGAATTATCATAAGATTTGTGAGTGATTTAGAGCACAGCAGAACTCGGTCAGATAAAGGCTTATTGAGGAAAGTTCCTGTCAAAAAAAATGAATTGTATTAAAAGGGCAGCTATAAAAAAGCCAGTGTTGAGCAGCAAACAGGTATTTGAAGCTGCTGGTGTCTCTGGAGTCTTACTGTTATTTTAAAATGAGGGAAATATTAAAACAAAAAAATAAAAAATGTAGGCATAAAAGGAGCAAAATAAGTGTTATTTGAATTCTATTCTCCTGAAGATATCCACATATATATATATATATATATATATATATATATATATATATATATATATATATATATATCAGAGGTCGCGTTAACTGAAAATTTTTCATCATTGACGGAATTCTTTTATCAATGACGGAAAAATCTGAAGGCCGTCCGTCACGGTGACAGATTACACTCAGGGTGATCTACTGTAAATTGTAACTGTAATTCACACCCCTGTCCAGTTGGTGGCGAGTGCGCTCCAATGTAGTAGCAGAGCACTGGATCCAGAACAAAAATTAAACTGGCAGGAATCTTTTGCTATGCATTTGATACTGATAACGCACAGGCGAGTACCCAGAAGCTACAACTCTCTATCACGCCACATTAAAGAGCGCCAAAACGGTATTTATTGCTTGAATTTCTTAATGAAATGGACAGAATTTGAAATCTGAGACTTTTGTTCCATATCAAAAGCAACACAAAGTGTTAAGCCTATTGCGATTTATTGGATGGGAGGCGCACTATGCACTGTTTATTCGTCAACTGAAAACAGCATATAGCCTACCAAGAGATCGACTATATGGTTTACGAATCGATATTGGTCTCATGAATGCGCAAAACAGCAAGTAGACATTTTAATTGTTTATTAATAAAGTAATGTCTTCTGAATCAGTGTCGGCTGCAAAGATGAAGTTGATATTGACTCTCATCATCTATGGATGCGCTAGAGAATGCACTTCATTCGGTTTAGTCTACATAATCAGAGTAGCCTATTTCTTTTTGTTTTGAATTAATTCGTTTTCGTTAAAGTAGGCATTTAAAGCTTTCTGTAGATATATTTCTCATGTATGTGAGGCAAGCAGCCGCTGAGTTTCGGTTCATTTATCCTGTAAGACGCGCTCCAGTTCACGCGCCAGTGATCGCGCCCGCGCCTCCATGTCATGATTATATTGTCTGTTATATTTGCTTCTTATTTATTACATCCAGGCAATTGGTTAATGAAACATTGAAATTAAGATACAATTTTTACAAAACGAAATTCACTTTAAAGAAAGGCTTTCTACAAAATAAAACTTAATGAAGTGTTTAAAATCATGTCTGACCCTCTCCATGTCTCCGGATATACTGCGCATCTCATGATGCATCTTACTCATGCTGTTAACTTTTCATAATCAAATAGATGAATTTAAAATATAACATAGGAATATTTAAACATAAATATGAAACTACGTTTTCTTTAATGGCTACCAACACGTAGCCTATACAACAGTCACGTTACAGAGAAATTTCACGTGTGAATTACCCGTCATTTTAATTTTCATATTTTAATTATAATAACACATTTAATTGCTTTTATTTGTGAACAAAAATAAAACCAATTAAATGTGTCATTATAATTAAAATATGAAAATTAAAATGACGGGTAGTAATAGATTATGACGGAATTTTTACGACCCTGTCCGTCAAAATGACAGACAATGTTAAAGTCTAACGCAACCTCTGATATATATATATATATATATGTGTGTGTGTGTGTGTGTGTATATATATATATATATATATATATATATATAGATAGATAGATAGATAGATAGAGCCACTATTATGAAAAATATAGGTAAAGAAAGGTGTGAAGAGGGTTAAAGCCATGAGAAATCTTCACATTACTCCTACAGCAGTGAGCGAGGTTTCAGGAGAGACGTCCACACTGCATAGAACATTTGCTGTACACACAAAGAGAAGGTAGAGCACAGAGACAGAGAGAGAGAGAGAGAGGCTTACATTTATCTTTCTCCTCTAGCTTCAGCCTGTAAGCCTGATGCTTCACCATCTCCAACTTAATCTGCAGGCTAGAGGAAGATGAAAGGAGTGTGGGTTTGTTCTAATGAGAATGCACTATCTGCAGGCTCCCAGCAGCAGCGGCAGCCACAGACACCGTCTCTGGCCCCAGCCGCACTCACTCAAACATGGCGCTGGGTTTTCAACATGTCTGACCGCCCCTCCGCTCTTTATATATTCTATAAGCAGCGGCAGTCGCCCAGAGGAGTCCACGCCATTGATATTCCTCTCTCCGCTCGCACGCTTAGTGTTTATACCGGCTTTACACCTCTATAGGTCAGATTTTGATTTATGAATATAGGAAGTGATCTGAAATTTATTTTTACTGTGATTTTTGTTTCAGTTAGTTAGATGTTCTTACTTAGTATTTTTGACTTGATTTTCAGTACAAATGTCAAAACATTCCTAAATTGCAATACATTTACTTAAGAAGAAAGAATGACTGAATATAGTCTTGTTTTCTGGAAATTTATCCAAACTGACGTTTGGACCTTCAACCCGTTGAACCCCAGTGTAGTCCACTATATGGAGAAAAATCCTGGAATGTTTTCATCAAAAACCTTAATTTCTTTTCCACTGAAGAAAGAAAGACATGAACATCTTGGATGACATGGGGGTGAGGAAATTATCAGGAAATTTTAACTCTGAAGTGAACTAATCCTATAAGAAAATAGCCAAACTATTTTTAAATAAATATTTGAAAAGTCATTTCCCACAGATTTAAGCAATTCATTGAAACTCCCATTCAGACTGCAGATTTTACACTGTGTTTTCAATGAGTGATGAATTTTGAACGTGTTCCCACCGGCTAAAACACTGACACATTAAAGTACCATGGCTGAAATGATTCATTCATTTTCCAGTTAGCATCTTAAGCGCCAATCCACAACGGCACCTTAAAAGATTAACTCATCAACGCATTTGCAAATGCAAACTCTCAGTATTTACAGCAAAGTCCCATTAGAAACAAACCATTAAATAAGTAAAGAGCATGTGGCTGTGATTTCCCCTCTAACTGCGCTGGAAGGGAAAGTGAATTGAGCTTAATGGTTTGACAAATGTCAGTGAATGTCAGCCATGAGAGAGGGACACTTCTGCAGCCATGAAGTAAACCGTAATGAGAAAAGCCAAAGGCAATGCGCTGTAAAAAAAAAAAAAAAAAAAAAAAGGGACCAAAGTTTCACATGAATGCAACAAGCTGCGTATAGGATAGTTATTAGAGGAGCTGCCGGTTTTTCTGAGCGATCTGAGTAACGGGTCAGAGTCAAAAACACACCTCTTTCATGTATATGACTAGGGCTGGGTACTGACACAAATTTTATGATTCGATTCAATTTCGATTCACAATGCTTGCAATTCAGATTAAATTCGATTCGATTCAATATTATTTTGAATATATATCAGATACAGTACATGGCAAATTTTCTCAAGGAAAAAAAATCTCTCAACTAATGCTGTAAACTATACATGGAGTCAGTTTGTACTAAATTACTATATAATATTGAAGGTTAAACTTAACTGATTTGTAGTTTTTATAATAGTAAAGTTATAATACTAACTTTACAATCACATAATTATATTTATACTTTTTTTTTTTTTAGCAAAATGCTCCTCTCTAGAGTTAATTTTCTAGCTGACTAACGAGTTTATGGTCACTGAATATGTTTCTTTTGAGGTAAATGTGACGTTGCATGATGAGCTGTTTTATTGATGTCTTTCCGTGGAAACACTGATTGAGCTATTACATGAGACATGATACGGATTTTGGTTAATTGTACTGTATATTTTAACATACCTTCAGATGTTCATTCATGTCTATTTCGTGCTGTAAATGGTATTAAAGTGGAGAAGAGGATGATCAGTTCACTTTCGCTTCGTGCCGCCGCTTCTCTTGAACTGAGGCGATACAGCGATCTGTCATGCCACGTTAAAGAGCGCCAAAATGGAATTTATTTTTTGAATTTCATAATAAAATGAACAGAATTTGAAATCTGAGACTTTATTTCACATCAAACGTAACAAAGCTTATTGTGATTTATTGGATGGGAGGCACGCTACATGTTCTGTTCATTCATCAACTGAAAACAGGATAGACTAATCGTTTCTTGGGATTTAAGAATCGAGATAGGTTCGTAAAAATGAGAATCAGTCAAAATTGAGAAATCAATACTTTTTACCCAGCCCTTTTACCCAGACACATGTATGGAATCTTGTTTCCATCATGAAATAAAAGAAAATATAAAAGGTAACGTGCAACATTTTATCTCACAATTCTGACTTTTTTTCTCAGAATTGTATGACAAAGTCAGAATTGCGAGATATAAAGTCAGAATTGCGAGATATAAAGTCAGAATTGCGAGATATAAAGTCAGAATTGCGAGTTGTAAAGTCAGAATTGCGAGATATAAAGTCAGAATTGCGAGTTGTAAAGTCAGAATTGCGAGATATAAAGTCAGAACTGCGAGATATAAAGTCAGAATTGCGAGATATAAAGTCAGAATTGCGAGATATAAAGTCAGAATTGCGAGTTGTAAAGTCAGAATTGTGAGATGTAAAGTCAGAATTGCGAGTTGTAAAGTCAGAATTGTGTGATATAAAGTCAGAATTGTGTGATATAAAGTCAGAATTGTGTGATATAAAGTCAGAATTGCGAGATATAAAGTCAGAATTGCGAGATATAAAGTCAGAATTGTGAGATATAAAGTCAGAATTGCGAGATATAAAGCCAGAATTGTGTGATATAAAGTCAGAATTGCGAGATATAAAGTCAGAATTTCGAGTTTTAAAGGTGCCCTTGAGTGATTTGAAAAAACATTTTAAATTGTTCCCTGATATCTACATAGAGGGTATGTGGCTTTTTTATGGCCGAAAATTGTCCAGATATGGTTTTACAGCTCCATTTATAACCCCACAAATAGCCCCTAGAATGAAAAGGTCTGTTTTTGCCTTATTTGGAAGGCTCATGAATAGTAATATGGTGCTCCGCTCTGATTGGCTGTTTCACTGTTCGGCTCCTTCCAGTAGCTCACACTGATAGCGAACAAATCTGTACTGTACGGCGTGAACGATGGAGAGTTTTGGTATTCAACCTTATATGTTTGAGCCTGTTTCTGACGAAGATGCAGATGTAGAGGAACAACCAATTTTGTTGCGATTGGCCATAGACGTTTCTGAGTGGTAAGTTAGTCTTTATTTTCAGTATGCACCTGCAAAACGTAACTGTTACGTCAATGGAACTAGCATATAGCGTTAACTTTACACTATAACTCATAACGTCAGTATTTGCAACTTTGTTTTTAGCATTGTAAAAAAAAATAATTGTAATAATGTGTCGCTGTATGGTTTTACAATGATAGCTTCTTCACTTTGCAATAACAACTCTAAACAACGAACGAAAATTTGTTTCTAATATATTGACATTACCGATATGATTTTAAATTTGATTTATTTAGCCAACCAAAGTAAAGCATAGAAGACATTCCAAAAATCAGTGTCATGTTTACTACTCAGCTGCCGTAGTGTGATTACGATTTAGCTATTAGTAACAAAAACTTACATCGTCTATAAATATCTTTTTCCACAGGTGTACGCATACAAGTCATACAAGTTCTCAAAAATAAAAATATTTGAAAAAAAAGTGACTAAATGTCTTGTCAAATGACTATCGTTTCAGTTTGAACGGTGTAGAAAGTTAGCTAGAAGGATCGAGTATCTGTAGCTATCTGTAAGCAAATAAACTAACATAGTTAGCTTCGGTGTAATGTGTTGTTGGTTAAATATAGGTCAAATTATAATTATATCCGACAAAAGAGAATTGGCATATGTATCTACGGTTATGTTATAGATTTATATAACAAAGACAGTAATAAATTTTAACCTCACCGTTAATAGTAGTTACGTAAACTTTGCTATTTGTTACTGTACTAGCATCTTGCATTAGATCTAGACAACACTGGGTACATGGTCGTTAATGTTGTTAGCTCACTAAGAAACTTTACATTTAATCAGAAATAGTTTCTACAGCCAAGATGTGGATAAAAGCACTACTTACTGCTTGCGGGAATATAGTTGGAATTGCCCCTTTCTTCAGTGTCAAACGCTGAGCGAAGCCTGCTTGATATTGTCCCAGGTTAGAAAAGCTGTCCGTGGTGAAATGGGCAGAGCAAACTAACAACTTTGAGTTAAATTGTTCCGGTATCCGGTTATAGATAAACATCAGCCATGCCTTTTGACAGTTTTTTTCTGGAGGAAGACTATGAAAAGTTTTCACATCCCCTTCACAGCCTGGAACATAACATTTATTTCCATGATCTGCCATTTTCGCTGTTATCCTCGCTTGGCTTGTTTCTTCACTCTGCTTGCAGAACTTCCGATGATTCCGCTGGGCGGTTCCGCCTGGCCTGGATCATGAGCATATGCAAATATTGGGGGCGGAGTCCCCGACTGTTACGTAACAGTCGGTGTTATGTTGAGATTCGCCTGTTCTCCGGATGTATTTTAAACAAATGAGGTTTATATAAGAAGGAGGAAACAATGGGGTTTGAAACTCAGTGCATGTCTTTTCCATGAACTGAACTCTTGTTATTCAACTATGCTAAGGAAAATTCAATTTTTGATTCGAGGGCACCTTTAAACTCAGAATTGCGAGTTATAAAGTCAGAATTGCGAGTTGTAAAGTCAGAATTGTGAGATATAAAGTCAGAATTGCGTGAAATAAAGTCAGAATTGCGAGATATAAAGTCAGAATTGCGAGTTGTAAAGTCAGAATTGTGAGTTATAAAGTCAGAATTGTGAGTTATAAAGTCAGAATTGTGAGATATAAAGTCAGAATTGTGAGATATAAAGTCAGAATTGCAAGTTAAAGTCAGGATTTTGAGTTATAAAGTCAGAATTGCGAGATATAAAGTCAGAATTGCGAGTTGTAAAGTCAGAATTGCGAGATATAAAGTCAGAATTGCGAGTTGTAAAGTCAGAATTGTGAGATATAAAGTCAGAATTGCGAGTTGTAAAGTCAGAATTGCGAGATATAAAGTCAGAATTGCGAGATATACAGTCAGAATTGCGAGATATAAAGTCAGAATTGCGAGTTGTAAAGTCAGAATTGTGAGATATAAAGTCAGAATTGCGAGATATAAAGTCAGAATTGCGAGTTGTAAAGTCAGAATTGTGTGATATAAAGTCAGAATTGCGAGTTGTAAAGTCAGAATTGTGAGATATAAAGTCAGAATTGCGAGTTGTAAAGTCAGAATTGTGAGATATAAAGTCAGAATTGCGAGATATAAAGTCAGAATTGCGAGTTGTAAAGTCAGAATTGTGTGATATAAAGTCAGAATTGCGAGTTGTAAAGTCAGAATTGTGAGATATAAAGTCAGAATTGCGAGTTGTAAAGTCAGAATTGTGAGATATAAAGTCAGAATTGCGAGATATAAAGTCAGAATTGCGAGTTGTAAAGTCAGAATTGTGAGATATAAAGTCAGAATTGCGAGTTGTAAAGTCAGAATTGTGAGATATAAAGTCAGAATTGCGAGTTGTAAAGTCAGAATTGCGAGATATAAAGTCAGAATTGCGAGATATACAGTCAGAATTGCGAGATATAAAGTCAGAATTGCGAGTTGTAAAGTCAGAATTGTGAGATATAAAGTCAGAATTGCGAGATATAAAGTCAGAATTGCGAGTTGTAAAGTCAGAATTGTGTGATATAAAGTCAGAATTGTGTGATATAAAGTCAGAATTGCGAGATATAAAGTCAGAATTGCGAGATATAAAGTCAGAATTGCGAGATATAAAGTCAGAATTGCGAGATATAAAGTCAGAATTTCGAGTTATAAAGTCAGAATTGTGATTTGTAAAGTCAGAATTGTGAGATATAAAGTCAGAATTGTGTGAAATAAAGTCAGAATTGCGAGATATAAAGTCAGAATTGCGAGTTGTAAAGTCAGAATTGTGAGTTGTAAAGTCAGAATTGTGAGTTATAAAGTCAGAATTGCGAGATATAAAGTCAGAATTGCGAGATATAAAGTCAGAATTGCGAGATATAAAGTCAGAATTGCGAGATATAAAGTCAGAATTTCGAGTTATAAAGTCAGAATTGTGAGTTGTAAAGTCAGAATTGTGAGATATAAAGTCAGAATTGTGTGAAATAAAGTCAGAATTGCGAGATATAAAGTCAGAATTGCGAGTTGTAAAGTCAGAATTGTGAGTTGTAAAGTCAGAATTGTGAGTTATAAAGTCAGAATTGTGAGATATAAAGTCAGAATTGTGAGATATAAAGTCAGAATTGTGAGATAGAAAGTCAGAATTGTGAGATATAAAGTCAGAATTGCAAGTTAAAGTCAGGATTTTGAGATATAAAGTCAGAATTGCGAGTTATAAAGTCAGAATTGCGAGTTATAAAGTCAGAATTGCGAGTTATAAAGTCAGAATTGCGTGAAATAAAGTCAGAATTGCGAGATATAAAGTCAGAATTGCGAGTTGTAAAGTCAGAATTGCGTGATATAAAGTCAGAATTGTGAGTTATAAAGTCAGAATTGTGAGATATAAAGTCAGAATTGTGAGATAGAAAGTCAGAATTGCAAGTTAAAGTCAGGATTTTGAGATATAAAGTCAGAATTGCGAGATATAAAGTCAGAATTGTGAGATAGAAAGTCAGAATTGTGAGATATAAAGTCAGAATTGTGAGATAGAAAGTCAGAATTGCAAGTTAAAGTCAGGATTTTGAGATATAAAGTCAGAATTGCGAGTTATAAAGTCAGAATTGCGAGTTATAAAGTCAGAATTGCGAGTTATAAAGTCAGAATTGTGAGTTATAAAGTCAGAATTGGGAGATATAAAGTCAGAATTGCGAGTTGTAAAGTCAGAATTGCGTGATATAAAGTCAGAATTGCGAGATATAAAGTCAGAATTGCGAGAAATAAAGTCAGAATTGCGAGATATAAAGTCAGAATTGCGAAAAAATAGTCAGAATTGCGAGATATAAAGTCAGAATTGTGAGATATAAAGTCAGAATTGCGTTATAAAGTCAGAATTGCGTGATATAAAGTCAGAATTGCGAGATATAAAGTCAGAATTGCGAGATATAAAGTCAGAATTGCGAGATATAAAGTCAGAATTGCGTGATATAAAGTCAGAATTGCGAGATATAAAGTCAGAATTGCATGATAAAAATTCACAATTGCGGAAAAAAAAAATCAGAATTGAGACTTTATATTTCAATTCTGACATTATAACACAATTCTGACTTTAAATTACACAATTCTGAGAAAAGTCAGAATTGTGAGATAAAAAGTCACAATTACCCTTTTAATTTATTTAATTTTTTTTTTTTTTTTTAATATTATTTGGTTTATTTATTTATTTTTTTTAAACAAACTTCCATACTTATGAACTGGTTGGAGGGGAGGGGCTAAAACAATTGAGGACATGGTGATGTCGTCAGAAAAGGAAAGCATGTTTTTACATTTTGATGAAAGATTATAAAGATTTTTTTTTTTTTTTTTTTTTTTTTGGAGTAACATACACAGATGGTTTATACCGAATCATGCATGGAAAGACAGAGAATGTGTATTATGAAAATAAACAGGCTTAATTTCAATGTCATGTTGACTTTAAATATATGTTTCATCCAGAAGCTGATTGCATCCCTTCAGTCACTAAAACCAGATCAAATGGGTGAGCCAATGGATAAAAGGCCTGCATACAGACAAGATGACAAAAGAAAAACGGCCTCCATCAATATTCAGTAGTCGAACCCCTGAAATACATACAAAAACAGCCTGCAAGGTGCATTAGGACCTGTTCTGTGCTCTGGACACTCAAAAAGAGGAAGATACACTCACAAACGCACACACACAAGCCCTTTCACCTGCACAGCCTTTCATCTCTTTATTAGAGCTGTCAATTGTTTATCAAAAGCCGAGAGGGGACGGATCCACGGCCATGAATTTGAAAGCGCACACAGAAAGGTCCGTTTTAAAATGCATGACAGGTTAATGGTAAGTTAGAGAATCATTAGGCCGCGTTCATTCACATTTAAAACAGGCCCTCGCTTCAAATGACTAGGGAGCAGTCTTTATTTTGAGAGGTAATTCATATTGTAATTATATTTTCAATCACAGTTCATTAATTAAGACAAGTCCCACTCTGTAATCATGCATTTCATCTTCTCTGTGATTTGCGGGACAATCTCCAGCGTTAGCCGGAATTATAGGGCCGGAATAGCTCGTGCGTCCACTCCGAACACTGATTTATGCTAAGCAGACAAGGGAAAAGAGATGGAACGCTTCATGCTAACAGCACAAGCGCTCAGCTCACATGCACAGCATTGTATGCGTCAATCCTGATCCTTTAAATTGATTATTAAAAATGATGATTACTAATTTCAGAATGCAACATTTGCAAAACTATGATTCATTTTGGTTCTTTTTATAAATTACTGTACATTTTAATGCGAGTGTTGACTCAAATAACTCATAAAAATGTCACATTTTGAAACAATGAAAAAAAAAATGCAACTACATTTTTTAAAAATGTCAGTGTGTGTTTAAGGTTAAATACAAGAAGTGCTGCATCTGAAATCAAATACTTCCCTACTATACAGTACGCGAAAAACAGTACGCCAACAGAGTAGTATGTCCGAATACATACACTGTTAAAGGTGGCGTAGAACGTCTTTTCAAAAGATGTAATATAAGTCTAAGGTGTCTCCTGAATGTGTCTGTGAAGTTTCAGCTCAAAATACCCCATAGATTTTTTTTTATTCATTTTTTTAACTGCCTATTTTGGGGCATCATTAACTATGCACCGATTCAGGCTGTGGCCCCTTAAAATCTTGCGCTCTCCGCCCCCGAGCTCTCTACTATAATGCAGTGCATAAAAACAAAGTTCACACAGCTAATATAACCCTCAAAATGGATCTTTACAAAGTGTTCGTCATGCAGCATGTCTAATCGCGTAAGTACAGTGTTTATTTGGATGTTTACATTTGATTCTGAATGAGTTTGATGGTGCTCCGTGGCTAAAGCTAACATTACACACTGTTGGAGAGATTTATAAAGAATGAAGTTGTGTTTATGAATTATACAGACTGCAAGTGTTTAAAAATGAAAATAACGACGGCTCTTGTCTCCGTGAATACAGTAAGAAACGAAGGTAACTTTAACCACATTTAACAGTACATTAGCAACATGCTAACATAACATTTAGAAAGACAATTCACAAATATCACAAAAAATATCATGTTATCATGGATCATGTCAGTTATTATCGCTCCATCTGCCATTTTTCGCTATTGTTCTTGCTTGCTTACCTAGTCTGATGATTCAGCTGTGCACAGATCCAGACGTTAATACTGGCTGCCCTTGTGTAATGTCTTGAACATGAGCTGGCATATGCAAATATTAGGGTCATACATATTAATGATCCCGACTGTTACGTAACAGTCGGTGTTATGTTGAGATTCGCCTGTTCTTCTGAGGTCTTTTAAACAAATGAGATTTATATAAGAAGGAGGAAACAATGGAGTTTGAGACTCACTGTATGTCATTTCCATGTACTGAGCTCTTGTTATTTAACTATGGCAATATAAATTCAATTTTTAATTCTAGGGCACCTTTAAAAATAATTGTAATTTTACAGGTAATGGTCTGTATTTTTTTTTTACAGAATTTTCCCGTTTTGTCATTATACAATGAAATGCCTATTGTTTTGCAGATATTTGCATAGAATTGCTTAAATTTTTTGTTTGTTTTTTAAGGAAATTTTGTGTATTTTTACAGAATTTTGTGTAATTTTAAATAAAATGTTGATTAATATTTTTAAAATTTTTTCTGTAAAAATAGAAAAAAGGAAATGAATGTGTAACTACAGAAATCTGCACTCATTTAACATGTTTTTCTTACCATTTAAGATAATATGTTGGTTAAAGTGGGGTTTTTTTAAGGTTAAATAAAGCCCAAAGTATAGCGCACGTGACACGAATTTCATCACCAGAAGAGGTACTGTACACGCACCGCCAGATTTTTGTAACTGGTCACATTAATTAGTTTATCCACAAGGTGGCAACCGTGCCCTGGGGGCGTCGATTCACAAGGTAGTCAAAGAAAAACTGCATAAACAGAACAGAGCGGAACACATGCAAGCTACAGCGACAATGGAGGCCTACATAGATGAGAGATTGTGTGAAGAGGTTAGGAAGTACCATAATTTGTACAACTATAGTATGAAAAAATACAAAGATGTTTACATGGGGTGTAACTCATAGCGAGAGAATGCTCAAAACTACGCATGCATCGAATGCCTGTGTACTCGTAAGAGTCAAATGAAGTATACTTCTTAAGGCTTGCATTTGACCGCGCGTGTACACTAGCGTACCCAGGGCTTAACAGTATTTGTACATGCACTGTAAAAAATGATTGTGATTTTAACAGTAAAAGACTGTAAAAATGCTACGGTAAAAACTCTTACTTTGTTAACAGAACTATATACAGTGAATAACTGTAATATATTATATTTAATGTAATTTTACAGTAAAATACTCTTAAATGTACAGTTTTTGGAAGTGAAAAAGAAAATTAAAATTGAAAATTAAATTCCCACAACTCCCTGTGTGATACTTCACATTTGATATATTTTTTGTTGAAATAACTCTGTTTCTTCTTAGTTTTTCTAATCAGTTATATACATTAGGGCTTTACGTTATGTCTAATGTTCTTAAATTAATGTTTATTGCATTTTAGGGTTAAGATAGACGATGACATAGTCCATCGCCAGTGGCTGACAGACATCATGATGTTGAGCCGGATGAATTATAGACTAGATGTTTTACTCGAACTAAACCACTCGTTATTGTCCGGCTCCTGCGTCAGCATCACACACATGCGTCGTGCTGCTCACGTGATCAGCCTTGGCCAATAATGAGTCTGCATTCTGGAGCGTAGAACCTGGAAGCGCTGGACGTAAACAGCATAAGAGAATGACACAGAAGAGAAGATGTTGTTGAACAAAGTCATTATTTTTGTTTTGTTTTTGCGTACAAAAATTGTTCTCGTCGCTTCATAACATTAAGGTCACTGCAGTCCCGTCGACTATTTTAAGGATGTCTTTAGTACCTTTCTGGACCTTGACAGTGGCAATTACGTTGCTTTACATGGGGGATAAATAAAACCTCTCGGATTTCATCAATAATATCTTAATTTCAGTTCTGAAGATGAACGAAGGTCTTGCATGTTTAGAGGGTGAGTAATTAATTAATGACAGAATTTTCTTTTTTGGGTGAACTAACCCTTTAAATATACAACCAGTAGTCTCCCAGACATTACAGCTGGATTGATTACGGGCGGTACATTCGTTTGTTGTTGCTCTCCTTCTGTGAAGTACATGTTCCAAATTTGCCGACAAGCATTGTTACTCTATTTCCTTTAGGCTGACCACATTCACAACTACTCAAAAAACCTGCTTGATTAAAAAAAAGGAATGAAGCACAGACACATGCCAGCATAAAAACCTCATTGTATATGTCACAAAGCCCATTTCTCTGCAAGAGTAAACAATTCTTCAGCCTCACATGCCAGAGAGCTTTCAGCCACACGTCTGAGGTCCTCCTTCATTAAATATTTAGCGAGGGATGAGCGTTGGATTGGTCTAATGCTTCTGACATTTCGCACACGGTTTGATATTGGCATGTGCTGCGACCACGTCAGATAAAACAGTTATTCATCTTTATAAACGAGCCTGACCATGTAATTGCAGAACCATTCACAAAGGTATGAGGAATATCATGCATAGTATTCCATATTTCACCAACCACACCGGCCAATTACTACCAGACTGTTACCATGGAAATGTCATCAGCTAGTCATAAGTGGTGATGTACATTGATTGGTGAGAGAATGGATTTTTCAAAGCTCAATAAAGGCTCTGGTACAAGATGTTCATGGCCAGATTCTTTGAGAGGTGTATCTTTGAATCTTAGGGCTCCAAATTACTTCAAGTGAATGTACTTGTTCAACTTTACATGCAACAAACCACACTTGAACTTTCCAAATGCTCCCATTTGTGGCAAATCCAACAAGAGGGTCCCATTCAATCAAAGGGTTGAAACAAACAAGACATAAAGTGAAGCATTCAACTATTTAAAAAAAAAAAAAAAGCTGAGGCAGATCAATATTAACACACTAAATGAGCCCTTTGGTTTCAACGATGGGAGATTGAGACACAACATTAAAAAAATATGCAAAAGAAAGTCAGTGATATTGATGGGTTGATCAAATCATGTTTTCATTGCCTTTCGTGTTGACTTGCAAACGTTTATCAAAAGCAGTGCCCTACCTGAGACAAGTGAGACTGTGTCTTTCTCCCATGATACAACACTGACGTACTCCTCTACTGAGGCCGGGATAATGCACTTGAAGACGGCCGTATTCCCTCGCATGACTCTCTGATCGGCCACACGCACTGTGTACGGCTCCCGGAATACTGCGGTGTGGAGAAAACAAGCGTTTTTCACTCAGTGTCGTTCTTACAAATTCAAAATACTAACTCCAAGAATATGCACATCCTGATTTTGCCAAGTTAGACATATTTTGTTGATCCTGGAAGAACATTCCTGTCCAAAAATGTATTCCTAACCCCTAAACCTAACCCTATCCATAATTTATCCCTAAAATCAGTGGTGTAAAAGCACATAAACCTGGTTGTGAGCCTAAACTTGACATTAACTGTAAACTTGTCCATCAAATCTGATTGGTTGACTGAAATGTTGTTCCAGGATCAACATATACTCTATATACCCTAATTATATTCTGTTAAATAAATAAATAGCAATATACGAATATATTAGTAAATACAATAGTAAATGTGCAAAACAGGCAATAGGTTTCACTTTATTTTGTAACACATTTTTTGTTGACTACAGCCTCTTTCACACATACAGTCTTTACGGGTAAATTACTGGTAAACAAGGCCGTAACCATGTCTTGAACATTAGGGGGGACCTAATTTTTATTTTAATGAAATTTAAAAATTAAAGGATTAAAAGGGATTTAAGGGGATTAAAATGAAATAAGAACAGTAAAAGAAGTTTTTAGGTCTAATTAGCCTATAGCTTTGAAGCAGTCCGTTTAAACTCTTCGCAAATAATATTTTATTTAAAAATATGCACACGTTCACTGTTGTTTACGGAAGAGGATTAGGGCCAAGCAATAATAAAAAAATAAAACCATCTCGAGATTAAAGTTGTTAAATTTCGAGAAAAAAGTCGTTAAATTATGAGAACAAATTCGTAATTTAACGAATTTGTTCTCGTAATTTAACAACTTTTTTCTCATAATTTAATGAGTTTATTCTCAACTTTTTATCTCGACTTTTTTCTCGAAATTTAACGTCATTTTTCTCATAATTTAACGAATTTGTTCTCGTAATTTAACGACTTTTTTCTCGTAATTTAATGACTTTATTCTCAACATTTTATCTCGACTTTATTCTTGAAATTTAACGAGTTTTTTCTCGTAATTTAATGACTTTATTCTCAACATTTTATCTCGACCTTTTTCTCGAAATTTAACAAGTTTTTTTCTCGTAATTTAATGAGTTTATTTTCAACATTTTATCTCAACTTTTTTCTTGAAATTTACCGAGTTTTTTCTCGTAATTTAATGAGTTTATTCTCAACTATTTATCTCGACTTTTTTCTCGAAATTTAACGACATTTTTCTCATAATTTAACGAATTTGTTCTCGTAATTTAATGACTTTTTTCTCGTAATTTAATGAGTTTATTCTCAACATTTTATCTCGACTTTTTTCTCGAAATTTAACGAGTTTATTTCTTGAAATTTAACAAGTTTATTCTCAACATTTTATCTCGACTTTTTTCTTGAAATTTAACAACTTTTTTCTCGTAATTTAATGAGTTTATTCTCAACATTTTATCTCAACTTTTTTCTTGAAATTTAACGAGTTTTTTCTCGAAATTTAACAACTTTAATCTCGAGATGGTTTTATATTTTTATTATTGCTTGGCCCTAATCCTCTTCCATACTTGTTTGTATGTCTAATATGTCAAAAATTTATAAAGCGTCTCTTGTCTCGTCACATTCAGTTATGAATAACATCATATAAATGATAGTATATTTTCAATTCAAATTGGAGAAATTCATTTTAAAAAGTTGAGTAGTTTGTATCACTGTATGTTACTGTGGGTTGTTAAACATATCCATCGTAAAACAGTTGTCAAATTTTCAATGTTATTTATTATATCTTACCACGCATGCACGCTTTCACTGTAAAAACTAAAAGTGTCGCACTGGTGTTCACACTCGTTTTCAGTGAACAATAAGCCCCGCCTTCTTTGATCTGATTTGCCGTCATTTTGTCATTGACGAGCGCTGTTAGGACCAGCCTAAAAATGTAACTTTTTAAACTGTCTATCAACAAATGGAGTGGTGCATAATGAAGAGCAGCATTAAGAAATAGCAAATATTGGGGGGGGCACTTTGGCCATTTTCAATTATTGGGGAGGACTTGTCCCCCTCAGTGGCTACGGTGGTTATGACCCTGCAGGTAAGAGATCATTACACCTTGACAAAGGCTTTTTGCCGAAACGCTGGTGAATAAACTGTTTGCAAGTGAGTGTGCAGTCATATTTTTCATATACAAAGAGATCATGTGTGAACAGGACCTTTTCAAAAAATACTGGTAAATTGATTCATCAAAAACATCAAAATAAAGTGCTATCAAATAAAATGTGACACAATTTACTGTAAATATTTGTGCTATTTATATTTAAGAAAAAAAAATCAGGGCCTATTGCTAAATAGAACCTTAAAGGTCATGTGCTTCATATATAGAACCTTTTAGGACTTCCCATCATGGGATCATTTTATAGATTTAGTTTGAATGAATTCATTTAGTTTTAATTCATTTTTAATTTCAATGAAATGTTATGAATTAAACAGCTTGTAAACAAGAACACATTGAAATAACCCATTAAACATGAAAGTATTGTGCAATGAAGACATTTCTCCTTATCTAGAACCTTTTTGGCATTTTAAATTGAGTCAAGAACCCCAGGGTTCTATTTAGAACTCAGCTGAACCTTATTCTAAGAGTGTGGTTCGTTCAGTTGGCTGAAATGTACAAAAAACTAAATGACCCAAATTCCTGCATTGTCTTCTCCACACATGACTGACCTAAGCAAAAATTCATTAATATTTCAGTGTTTTTCATCTGTCTATCTCAGAGCTGTCACAGAAGCATAGCTCTATGAGCACTTTTAAACAATGTACTGTACTGTAGGAGATTTCACAAAACTCAAAGGGTGTTCAATTTTTTTTTTGGTAACACTTAATTAAGTTAATTAAGGTAATAAAGTCTCATTTGTTAACATTAGTTATTAACTAACATGAACTAACAATATATTTAGTTAAATAAAAAATTAAAATTAAAAAGTTAAAATTACAACATTATTCAATGTTTGTGAATGTAGATTTTCACAAATACAACTTTCGACTAATATAGTTAACTAATGAAACCTTATTGTAAAGTGTTAGTGATTATTTTGTTTGTACATAAGTATCAAGAATTAAATTAATGATAACAATAAAGCTATTATAATAGTAAAAAAGACATTTTTGTGTGTTTATGATTTTTACTGACCGGCCTTAATGTGTAGATCTTGGCTCCTGATCTTTCCTGATGGGTTTTCCGCTGTGCAGTAGTACGTATTGTCATTGATTAGGTTACTAAAGCTGGACGGCAGGAAGCCGTAGATCTGCAGCGTGCCGTTGGGGTGCACATGGCGGATGCCTGGGACATCGTAGATCTCCTCCCCGGTGGCGAGGTACCAGCGCAGCGTGGCGGGGGGCACGGCCGCGGCAGGACACGGCACCAGTGCCCCTGTGGTGCTGGAGAACACTACCTCTTGCAGAGATGCATTGACAAAATATAAGCTGGAACGTAGATCTTCACCGAAAACTGTCAAGGAAAAGACAGGACAGGAGTTAGCACTGAGCAAACTAGTTTTTTTAAACATTTTTTTATGGGGAAAATGTTTTCAGGACATGAAAAATTCATGTTTTTTTGTATTTTCAAATTAACATTTGAAATAAAACAGAAAATTGTATGAATGCACCTTTATTTGTTTGCTTTTTTCTTAGTTTAACAAATTAAAAAAATAAAACAATTAATAAAAATTTAACTTGGAAATTAATAAATTGGACTTAAATATACTATTAAGTGTAATGACTGTAAATTAATTGATAGTAAAAACATTTTAAGTTATATGAACTGAAATGTTTAAGTTCACAATACTTACATTTTTAAGGCAACCAGTTTCCTCAAAAATTTTAAGTAAATTCAACTTATCCAGGTTAACAGTGTACTGTATTTAAGTTATATAAGTTATACCAGTTTAGATTTTTAAATACTCACAAAATTATGATAAAATGGTTGATACAATTAATCGAGTAAGTTGAAAATACTTATCTACATATAATTGATTCAATTTATTATTATTTCTATTATTATAAACAGTATTTTTACTAAGAATTATAATAATTATTTTTAACCAAAAAAAGTTAAACAGAAATCAGCAAATGTACTGTAGCCAAAAATGCATAAAATGTCTAAAAATATGGTAACACTTCACAATAAGGTTTCATTTGTTAACTTTAATGTATTAACTAACAAAGAACAATACATTAGTTACAGTATTAATCTTTGTTAATGTTATTTAATAAAAAATCTGGTCGTTGTTCATGTTAGTTCACAGTGCATTAACTAATGTCATCAAATACAACATTTGATTTTAATAATGTATTAGTAAATGTTGAAATTAACATGAATTAAGATTAATAAATGCTGTAGAAGTGTTGTTCATTGTTAGTTCATGCTAACTAAAGTAATTAACGATGGTTAACTAATGAAACCTTGTTATCAAATATTCCAAAAAATTGAATTGGCAGTAAATATCGATGTAATATCATAATAAATATATGACATAAGTTCAAATGCATACAGTACATATATTAAAGGTCAACACTAAGACAAAGAAGAGAAAATCTGACATCACGTCACTAATCACAGCCAAAGAAAAGTTCAAGATGGATGACTTCCTGCTAATTGCTAAATCTTGCGTGTGTCTTGATGAAAATCTCTTCGACGCCGTGCCACAGGCCCTATCTGAGCGCCAATCTCCGTTTGGCAGTAAATGGCTCACCAGTGACAGCTGGCAGTGTTTTCCCTCGGGACGAAACATTTTAGCACTTCATAAATTTCTAACAAGGTTTCAAATTGCAGCAGGTTCAACCTTTTCTGAGGATCAGCGGGTTTCACTCACAAAGCAGAAGGTGCGCGCAGAAGAAGACGTGCGTTCATAAACACATGTGCGCCCACATGCTCAGATATTACACTCCAGTTGTTGGCACACTTGATGAGCAAACACCGACAAGCAAACAAACGGAACCCGCGAACAGGCGCTCGTAATGGTGATAATCTTTACTGTGGCAATCTGAGGCATATGGTATCATTCATCAAGTGGCACGCTGAAGCAACCATCTGTTAGAATGTCTTGTTTTGCCAGCGAGAGGCTTGGCGGAGCGTTTGTTCCGATATTAAAGAGCGTGAAAACATTCTGGCCTTTATGCAATAAGAATTTGCTCACTCACGCTGTTGTAAACCAAAGCAATCATTGTTGATCTTCATTCCAAGAGGACTTTCTGCTACCCAACGCAAGTGATTCAACACATTCTGCACTAATCAACTTGCACTTGATGAATTCATGTGGGTATGTCGGTTAATAGACAAGCGTCCGGCGCTGAAATAAATAAAGACCTGCTGATGTAATACAGATTTAAACTCCATGTGTGTCTGCTACAAATGAATAAATCCTAATTAAGATATTCAGACTGCAGAGAGTAACCAACAAATCTGGGATGCATTAAAGGTTGGACACCAGCAGAAAGGACTGACAGTCGAGTCACGATGCTCTTGTCATTTCCAATTTCTGAAGAAAAAACGTCTCATTAAAAGAATACAATTCTTGAGCAGGCTAGTTCAGGTTGTATGTAATGTAATGTGGTGGTGATTCAACAAATCTTCCCATGATATAATAAAATATTTATGAATTAATATTCACAATATTTGTTGATTATGAGTTAGTGTGTAATGTTGCTGTTTGATCATAAACAACATCTGCAAAGTTACGACGCTCAAAGTTCAATGCAAAGGAGATATTTTCTTTTACAGAAATCGCTTTTTCAGGACTACAACAAATGGCTGGTAGGGACTACAATGAGCTTCTTCCTGGGTTGGTGACATCACTAACCCTAAAATTTACATAAACCCCGCCCTCGAGAACACACAACAAAGGGGGCGGGGCCATGTTGGGCTGCTTTAGAGAAGAGGAAGAGTTGTTGTAGTAGAGTGTTGTTGACATGCCGCCAATTTACGCCGGACTGCTTCACAAACGAGGGTCAATTCAACACAAAAGATGAACATGACGGCACATGCTAGTGGATGAGTTGAATCAACTCCACAGCAACTACATAAATTTATCCACTAACCGTTCAGAAACGTCTAAAAGTTGTAACTTCTTCCTGAGTCTCTCCATCAGTGTCGACTCCGGTTTGAACAATGTAAGGCTGAACACCGTTACTGACAATCCTCATTTTGGCTGCGTGAGATTCTCCAGCTTTGTTGTTGTTGAGCTGTTAAAGCTCCGCCCTCTTCTGGAAAGGGGGCGGGGAGCAGCAGCTCATTTGCATTTAAAGGGACACACACAAAAACGGTGTCTCAATGTATTTAATATTTGTAATGTGTAAATAAAATATGTTAAAATATTGCTTTTTACTTGATGGTTACACCACTAAGCTGAAAAATTTTTTAAAAGTGGTATAAAAGTTTTTTTAAACCATATGAATACAAACAAGTCATTTCGTTGGCATGTCAAGGAGTATACAAGGACTTGGCATGCTTTAAAATTCACATTTAAAAAATGTTTTCTGTTTTCTGTTCTTTTTTTTAATTATTATTGTTAAAAGTGTTTTTCCATTCCACTGCGCATCTCTTCCAGGCATGTTTGCCCTCGCATCTTGCATCCTTTGCAGCGTCTCGCGCATGACGCAGAGTCCTAAAAACACGGTGCTCAAGTTAAAAAACTTTTAACAGCAAACATGCATTCTGTGTGAACCGGCCCTTATATGTCTACCCTTTGAGGATATTACCTTATGCCCTATATGGTTCAAAACAAATGAAATATTATTTCAATCCACGACATCTTAGTTTGAGCGTTGAGTTTGCTCTGAAAAGGTAGCCTTCTTAAAGCTTAGTTTTTTCCTTACAAATGAAGCATAAAATACCCAAAAGCAGAAGTCACATCAAACCCTTCATTTGCCACACATCTGAATTTACAAGAAAATAGCACTTTAATGCTCAACAACCCGGAGGAAAAATTCATAATTGTCATAATTTTTCATGAGATGAACCATAAAGACGAAAAAGTGACACTGTTTAATAATGTACTGTGTGCATTCATAATTAACCAAGGTTTTTCTCTCTTTGGGTACAGCTTTGGAAGAAAAACTGCACTCTATTCAATATTAAACTGCTCTCTCATCTGAAGGTCTGTACATCAAACACATCTACCCATCCTTTTATTTGGGCTGGGAGAGTGATTGGGATGGCAGCTGACTCTAATGCACTGGCCTTGCTTTGCCTGTAGGCCTTTAATGTCATGTCACCTGAGGCGTGGGCTGAACCTGATGGAAAGTGGCTAACAACAAGCCAAGGTGACTTTAGTAGGGCATTTCAGAAACACGCACACAACTTGCATGAATTTTTATTCCACATACTACAATAAGATATACATTTGTGCGTACACACATGCATACTCAAACTGAGATGCTCAAATATTGATTTATTTTGCAATGTGTACAGACGGGTTTGGAGGTACTGTTTGATTTTTGATTAACTTTTGCTGCAGTGGTTACCTGACTGTCTTTATGAAAGATTCATTGAATTATTCACTCAACTAAATCACTGACTTAGGGCTGGGAGATATGACCAAAATCTTATATCACGATATGAGTAATTTTATATCACAATAACGATATATACACATCACAATATATATTTATTTTTGATTTAAATAAGATTTTTATGATATCAAAATTTTCCATATCATTGAAATTTCATAATTATCATTAATTTCAATATAATTAAATACAAAATAAAATTAATACTAGCCTAAAAAACTCTCAATCTTACTGAATACAAATAAACTGTGATAAAGAAAGAGCAAAGAAGACAAACTACAATAGAACAGATGAAATAGACCTACATGAAAACATTTAAAACACTAGAAAATGTATTAAGTAATCAACGGTATAAAAAAAACAATGCATAGTTACAAAAGCAAGCAGTGAGAGATTTTCTCTCTTTTTTGTTGTTTGATTAGCATTAATAATGACAGCAGGTAAATTTGGATGCTATCCCTTTAAGACTGACTGCACCGATCCATTAACTCGAGCCTTGCCTTTCTCAACTCTACCTTCACTTAAGACATAAATGGCTCTGTTTACTTGCAAATACGTGGTCACTTTGGCACATAGGTATGTGTATTTAACCGTTCAAGCCCAATTAGGCATCAAAAAGCACTCAGTTCAGTCCTCACACGCTCTATGAGCAGCGGCTTCATGTCGCGCGTCTCTCTGACGGCGCTGAGAAACAGTCTCTTTCAGAGAGCGCGTGCATATGCTGAAATGAGTCGTCCTTCACTGCTAATTGCACTTAAATGGTTTAAAACCACTTGTTTTTAAACCGTAATGTTTTTAAAACTCATGCAAACTATAAGCTTTCGTGACGGCGCAGCATAGCAACCTCACGCGTCAGAGACGATCGTCCAAAATCTCTTATCAGTTGACAAATTTCTACCAGCTAATCGTGTCTACCAGTATATCGCTCACCCCTACTTATTGTGCTTTAATACACTTTAACATCGAGCACATCTCTAATTCGCCTTCTGAGAGAGGCAGGTTTCATGCGCGCACTTTGGCAGTGTGCCAGTCAGCACGAGCGCTGCACCGAGTTCCTTTTCAGGATATATTCAGCTTATAACTCTGTTAACATCAAGCACGTCCCGCTCTTTATATTCTCCTTCATGCATTTCATCACTCTGAAGCGTCAGTAGTGCAATATATTTACATACTACGATATATACGATATAGCAAAATCTCTAACGATAGACATTTAATTTCGTGGTAACGATATATATCGTCATATCGCACAGCCCTACACTGACTGATTAAGGAACAGAACACCTGAATGTGTATTGATAAAGGGACAAAGAAGATTTATGAATTGAAGAATCTAAGAGCTTTCTGCCATACTGACAGCATGCTAAAAAGAATCGTCTTTGAGAGCACCAGGCGATGAGCTTTATGCCAAAGGCAAAGACTACCAGTCAGAATCTAGAGGCTTCAAAGAGAATATCCACTCGTTGTTTAAACCCAAATTCCCTTAAGTTGCCAAAATCTACTCAAATTTCTGAATGGAAACCTCCACACTTACATGCCTGGTTTCACAGACAAGGCTTAAAACTAAAGGCTCGTTCACACCAAGAACGATAACTAAAAAGATAACGATAAAGATATAGTTCTTAAAATATAAATATAAAAGAATAGCACTGTCCACACCACAGCTATAACGATAACGTTATAGAGGAACAATATCGTTGGGATCACTTTCAGAACGATTTTTTTCCAGTTATTGTACTATAAAACACTGACAGCCAATCAGAATCATTCATTTAAGGGCTCACACATTTAAAATGGCAGCCGACATTGCGGAGAAGTTAATCGCCATGGTCCAGAAAAAAACACCACTGTTTGACAAGTCAAACCCCCTTTTCAAGAACACTTTAAAGGGGGTCTAATGTTATTTCATGCATTCTGACTTATTTACACTGTTAAAGAGTAGGATTTTCATGCTAAACATGGCAAAGTTTCAAAACACGAGTTGGACGTATGACGGAGTATTTCTGTGCCAAAAATACTCTTCCAAATCCTCATAAACTTCATGGTAGTTTTTTCGCGTATGGGGCTGTGTGACATCATAAAGGTCGGAATTCCTTGTACGGGCACTTCTCCGGGAAGTGCGCGCCCATCAAAACGTGTTCGGCTTTACAGAAGTCGTCGGCAGCGCTGCACAGGTCACAGGACTTCACGAAATCAACAATGTCACCAAAGAAGTGTGTTTTTGGTTGTGAGGGAAAGATAACCTTGCTTCCCAAAGAACCCAGCGTTAAGTGGAGCTGAGAGTTTTGTGCTCACGCATTACATTGATGCGCTCTCGATATTTGTTATTAAAATAACCATAGAAACTGATAGTTTCAATCACTTTTTTATTGGGTAAAATGAATGAAGAATATCTTGTGTTTTCTGTGGCTGCTCGAGCCCTCATGATCTGCGCTTATGGTCTTATAAATAAGGCCCAGTTCCACGCTGGATTTACAGATTGTTTGAAACTGAAAGATGGAGCGGTCACAGCGATAATGAACCCGGTCACGGTCATCCACTGCTTCAAATGTCTGTTTTTTTGGCAATAGGTGCCTAAGTGCATATAATGTAAACAACACGAACGTAGTGAATTCATAAATTCATTATTCATCATTCACTTTACGCTATGTTCATTATAGTGATTCAGAAGTTATCCAGGGATAATGCGATGGTGTATTGTGTGTGTTTAAACACAGTTGTTTAGCTGACCATTGATAGTTTGCAGACAATCGCTACGCAAAAGCTGCATGTGCTCGTCACTCTTTAGCTCCGCTCACACGGCACGCCTCCAGGCGCTCGGCTGTTTTCGGAAAGACTCAGTACAGCGTATGTATCTTTTATAAATATGATAAAACTAAAGACTTTTTGTAGATATGAAGGATGCACTATTACTCTATAGATACTCAAGATAAACATGAGATTGGCAGAAACTGTGTGTGATACCCCCCCTTTAAAGAAAATAGACATATAGAAAACAATCAGTCATACCCTTCGGAATAAATGGTATTAACGATGAGATCATTATGTCAGGCTAGCAAACAGTGTAATAAAATGACCTCAGGTATCAAGCACTAGTCTCAACAACATTGTCTTTCTTCCTTTGAAGTTGCAGTGAAAAAGACTAGGTGTTGTTTTTATTCCAGTATATTGACTTTGTCAGCTAAATTCACTGTTAGATCATATCGATTACACTAGCTATTCACTCGAAACATAGCTTGCTGAGGACATCTGCTGGTTAAAGCTGTGTAAATGCAACAAGAATATGTCGTACACACTTTGAAACCGCAGCACGTGAGCTTAGAATAAACAGACCGTTATCATTCATTAAAGTCTCTCCATCAGTGTCGACTCCGGTTTGAACAATGTAAGGCTGAACACCGTTACTGACAATCCTCATTTTGGCTGCGTGAGATTCTCCAGCTTTGTTGTTGTTGAGCTGTTAAAGCTCCGCCCTCTTCTGGAAAGGGGGCGGGAGCAGCAGCTCATTTGCATTTAAAGGAACACACACAAAAATGGCATGTTTTTGCTCACACCCAAATAGGGGCAAATTTGACAAGCTATAATAAATGATCTGTGGGGTATTTTGAGCTGAAACTTCACAGACACATTCTGGGGACACCAGAGACTTAGAGTATATTACATATTGTAAAAAAGGGCATTATAGAACACCTTTAAATTAATTACGCTTTACACAAGCTAGTTGTTTTCATTACTACTAGAGCTTACCAGGTTATGCGGATTACACAAAGCAATCTGCTTTTTTATTTTAATATTAAACAGCAAGAACAAACTACGCAAAAAGTGCACTTAGTGTGCAAATTCACTTGATTATACCTGTGCCTATCACAAAAACAGGAACATTATGATTTGCTCCAGCTTTGATGATTTATTTTGTGGAATACTCATATGTTTTGACAAAAAGATTTAAAAACTAAAAACTAAGCATTTAAGATAAGATGTGAGAGTCACAAAAAAAATCAAACATGTTTTCTAGTAGGCAGTTTCATTTGAATCGCTCACTCACCTCAGATAACATAACATATAACACTCACTAGCTTTTAAAACTGTGTAGTTTTTTTTCTTTTTCTTCCAGTAACAAGTGAATTGGTTCATCATAAATGGCTCTCTCTCATATCTAGCATTGGTAAGGCTGATTTAATCTAGTGAGTCAGTTGGTCCTAAATGATCCTCGCTCATTTGAATCGGTTCGTTCTGTACAGCATCAGAAAGTCTGATTCATTCAAGAGAACTAATGTTTTATAAACATCTCTATCTCTTATATTTGGAGCTTACTTTGGCTATAGATATAGATGAAATATAAATCATTGAAGCATTAGTTGGACAAAAGAACAATTACACATTTATTTAAAAACACAAGAGGCAGAAATCTAGTCTCTGACTCAAATTTAGGGTGACCAGTCAATCACAGACAAAAGCATTTATCATCTTCAACTGTCTAATCAGCCATCCCAAACAGCTTTCAGGGCCACTGATGCATTTGATCTGAGCAATGGTGCGATCAATGCTGATGAGGCAAACACTAACACCACAAACAAACCAACATATCTATGACTGTCGAGCACCATTCCAACCTGCCATTAACAAAAACTGATTTTGATTTACTACCTAGTTTTCATTAAAACAAATGACAACAATATTCTAAAACATCAAAATATCTAACTCAAAAATCAAAATTTGCCCCCCAAATCAAAATGCTTCTCGCCCTGTGCGCATGTGAAGAATAATATTTTGGTGTTGTCAACGGTCAATTATAATACTTTAGTTCTTTTTTTTTTTTTCCACACGGCAATTCATAGTTTTCAGTCATGTGACTGGTGCGGAGATCTGGAGGGCAAAACATCCATATAGCTGCAGCACAGGCCCGTCAATTTTTCATCTGTTTCAAGTCACGAATAGTTAGATCATCTCTCAAAAGTAAAAAAAAACAAACAAAAAAAATAGATAAATAAATAAAAACTAAGATATGTGACCAAACGGCAAGTTTTGAGCATTTGTGATCCATATCCAGCACCTGCCGCAGTATTTCAATCACTGAAAACAGCAAGACATTCTCAAATGCCTAATATGAAGCATTAGTGTCACCATCGGTGGCCTGCGCACGCAGAGGATCCCCCAGTTCTTGGCTAATTTTCAGTCAGACTTGTAAATTCAGTTCACTGGAGAGTCATTCCGAATGGATCACTGAATCAGTTGACTCGAGAACAGCTGCAATACGATCAGTCCAATTTGAGAATGAACAGTTTGATGTGATTTGCGAACCGATTTAACAGGATGATTGAAAATAATCAGTTTGTGCACTGATCAGACACTGCTTTTGCGTCTCGGAGCACATGTCAATTTCTTCATGTTTTATGAAATGTAGTGGAGTAAAAGTAAAAGTTGCTCAAAATAAAAATACTTGAGTAAAGTACAGATAATTGAAAAATGTACTTAAGTAGCCCACTCTAACAAAGTAAAAAGACTTGGTTACTGTCCACCACTAAATTCAATAAACACATTATTGATGATGCATTCTATATACAGGCAAGCAGAAGAGCCCAGAATATGAACGCAACTCGCTAAAGTTTTCTTTACAATGTCTTTCTATGGGAAAACTGCTTAACATGAAACTTTGCATGCTGTGTTAATATTCTGGGTTTATCTGCACATAGTATGTTTTATTAATAAGGTGTTTAGTGAATTTGGTTCTCCAGTGTTATTGTTTTCCCCAATCCTTTTCCTGGAGATCTACCTTCCAGCAAAGTTGATCTCTAACTCTAATCAAACACAACTGAATGCGTTAATCTTCAGGAGAACTTGATAATTACAAACAGGTGTGTTGAATCAGGATTGGATCTGATCTCTGCAGGTAGGGAGATCTCCAGGAACAGGATTGGGCACCCACCTTAGGGAGTGTTCACACTTGTAGTTCGGTTCTCTTTGGTTGTTTTGGTCCGAACCAAAAAAAGAAAATGATTCATTTAGGCTACGTTCACACTGTCAATCTGATTATTTGTGTATCTGATTGGAATCCGATCTAAAATTATTGACTGTCCACACTGTGTATTACAACTCTTCAGATCCGATTTGTGTGTCCATGTCGCTCTTTCGTTTTCCAGAATATCTGCATGGGTTTCTATTGCATTGACGTTGCGCTGGTAGACATACACCTAAAACAACAACAACCGCAACATGAGGGGTTTGCAATACAGATGCTGTCTTATTGTGTAGCCGCTGCGCTGGACTACTGCGTTTTATGAGGAAGCGTCAGAAACACGAGGCTGGTATGTGTGGCTTTATTCAGTGCCGTCGTCTCCACCGCTCTCAAAACATCTCTCCGTTATATTGTCATTTTCTGCTCGTCCGGCACTTTGCAACAGCACAACCTTTTTTGCAGTGACCTTTTTTGCAGCGACTGTCTCCTAAAGGAGACCCGATTCCTGGGGGGACTCGATTTCACACCGCACCGTTTCATGGGTGAGACGCTGCAAAAGACGTGAGACACGAGTGCAACAGCCAAACAATAAAAAAAACCTGTAAAGAACTACTACTGTATGTTTGATATTTCATATCTGCATGATGGTGACAGGCTGAAATGTGCTGTTATTTTCTGTTTTTACAAAGCATTGGCTGTTAATAATAGCCTTTTACTGGTGTTATTCATTACTATTACTTTTTGGCTAAGAAATGTAGCATTTTTATATTATTTCTGAGTATATGGATGTGTTTAAGATAAGTTTGTACAACATTTGCCTTCATATTTCATGTATATTTTCTGCAAAGATATTTAAAGTCATTGTTGATGACTTCAGGTGTGACAAGTTAAACATAAAAAAAAAAAAAAATCGAAATCATGAATCGGTTCTGAAAAAAAATGGAGGATTTATTTTTTTGCCATATCGCCCAGCCCTAGTTCCCACCCTACTGGTTGTGCCAGGTCTAGTGCAGGGACGGCACTGTGTGCCCTGGACAGGATCGTGGGATATCTGCTTCACAATGACAGGCTCTGTCAGGGGCCTGGGGTAATTAAGGCTGCACTCAGAACAGCGCCTGGGGGGCTTTGGGTTTGTGGAGCAGAGGGGGGAGATGGGACGCGACAAGGTGCCGAAGGGAGCGGCTGGGGACGGGCGTCGCGGACCGAGGACAAGGTAGGGGTGAGCGGGACAGGGTTTTTGCCACTGTGAGTATGCACTTCTCTCCTACAACCCCCACAGGCTTTAGCACTCGCAGCACTTGCCAAATGACTGTCTCCCAATTTGCTTTCATGAATATTAAGCAGGACATGACAGACGAGAAAAGGCCTGCCGTCTGCTCGCCTGTGATATGTGCAGACAGATCGGCTCTCTGATGTCGGCGAAGGGTAAAGCGCGCCGAGTGTGGCCCTGCGGTGCGCCTCTGATTCCCGTTGTCATGTTTTAAACGAGCGAACGTGAGCGGCTCGTTAAGAGCCGACTTGGCAGCAGGCTGAGATCGGAAAACGAAAGCGCTGCTGACTTTAATGTCTGAATTTGCCCAGCTGATGGCACGAACGAGGCTGTTAGTCAGGCAATTTCAATCTAAGCACTTCCACATTCAAAAACTTCTAAATCTATTATGGCAAGTCACTTAGCCGAGTACAGCGAGATAATATTTATCAACGATCGTGTCAGGTCGGATCTCTGGAGCTGCAGCTGAAGGCTACTGACTGGCATCTCTTAATTCCATAAGTAATTAACAATTATCAAATTCATTTAACCTACACACTACGTTACACACCCAATCCGTTTCAAGCCTTTCTTAGAGCATGAACAGATGACAAACACAACTGCTTCAATACATTTTAATTAATTCTAATAAGCACTGTATATCAAGAAGCTACAACAATTAGCTACTGCCACATTTCATCACTTTAGATTTTACAACTAGACTCGAGGTGTTTATCGGCGAGATTTGCCACTCTTTCAGAAACATGAAGTTGGGCGCTTTCTTTTCCCTGTAGTGACACTTGCAATGTGTTTGTGTCCTTTTTCACATATGAAGTGGATTTGATGTAATATTTGTCAAACACACAGATGTTTCAGAGGTTTTCATGTAGCAGCAGAAACACTTTTCATTCAATGCTTGATGTACTGTTTAGCACAGCGCATGGATATACAAGAATAAAGTTCAACATTAGAATATACTATGCAAATATCAATAAAGTGGATCAGTTTATCAGTTCCATTTTTGTAAACGTGACAAAATATTACATTAAGGTTACATGAAAAAGTTAATTTGATAAAAACAGATTTTTTAGCAACAAAAATATGTTCTAAGAATGTTCTGGGTAAAAAATATTGATTTCTCGATTTTAATTGATTCTCATTTTAATTGATTCTTAAATCCCTAGAATCGATTAGTCTATCCTGTTTTCAGTTGATGAATAAACGGAACATTGTAGCGTGCCTTCCATACATTAAATCACAATAAGTTTTGTGCTTTGTTACATTTGATATGAAACAAGGTCTCAGATTTCAAATTCTGTCCATTTTATTACGACATTTTGGCACTCTTTAATGTGGCGTGACAGATCGCTGTATCGCCTCAGTTCAAGAGAAGCGGCAGCGCGAAGCGAACGTAAACTGATCATCTCCTCCGCTTTTATACCAGCTACAGCGCGAAATAAACATGAATGAACATCTGAAGGTATGTTACAAGATACAGTACAACTTACTGTAATCTGTAATATGTTTCATGTAATAGCTCAATCAGTGTTTCAACCGCGGAAAGACGTCAATAAAACATCACGCAACGTCACATTTACCATATTCAGTGACCATAATCTCGTTAGTCAGCTAGAAAAATGAATTCTAGAGAGGAGCATTTTGCTAAATATATGCACCATGTTACATATTCATTATAATTTTTAATGTTCTTAAATATTTAATGCATGTTTGAAAAAATCCGTCGAGTTTTTAAGGTAACTACGTTACTGGAAAAACATTTCTCAATAACTTTAAAACAACCTTCCCAGAATATTAGCCAAAGTTACGAGAATGTTCCCTGTTAGCTGGGAAGGCGTCAGAATAAACACGAAACAAACATGTTAATTGTAACATCTGGCCAATCCAGCCAATCATGAAACAGCTGTGTTGTCATCAGACGGCGCCGTCTCAAATCGCATGCATTGCTTCAAGTTTTTATGCCGGCATGCATTGCTTCAATGCCGCATTTAGTCAAACACACCTTCAGCCCAATTCCGTTCACTTGTCGCGTAAAACATCTGGCTAGCTCCAATCTGATTGGCTGGCTTTTTGATATGTTTGGCGCATTTAAAGATCTCACAAGTACTGTACCAGTATTTTGGTTCCACAAAATCTGATTTGTGTAAAAATATCAGATCTGATATTTAATTGGGTCTCATCTCTGATTAGATATCAAATACTCTTTGATGATCAGTGTAGCTTCAAAGACCACATTGCAAAGACAGCAAGTGTAACCCCTCCTGTTCGAACCACCCACTCTAAGTGTGACTCGAACCCAGGTCTGCTGGCATGGGAGTCGGGGCTAAAACCCGAAGTCCCTAGAGTGCCTCAAGATCAGGGGAGTGAGGTTTACACTCACAGCTCTTACTGTCCTACGTCCATTACACAAGGTCATTCAGATTTGCATTGCACAACATCAGAAAGCTCTGTCTGTGGGATCCTCAACCAGGCCCTTGTCATTTCTAGACTGGACTATTGCAATGCTTTACTGGCCGGACCTCCAGCATGTGCAATCAAACCTCAACAGTTGATACAAAACGAGCAGCAGCATGGCTGGTCTTCAACCAGCCCACAAGAGAGCCCACGTCACACCTTCTTTTATTTCTCTTCACTGGATCATCATCAAGTTCAAAACATTGATGCTTGAATACAGAACAGCCACAGGCTCTGCACCCTACTACCTTCACTCCAGCGAATAAGCAGCACCTCACAGAAAGACAAAACGCTTTCCAGAACATTCACGTTCACTGTTCCTCACTGGTGGCATGATCTTCCTTCCTCAGACAGCCAAATCCCATACTATATTTAAGAAATATCTAGATTATTATTAATATTATTTCTGTGCTTTCACTATTTCTTATTACTCTCTCATGTGAAGCACTTCTGATGTTATAATAATTAAACAATAAACATTTATTAAATTGCTTATTAATAAATGTTCACCTTTTGATTGTTTTTCTGATTTTGTGTGTCTGATTTTTAATTTCCAACCAATTTTGGGTTTGTTTTAAGCAAGCAATACAGTAATTTTTAAACAATAGTTGAGTTAAATAAAACTACCCAGCAGGCAAAGATTTAACCCAACCACTGGGTTAAAACAACCCAATCGCTGGGTTTGTCCATTTTCAACCCAACTTGGGTTGTTTTTAACCCAGTGTTTTTTAGAGTGTAGGATGAATTGCTTTGTTGCATTAGTCATTTGTAAGTTGCCTTGGATAAAAGCGCCTGCTAAATGAATACATTTAAATGCAGATACTGTATAAATCTGAATAAGGCCTAACAGTGTGGATTCAGCCTAAAGAGATGTTCACATTAAAGTCGGCATGAAATAAAAAATCATCTATTTTCTAAATGTTATAGATCTTATTGTGAACGATTAATCCGTGCATATGTTTAATCAAAATGTCATAACTGGACCTTCCGATGAAAACGACAAACTTCTCGTATGCAGGACTCCAATCATTTAGTCTGCTCAAACCCCGTCTCTGCAAGCTCACGTTCATCTGCCTCCACTTTTCAGTAAAAAACGCCCACATCTGAAAAACCAATGAACAACTGATGCAAGTCCCTGCCCTACATTGTTTTCTTTTTTGATAATCCATTACACTCAGATGTACACCACAATATGGAAGAAAAGGTCTTCAATATTCCATGACTATAAGAGCGATTGGCAGCAACCAGACATTATTCATTTTCAATGAGAGTTTTCAAATCCAGAGAGACAAATGACAACGACATTGACAAAGTTTGGATAAAACCCCACAACTACCAATGAGAGCACAGAATGTGATCCACATGATACAGTTGGATACGGCAGCAAAATAGGAACTTCTAGCTCCAGGTTAGTTCAAATTTCTAGCTATCCTGAAGCTATCCTTGCTTATCTAGTTCAGGTGCATTTAGTTAGAATTGAAGCTATGCCTATGAAATAATTTATACTAATTGCTTGTGGAGAGACAGAAATTCTTTCTTGTTTTCTGTAAAAAACTGCTTCGACTAGTCTTACAAGCTAGTCTTTCAATTTTTATTTCTTTAAGACGGGTCATAACGTTTTTAGTCAAGGTAGATTGGTCTAATTCGAATGTGAAAAGTAAAACTGGCTAACTGTAACTGGTCAGACTAGTTCTCATCCAAATTTGTGTACTTTTATGCTGTTTTGTAGTAAGTAGTGAAAGTAGTTAGTGTTGTCAAAAGTACCGACTTTTAGTCGAAATTTTGAAAATGTGATGATACCAGCACTTCCCCCTAGCATTTTGAGCGCTGTGAGTGGATTCTAAGTTAATCACCTCTGATTGGCCATTGTGTTCATGCACTCAACAGATACGTCTGTGATTGGCTACAATGATCAACGCTTCAAAAACATGTTATCAGCGGATTCGTCTATCAACGGATCCCTAATTTATTCGCCGATAGACGGATCTGCAGATAGATGCCTGCTTTCAAACGCTCCCATAAGCACTCGCTGAAGAGCGTCAAAGATGTCTATTTACAACATGTTTTTGAAGCGTTGATCATTGTAGCCAATCACAGACATATCTGTTGAGCTCATAAACACAATGGCCAATCAGAGGTGTTTACGAATCCACTCAACAACACTCAAAATGCTGGGGGAAATGCTGGTATCGTCACATTTTTAAAATTTCAGTACCAACTTGGTACTGCTATCAGGGGCTATCAGACTCTGATGTTGAATGACAAAATAACCCTATAAAATTCACAAACTACAGGGTTAAGTGCGTCATTTGGGACACAACTATAGTCTTAACATAGTGGCTATATTAATGCAACTGGCCCAAGACCACGTTGCTAGTCATAGATCCAACCCAATCTTGCGAGAAAGCATAATTATTTTACAAAGTTGCAATTTTGTATGATGTAGGAAAATAAAATAAGCCTGCACCCCAAAACCTAACCCTCAGCAGGTCGTAAAACTGTGCTGTATGTTCGGAAACGTACAAATTCGTACAATTGCATTTCAACAACCGAAATGCAAAAAAATTATGAATTGTCATTAAACTATGTTGCACAACCTGGCGACACAGTAGAAAGGTCTGAAGAAAAGAAAGAAACGGTAAAAAATTTAATTTGAAACAAATTCACTGGCCAAACCATTACTTTTATCAGAAATGTACTGAGGGAAAACCATGTATAGTGATAATCGCAGTTATATCACCTGATAATACCACAATACTTTTATATATATATATATATATATATATATATATATATACCATGGTAAATGTCCAAAAAGCCATAGTAGGTCTGAAGGAAAAACACAAAAACGTGTCGTGGTATCATGAATAGTAGTTTTCTGTACAAACGATCCTCTGAATGTTATCTGGTTAATGTTAGCTGATTAGCACGATGTTAGCTATATTTCTTCTCAAGTTTTAAGAAAATGTGTCTAATCAATAAAATCTGACTTCTAATCTTGGCGCTTCCTAAATAAGAGTCTGTTATTGGACAGGGGCAGAGGGAATAAAAATTAGGGGATACAAGAGCTCTTCAGTGGGAAGTCAAAACTCCTGTGTCAACATACAGAGAAGCCTCTATCTAATGACTGAAAGGAAAGACTATGAGACCGGTGTCCAGAGAGGCCGTCCTGCCTTGACGGTTCATAATGATGTAGAGCATCTTTACAAACAAGCATCCTGCCTTCATTAGAGCCAGCGAGAGGTTCAACAAGAACCCTCATTGTGGTCAGCACAACTCCGGATAGTGGCTGTTTTCCCTCCTTGGCACGTAAAGCTGTTCTGGGTTCAGTAAAAGACTTCCTCTGTGTTGTCTTTATCATGGTGCAGGTGTCTGTTTCAATAGCATCTGTACACATCCGTCTATTTGAGCTCGCAAAGGCTAATGCCCAGCTCGGTTAGCTGTGTGCGCTAGTCAACGATGCCAAACATCCCAGTCCACATCTCAGTACACCTGGTCATTACTGAGGTCCTATATGAGACAATATGGCATTATCTCTAGAATACAAATGCTTTATAATGATTAATGACATCAGTGACACTGATGCTAATTTACTGACAGATGTGGATCTACACCAGACTCAAATTCAGTCTAGAGGGTATAGTATGCGAAAACAGTGTGCAATAATCTTTCAATCAGTAGTGTGCTACATTGTTACATCATATGCCTTAATAATTTGCTTAATTTTGTAAGTGGTGTTCTGTTATTTCGGAAATAAAAACGGAAATTCTTACTGCATTTGGCAGCCCAATCAAAGAAAAAATAAATAAATAAATAAAAATAAGAAATGGTTGATATATCTTAGTTTATTTGTCACACTTTAAATGGAAGGTCAAGCTAGGCACAATGCATTGTGGGATAGTATCCAGCACATCATGGTCTGTTGAATATTTCACATTTTAGCAAATGTAGTATCTCATTATCTCATATTTTGTTGATCCTGGAACAACATTCCTGTCTGAAAATTTAGTCTTAACCTTATCCCTACCCCTAAACCTAATCCTACCCATAACTTATCCCTAAAATCAGAGGGGAAAGATAGGTGAATAACATTGATGTAGAAGCACCTGACCCTGGTTGCAAGCCTAAACTTGACATAAACGGTAAACTTGTCCGTCAAATCTGATTGGTTGATTGGAACGTTGTTCCAGGATCAACAAAGATGTTGATCCAGGAACATGTCTTACTTGGCAAAATCACGGTGACCCACAAGTTACTGTGAAATGTAGTAAAAGTAGTATGGTATTCTGAACATAGACATAGACTTTAAGTATAATTTATACAAACAAAAGACCATAGTGGGGAAGTTAACCTTGTAACATTAGCAAGCTGACTTTGCCGCTGATCACCGCATTGATAAGAAAATGTATATTTCATACAGTAAATATCTATAATTGCTTTGAATTTGTAGAATAAATCCAGAGTATGTCACTGATTTTATCACCAGAGACTATTAAACTTTCTATTAAATTAAGTACTAAATTTTTATCTGCAGACTTTTCTGTCATTTTCCCATTTTTTGAAGTCAACATGAAATGCATGTTATTCCAAGTATAAAACAATGTTAATCTATGAAAGAAAGAAGAAAGAAAAGTGGTGTGTCTCGATCAGCTCTCTAGGTGGTGAATCAGTATAGTGTGTACACAAATTCAGGCAGTGGTAAGGACTCTGACTCACTACACATTATTTCCGGTGACATGACAACGTCCTCAGTGTACAATATCACTGCTGGTGTTTATAAACAACATCAGAACTGATATCTTTCTCACTTCTTAAAAAAAGTTATTTACAGTGTTGAGGGAAACACATTACAAGTAGTCTAACGTGAGTTACGTAATCAGATTACATTTTTCAAGTAACTAGTAAAGTAACGCATTACTTTTAAAAATTTACAACAATCTATCTGAATTACTTTTTCCAAATAAGTAACGCAAGTTCCCCATTTATTGACCGACACCTCTCCTTTGCCCATGTTAAGAAACATTGTGAATAAGTGCAGAGGCGTTGTGTGAACATGATTACTGTAGTTCTAGACTAAAGCTGTGTTTCCAGCGCAGGAATTTCCCCAGGAACTAGGGACTTTGGGGTGGTACTCGATGTGTTTCGAATGAAGTTCTGGGTAAAAATTTACCCTCAGAAAGTCCCTGCTCACGAGGTAGTACGTTTTCAGGAACTTTCGGGGGTGTGACTTGGGCGCTGAACATGCTGATTGGTTGACTTCATGCAGCATTTTATTTCAGCCACCATTTTTTAAATTAAAAAATGACAAAAACATCCTTGATGTATTTAATCTCACATTATTAACCAATGTTGTTGCTGCTGACCTTCGATGATCCAGTTCAACCATAAGCAAAAATGACTTTAGATAAACATCACATTCGTGTTTCATTTTTTATTGCTGAAGCAAGAGTTGAACTTCCTTCTCCTTTATCCTATTCTTCTGTGATCCAGAATGGAAGCACAGCTGAAAAGTTTGTTTGAGCTGCGCCCTCTACTGTACAGGTGGGATTTTCCTTCAGCCTAAAGCTTTTGATGTGGAAAGGCCTTTACATTTGCCAAAAATAGAACTTTTGTTGTTGTTGTTGTTGTTATAAAAAGAAAAAAACAAGCAAGTCCAGCCCAGGTGAGAAAAAGTAATGCAAAAGTAACATAAATTACTTTCCATAAAAAGTAACTAAGTAATGCAATTACACACACACAAAAAATGCTGGGTTAAAAACACAACCAAAATAGGTTGGATATTAAAAATCAGACACATAATTACTAGAGGCAACAATAATAATCAAAAGATGAAAATTTATTAATAAGCAATTTAATAAATGTTTATTGTTTAATTATTATTTATTACACCTTTTTATAAATGTTCACTTATTAAATATATTTATAAATGATAATTTCCAACATACTTTAGGTGCATATTAATAAAGCAACACAGTAAATTTTAGTTAAATAAAACTACCCAGCAGGTTGGGCAAACATTTAACCCATTCGCTGGGTTAAAACAACCCAATCGCTGCGTTTGTCCATTTTCAACCCAACTTGGGTTGTTTTTAATCCAGCATTTGTAGTTGCTTTCTTAGCGAGTAACGCAGTGATAAATACTTTGCTCGTTACTACAACATTTCAGCCGTAAATAAGCTATAAATGTTAACCAGATTATGTTCACTACCTGTCTAGTTATGTATCTGTTTATGCTGAAATATTATTAAATTACGGTTTGATTTTTCGAAACACATAATACTTTCACTAAGTGAACATAGTGAGCATCGATGCTCCCTGGTTTTCCCGGTGCATTGTGGTACTTTTTAGGGAGCAAACGTTTCAGTGCACTGGTAGGATTCCTTAAAATGGCTGACTCCCTGACCAGTGCCCTGACTACTGAACAGGGGAGCTGATTGAGACGCACCCAAGATTTTCTTGAAATCACCATGACATTTTCTTTAGAACTAGGCAAAATTTGCCCCAAATTCGCATTATCAAAATGCAAAAAAAAAAAAAAAAAATTACTGTAATGTAAAAAATACTTACATTATCATTGTTATAATACAGCAATACAATACAAATCATCTTGTACAATAACTATTGGATTTTAATAAGAAGAAAAAATATTAATAATAATATTATAAATAAAGATAAGGCCACACTACTACTATAACTAATATAATATTATTATTAATAATAATAATAGGGTGAATACAGGTAAATTGGGACATTTTTGACATTGAGATGATGAGATGACCCAATGATGAAAATGCCCAATTAACCCCAGCTGTCCTAAAACAGACTACATTGTCTTCAAGCAAAATATAATTTCATTTTCTTTTGATTTTAGGGTAATATATGAACTGGCCATTTTTGACAGTTTTATCTAAATGGACAGTTTTTTTTTGTTTGTTTGTTTGTTTGTTTTTTTGGTGCTGTTGTTGTTTTTCCGTTTTAGTATCAAAATGGTTCATGTCCATCTGTAGGCTACAGCGCTGTAGTGTTTTCTGAAAGGAAGGACACAGTGCACCCCTCCCCACCCCTCTTCTCTGCAGAGTGTTTCTCTTTCCATTTCAGGTTGTCACGTTTCTCCCCCCCCCCCTTCTTCTTCATGTGTGCTAGCAAGGTGACAGGAGACCGCTGCTCCACACAACCAGCCAGCCAGCCAACCGAGCAGACACAAATATATTCAGAGCATTTAGTACCCTGGATTAATCGAATTATAATTTAATCATCTGATCAAACAGCAATTAGCATAATCACTTGTGGGGAACAGCTGATAGAGGAGAGAGAGCAACACATAATAAACCTCAGGCAACTGCCGCTCTAATGAGACATTTAACTGCTAAAACACACATCAAAACGCAACATCTTCATGCTTTCTGGAGCTGAGACAGCTGTTATGAGCTGAAGGACAATAATGTGTTTCAAATGCAGCCATTTAACAGGGAAATCATGCTGAAAGATGCGTTCAGTTATTTAAAACCAAAAAAATAGGTCTTTCCATTGTGCAAATGGAGAAAAAATAATTTTGCGACATAAAAAGGCATTATAACAATATGCAAAAATGACAGCATGATATAATAAATTAAACAAAATTATTTAAAAAAAATATGCTTTGAAAGATCCCATATAATTTTACAGCATTTACACCAACTATGGTATTTTTGGCAGAAATGGTTACCATACACTCTAAAAAATGCTGGGTTTAAATCAACCCAAGTTGGGTTGAAAATGGACAAACCCAGCAATTGAGTTGTTTTAACCCAGTGGTTGGGTTAAATGTTTGCCCAACATGCCGGACAGTTTTATTTAACTCAACTATTGTTTAAAAATGACTATATGTCTGGCTTAAAATGAACCCAAAATAGGTTGGAAATTAAAAATCACACTATAATTTCTAGTGGCAAAAATAATCAAAAGATGAACATTTATTAATAAGCAATTTAATAAATGTTTGTTGTTTAATTATTATTCAATGAACGTATTAATAAATGTTCATTTATTAATACGCTGTCTGCGATTCTTGGCCCTCTAGCGGTTAATAAACAGAACTGCACGCGTCTTGCGGAGGAACATTCTAGCCGGAGCTACTTTTCTCCATGTAAGTCTATGGCGAGTCACGCAGTTACTGTGATACTCTGCGGCGGGTCCTACCAGTCCGGTCTGAAATAGTCCGAATATAAACACTTATTATAAGTGTACCATAATGATTCAGGATAAGACACAAACACGGTTTGGAAAATGGATTCATGTTTTATATTCTCATTATATAATTTTGGTAAATTTTTAACACAAAAAAAGTTGGAAAAAAAGCGGACTGCAGCTTTAAACAATAGTTGAGTTAAATGGGTTGGGTTGTTTTAACCCGGAGATTGGGTTGTTTTAACCCGGCGATTGGGTTGTTTTAACCCGGTGATTGGGTTGTTTTAACCCAGTGATTGGGTTGTTTTAACCCAGAGATTGGGTTGTTTTAACCCAGAGATTGGGTTGTTTTAACCCGGCGATTGGGTTGTTTTAACCCAGTGGTTGGGTTGTTTTAACCCGGAGATTGGGTTGTTTTAACCCGGCGATTGGGTTGTTTTAACCCAGTGGTTGGGTTGTTTTAACCCGGAGATTGGGTTGTTTTAACCCGGCGATTGGGTTGTTTTAACCCAGTGGTTGGGTTGTTTTAACCCGGAGATTGGGTTGTTTTAACCCAGAGATTGGGTTGTTTTAACCCAGAGATTGGGTTGTTTTAACCCGGCGATTGGGTTGTTTTAACCCGGTGATTGGGTTGTTTTAACCCGGTGATTGGGTTGTTTTAACCCAGTGATTGGGTTGTTTTAACCCAGAGATTGGGTTGTTTTAACCCGGCGATTGGGTTGTTTTAACCCGGTGATTGGGTTGTTTTAACCCAGCTAATGGGTTGTTTTAACCCGGCGATTGGGTTGTTTTAACCCGGCGATTGGGTTGTTTTAACCCGGTGATTGGGTTGTTTTAACCCGGTGATTGGGTTGTTTTAACCCGGCGATTGGGTTGTTTTAACCCGGCGATTGGGTTGTTTTAACCCGGCGATTGGGTTGTTTTAACCCGGTGATTGGGTTGTTTTAACCCGGTGATTGGGTTGTTTTAACCCAGTGGTTGGGTTAAATGTTTGCCCAACATGCCGGACAGTTTTATTGAACTCAACTATTGTTTAAAAATGACTATATGTCTGGCTTAAAATGAACCCAAAATCTGTTGGAAATTAAAAATCAGACTATAATTTCTAGCGGCAAAAATAATAATCAAAAGATGAACATTTATTAATAAGTAATTTAATAAATGTTTGTTTAATTATTATTCAATAAACGTATTAATAAATGTTCATTTATTAAACATATAAATAAATATTAATTTGGGTTCAATATTGGGTTTGGGTTTAATTTTTAAACAATAGTTGAGTTAAATGGGTTGGGTTGTTTTAACCCAGTGGTTGGGTTAAATGTTTGCCCATCATGCTGGGCAGTTTTATTTAACCCAACTATTGTTTAAAAATGACTATATGTCTGGCTTAAAATGAACCCAAAATAGGAAATAGGAAATTAAAAATCTCACACATAATCACTAGAGGCAACAATAATAATCAAAAGATGAACATTTATTAATAAGCAATTTAATAAATGTTTGTTGTTTAATTATTATTCAATAAACGTATTAATAAATGTTCATTTATTAAACATATAAATAAATATTATTTGGGGTTCAATTTTGGGTTTGGGTTTAATATTTAAAGAATAGTCGAGTTAAATAAAACTACCCAGCAGGTTGGGCAAACATTTAACCCAACTGCTGGGTTTGTAAATTTTTAACCCAACATTTTTTTAGAGTGTGGTCAAATCTTGGACAAGGAAATATGAAAACCATATTGATCCTGGTCTTGTCTTGCTAATACTGATACCACAACAAAGACCTTCAACTTAACTCTAAAAAATGCTGGGTTAAAAACAACCCAAGTTGGGTTGAAAATGGACAAACCCAGCGATTGGGTTGTTTTAACCCTGCTGGGTAGTTTTACTTAACTTAACTATTCTTTAAAAATGACTGTATTGCTTGCTTAATATTGACCCAAAGTATGTTGGAAATTAACATTTATTAATATGTTTAATAAATGAACATTTGTTAATAAGTTTAATGAATAATAATTAAACAAATTGCTTATTAATAAATGTTCACCTGATTATTATTGTTGCCTCTAGTAATTATGTGTCTGATTTTTAATTTCCAACCTATATTGGGTTCATTTTAAGCCAGACATATAGTCATTTTTAAACAATAGTTGAGTTTAATAAAACTGTCCAGCACGTTGGACAAACATTTAACCCAACCACTGAGTTTGTCCATTTTCAACCCATCTTGGGTTGTTTTTAACCCTGCATTGTTTAGAGTGAATGGTTGATTTGCAGCGCAGTAATGAAGATACAACATGTGCGCTTCCATTCTCTAAAGATCTTGTGATATGAATAATGTTGAAACGAATGAGACCATGACAGTCTCGCGGCTGGGCTAAACGTATGTCCACATCATGCAGTACATACGATGCATAGCAGACATCTGGCAAAAGTGACAGTGCTGTGAAAGGGGGCAGCTAAAAATACCAACCACCAACTTGGTCTTACATCTTACAGTCTATGCCATGTTTAAAAATATATCACAATGTTGAGAAAGCAAGCTCTGGTCATTTGTCACCCTGTCACTTTCTCCCACCTAGGTCAGAGATGCCTCAGCCTACATTCCTCTCTCTGGGTCTCTTTTTAAAAATAACAAGACAGCGGTGGAGGGAAAGCACATGAATACAGAGACGCATACTAGAGATGATGGTATTTCACCGAGGGCACTGATGACAGACAGGTCCATTCGGTTGATGGATATTAGGTTGATGACATTTCCACATACTGGACGGATAAAGCACTGCATAAAACAATGATCTTACATTTTTACAATTACATTACTTTTTTGTCAGAAAAAAATGTTAATTAAATATAAAATAATTTAATTTGATCTTGAGTGTGTAGTGTGAGTGTGTGTTATTTGCATGATTTTCTTGTCAAATCAACATCAATAATTAATGTGCTTCAGATAACAATATTTTGAGTGTCCGTTGATTAAACCAATCACCTTAATTGTATTAACTCAAAGTTTTAATTTCAATGAACTCAAAAATGTTTTAAGCTAAACCAACAATTATTTTTTTTACAGTGTAGTTTCTATAAAAAGTAATACACTAAAATAGGTGTTGATCATAATAGAAAAATCATAATTATGGATGTTCAAACTTTCTTTGCTTTCTATGACTAAAAAGTAAAGTTACCGCAACTTAAATAAATGCATTTATTCTAATTTATTGTTTTAATTAAACCTTTTAAGTTGAAAACATTATTATTGACATAATAATCTTTATCATTACATCAACTTAATATCGTCTGTAATCTAAACTCAAATTTCTGCATTTATTGGCTTTTTTTTTTTTTAAATTAGTTGTAGTAACTTAATAAAATTATCTTAATAACTTCGGAAATTAGGCAGTGGGTTCTAGTTCCAGCATGACAGCTGCTGATTTGAACTGAAACAGATCAGATTAACTGGTTTCAGGGCTACAACCCGGGTAGATGGAGAGACTTAATTTTTCTGAGTAATCAACTTAAAAATTCGTGTTTATGCTACAAATGATTTGTGTTTATGCTTGTTGGTTGAACTCAAAGTTGTCATAACTCGCAAAAATAGATGCAATTTTGAGCCAACACATTATTTTTTTAGAGAGTATGAAGGTTACAGATGAGAAACGTTTTCCCTGCCACATTTAAATGTAATAAATAATTAAATTTAAATAATAATTGTTTAAAAAAAAAAAAAAACTAGATGGTTCCCTTAAATGTGCATGAGATTGAAAAAAAATATATTTAAATCCAGTAATAACAATAATAAATGCTTAAATAATCAATTAATTTACAGTAAATGAAATAACAGTTCACACCTAATGAATAAAACGGACATCATAATGTGACAGGACAACTATTTCACCATGTTGTCCTCAAAATGACCTCTAAACACATTTGTCCTCTAAGTCTTTCTCAGTTAACAAATCATCTCACATTCTTTCCATTATCTACAGCAATACAGCTCGATTTATTAGAAATATGCTTTGCATCTTGTGGTTGAATGATATCAGCAACACTTTACATTACAGTCCTTCATGCATTTTTAAGTAGACAGTCCTTAAGTAAGTACATAAAAACTGTGTAATGTAATATTATTCAAACTGGCTAACATTAAAATCAGTGGGTGTTTGATTGAAAATATCCTGTTACCACATGTGTCAAAGGAGCAGAAACACCTAAATTAGCAGCAACAACAACAACAACAAAAAAAGATAATGTAAATTGTAAGAGTTAAATATGTACTTGAGGATGAGGACGCTCACTGAGAATCTGTAAATATTGTAATGGAGGATTGCAGGGCACAGGTCTTACAGGACTATCTCACAAACTTGAACAGATGGGCCTCTAATCAGCAAACTGCCTTAATTGCCCCCAATAGATTAACAGTTGCACACAGCCAAATTTAGTCAAATCATTCCTCGAATTTCTCCTTATAGACTCTTGAAGAAATCCCAGTTAAACCTGAAATGAAGTCATTATTCTGGATCATATCATTGTGATTACTCTGTATAATTCAGTTACTGCGAGGACTGTATAATCCTCAATAACAACAGCATGTTTTTCACAGGATTTAGACGGCTGAGATTATAATCCGCAGCGTCCGCATGCGACTGCATGTGTTTTCTGTGGACAACAAGTGACGGATTATCATTTTTGAGTAACAGATCTGAGGCGGTTCCACTGCTCATTCGCCTCAAGCACATTATTGTGTTTACCTGCTTTAAATCGAGGTGCTGAACACTCCCTGTTTGATTAGACGTCTATACAACTTCAGTATATGCAGCTGCATTTCTTTGCACAACATGGCTGTCGTGCACATGCAACAGTTGAAGGGTTTCTTATTACAGAAAAAAAATCTATATCTGTTATATGATGATGCATATATGATAAATTTTTTTTTTTTTAAATCCCAAATGATTGAAATTGAGCTCTAAATAAGAAATCTGATTTTCATCTGATAAAAACATGTTCCTAAATGACACCTATTCAATCGATGCCCTTTTATTGTACGTCAGGGGTCATTCATTCACACACACACACACACTCACACACAACGGCCTTATTTGATACGTGACTATGGCTCTAATAATAGAGGTTTCCATAGTGACAGGCCAAGCAGCGTGTGATAAACCTTCTAGACTAGAGGCTCGAATGTTCTAGAATACAGTTGCTTTCTGAGACGAGAAAGTGGCCACTTACTGTATAATGGGAAGCTTGATTAATCTCAGATCTTTGGAAAAGGCCACACTCGTTTAGTGATTTTCAGAACTTTTCCCCCACTCAACAAATTAGCATATTAAGACGTCAACAGCTTAGTTAAGATATGTAAAAACTGCTGCACAGCATCAGATGTTACAGAAATACAAGAACGGGAAAGAAACAGCCCGAGCACACGCAGAAAGAGTCGGGCGATGGTGACTGATGAGCTCTTACTGCTCTTTTATGAGTTTCAGCGGAGGCAGGGTGGCGCAATTTCAATTCAAAGTTATTACAAAATACATCTCAATATTTTTGATTTCATATTTGCCCCAAGTGAGAGGCGCCTCGTGTTCGGAGCTCAAACGGCAAGAGTGAGGGTGTGTTTATCTCCCTCCTCTGAAGAGAGGGATTATTTGTGTTGTTTTCTAAGGGTGAGCTTTCGTAACATCCTCACCGCCTCAAAATGACTGCCATTCAAAGCTTCACATCGAGGACTCATGCCAGCGTTTGCCCGATAGCCATTTTACAGCAAATCTTCAAGGGTCTCGGTTCCTTCTTTTGCATCACGCGATAACCTTCCCTCGACAATGTCTGTCTGTCTGCAATTTTTCGAGGAGATAAGTCTATTTTCCCGTCTCGCTTCATTCTGTTTTTCCCCTCCATGGCTCCCTCCTTACGTACACACCCTTCCATGTTTGCACCTACTGACCATCTCTCCAGTTCTGCCGAATCGCACCTTTTTACACTGCTGCGAAGATGCAGTATTAAAAACAGGTAGGAAAGAAAGGAAAATCATGCTTAAGGCAAAATCGGCCTTATAAAATATAAAGCTGGCTTTAAATTTCTCGCTGCACACACATGAATCCACGCAGGCGCAGTCCCTTAAGTACACACACACACACACTTATTAAGGCGTTGTGTAGTATTTACTGCCCTGCATTTGTCTTACGGTCTATTTTTGTTTTCTATTTTGCAGATTTTTACATCACTGATTCATTTTTGTATGATTTAAAGTCTCATTTTAGATATGCAATTCAAAAAGTATGACCAGCAAGCTAAACACATCATACAAGACTCTAAGCATATAATACATTTTGCAAAAAAAAAAAAAAAAAAAACAGATACAAATTTGATGTCTCACGTGTTAACATGTGATAAAAATGTAATTATATAAAGGAAATGACTGTTGTTTTCTCTCTTTTTTCCACTGCTATCCACTCACTGTGAGGCTCAAGTGCACAACAGGGGTGTATTACAAAAATAACTGGATGAAATAACTTCATTTGACGCGCCTGCATGAAATATTGAAATATTTCATTGTCTTAATTGTCTGCTGTCAAACGATTGTGCTCATACAATAAACAAAAAAATAATAATAATAATAATTCTATGCCACGATTTATTTAAAATCATCTTTAAAAAATAAAGCCGTTTTAAATCAAACAATATATTGCTGTCGTTAATTAAATGAAATTGGACTTTGTTCATTTAAAACAGTTGCGCGGACGGGGAAGGGCGCAGCACACAGAAGCAATATAAAAAAAAAAAAAAAACGTTAGTCATTATAGATACAAAAGACCTTTAAAAATAAGATATGCAACACTGAAAATCGAAAGCACATGGATGAGTAGCTTCTACAACACTCCGTGTGATAAACAAGAGGTCACATTCATTAACATCTCCCCATGCGTAAAACAACCGACAAGAAACCTGTGCAATACCTGCCGGTGTGTGCACGGGAATCATTACATGAGGCTTTTGCAGTACGCAGTGCTTATATAGTGCTGCCATCACCAAGGCCATAATGTGACTAATGGAAGGTGGTTTTTATAAATGATTAGAGGAGGGAAACTCTTCCAGCCTAAAGGTGACCACGCGTAACACCAATAAAAATCTTGAAATGAATTTGCATACACCTTTTCCAGAATGTCCTGATGAGAGTAAATGAAGTTTGAAATTATGGGGGAAAAAATGAGGACTAACCATTCAGGATGCTCTGGAGAAAGAGAAATGCCAATATCCACATGCCCCGCTGCGTTCAATCCCCAAGCTAGATTTTCCTCTTTTCACTCCGCACACTTTGTCCACAGCTTTTTCCTGATCCCCCACTCAGAAGGTTAAAACAAAAGCCAGTCCTGATTTCTTGTGCCAATGACTTGAGAGGATCTCCACCGTGCGTATTATGTGTGCGCTTTTGCGCCCGGTCGTTGCGCATGAAGGATGTGCGGATGTTCTGGTGTGATTGTCTTGGTTAAAGCTCTCCGGATGCTGCTGTGCTTCAGGGGGGGATGCTGGGTGCAGGTGCGATGCTGATTCAGGAGCGTCTTTCCACGGAGCAGGTGGTGATGCGGAGAAAGAAAACTTTCAAAGCAAAAGCAACGGTGCCGTTCAAGCGTGTCATTTAAACCAAGGGGAACCAAGTATTTTTGAAAAAAGGGGAAGAAAAAGAACTAAACAGGGGAGAATAAATCATAGATGTTTAATCAGAAATGGGAATGGAAAGAAAGTCCGGAAAAGCTGAAGCGGCAGGAACAAAGGTGAGATCCCAGAGTCAGACCATCTTCTTGAGCACCTCTCGCCGTCCAGCAGGCTGCAAGCAGGCGCATCTTCCTCCTGCGTGGCGCTTTAATCGCATTGGTTCGTGTGCTGCTAACCCTCTCTGCCTCAGAGCATTAGAGAATAACCCTCTCTCTCTCTCCCCTGCCTCCACAGCCTGGCTCGCTGCTCACTGCCTTAAAGGAGCCGAGACACTCCTCTGAAGGCTGAGGGATGAGGAGGACACACCTATTTCAGGTGCGCACTTAGTGTGAACGAGGGGAAAAGTCGCGCTCGCGAATCTTTAATATCAGCGTGCATTTATTGTTTGTTCAAATTAAACTTCAAAACCAAATTGTATTTTTTTGTCGTGTTGGAGACTATCTATGCTAGAGCATTTTAAAAAGTTCACCCAGTAAACTTTTAGCTGATATACACATTTAAAATGTATATATGAAAACTTACCTTTTTTACTCTGTCCATTAAATGAAAATGTGCCAGCTGCTAATGCTACAGGCTAGCAAATAACAAATCTTGAAATCTCTGCGCCATATCTCCCACTGTATGGTTAATCTGATCACACCACATTATTTACAGTCAGTATTCCTGTGCTTTGTGTCAAGGACATTGTTTATCTGTCAATTACTGATTATGGTTTATGCTCTTAACAATTAATTTTTAGTTGAACTGTGCTTGACAGAAGCTATGTAAGTGTAAACATACTCCCAGTGACAGTAAAAGAGACTTATACTTCACTTTAAACCATGTACAAAAAACAAGACTCACTTCCTAAACATGATGAAATATCAAACCATTTCCAACTGAAAGTGCAGGGGCCAAGAGAAATTCTGAATTTTTTTGGCGGAAAAAAAAGTTTTTTAGGGGGTAACACATTAGAAAATGGGCTTGTGAATCTGTACATGTACAGGTTTTCCATAGCAGACTGATAAAAGCCTGTGCACCACTGGCTGGACAACAATTTAAAGGGATAGTTCACCCAAAAATGAAAATTCTGTCATCATTTACTCAACCTCAAAATTTCTGTCTTCTGCTGAACACACAAGAAGATATTTTGAAGAATATGGGTAGCCAAACAGTTGATGGACTCCATTGACTTTCATAGTATAGAAGTCAACTTTTTGGTTACCGACATTCTTCAATACTTTGTGTTCAGCAGAAGAAAGAAAATCATACAGGTTTGGAACAACTTCAGGGTGAGTAAAGGATGACAGAATTTTCATTTTTTTGGCTGAACTATCCCTTTAAGTACAGTACACCTGTGGTCCAAAACAACACCTCACCTCTGCATCTTTCTATTAGCAGCAAATCTCCATGACATAGAGGAGGTCTTGTGAGATACCAATTCTGTAAGCTTAATTGTCTGGAAAATTTCTTCTGCTTGTTTTCTATTTTCGCTGTTGCAATAATGTCACCATTCAATTGTGTTGATACATAAAGAAGTTGATACACTTCCTCAAGGGGGCTACAGTGGACATTAGCATTAACTGTCCTGTTTTATAGTCGTACTGTATGCATGTTGGAGTAGATCATGTTTCTGATCTAAATCTTATGCTATTAATGTAATAGCACATATGGCAATTATTTAATCATCTCCCTGATGCTACAAACCTGATTCCAAAAAAGTTGGGACACTGTACAAATTGTGAATAAAAAAGGAATGCAATAATTTACAAATCTCATAAACTTATATTTTATTCACAATAGAATATAGATAACATATCAAATGTTGAAAGTGAGACATTTTGAAATGTCATGCCAAATATTGGCTCATTTTGGATTTCATGAGAGCTACACATTCCAAAAAAATTGGGACAGGTAGCAATAAGAGGCCGGAAAAGTTAAATGTATATATAAGGAACAGCTGGAGGACCAATTTGCAACTTATTAAGTCAATTGGCAACATGATTGGGTATAAAAAGAGCCTCTCAGAGTGGCAGTGTCTCTCAGAAGTCAAGATGGGCAGAGGATCACCAATTCTCCCAATGCTGCGGCGAAAAATAGTGGAGCAATATCAGAAAGGAGTTTCTCAGAGAAAAATTGCAAAGAGTTTGAAGTTATCATCATCAACAGTGCATAATATCATCCAAAGATTCAGAGAATCTGGAACAATCTCTGTGCGTAAGGGTCAAGGCCGGAAAACCATACTGGATGCCTGTGATCTTCGGGCCCTTAGACGGCACTGCATCACATACAGGAATGCTACTGTAATGGAAATCACAACATGGGCTCAGGAATACTTCCAGAAAACATTGTCGGTGAACACAATCCACCGTGCCATTCGCCGTTGCCGGCTAAAACTCTATAGGTCAAAAAAGAAGCCATATCTAAACATGATCCAGAAGCGCAGGCGTTTTCTCTGGACCAAGGCTCATTTAAAATGGACTGTGGCAAAGTGGAAAACTGTTCTGTGGTCAGACGAATCAAAATTTGAAGTTCTTTTTGGAAAACTGGGACGCCATGTCATCTGGACTAAAGAGAACAAGGACAACCCAAGTTGTTATCAGCGCTCAGTTCAGAAGCCTGCATCTCTGATGGTATGGGGTTGCATGAGTGCGTGTGGCATGGGCAGCTTACACATCTGGAAAGGCACCATCAATGCTGAAAGGTACATCCAAGTTCTAGAACAACATATGCTCCCATCCAGACGTCGTCTCTTTCAGGGAAGACCTTGCATTTTCCAACATGACAATGCCAGACCACATACTGCATCAATTACATCATCATGGCTGCATAGAAGAAGGATCCGGGTACTGAAATGGCCAGCCTGCAGTCCAGATCTTTCACCCATAGAAAACATTTGGTGCATCATAAAGAGGAAGATGCGACAAAGAAGACCTAAGACAGTTGAGCAACTAGAAGCCTGTATTAGACAAGAATGGGACAACATTCCTATTCCTAAACTTGAGCAACTTGTCTCCTCAGTCCCCAGACGTTTGCAGACTGTTATAAAAAGAAGAGGGGATGCCACACAGTGGTAAACATGGCCTTGTCCCAACTTTTTTTAGATGTGTTGATGCCATGAAATTTAAAATCATCTTATTTTTCCCTTAAAATTATACATTTTCTCAGTTTAAACATTTGATATGTCATCTATGTTGTATTCTGAATAAAATATTGAAATTTGAAACTTCCACATCATTGCATTCTGTTTTTATTCACAATTTGTACAGTGTCCCAACTTTTTTGGAATCGGGTTTGTATATGCATGACTGGACGGTCTTTTTGATGTGGTCTGTGGCTATATATCGAGAAGAGGATGGGACCAAGTACTGAACCTTGGGGTACCCCGATGCTAGTTGATGTAACAATTAATTATTCAACAGAAATTGCAACAAAGTATATATTTGTTTATCATACTTATTTTAAAAAATACTTCTAATCTTTTTCTAATTTTAATTTCAACCAGATAGGACTTTTTCCCCTCTGTATGATATACATGGGAGGGAACAGTTGTCTTAATGTGAAAGACTTTTATGACAAGGACATGTAGATCACTTACAGTGTGAAACTCAATACACCAGTTCCCTCTCAGGGGCATACTGTGTGAACCACTGACTGCTATTGTCATGTCATAAATCAGGGTAACTTATACCCTCAATACACATGAAGGTAACATTCAATCACAATACAAGCAATGACAAGTGCAACAAGTAGTGACAGATGCAAAATATCAGGATTTTCTGTCCTAGTAGTAGTTATACTGTAAATCAGTGTTTCCCAACTCTATTCCTGGAGGCACACAAACAGTGCACAGTTTGGATGTCTACCTCATCAGACCTATCTATTTCTGGTCTTGGAGTCCCTATTAAAGAGCTGACGTGTTGAATCAGATGTGTTTGATTAGGAAGAGTTTGAAAATGTGTTGTGTTGGTGTGCCTCCAGAAACAGGGTTGGGAAAAACTGGTGTAAATAGTAGCAGACAGTATTTGCACCCTAGTGTATTATAGTACATTATAAAACAGTATGCAATAATACCACCATGACCGGGCCCGGGGGGAACTGACCATTTCGGTCTTTGTGCCCCCTTACTTCTACGCACATAGCTTAGTAACATATAACATATTTATTCGAATCATAAATAGATGCCTTATTGGGACCTTACTTATCCCTATCCCTAAACAATGCAAGCTGCATGCGTCGCAGTCGAGGTGCTAGTCCATCTGATCAGCACATGGACACCACATCCAATTTTAATTACATGCCTGTTAAATATCCAAATATTTTCTTCATTTTTATTTATTTTTTAAATAGGAAAAGAATGGAAAAAGGTTTGAACTCAGGTCAGTTGCGTCAAAAGCAAAATCCACTATGCTTACTCCATGCAACCGCTCCTGTTACTACTTGGTTTCTTTTGTAATTTTGTTTGGTTCAACCAGACAGTGGTGGGTGGAATTAGTGTAAATAGAATTTTCCATCAAGATGGTCACTTTTTTGATACTCTGTATTCATTCATTTGGCCAATGTTTTTATCTAATGCAACTTTGATTTAAAAGGAAAAATATGGCATTGAATGATTTTTAAATCAGAGAGTAGCACAATCCCAATCACATTATGAAAGTGATATAAGATATATGTTAAAGTCATCAGTGGGATGATGTGGAAGATATTTCAGTTTGTTCATGTTCTACACTTAGAATGACATTGACCATATACTGTACATGGTATAAGCGAGACCCACAAAGTATGACACTTATTTTCAGTGGAACATATTTTCACATTAATACATGTATGTACATGATACATCACTCTGACCATGAAAATTCAACACATTGATGAAGTCACACATTCACATGTTAATATAATTTTTAAGTGGAATGATTGCAAACAGATTTGGCTAGATGTCCATGATAAATCTCATCTTGTGTTACGATTGGCAGGATTAGATGAACCCACTCCTGCCAACCTTTGTTTATAACTACATTTATAATTATTATAAAAAACATAAAGCATATTATGTGTTCATTTCTTACTCAAAACACAGTTCTTGATCTCTTTTTAGTTGTAAAAATTCAGTATATCCAGATCCCTAGTCACTCAAACTGAATTAATTTAAATTGAATTGTGTCCAGATTTACAATTTTGTGTTGGACATTATAGTAAATAATCGTAATCAAATAACATCAATGTCTGACCAAATATATAAACAATAATAGTTGCCTGACTTTCTGTCAGGTTTTAATGTTGTGAGGCTACTTTCACACGAATCACAGTATTCCACTCCTCTGTCATAATCAGCCATTTCAATGTACACATACGCAAGTTGACAGTCGGTAAGTCAGTCCTGTTGAGAGCGGCCCCTTTGTTTTGACAACTCCACTGAGGCCTAGTTTTCCCTTACAACCAAACACACACCGGTCTATCGGCGGCCAAATGTCAGCCCGCTGACTTCCAGACATCCTGCAGAGGATCGGTTCCCCTTTCACTACGTTGCCCATTAGCCAGGAATAGATCCGTCTAGAGCAACGCCATATGATCTCTTTTGTTACCTCAAACAATAGTGACATGAGGCGCGTGTTGAGAACTAAATATAACAACGTAATGTAAAGTTATCCGCTGGCTGTACTGTCACTAATGCACCATTTACAAATACATTCCCATGAGAGCTAGAATTCACCTTACAGATCACTCAACACAGACATGCACAATATTCATAAATGTAGTGTTAGAATTGCCATATGCATACTGTATCTCCCAGATAAATCAAAAGTCAGTCTTAAAATATTAATTTGCCTAAGAATAAAAATTACTAGCCATTATTTAATCAACCCTCATGTCATTCGAAACATTTCCATGCAACACAAAAGTACAATTAGAGTGGAAAATTAATTGCTAAAGATGGATGTGTAACATTTCATAAGAATTGTGTCAAATGCCTTTTGCTATATTACGGAAGCTATACTTGGGGGAGACTTAACATAACTGATTTAACATCAGTTGTAACTTAATTCACAACAAACTGACTGGCAATATCTGGTATGTGCAATCACAATTCATTCCTCAACTTCCTCCAAGACTAACGGTTTCACTGACACAGTCTTGGCACACTGTTTTGAGTGACCTAAATCAAAATGTCTTAATAAAGCAATCATTTATTTACAATTGATTAAAAAGCATATACTGTATAATTTTGAACAGTTATCTCTCCTTCAGAAGTTACATATGTTACATACATTTACTATAGGCATCACTGAAAATAAAAAAATACTGTAATTTTAAGGTAGAATGGTAGCCAAAAAGCACAAAGAAGACTCAGGAGTAGACCAGGAGGGTTTTTTTTTTTTGTTTTTTGTTTTTTTTTAAATAAACAAAACACGCAGGAGATCGCTGGAGAGTAAACAACAGGAACTTAGGAGATTGCATACCACACATGAACAAACAAGAACCTACAAGGATTAACCAGGGTTAATAACAGGGCTTTAAAGGTGCCCTAGATTATGTTTTTAAAAGATGTAATATAAGTCTAAGGTGTCCCCTGAATGTGTCTGTGAAGTTTCAGCTCAAAATACCCCATAGATTTTTTTTTTAATTAATTTTCTTTAACTGCCTATTTTGGGGCATCATTATAAACGCGCCGATTTATGCTGCGGCCCCTTTAAATTTCGTGCTCTCCGCCCACAGAGCTCGCGCTTGCCTTTAACAGTCCCTTAACAAAGTTTACACAGCTAATATAACCCTCAAAATGGATCTTTACAAAGTGTTCGTCATGCATGCGGCATGCATGCGTCGGATTATGGGAGTATTGTATACTGTTATATTGTTTACATTGATTGTGAATGAGTTTGAGGCTATGCTGCGTGGCTAACGGCTAATGCTACACTGTTGGAGAGATTTATAAAGAATGAAGATGTGTTTATGCATTATACAGACTGCAAGTGTTTAAAAATGAAAATAGCGATGGCTCTTGTCTCCGTGAATACAGTAAGAAACGATGGTAACTTTAACCACATTTAACAGTACATTAGCAACATGCTAACGAAACATTTAGAAAGACAATTTACAAATATCACTAAAAATATCATGATATCATGGATCATGTCAGTTATTATTGCTCCATCTGCCATTTTTCGCTGTTGTTCTTGCTTGCTTACCTAGTCTGATGATTCACCTGTGCACAGATCCAGACGTTCTGCCCTTGTGTAATCCCTTTCATAATGATAATGTTGGGAACGTGGGCTGGCATATGCAAATATTGGGGGCGTACACCCCGACTGTTACGTAACAGTCGGTGTTATGTTGAGATTCGCCTGTTCTTCGGAGGTCTTTTAAACAAATGAGATTAATATAAGAAGGAGGAAACAATGGAGTTTGAGACTCACTGTATGTCATTTCCATGTACTGAACTCTTGTTATTTAACTATGCCAAAATAAATTCAATTTTTCATTCGAGGGCACCTTTAAATATATGGCAAACAAAGGAAACTAGAATAGACACTGGTGAAACTAATCAGCAACTAAGGCAACTAACTAGGGAGTAATCAGAGACTTAACTGAAAGGGAATCCAAGAAACAGAAACACAAAAACAAAATGACAACTTAACTCTTACATAACTCCCCCCTCTCGGAAGGCACTTGAGGAACTTGAGGGAAGGAGCCCAGTGGAGCCGAAAGGGTTGGAAGGCTGAGGCACAGCAGCAGGCCCAGAAGTCCATGGCTGAACCAGGACAACGATGGACCAAGGTGGAGCCAGAGGATTGAGGGAGCCCAGGGGAGCCCAAGGGATGATGGGCCAAGGCAGAGCTGACGGACTAACAGGCCAAGGTGGAGTCATGGGCCCTCAGGCCTGTGGTGCAGCTAGGGAATCCACCTCACAAGGCTGAGCTGGTGTTAGAGAGGCCTGATGTGGAGCCGAAGAGCTGGAGGGAGCCAGCAGAGAGGGCAGATCCAGGGAAGTGGATGGAGCCAGCGGAGGGGATGGGGCCAATGGGTGAGGGATGATTCCATATAATATTAATACATTTTATGTGTAAAGCATCTTTCCCAAGCTCAAGGTCGCTGTACAAGGAGATAATGAAGTGGACATGGAATCAACAGATGGGACCGGTTCATCCAATAAGCCAGACAGGACAGGCTGAGGAGGAGAGAGTTCTGGGGTATGAACTTGGGTGGGGACTGGCTCCATAGTCCACAAATCAATGAGCCATAGCTTCTCCTCTTCCTCTTGGGTGGACTGGTCTACCGGCACTGACTCCTGAACAGACCTGGAAGCAGTCTTGGGCTTCAGGACGGATACAGCGGTCAGCTCTGGCTCCAGGATGGACACAGTCACTGGCTCTGGGTCCATAGTGTGAGTGGGCTCTACCATGGGGCCTATGACAGGCGTGGGCATCGCCTCTGTGTCTATTGCAGAAGTTGTTTCTGCCACTGTGGGAAGCTATGGGCACTGATGATGAGGCTTCCAGTCTGGAGCAGGCAGGGAGATGGCTGCTGGAGTTGGTACTGGCTTGGTGAAGTCTGAGTTAATGTTGTCTTCCTCTAAGACTCCCACGGTGAAGGATGATCCACACACCCATAAGATGTAATCGATGAAGTCGAATAGGGGACAGCAGCCTTCCTTCATTAGCAGCATCTGGCAAAAGATGTCATCCATCCCGTTCCAGTAGAGGTACTTGAGTGCCTCATTATCCCACCGCACTTCATGGTACAGCTCAAAAAACTCCACCTCACCCATGCCGAGACAGCATTTGTGGATGGCTCATGTCCTCATTGCGAGAACATGACCATGTCAACATTGTGATGTTTCTGCTGGGTCAATTCCCATGGTCCTCCCATTCCTCGTCTTGCACATTGACCTCGCTTTGACTTTGAGGGTGCTTTACATGGTGCACCTAATTTCTCATTCAGGGTGAGGACAAACTATCAATAGCAGCATCAGTGGGCAGGCTTATGCCTTCCGATGCTGAGGATTTGGCTGGACTCCCACCCTCGGGTGAAGTAGCTCAGTCTGAGTCTAATGCAGAGTTGGCAGCCATGCTTGCCCGGGCCGCTGTGAACATTAGGCTGGAGTTCATTCATGGCTGGTTGATTGATATCTGTGCTTGAAATGCCACTCACAGCCGCGCCCAGCCCCAGTGCCTTTCTTCCTGGAAGTGCATGAAAAGCATGAAGAGCTACCCTCAATGGTGGGAGGGCCAGTGTGTATACAGACGTTCCACAGGTGGAGCGTGCGGGTGCGGTGCATTTATGCCCGCAAAACAGGGCCACCTGACAGAATCGTTCCAGACTCCCATCCAGGTTCACTTCATTTCTAACAGCGAAGGCTTACAGTGCAGCTGGACATGCTGCCACCGCCATGCATGCCATGACCATCCTGCAGGTCCATCAGGCCAAAGCTCTAAAAGAGCTGCACGAGGGTAGTTCTGAGCCAGGATTGATGAAGGAACTGCGCTTGGCGACGACGTTCTGCGTGTGACAAAGGTCATGGTGCATGCTCTCGGACAGGTGATGTCCACCATGGTGGTCCAGGAGCGCCATCTATGGCTTAACCTTGCTAAGTTGAGGGAGGTCAACAAAGTCCGCTTTCTTCTCACATGGTAAGTACTGTCCTCTCTGTCCCCACATGGTACGAAAGACTACACGTCTTACGCGGGGTGTTGGGTAGGTTACAATGTTGCAAGTGCACTGCAAGTTACCCTGCTGATATTTACACCGCCCAAACCTCATAACACGGTTCAGCTGTTGTGCCGTTTTCCCCAGGGGGACCCCTAGTGTCAGTCATCGACACTACGTTGAAGTGACTGACAGGTAGATAACGTTTTGGTTATTATTGTAACCTCCATTCCCTGATGGAGGGAACGAGACATAGTGTCCTTCCTACCACAACGCTGAACTGCCTGCTGAAATGGCCGGGACACTGTCTCGGCTCCTCAGCACAAACCTGAATGAGTCATGCATGCCGTCTCCCATTTATACTCGTGTGCCCGGGGGAGTGGCATGGAAATTTCACTCACCAATTCTCATCGGCCTTTTCTCAAGTATCAGAGATGTTTGGGGCTCCCAAGTGCGACCCCTAGTGTCAGTCATGAACACCACGTCTGGTTCCCTCCATCAGGGAACAGAGGTTACAATAGTAACCAAGACTCACTTTTTCTCTTATCACTTTTAGATCGGTTCTTCTGTAAGGCGGGGTGGTAGTCAAAGCACACGAATATGACTCAGATGTAGAAAAACAAAAACACTACTTAGTTAAAGGGGGGTATCACACTCTCTGCCAATCTCACAGTTTCTGCCAATCTGTTTATCTTGAGTACCTATAGAGTAATAGTGCATCCTTCATATCTCCAAAAAGTCTTTAGTTTTATCATATTTATAAAAGATACATACGCTGTACTGAGTCTTTCCGAAAACAGCCGAGCGCCTGGAGGCGTGCCGTGTGAGCGGAGCTAAAGAGTGACGAGCACATGCAGATTTTGCATAGCGATCGTCTTCAAGCTATCAATGGTCAGCTAAACAACTGTGTTTAAACACACACAATACACCATCGCATTATCCCTGGATAACTTTTGAATCACTATAATGAACATAGCGTAAAGTGAATGATGAATAATGAATTTATGAATTCACTACGTTCGTGTTGTTTACATTACATGCACTTAGGCACCTATTGCCAAAAAAACAGACATTTGAAGTAGTTTTACTCACCACCTGCAGTTCGGACTCATGACCGGGATCATTACCGCTGTGACCGCTCCATCTTTCAGTTTCAAACGATCTGTAAATCCAGCGTAGAACTGGGCCTTGTTTATGAAACCATAAGTGCAGATCCTGAGGGCTCGAGCAGCCATGGAAAAACACAAGATATTCTTCATTCATTTTAACCAATAAAAAAGTAATTTCAACTATCAGTTTCTATGGTTATTTTAATAACAAATATCGAGAGCGCATCAATGTAATGCGTGAGCACAAAACTCTCAGCTCCACTTAATGCTGGGTTCTTTGGGAAGCAAGGTTATCTTTCCCTCACAACCAAAAACACACTTCTTTGGTGACATTGTTGATTTCGTGGAGTCTAAGTCTATGTATAAGTATTGGCCATGTTTTATGGACAGGCCAGTTACAATTAACTTTCTGTTGTACCATCTGTATTCTCATAGTGGTTATCAGTACATTTTAAGGTAAAAAAAACATGAATTTGGTAATTCAAATAGATGGATCTATTAGCATTACATCACTTTAAAATGCACTTTATATTAAAAGAGTACAGGCACCAATATGCCATCCCATAATACCTCAAACATTGTCACACTGTCGTATTTTTATGCAAAATTTCTTGCAATAAAATTTTAATTAAAAATTAGTCTGTATTATACAATAAATACATTCATATTATAACACTTTTTTATTTACTACAATTACCACATACCTCCATTATAATACACATAACATCTGCCTTTTGTGAAACTTTAGTTTGATTATATCTTGATAAAACTAAAATTTATTTCACTCAGGTAATAACTGCTGACATGTCTAAGATGACACCCATGCCAACAAGGGCCTTTCTTGCTGTGAGGCAGTATTGGTACCCACTAAGCCATTATGTCCCACTGTTTATCAGAATGTGTTTTACTGATTCTAAATGTTAGAAATGCCAAGGAAACATAATCACAGTGTCATTGGGTCTCATGTGTAGTAATATAGCATTTTTTCATCTTTAAGGCATCTTTAAGGCAAGCTTTGTATGGCCTCAGAGGATTTAGAATACGTTTTGAAGAGAGTAAATCATACTTTTTTAAAGATTGTTATGTGGAAATGGTGCATAAAGAACTTATTGGGCCACATGAGGGTACATTTTGGGATGAACTATTCCTTTAAGTCTTGCAGACGTGCTGTCTCTATCAGAGCGGAGTTTGTGCTTGTAGGAGAGAGATGACCTTTGGGACAAGGGCAGATTGACTGAGGCTGACAGGACGGAGACAGTCTGTAACATTATTGAGCTAAAAGTCAGCTCAAAGTCTACTGTGATAAGATCATTTAATTGAGAAGGGTCTCTAAAATCTGACTTTGTCCTTTCATGAATAGGGAACAGGCATTTCATTAGAATAATTGGGAATATTGTTTTCGGTTAAAGGTGAAGCGTGTAATTTCTTTGCCACTGGAGGCACCAAACAGCATTGCAAAAATATCTTGTTTTTTACATTGTGAACATGCGTAATGCTAGGATGGTATTTGCTAAGGATTCCCTACACTCTTAGAAATAATAGCCATGTGATATAAGCTATCATTCACAACCAGAATGAGCTTTGAATGAGGGGACTTTTTTGGCACTATCCACCCCTGATGTATGGAAAACAACAACCTTGACATTTGCGATAGATAATCATACAGGATCGGAAAGAAAAACTGTCACTTTAAGGATTAAATTAGTTTGTATTATATGTATATGTAACTTTTAAAATCAGAATATAGTAATATAGCATACAGTGTTTAGTATCACTTAGATACTTCTGTTAATTTTATTAAGTTTGTTGTCTTTGTAATTTTTATGTTTTTTTGTAAATATGTCTAAATAGTTTTTTTTATTTTAATTTGAGTTATTTTATTAAATCAAGTCAATCTAAATGACAAAGAAAGTGCAAGATTTTTTTATATTTTATTATATTTCAGTTAATTTGTATTTTTATTTCAAGTAATGAATTTTTTAATGGTTTTAGTTTTAGTTAACTATATAACCCTGGCAGTATGGCAATGATTTTTAACGAGTTTATTTGTATTACAATTAATTCCTAATATTACCTGATATTCAAATCTTACAGTATTCTTGAATGCATCCAAGCACTGAAGATGTATGATAAACCAGCCAGCCAATTTTCCGCTCTCAGCCTCTGTAATGCCTGCTCTCCGCACACATGCCGTCTATTCTTCTCAGGTTCTTCCCTGATGTGACCTGCCACAGTAAAACAAGCATCACACACCAGTGGCAGCGACCAAACCCCCCCCAAACCACCCCAGCCCCTCGCCTTCCACTGGCTACTCGCTGCGCTGCTGTATGACACGACAGCCCCACCCTTCCACTGCAACCGCTGCTCGCCTGTCATTGGCTGGCCGTAAGGCATGGGGTAGAATATATGTGGCCAACCTTGAAGTACTAAACTAGGGCACTGAGAGGGTTAGAATGCTAGAATGAGGGGAGGAGAGAGAGGAAAATGTTGAGGGAGTGGTGGGAAGGCGGGGTTGGGGGGACAAGAACAGAACAGGGCTGTGTGCTTTGTGTTTTTCACAGTTTTAGCACACAGTACACTTTAGCAACATTACAGGGCAATAACTGAATCACTGTGAATAATCATTCTTTAGGACATCCAGTATTTTTAGTGAGATACTTTAAAATGACACTAAATACTAGCATTATATATATATATATATATATATATATATATATATATATATATTAGTATGCACCATATACTGTTGAAAAAGATGAAAAATATTCTAGAATAAATGCTTCAAATGCAGTGTGCTACAATGTTGTCATATGATCACACTGCATCTGAGTGCTGTTCATTTATCATCTTAGAAATATGGAAAAATAATAATAATGATTTATTTTGAACTGAATTTAGTGTAAAATGATCTTAAATGTTGTTAGTCTAGTCTAGTGCAAGGTTTCCCAAATGGGGTTTGAGAGAAAACTCTAGGGGGTTTGTGAGCTAATGATTAATTATATCAAATGTAAAATTAAAATAAATATAAATATAAGGGGCTGCATGTGCAATAATCGTGATACACCTTTTTGAGAACCTTGTGTGTGCTAAGGTTTACTTTATTTACTTATTCACATAATATCCAACATTGCATACAATTCTAATAAATATACAGCATTTCACCAGTATTCTGCCAAATTAAAGTTTTGAGGATTTGAAGTTTAAAAATCTCGATGGTTTGAAATTTTGGAAGTGAAGAATTTAAAGGGTTAGTTCACCCACTCACCCTCATGTCGTTCCACACCCGTAAGACCTTCGTTAATCTTCAGAACACAAATTAAGATATTTTTGATGAAATCCATCTGTGCTCCGATGCTTCATGCAGCAGTGTTTTGAAATCGGCCATCACTAAATAAGACGTTATTTTGTTTTTTTGGCGCACCAAAAATATTCTCATCGCTTTATAATATTAATATTGAACCACTGTACTCACATGAACTGATTTAAATATGTTTTTAGTACATTAACGGATCTTGAGAGAGGAAGTGTCATTGCTCCCTATGGAGGCCTCACGGAGCCATCGGATTTAAACTAAAATATCATAATTTGTGTTCTGAAGATTAACGAAGGTCTTACGGGTGTGGAACGACATGAGGGTGAGTAATAAATGACATTATTTTCATTTTTGGGTGAACTAACCCTTTAAGACATAAATATTAGTTTTGTAACTTGTAATGAAAAATAAAATCATTATTATAATTATTATCAAATATTATTTTTTCATTTAACGTGATTGTGATTTACAACAGTAATATATCTCTGTCTTCATTTTTATAATTAGAGTTAAAACATTATTATGATTGACTAAAATGAAGATGATAAAAATTATTCTTAAATAATAACATGTCTAAGGGGTTTGCTCAACAAAAAAAGCTTGGGAACACCTGATTTAGTAATATAATAAAAAATGACTGTATCCAAAAACTGTTATACTGCATACAATGCAAATACTGTACGTCACAGTGCATTACATTGTGGGATACAGTATTTCGGTGTATGTGGTGTTAAAGACAGTATATTACCAAGATGGTTCACTCCAATTACAATGAATTGAAGCAACCGTAGCGCTCAATAGTAAAAGGAAGTCCCGCCTTCTGAATGAAAGAGCCAATCAGCAGTTGGTAAAGTCATCGCATCACTGCAGCTGCCGTTAGACACTCCGGGACCAACTGAAAAATGCACTTTTTAATGATATTTGAGCATAATAACATTTTTGAGATGTCAAGTTTTATTGCTGATTTGAAATGCTAGACATTTAGAGATTTCAGTAAACAGGTGTTGGTCTTGCATGACCAAAACAGCTGCTTGGAGGCAATGCCAATATGGCTGCTGAGCGAACAGACTTTTGAAAGGGATTTCTGTGGTGTGCTCGGTTGAATACTGCACAATTTGGCAAAAATTATAGGTCATCCAGGTATTCAGTGCATAAAGCCTAAAACGCCTACCTTCATGAAAAATGAATGTGATTAAAAAATAGCCTATTATTTTTAATGACATTCACCAACTAAAAACAAGAAAAGACAACAGCACATAAGCCTTACATATAATATTTATTTCAATGTGAAGTTTTGTGTTGGCAACTGGTAGCTTATTCCTGAACCCTGTCGAAGTCTCTGCAGTTTATAGTTCGAATCAAACCGCCATGTTTTTTTGCATCCATTATCCACCAAATTAAATTTCAGCATATTTATTTAAGTGTAGACAAAGCTTCCGTGTACATTCTTGGTGCATGCTGTTTATAACAGCGGTCGATAAATGGATATATTAAATGAAGTGCATTTAAACTCGCTGGCGCTGCTCCACGTATTAATGTGTGGGGCACGTGCACGCGAGACGGAGTGTGATTTTTCCGGGGAGTCAGATTTCGGTACAAGCAGTATATAAAACTTCAGATCTATATTTTTATCAGCAAATCAGCTATTTTTTTCAGCATTGCACCAAGCAAAAAGCAATCGTAATCACAAAGAGTAAAGATCAAGCGCCTAACAAGGTCTACGCACGTTAATTTGAATAGTTTGTTTTCCCCAAGGCACAAATGGATATGACGTTTTTGTGGGTGTTCCCAGTAACGCTGACCAAGTCTATATCTAAATATCTAGAACAAATTGAAAAAGTGAGTCTTAGACAAAACCAAACAAATACATAATGACTACAATGCAATACTTCCATTTCTTGCTAGAGATAAAACAGGTTCATGAAAGTTACATTTACTTTACTGCCATTTTTATTTGTACCAAAAAAGTTACAAATTATTATCTGATAAACGTGATTTCACCAAGTAGAACACGTTCCTGGATCAACATCCTTCCAATCGACTAATCAGATTTGAGGGACAAGTTTACAGTTAGTGTCAAGTTTAAAGGGGACCTATAATGCCCTTTTCACAAGATGTAATATAAGTCTCTGGTGTCTCCAGAATGTGTCTGTGAAGTTTCAGCTCAAAATCCCCCACAGATCATTTATTATAGCTTGTCAAATTTGCCCCTATTGGGGTGTGAGCAAAAACACGCCGTTTTTGTGTGTGTCCCTTTAAATGCAAATGAGCTGCTGCTCCCGCCCCCTTTCCAGAAGAGGGCGGAGCTTTAGCAGCTCAACAACAACAAAGCTGGAGAATCTCACGCAGCCAAAATGAGGATTGTCAGTAATGATGTTCAGCCTTACATTGTTCAAACCGGAGTCGACACTGATGGAGAGACTCAGGAAGAAGTTACAACTTTTAGACGTTTCTGAATGGTTAGTGGATAAATTTATGTAGTTGCTGAGGAGTTGATTCAACTCATCCACTAGCATGTGCCGTCATGTTCATCTTTTGTGTTGAATTGACCCTCGTTTGTGAAGCAGTCCGGCGTAAAATGACGGCATGACAACAACACTCTACTACAACAACTCTTCCTCTTCTCTAAAGCAGCCCAACATGGCCCCGCCCCCTTTGTTGTGTGTTCTCGAGGGCGGGGTTTATGTAAATTTTAGGGTTAGTGATGTCACAAACCCAGGAAGAAGCTCATTGTAGTCCCTACTAGCCGTTTGTTGTAGCAATTTCTATAAAAGAAAAAATCTCTTTTGCATTGAACTTTAAACATTGTAAATTTTCAGATGTTGTTTATGCTCAAACAGCAACATTACACACTAACTAAAGTTAAAAAAGTGAAATCATAATCATAATCAACCACCCCTTTAAGCTTACAACCATCAGTGTGCTTCTACTTCAGTGTTATTCACCTATCATTTCCCTCTGATTTTAGGGATAGGTTATGGGTAGGGTTAGGTTCAGTGGTAAGGACTATGTTTTTAGATAGGAATGTTGTTCCAGTATCAACAAAAGATCATTTTGTGTTTGACAATTAGAATAAATGACCAGCAAGTGTGTCATTCTGCTCATGAGCAACTGTAAAACAAATAAAATAATAATTAAATAAAAGATGAGTCCAATAAAGCTTGTGAATTTGACTGCTCAGCTCCACAACTCAATCCAATACCGGGTTGCAGTGTTGCCTAGTAACGATGGCACACAACTGACCTTATCTCGTGCGGTCATAAAAATGTATGAAGTCCCCCCTATTTTCCTTCCTCGGTTCTCTATTCCCCGCTCTCCATGCACAATCACTCGCACGCAGCCAAGGGCAAAGCACACTATGCATTTTCTTATTCCCTACTACAGCACTGCTATCGTGAGTGTGTGTGTGTGTGTGTGTGTGCGCGCTTTGCCTGGGAGCTCCCTTGTTTCATTACAGCGTTGTTATCTGAACCAGAACACTGTCTCACAACACACACTGGGTAGGAGGGAAGCAGATCACATGGTTTAAATTTAACACACACACACACACACACACACACACACACATGTATCTATATGGGAGAGAGAAAGGGAAATGTCTGAAAGGGAGAGGGCTTATAGAAGAGGCTGTACCTTTATTGGATTGGCCTTGACAGTGATAATTTCGGCAGAATCCATTCAGCCTCCAGGGGGAGGACAGACACCAGCGCTCAATAACACCTGACACTTTTTTCCCATCATCCACCACACTGAGGCTACAATGTAATTCTACTGTGTCTGTTGCAGCATTGCGCCAATTTTCTGTGGAATATGATTTTACCTCTAAAGATTGAATAAATGTACAAGCAGGCAGCTTTAGGGGACACTGAAGAATATTTAATGATGTTTTCAAAGGCAAGCGTCCATATTTCTACTGCAGATTTGAACAAACCTACATTTCTAAGTATTAAACTTTGGTGTGTACCTCATTAATTCTTATGTGGTTAATTCATTTAATATACTAAATGAATTAAACACAATTCATTTTGTGATTTCTATGCATGCATTTTATCTTCCTTATTTTTCACGTAAGAGTAAGCGTAACCATTTGTAAATTGAATGTGTCTGGCTTCCGGTCTCATATCCGCTTCCAGTTATTTGTAGCTGTACAAAACAGCTTGTTATCCTGCTTGATACTCCAAACTGGTATTTCTTATTATTTTAATGTATTGTCATAATTATAAACAAACTGGTTTGTGGAGAAAACTATGGAAGCTTGTTTCCGCCACTAAATAAAAAATGTAATTCTGACTTTATATCACGCAATTCTGACTTTATAACTCGAAATTCTGACTTTATAACTCGAAATTCTGACTTTATATCTCGCAATTCTGACTTTATAACTCGCAATTCTGACTTTATAACTCGAAATTCTGACTTTATAACTCGAAATTCTGACTTTATATTTCGCAATTCTGACTTTATAACTCGAAATTCTGACTTTATAACTCGCAATTCTGACTTTATATCTCGCAATTCTGACTTTATATCTCGCAATTCTGACTTTATAACTCGAAATTCTGACTTTATAACTCGAAATTCTGACTTTATATCTCGCAATTCTGACTTTATAACTCAAAATTCTGACTTTATAACTCGCAATTCTGACTTTATATCTCGCAATTCTGACTTTATATCTCGCAATTCTGACTTTATAACTCGAAATTCTGACTTTATAACTCGAAATTCTGACTTTATATCTCGCAATTCTGACTTTATATCTCGCAATTCTGACTTTATAACTCGCAATTCTGACTTTATAACTCGAAATTCTGACTTTATATCTCGCAATTCTGACTTTATAACTCGCAATTCTGACTTTATAACTCGCAATTCTGACTTTATAACTCGAAATTCTGACTTTATATCTCGCAATTCTGACTTTATAACTCGAAATTCTGACTTTATATCTCGCAATTCTGACTTTATATCTCGCAATTCTGACTTTATATCTCGCAATTCTGACTTTATATCTCGAAATTCTGACTTTATATCTCGCAATTCTGACTTTATAACTCGAAATTCTGACTTTATATCTCGCAATTCTGACTTTATATCTCGCAATTCTGACTTTATAACTCGAAATTCTGACTTTATAACTCGAAATTCTGACTTTATATCTCGCAATTCTGACTTTATAACTCGAAATTCTGACTTTATAACTCGAAATTCTGACTTTATATCTCGCAATTATGACTTTATAACTCGAAATTCTGACTTTATAACTCGAAATTCTGACTTTATATCTCACAATTCTGACTTTATAACTCGAAATTCTGACTTTATATCTCGCAATTCTGACTTTATAACTCGCAATTCTGACTTTATATCTCACAATTCTGACTTTATAACTCGCAATTCTGACTTTATAACTCACAATTCTGACTTTATAACTCGCAATTCTGACTTTTTTCATGCAATTCTGATTTTATATCACTCAATACTGACTTTATAACTCGAAATTCTGACTTTATAACTCGAAATTCTGACTTTATATCTCGCAATTCTGACTTTATATCTCGCAATTCTGACTTTATATCTCGCAATTCTGACTTTATAACTCGCAATTCTGACTTTATATCTCGCAATTCTGACTTTATAACTCACAATTCTGACTTTATATCTCACAATTCTGACTTTATATCTCGCAATTCTGACTTTATATCTCGCAATTCTGACTTTATAACTCGAAATTCTGACTTTATAACTCGAAATTCTGACTTTATATCTCGCAATTCTGACTTTATAACTCGCAATTCTGACTTTATAACTCGCAATTCTGACTTTATATCTCGAAATTCTGACTTTATATCTCGCAATTCTGACTTTATAACTCGCAATTCTGACTTTATAACTCGCAATTCTGACTTTATATCTCGCAATTCTGACTTTATATCACGCAATTCTGACTTTATATCACGCAATTCTGACTTTATATCTCACAATTCTGACTTTATATCACGCAATTCTGACTTTATATCTCACAATTCTGACTTTATATCTCACAATTCTGACTTTATATCACGCAATTCTGACTTTATATCTCACAATTCTGACTTTATATCTCGCAATTCTGACTTTATAACTCGCAATTCTGACTTTATAACTCGCAATTCTGACTTTATAACTCGCAATTCTGACTTTATAACGCAATTCTGACTTTTTTCATGCAATTCTGATTTTATATCACTCAATACTGACTTTATAACTCGAAATTCTGATTTTATATCTCGCAATTCTGACTTTATATCTTGCAGTTGTGACTTTATATCAGAATTGTGATATCAAAAAATCTGAATTGTTAGATAAAAAGTCGCAATTACCTTTTTTATTTTTTTATTTCATGGCAGAAACAAGCTTCCATATACTTTGATATTGTTCTTGTTATTTGGCGGCTAATGAATCAGAAATCTCCGCACATTCAGTGTTAAAAAATAATGTGGAAACGTGTTTTACCACTGCACTCGTGTTGCCCATCTCACAAATGACAAGGCATTCCAAAAAAGCACACAGATCAAGATATAAGTAGCTCAGCTTTTTTTTTAGACCTTGCTTTTTTTTTTTTTCTCCACTGCCCTACACCTCACATTTTTATAGCAAAAATGTGTTGTTTAAGATTGGCCTTGGCCCTTAACTGTGTATTTATACTGGCAGGGGTTAACAGGGCCATGCTAACCAGAGACACCTTAACCCTTTGGGTCTAACATCTCATCATTCAACTGTCCATTTTCCTTGTCCTCCATCTTCTTCAAGGGTAAATCGTGTCAAGTCATGTTAGATTGAGCCAGATCAGAACTGATCCAGATTCAAAGTGATTTTTGCTGTACACACTGTCACCCTCAGCACATCTGTGTCACATGAGGAAATTCAACTCACAACTGTGAACGCAGCCAATGCAATTTGGTGTTAAAGTGGATTTAACTTTTAATGGTGATTCTAGCCCACCAAAACATTTCTCCTCTATGTCCTCTAGTTCCTTTTCAAATGAGCCGGTGATCAACACACCTCGCGGTCATATCACAGAAGGTGTTTGTGATGCCGAGTGCAGGATGGCTCCGGCCCCAGGGGGCACCGTGAGGCAGCGAGGGTGGCAGAAAGACTTCACCGTTCGACCTCCCGCTGTCCTGGGAACAGCTGCGGCGCAGTGTGGCGTACGAGCGTCTGTCGGGGCGCAGATGGCGGGCGAGGGTGATACCTCAGAGATGGCAAGCGGGCGATGCCCCTTAAGAGAGCAAGCTGGCAGGTACAGGGACGGTGAGCTTAACCCTGCCAGCTGAGTGGGCCATCAGCAGTGTGCGTAGTGTGCAGCGATGCACACTGCAGTACGGACAGCTACACACCGCAACACACTTGGATGTGGAAAACCTATAGGTGAATGCCATAGGGTTCACTATATAGGTAATGCCTACAAAACAAGCAGAAAGAAAGAAAGGAAGAAAGAAGTTCTGTTTCAGTTAAAGGCCCACTGAAGTGCCTTGGAACGCACAGCACTATTGAATGTGTTGACGTAATTTCAACTGAAACAGGAAGACAGGGTGGGGCATATCAAACAGCTCCTCCCCTTTGTAAAAATAGCCAATAGCGTTTTGTTTATTTTTTCCCAAATTCTGTTTTATTTTTTCCCAAATTCCGTTTTTTTTCCATTTTAATTTTTCTGGATTCCGTTTTTTTTTTTTTTTTGGACTCCATTTTAATGGTTAAATTAAATTTTAGTAATCAAAAAGCATGTCTAATTAATTGAAATAATGAACTTATCCAATTTACCAACAATTTATTCAAAATTTAACAAAAAATTACATTTTTTAAGGCCCTATGATATACGTTTTATTCTTTCCCCTCAAATTCTGTTTTATTTTTACCAAATTCTGTTTTCTGTTTTAACTTTTCTGGATTCCATTTTAATGGTTTAATTCCATTTTAATTATCAAAAAGCATGTCTAATTAATTGAATTCTTAAAAACAACAAAATTCATTAATTAAAAAAAAGTATTTTCATTAAATGTTTTTTTTTTTTCCTTCAGAAATTCTGTTCTGTGTTTTAATTTTTCCGGCAATCAAATTAATGCATACCATTTAATTTATCTTTTAATCATGAAATTAAACTTTTTTGTGCTGCACAACAGAGCTTTACTGTTAAAATTAAAACATGGATGAAAAACTGAGATTAGATAGTTTATTTTTAAAGCAATAATTAATTTTAATTTTAATAGTTAATAATACCAATAGTTAAAATGTAATAATAGGTAATAATACCAATAGTTAAAATTAATTTATCTAAATTCTACTGTACAACACTAATGCTTCTGTCAAGATAAATCGAACTTTTATTTTGACGGGTTGCCGAGAGTTTTGAGTTTCTCTGTGTTTATGACCATAGTTTTTCAAACGAAGCAGTTAAATGCTGATGAAAGTGACTTTCAGAGCAGCTCTGGAGATGAATTTCATGCGTTCATTTCCTCATATAGTGAGGCGAAAGAGGATGAAAACACTGCAAGCGTTGCACATGCTTCAGTGTGTGCGCGTACGTGTACGTGTGTGAGGTAAATGAAAACGCGCTTCATTCATTTCAGAGGCATGCAGACATGCAGGATTCATATTTAAATAGTCTATTTGCGGTTCAATATTCACGGACACTAGTCCATATCACGATTGTACTGTGTTTGACGAATTCCGTGACATTCCGCGTTATATATTAAATTACGTTTTTATGACTGGATTCCGCGATTCCGTTCGCGTTTTCCGCATCACGGAAATCATAGGGCCCTACAACTTCCTCGCTCAGTTTTCTCAAAGCTATCTCCTTTTTTGTCTGGTCTCATAAATTTCGTGGGAGCCCACAGACAGCTACGATAATGCTCTCCTCCGTTTTCTGATACAACCGGACGTGTCAAGCTCTTCGCTGATTGGCTTGAGTGACAACGTATCAAGCGAATGTCCCGCTCAAGTTGAAATTTTTCAACTTGCGCGGAAGACGTGATTTGAGGCAAATATAGCTCGAGATTCTGGAAAGCATTTGATTGGACTGAAAATATAATGAGAAGCTGGAGTGCAGAGTGATGTAGCGTCATTGATCCATATTGGCGGAGTTTTGAACTCTTAAATCTTCTAAATGTGAATTTTGTAATTGTTTTGGAGCACATTAGCTTATAGATAACAGAAAGACTAACATGTGCATACTTAAAGCCAAAAACTTCCATTTTGATTTCATGGTGACTTTAAAGGTGCCCTAGAATCAAAAATTGAATTTACCTCGGCATAGTTGAATAACAAGAGTTCAGTATATGGAAAAGACATACGTCGAGTTTCAAACTCCATTGTTTCCTCCTTCTTATGTAAATCTAATTTGTTTAAAAGACCTCCGAAGAACAGGCGAATCTCAACATAACACCGTCTGTTACGTAACAGTCGGGATCATTAATAGGTACGCCCCCAATATTTGCATATGCCAGCCCATGTTCAAGGCATTACACAAGGGCAGCCAGTATTAACGTCTGGATCTGTGCACAGCTGAATCATCAGACTAGGTAAGCAAGCAAGGACAATAGCAAAAAATGGCAGATGGAGCAATAATAACTGACATGATCCATGATTACATGATATTTTTGGTGATATTTGTAAATTGTCTTTCTAAATGTTTCATTAGCATGTTGCTAATGTATTGTTAAATGTGGTTAAAGTTACCATTGTTTATTACTGTATTCACGGAGACGAGAGCCGTCGCTATTTTCATTTTTAAACACTTGCAGTCTGTATAATTCATAAACACAACTTCATTCTTTATAAATCTCTCCAACAGTGTGTAATGTTAGCTTTAGCCATGGAGCACTATCAAACTCATTCAGAATCAAATGTAAACATCTAAATAAATACTGTACTCACATGATCCGATCCATGCATGCAGCATGCATGACGAACATCTTGTAAAGATCCATTTGAGGGTTATATTAGCTTTGTGAACTTTGTTTATGCACTGTATAACTGCATTTATAGTCGAGAGCTCGGGGGCAGGGAGCGAGAGATTTAAAGGGGAAGCAGCCTGAATCGGTGCATAGTTAATGATGCCCCAAAATAAGCAGTAAAAAAAATTAATTTAAAAAAATCTATGGGGTATTTTGAGCTGAAACTTCAGACACATTCAGGGGAAACTTTAGACTTATATTACATCTTGTGAAAAGACGTTCTACGGCACCTTTAAAAATTTCCTGACGTTTCTTATATGAGTAGTCTAAAGAGATGATAGTACGAGCTATAAAATAAATGTGGATATCACCATTATGAAGAATATTATAAGAAATCTTATGTTTGGTTGTAGACTATGATATCTTGGCAAGGCCAGTTGAGACAGTTGACAACTGCTCTAAAAACTCCTAAGGAGACAACTGAGATTACTAGACTCTTTTTGTCAGGATAAGCATGAGACTTGTGCAAAAAAAGTCTCAATTGTGCAAAAGTCCCTCCATTTAATCTTTGGTGATTGACTTCGGTCATGGAGAAACAACTGAGAAAAGTGTTTTCTTTCTTTATTATGAACAGGACTGAAGATGAACCCAGAATAAAATTTATCAGAGACTGGTGGTAAATAAATAGGCCTATGCTTTTAATTTATAACATATAGTCTTAAATTTGAATTGGATGTTTCTTCTGAACTTCCTTAATGTGGACAGCATAGATCTGATCTTATGAATCTGTTCTGAAACTTTTGTGGGGACACATGAGAAAACACTGATGTATTTTTATTTTTATTTTTTTATTTGTTTTTTGAAACAATCCCAATTTTATTTGGGTTAAATTAACATAGAAGGAAGTGGGAATAGAGAGAAAAATAGTGCCAAAATGCATTACACAACAAAGGACTTAATCTGATCTTTACAGTATGTGGTAGTTCAGCTAGCTGGTTTAGTGTATTCAAACAACACGTGATGTCCTTATTTCTAGTTCAACTGGAAATAAAAATGACCTTGTGATAGATGATCTGTACTGTAACATCAACATGTTCAGAGTAAACTCCTATAAGAGTAAATGTGTGAAGATTCTCAGTTATCAAGGACATTGTAGAATGTAGTTATCTTCTAATCAACTGGATATGTTTGTTGCTCAGGGACTCGTCTTTAAATACACAGCCAGTGAGAGTTTACCCGTTACTAATGATGAATCTTTAAACCAGCTTTTAGCAGAAACACTGCCTGATTCAATTTAGCAGTTACGCGAGTAATACACAGTGGAGATATAAAACAACATAAAACTAGCCGTAAACATTCAGATGGCAAATTAATACATGCAAAGGCAGAGAGAAGAGAGAGAGAGAAAGCTCCAGCCCCATTCTCTATTGCTATATTTTTATAAGATTTTATAAGATTTATAAGATAATCTCCTCTTTAAGCCTACATAAAAAACCTGAAAAGCACCATTTATTTCATTTATATGTTTGTTCTGTTGTATTTATTTGTGATATTACTTGTAATTTGATTATTTGCACCTATTTTATTACTTATTGTTTACTTGTCTAACAATATTTAAAGTTTAAGGCTACGTCCACACGAAACCGATCTTTTTTTCCTCGTCTCCAAAAATATCTGCGTCCACACGAAACCACTGAAACGACTCAAAATGATGTAGTATACATGCCAGACCATTATGTGGCGCTGTAATTCTGTCACAGAAATGCACTTAAAGCAGCAAAGAAGACTTGGAGCATGCGCATAAACCTTGCGCGCTGAATACAAACTATAGTAAAGCTTATGCTGCGTTCACACCGAGTTGGACGCTTGAACATTTTGAAGTCAGACGCTTCAGACGCGCGTAAAATTCGCTCAATTCGCGCGTCTAAACAAAGTGTGTTCAGACGCGAATTCGCGTCATGGGAGGGGCTTCCATCTCTTTCTGCACAGATCCTCTGAATAAACACATCATCTTGTCAGTTGGAAACTAGTAGCGGCAATTTAACTCGGTTATGCCGGCCGGCTTTTGCTAGCGAGCAGGTGGGCTATGATCAACGGCTAAAATCATGCAAAGCGTTTTACAACTAACCAGATTGTCCAATTTCTTCGCTTATTCTCTTCCAGGCAAGGTCCTTTTTATTCCGGTCTCTATAAAAATATGATGACACATCATAGGTGGCCACGCACAGCGACTATTATCTTTGTTCTGGTCTCCACCGCTGATCACGTCATAAACACGTTACCAAAGCAGAGTCCCTGATTGGTTAACGCGCCGCAAATTTACGCCAAAGTTCAGATTTTTCAACTTGGGCGTCTAGGGCGCTCAATTAGCGCGTCAGACGCATCAGGCGTGTGAACGCTCAATTCGCGCCGCGCTATACGCTTGATTCACGCCGCAGGATGACTAGACGCGCGTTTACATTGACTTAACATGTAAATCAGACGCCCCAGACGCGTTCGGTGTGAACGCAGCATTAGAAATAACGCTTTATTTTGGCTCAGTATCGTCTGCGGCACGAACACAAGCATCTAGAGTCTGCTATTGCTGTTGTTGGTGCTGTTTTGTGCCGTTAGCGGCGTCTGACTAGGGTCGACACGGGGTGATGACATCATTGTTTCAGAAAATATACGGATTGCCCCGTCCACACGAAAACGCAAAGACGGCGTTTTCAAATTTATCCACTCTGGGACCCGGTTTAAAAAAATAGCGGTTTCACCTTTCGAAAACGCCGGATCCGTGTGGACGAAACGGCTATCCGATAAAAAAAATTGTGCGTATTCACAAAAACGTGTCTCCGTGTGGACGGGGCCTAAGTGAGTTAATCTGAGCTTTTGGTGCCATAACCTTATTTATGATGATTACAAAAACAACGAAAACCATAACTAGGCTTATTTTATAGGACCATTTTCTTTTCTTTTACTTTATTCATTTTTTTGTTGTGAGGCCAGTGAAAATTTTGGCAGGTCAAGTAAAAATTTGAACCACTGTAGAAACAATCCTTAGCGTTGAACCCTGAGAGGGCGGAGCTTTAACAGCTCAACAACGACAAAGCTGGAGAATCTCACACAGCCAAAATGAGGATTGTCAGTAACGGTGTTCAGCCTTACATTGTTCAAACCGGAGTCGACACTGATGGAGAGACTCAGGAAGAAGTTACAACTTTTAGACGTTTCTGAACGGTTAGTGGATAAATTTATGTAGTTGCTGTGGAGTTGATTCAACTCATCCACTAGCATGTGCCGTCATGTTCATCTTTTGTGTTGAATTGACCCTCGTTTGTGAAGCAGTCCGGCGTAAAATGACGGCATGACAACAACACTCTACTACAACAACTCTTCCTCTTCTCTAAAGCAGCCCAACATGGCCCCGCCCCCTTTATTGCGTGTTCTCGGGGGCGGGGTTATGTAAATTTTAGTGTTAGTGATGTCACCAATACGGGAAGAAGCTCGTTGTAATCCCGTTTGTTGTAGCCCTTAAAAAGCGATTTCTATAAAAGAAAATATCTTCTTTGCATTGAACTTTGAGCGTCGTAACTTTACAGATGTTGTTTATGCTCAAACAGCAACATTACACACTAACTAATGTTAAAAAAGTAAAACACCCCTTTAATGTTGCCTTTCATAATCTATATCAACTTTGCATGGTCCAGTCATTAGTGTTGCTCCATCAGCTGCACACTAAATGGTCCAGGGTGGAAATTAACACTGGAGCAAAATCATGTGGACAGGTCATCACTACACACATCCTCTCCTTCCCCCCCCCCTTAATCCCAGATTGTCCAACTCCTCTTCCCTGCCTGTAATTACACAATATCACCATGCAAGATGCCAACAGATGCACTGTCTAAGACAAGCATTATGGACTTAGAGATGCTTGAGTAATTCGGCCTGCGCAAGGCATGCAGATTATTGAGGAGCGCGTGCAGGTCTGAGGTCGAGCGGCAGAAATGGCCAACAGGTGGTCAGTTTCAGCACGAGACTGAGGGGGATATTATAAGAGCATATGCTGTTAATATCCTTAATTAAATAGTAGTTTTATTATGAAATATTACTCGGTACGCGGTAATTGTTAAAGATAAACGCGCGTAATGGTCGCCACTGGATGTATTTTTAACTCAATTTTTTTTTTTTATTATTGTTTCTACAGTAATTGTTTTAAATGCATTTTTATTGATCTTCAAACGATTATGGTGACTGCTACACCAAATATAACATGTTATAACCCACCATCGTTCCCCACAGAGGTGTTTTGGGTTAAAATGGCAGTGGTTCTGTGGAAGATGGGTGTCGTCTTGAGGTGAAGGACGCTGGTGCGTTTCCCTCTGACTGGTTCTCTGTCTTGCTTCTCAAGTCTTGTTCCAATCAGGGTTCGTGGAAGATTAGGGAGCAATGTTCCAGTAAAGGCGATTTGGACTGTAAACTGTTAGCCTGCTCACTCCGATAATCTCCCTCATTTACCGCACAGCTTGTTAGAGGGGGTCAGCTGGGGGAGTGAGCGGTGTACTGCGCTCTCATCCGACTATCAGCGGTACTGCAAGACAATGGCCCGACTGTGAGGAGATTTATGAACATATCTCTGCACATGTAGCCTATTTTTAATATGTTAATATAAAGAGAGAGAGATAGAGTATGTGCATGCACATAAGTATGCACACAAGGGTCCCCAAAAAGGTTATAAATAAATGTCATTGTATTTTATCAGCTGAATTTTTGTTCTTATGATGAATGTAGGCTAGTTCATCATATTAATGATAGATAGATAGATAGATAGATAGATAGATAGATAGATAGATAGATAGATAGATAGATAGATAGATAGATAGATAGATAGATAGATAGATAGATAGATAGAGGAGCTCCTTTTTTCCTTTTTATATGCAGATTTATGTTCATGGTAGCATCATCAACTCACACCTATTATAATCTTAATAGTATCAAGTGATAATATTCAACGTTAATTTGAAGATCTTTCAGAGCTGAAGAACACAGGATTTTTTTGAAAAATGATGTCCATCGCAATGGACATTAGGTCTTAAAGTCCCCCCTGTAATCAATCATTAAAACTCATCTTTGATCACCAAAATGACATATTTAAACTTTTTTTCCTGTGAAAAATTGTCTTCATGCCTTAAAATAGCTTGAATGTAACTCTACACCCTTGCCTTATTTAATATACGTATCAATGAATATGCAAATTAGCCCCGCCTCCACTTACTCACATGAGCTCAGAGATCCACTCGGTCAACTTACTGAGGTAAACGCTGCACAGTGGTATTACTCTTTACAACGTCAGAAACATACAGTGGTGTAATGTAACTAAGTAATAATACTTCGTTACAGCACTTAAGTATTTTTTGGGAGAATCTGTACTTTACTTGAGTTTTTATATTTCTGTCAACTTTTACTTTTACTCCATTACATTTCCTAAATAAAATGTATACTTTTATTCTGATACATTTTCCCAAAGCATTTGGGATACCTCAAGCGGTTAAAACAATGTGACAAAAACACCAGCTGTTTAATGTCACAATTGTTACCATTCATTTGCATTAGTTTATATCCATTTGTTTGCTGTTATGCATTCGTTATCCAGTGAAGTTGCATATTTAAACTGTTTTCTCATCATGCAGCGACAGAAACATAACAAATCAGAAATTTATTCGATTTCAGTTCTTTTTTTTTCGGCACTGTAACACATATTTTGATTAGACAATCATAAAGTTTTCTAAAATAGAGACAAATAATGTGTAAAAGTATACATATAATAGCCCCATGCTATGACTTTGTGTGTAAAGATGGTCATTTTTAAGCATGACTGTTTGGATTTATATGAACTTTACAATAAGAGTCCATTTGTAACATTAAATAAGGTTAATAAAAGTATTGTTCATCTTTAATTTCAACATTTACATTTTAACATTTTAAAGTTGTATCTTACATTAGTTCTAATGCACTATGAATTAACATGAACGATCAATGTATAATTAATATATTAGTATTTTTTATATATGTAAAAATTACAATAAACATTTAGCCATTTTTTTAATTCAAAGAAACAAAATGTAAGAAAGAGTTAAAACTGAACACAATCTTGCTGCTCAAACTGTGTATAGAATATTTTTTAATAATATTTTTTCTCCTTTTGTATTTTAAATGTACTTATACTTTTACTTTCAATACTTAAGTACGTTTAATATCAAAAAAATCTTTTCGTACTCAAGTACAAAAATTATCACATACTTTAGAACTTTTACTCAAGTAACATTCTAAACAGTGACTTTAACTTCTACCAAAGTCATTTTCTGGTAAGATATCTATAGGTTTACTCAAGTATCGTTTTCGAGTACTTTATACACCACTGGAAACATAACGGTAATTAATATGATTAGCCTTTTGCTTGACTACATTATCAAACAGCTAATAATGTGTTACACAAACCATGTTCCTGTTCTTCATCTCAGAGTCAGACAGCTGCCTTCTAACAATCAGTATCCTTACAAACACTTTGAACAACTCAGAACGTCAGTGGAGAAAGACATATAGTTCATCATAACATTGTAATATACATCATACACCCGCCATATTGCTAAATCAACATGATTTTTCATATCAACAGTAAAATGTACTGGGATAACCTGGCTTCTTTCGAGACTCCTCTGTTAGTTCACTGTTAATGATATGCTAAAGCCCGCCCACACATTGATGTGATTGGTTACAAGGTTGTTTGTGAGGTCAGCGATTTCAAACCACTTTTTTTCACTGCAGTTTTAAGGAGAAAATACTCAGCAGTGGTGTTGACTGATGAATTTGCACATGGTTTGTCTTAAAGCTCATTAAAAACACCACACAGACATATAAACAATATTAAAAACTTGATTTTCACCACAGGGGGTCTTAAATAATTATTAATATTTTTTTTTTTATCTGATTTTATGTCTTCATTACGGAAGAGGATTAGGGCCAAGCAATAATAAAAAAATAAAAAAAACATCTCGAGATTAAAATTGTTAAATTACGAGAAAAAAGTCGAAATAAAATGTTGAAAATAAACTCGTTAAATTACGAGAAAAAAACTCGTTAAATTTCAAGAAAAAAGTCGAGATAAAATGTTGAGAATAAACTCGTTAAATTACGAGAAAAAAACTCGTTAAATTTCAAGAAAAAAGTCGAGATAAAATGTTGAGAATAAAGTCATTAAATTATGAGAAAAAAATCGTTAAATTACGAGAACAAATTTGTTAAATTATGAGAAAAATGTCGTTAAATTTCAAGAAAAAAGTCGAGATAAAATGTTGAGAATAAAGTCATTAAATTACGAGAATAACCTCATTAAATTACGAGAAAAAAGTCGTTAAATTACGAGAACAAATTCGTTAAATTACAAGAATAAATTCCTTAATTTAATGACTTTATTCTCAACTTTTTTCTCGAAATTTAACTACATTTTTCTCATAATTTAATGATTTTGTTCTTAATTTAACGACTTTTTTCTCGTAATTTAATGAATTTATTCTCAACATTTTATCTCGACTTTTTTCTCGAAATTTAACGACTTTATTCTCAACATTTTATCTTAACTTTTTCTTGAAATTTAACGAGTTTTTTCTCGTAATTTAATGAGTTTATTCTCAACATTTTATCTCGACTTTTTTTCTCGAAAATTAACGAGTTTTTTTCTCGAAATGTAACAACTTTAATCTCGAGATGGTTTTATTTTTTTTTTTGGCCCTAATCCTCTTCCGTACTTCATTGTTGTGAACTGTCATTCAGTTTTTCATTTTCATGGTTATTTCCAAATCTTCAGTGCTATAGTTCACATACTGTGTTTGAGCTCATACTGTATGATTAAAATATGACACATTTTTTTGGTGCTTCAGTCTTGATGTCCATTAGTGCACATGAAAAAAATGTAATAAAAAAAATGCTCAAATCTTGTTTTTTAGACTCAAAAAGAAAATATGTTTACGCTCAGTGAAAAAAAAAACGCAGGTCTGAATAGCGCCCTGCCTAGGCAGCCGCAGTGAGTACACTAACTTTTGAGACACAGCCCAGCAGTCCTCCTCTCTCTTCCGTGCCTCTGGCCCTGATTAAACGCTGGAATGTTTGGATATGCTCGTCATATCCGTCATATGCTCTTTCAGGAAGTTATCAATTGAACACATTACACACATACTTTATTTCCCCGCGGCATGTGTCTGGTTCACATACTCTCTGCTGCCGAAGATTATTCCCATAACTAATAATCAGAATGGGACTATCAATGACAGAGTCCTGCACTCTGAAGCGAAGCTGAGTGTGTGTCAGGCTGAAGTTTGGCGAGATGCGGCTCTACGGTCTCCTGCTACTCTCTCTTTCCTTCTGGACGTCTCATGCAGTGTTCAAAATACCTTTAAAGATATTTGCTGGGAACTTCAACGCGTCTGCACAGCTGGACCTCCGGCCTCTGAGACGGGATGAAGGCGCCGCGGAGAGCGGACTGTCCCTGGCTTCAGATCCGGCCGGGATTGTCAACTTTCTGGACATGATCGATAATTTAAAAGGAGACTCTGGCAGGGGGTATTACATGCAGATGGTCATTGGGACTCCTGGACAAACGGTATGCACACACATGTTGAAATCATAATGTTTTCCTTCATACTTGAAGTAGCTAGTACAGTTACAAAACTTTCCCAAAACCCTGCGGCATCTGTAAACTTTTACTAGATTCGCCATTAATTGTTGATCGCAGCCTCTTTAAAAGTATTACTCGAAAGTATGTGGACATTTAAGTCTCAAGAACAACTGAATGTCATTGAATTAGTTAACCCAACCATTAGTTGTTTGAAAGAAAGCTACACTAGCACACTTTAAAAAGTTTCACAACAAAAAGTTTCACAACATTTTACATATTCTGTTCAAAAAGTGTTTAGACACTTTCTGTTTGTCAAACACTAGTGTAAAATACACTCTAACCGCCGGGTTTTAACATTTTTAACCCAACTTGGGTTGTTTTTAACCCAGTGGTTGGGTTAAATGTTTGCCTAACATGCCGGACAGTTTTATTTAACCCAACTATTGTTTAAAAATGACTATATGTCTGGCTTAAAATGAACACAAAATTCATTTATTAAACACATTAATAAATGTTAATTTTCATCATATTTTGGGTTCATTATAAGCAAGCAATACAGTCATTTTTAAACAATAGTTGAGTTAAATAAAACTATCCAGCAGGTTGAGCAAACATTTAACCCAACTTGGGTTATTTTTTAACCCAGCACTTTTTAGAGTACAATTAAACAATAAACATTTATTAAAATGCTTATTAATAATTGTTCACCTTTTGATTATTATTGTTGCCTCTAGTAATTATGTGTCTGATTTTTAATTTCCAACCTATTTTGGGTTCATTTTAAGCCAGACATATAGTCATTTTTAAACAATAGTTGAGTTTAATAAAACTGTCTAGCATGATGGGCAAACATTTAACCCAACCACTGGGTTTGTCCATTTTCAACCCAATTTGTTTTGTTTTTAACCCTGCATTTTTTTAGAGTGAAGTTGTGATGTGGTTACTATCCTAAGACCTGTGTGAATTTGAGAGGAAATTACATCATGCATCCATTTAAAAACAGCTTTGGACCTGTTAGAAGACAGTGCAAACGAAAAGCTGAAGAAAGCAAAGTTACAGTATTTCTGAGAAAATCACTAATCTAATGAAATGACGTTCAGATATTTGTAGGCCACTATACTACATGTGTACATTCAACAGTTTGCCCTCCACAGTCTTGTTCAAAACTGATCTCTGATCAGCTCTTACCGTGCTTCAAAAACATGAGGTTAGATGGGTCCTACAGGCCAGGCTGATCTCAGAGCAGTGTTTCAGCCGTTAAGAGCAAATCAGTTCAAGAAGCATGTGATGTGAAAGTCTCTATGAGATGCCTTGGGCGCAGGAGGGAGACCAAAGAGCCCTTGATCTTTGTGCTGAGAATATGTAAGAGCCAGCTCACATGGGTTCACATGACAGCGGGCCCCTCCATGAGAGCAGCTGACTCAGATTAGGGCCTGAAGCTGATGTGTGTGTCCACTTGTCTGTACAGGCTTTATGGCCAGTTGTCTGTTTCTCTTTCTTATCAAATATTGCTGCAAATCTCCAAGTGTTTGATTAATATTACATGTGTAGATGGTAGAAGGTTTTACGTGGATCTTATTGATCGGACTGAGCCTCTCACAGCCTCGTTTTCTAACCTGATTATTCAGTACATTTGATTCTTTGCTAAATGATAATGTATTTTGAAATGTGAAAACCGGCCAAAATTTGGATAGTAATGTGATTCATTTGTTTCGATATGATTCATAATTAAAGCATACACACGTAAATGGAGCGACAACTGCATGGATCTGTTCCAGAAATGAGCAGAATGATCGGCACAACTAAAAGTAAAGTACTGTGCTTTGGACTAAAATTAACACTTACATGAGACATTGATTGTTGTAGTGATTTATAATCAGTAACTAGATTTCTACATTATCTGATGCAAATGTGAACAGAAATTAGAATAAAAATTCTAGTTTCTAGATATGCCGCTAGTTAAGTTACATACTTCAAGGGTTAGTTCACCCAAAAATGAAAATTCAGTCATTAATTACTCACCCTCATGTCGTTCCACACCCGTAAGACCTTCGTTCATCTTCAGAACACAAATTAAGATATTTTTGATGAAATCCGATGGCTTCGTGAGGCCTGCATAGCCTAGGGTGACCATATGTGCCATTTTCCCAGGACGCGTCCTGTCCGGGATTTCTAAATTGCCTAAAATGGCTTGAGCCCTTGCCTCCTTAATCGTGAAAGTGGTCATATCGATGTGCCCCCTGAACGCAATTTCTGTGCAAGCCACTGTTCTTACTGACAGTCTTCATGCAATGCATTAAAATGTTGTCGTATTTGCAATGATTTGACCGTTCTCTGTAGACCGATTGGTCGATTATGTATAATGCACGCTATTGGTAAAATAATTTTTTAATCATTACCTTCCGCAAATATGAAAACAAAACCAAAACTACATTTTATGCAACTTAGAAATCCTGGACAGGACGTGTCCTGGGAAAATGGCACATATGGTCACCCTAGTATAGCCAGCAATGACATTTCCTCTCTCAAGATCCATAAAGGTACTAAAAACATATTTAAATCAGTTCATGTGAGTACAGTGGTTCAATATTAATATTATAAAGCGACGAGAATATTTTTGGTGCGCCAAAAAAAACAAAATAACAACTTATAGTGATGGCCGATTTCAAAACAGCGTTATGAATTAGCGTTATGAATCAGTGTGTCGAATCAGCTGTTCGGAGCGCCAAAGTCAATCATGATTCGACACAAAAGATTCATAACGCTCCGAAGCTTCCTGAAGCAGTGTTTTGAAATCGAAATTTGAATTTTTTTTTTTGGCGCTCCAAAAATATTCTCATCACTTTATAATATTAATATTGAACCACTGTACTCACATGAACTGATTTAAATATGTTTTTAGTACATTAATGGATCTTGAGAGAGCAAATGTCATTGCTAGCTATGCAGGCCTCACTGAGCCATCGGATTTCAACAAAAATATCTTAATTTGTGCTCTGAAGATTAATGAAGGTCTTACAGGTGTGGAACGGCATGAGGGTGAGTAATTAATGACAGTATTTTAATTTTTGGGTGAACTAACCCTTTAAGCTATAATCATTATTTTAAAAAAAACATATTAAACATTTTAAAATGTATTTTTTAAGGTAGTAAAGTGTTTTTAAAATATCACAAATTATTAATTCAGAAATATCATTACTAGGTGTGTGATGAGATCTCGCAAGATTAAAATGTGATGAGATTTCTCGTCGAGGTGAAAAGCTGTCTCGAGATATTGCCATTACATTTACATTACACCTCCACTGATGTTTTGCTTTTTATAGAAATAAAAAAACAACTAAATTTTATTCTAACAGTCGCTTCAATAGAAGTTACACTAAATGACATTTTGCATATTTCATGTTATATAGTTCAATTATTATTTTGAGAAGAGAATTATTGACCTTTTTTTTGTCTGCTTGTTGGTCGACTTTGATTTGGCATTTTTCAAATATTAACACGCAAACACAGTTTGGTTAAAATATTTTTCATGAAATAATAATGAAAGATAATGCAAAAAAACAATTTTTCATGTTATCATGATGCCCTCCAAAAATATCAAAATATATTTTGATTTAGGTTTGTCGAAATCCCTAAGAATAAAGAGTTCAACCACAACACCACTACTTAAATTATTTTTAAAAACTGATGCATCAAATGTTCATCGTCATGCAGAAGCATTTTTACATCCCTACTATAACCGTAATTGCATTCCACTCCCTTTAGAAAATCAGGCTTGCCTGTAAGTGATCATGAATCCTTCACATAGCGTGTCTCTCTGGAAATATTGTAATGAAATCTCCGGTGTCATTGAACATCATGTTTATTCTCTCATCTCATCACAAACGAGTGAGTAAGGTGAACTGCGAGAGGCCAGGATCTTCCCGCATCCTCTGCGAATATGTAATTAAGGGTACTCATGTTAATTGAGGCGCTCTTTCTAAACGAGCCACTAATTGCGGAATCTGTCGTATGTGCGGAGGCGTCGGACTGGAGTGGCTCACATCTGCTAATTGGTACAAACAGGTAGCAGATGCGTTCCCAGTGACAGAGCGCCTGCCAATTAGCTAAGCCACCTCGATAGGGGTGATTAGATCCCGCTTCAGCAGTAGAGGAGCCATGGGAGCGAAGAGAGGAGGAGTGCAGGGAACGGAAAGCGCAGGGAAGGGGCCGGATTCCTGGAACCAGCCGGAGTATGTGTGTGCCAGCCAGGGCCCTGCTGCGGACAGACTTCATGTTTACTGAAAGAAGCCGGTAGTCATGACTGAAGCATGGCTGGACAGTAGCCAAAGTGAGGAACTTGTCCTTAATGTATCCTCCAGAATTATTAGTGGCAAGGCCAGCACCGCTGTTACTACTGAATGTGGTCTTTTATTATATTTGTTGTTTCCCATCTCCACAGAAGAATGTGATTGTGACCGAGGAGGAGGCACGTGATTGAAACGGTTGAACTTTGTGCTGTTTGCCTGAAAATGTGTCCTTAATAATCGTCTTGAGTTAAAGCCGGCAAGGAATGAGGAATTAGACACAATAATGATCAGGTTTCTGCTTACTTAGAAAGGTCTAGTAAAACAATGTGACGATTGAATTTCTTTCACACCCTGCACAAACAGAAGCTGTGCTCGGAAAAACAAACACATTCTATTTCTGAAATACTTTACGAAGCAGATACAGATGCTTGTTCTTATAAGTTTACTTACTCGTGTGAATAACCATGATACAGTATTTAGGGTAAGATGGGGAAAGATGCCCCTCTTACAGTGCTCATCAAATTTATTAGACCAACAAATAACCAAAAAACTTTATTCACTTATAGGGATTAGTGTCAAAAGCGTGACATTTTTAACATTTAAATACCGACTTGGTGTGACGCTTTGAGCGTTGTTGAGCAGATTTGTGAAAACCTCTGATTGGCCGTTGTGTTCACGCGCTCTCTGTGATTTGCTACAATGATCAACATTTCAAAAACATGCTGTAAATAGACGTCACATCAGTGAAGCTCTTCAGCAAGCACTTTGACAGATACACACGGGAGCGTTCGAAAGCAGGCATCTATCAGCAGACTGCTTTCAAATGCTCCTGCTCCCACTTTCAAAATGCTTTCAAATTCAAACGCTCCCGTGTGTTGATCATTGTAGCCAATCACAGACATATCTGTTGAAGGTGCCGTAGAACGTGTTTTCAAAAGATGTAATATAAGTCTAAAGTGTCCCCTGAATGTGTCTGTGAAGTTTCAGCTCAAAATACCCCAAAGATTTTTTTGTATTAATTTTTTTTTTAGCTGCCTATTTTGGGGCATCATTAAATATGCGCCGATTCAGTGCGTGGCCCCTTTAAATTCTCGTGCTCCCCGCCCCCAGAGCTTGCGACTGCCTTAAACAGCATAAACAAAGTTCACACAGCTAATATAACCCTCAAAATGGATCTTTACAAAGTGTTCGTCATGCAGCATGTCTAATCGCGTAAGTACAGTGTTTATTTGGATATTTACATTTGATTCTGAATGAGTTTGATAGTGCTCCGTGGCTAAAGCTAACATTACACACTGTTGGAGAGATTTATAAAGAATGAAGTTGTGTTTATGAATTATACAGACTGCAAGTGTTGAAAATAGTGACGGCTCTTGTCTCCGTGAAAACGATGGTAACTTTAACCACATTTAACAGTACATTAGCAACATGCTAACGAAACATTTAGAAAGACAATTTACAAATATCACTAAAAATATCATGTTATCATGGATCATGTCAGTTATTATCGCTCCATCTGCCATTTTTCGCTGTTGTTCTTGCTTGCTTACCTAGTCTGATGATTCAGCTGTGCACAGATCTGGACGTTAATACTGGCTGCCCTTGTCTAATGCCTTGAACATGAGCTGGCATATGCAAATATTGGGGGCGTACATATTAATGAGCCCGACTGTTACGTAACAGTCAGTGTTATGTTGAGATTCGCCTGTTCTTCGGAGGTCTTTTAAACAAATGAGATTTATATAAGAAGGAGGAAACAATGGAGTTTGAAACTCACTGTATGTCATTTCCATGTACTGAACTCTTGTTATTTAACTATGCCAAGGTAAATTCAATTTTTAATTCTAGGGCACCTTTGATGCTTTTAAAACTTCGATACCAAGTCGGTACTTTGACAACAGTAAATAACCAAAAAACCCCTGATATATTTTTTATTTTGAATTCCCTCCTTTGGCCTTGGTAACAGTTTGCATTCTTGCTGGCATAGTTTTTGTGTACTTTCCCACAGTCTCTGTTGTTACTGACTTCCAAAGTTGTTAGTAGTTGTTCCCAAAGACTTGTGCAATCTATCTTCGAATCCATTAAATCCCAACAATAATTATATTTTATAGCATTAGAAACATTACTGTGACTAAAGAGCTTAAACACACTGCTGTGGATTAACAGAAACATAAAAAAAGATTCTGGTAATCACCAATAGTTTAGGGCAGCTGTGGCACAAACCTTACACTGGGTGGTGGTCGAATAAATTTAAACGCTATCCACCTATTTTTATGCACATTTTTGGGATATCGCCCAAAAAAAAAAAAAAAAAAAAAACACTGGATGGAATCACCAAGATGCGGATAAATTCTAGAAATGCGTATAAAAAATTGAGCTCACTGTATAAAGCCACAATATCAACTTTATCAATGCAGTGTTTAATTACTTAAAAAATAGGCCTACAATGTTTTTTTTTTTTTTTTAATTTCCTGAAAAGTAGTAGTTTTGAGGTTTCCAACCAACACTAATATGTCGTGGGCTTTGAGGGGGCCCAAATATTTATTTTGCCTATGTCACAATATGAGGTAAATCTAGACCTGGTTATGCAGTGTGCATAGTGTGGAAATTTCCTGTTACTGTATGCATAGTATAACTGGATTATTAGTATAACTCATTATTTGCTCTGATTGCAAAGAGTTAAGATATTTTATGCAAAGTAGGAACAAGTCGAACACACCTAATGTTTGATTTTTTTATATTTTTTTTGCATACTATGTATTACTATCTAAACGCAGTAGACACTTGGCAGTAAGCAGTACGATAGCATTCCACTCAAACATAGCCGGGGCCTTTCACCCTCCCTTTTTCTCCTCCTTAGAATAGATATAAAAATCATTACTTAATAACAACTCAAGATTTTCCATAATGTTTAATTCAAACACGGCATTAAAATGCATTCATAGGTTTAAGAGTTTAAGTGTTTTTAAATGAAGCTGTTAGGATCAGTGCAGTGGAGCAGATCTGTGTGTATATTATGATGGCGTTAACGATGAGGAATGCCCATAATGGCCTCTTTGGCAACTGGGTGAGATGGCACAGCTCTGTTATCTCATTAGTTCCCCCTCGTTGAACCAGCGCTCCAACAACATTATTCCAACTGCCGTGACCGCCTCGCAAGCGCCTGGCAAACAGAAACATATGTGTGGAGAGGCTAAATTGGAGGGCTCTGTGCCAGCAGGGTTTGATGCTTTTTAGATGGTTGATATTTAAGCCTAAAAATATATATTTGATATAAACCAAAACAATACAATATAGTTGTTTGTACATAAAAATGTATCCCCCCCTCACTCAACAGTAATCAATGCTACTTCACCAATAGACCATATAAAATATCCTAAATACCTGAACTGGAGCACGTCACAAAAATGAAACGAAACTGGTGTATACTTGCCCCAGTCACGATAAGAAATAAGTTTAAATGAACCAATTCAAATTGAAATCAAAGATTCTCTGATTATGTAATCCATATGAAACCAACAAGAGGTACAGAGATAATCAATCTGCTCAAACGGAGATGTTTGTTATGTGTATGAGCGCTTCCCAATGAGGAAAGGACAAGGCATTAATACATAATTAAATGTAAATCGCTCTGAATTACAGCGTAAAATTGGGGTAAAATATTCCTTTGTCGAAATGTTCCGATATTGTTTCATTAAAGTTCATAATTATTCTTTGAACGTTACTTTAACAGCTGAATGAAATAACACCCCCATTCTATTAAAAATAAATAAAAAAGGAATCATCCCAGACTCATTTCTCATCTAGTCTACTAAAATCAAACGTTATTGTTTGAAAACCATTCTGATTTATAATATGATATACATCTGATTTATAAGTTTATGCATATATATATATATATATATATATATATATATATATATATATATATATATATATATATATATATATATATATATATATATATATATATATATATATATATATATATATATTATCAGATACTCTTATAATGTTAATTCTGATCAACTGCTGAAATGTTTTGTACTTGGTGACATCAGTTCAATTTCATTTTCTTTTTTAGGATTATCAATTAATTAAAACTTTGATCAAATTAATTGTGTGATTATACTAATTAATCAAACTAATAATTATTGCCTTGTATCAATATTTGCTGAGAAAGGCTCCCAAATGAAGATAATTCAAAGACACTGCATTATTGTGGCTAACTACTAAGATTTATATACAATGGACCTCCTACTGTAAAAAAAGTCTACACACCCCTGATAAAACCCCTGGTTTTTGTAATGTAAAAAAAAGAAAACTAAGATAAAACTTATCAGAACTTTTGCACCTTAAATGTGAAGATTACAACCTATGCAAAGCCACTGAAAACCAGTCACACATTTCAGAGAAAAAAAAAAGATAAAACCTTAAAATAGCCTAACTGCATAAGTGTGCAAATCCTTTAGTAAATTAGTTTTGTGGCTGTTTTCAGAATTAACTAATCAAGCTCCTGTGAAAGTACTCACCTGTTTTCACCTGAACTGACTCTAACTCAAAATAAACCACAGCTGTTATATTTTTCTGACATCTTCTTGGTTGTATGGGCAATAAAGAGCATAGGAAGCATCAATGGGATCTCATTGTTGAAAGGTATCGCTCAGGTGAGGCATTTGATATACCATGAAACACAATCAGTCAGCAACAAATGCAGAAAGTATGACACAACAGTGATTATCAAGAACAGGGTGTCCCTCTAAATCTGATGAGAAGACAAAGAGAACACTGGTCAGAGAGGCTGTCAAGAGCCCTACAGCAACGTTACAAGAGTTACAGCTCTTTCTGGCTAGTACTGGTTGCACTTTACATGTGACAACTATCTCTGTATTCTCTCCAAACCCTGCTAAACTTTGCAAAAATATATATCCACTTTCCCAAAACAATGTGGAAAAATTATTTTCTGGGCTTTAGTGAAGGTGGAGGGAATCATTTGATTTTGGCACAGAACCTTCTGGCATCTGGTAGAAAACTGTAAATGAAGAGAACTTTGATCTTTCAGCATCACAGTGATCCAAAATACATCTGAATCAACAAAAGTATGGCTTCAGCAAAGATTAATGTTGTGGGATAGCCCAGCCAGAGCCCAGACCTGAATCCTATAGAAAATCTGTGGGGGAACCTGAATAGATGGCCTCACAATTTAACAGATCTGGAGCATTTTTGCAAAGAAGAGTGGGAAAATCTGATAGACTCCTATCCAAACTGATTGAGTGCTGTAATAAAGTCAAAGGGTGCTTCAACTAAGTATGAGTTCATGGGTGTGTACACTTATGCAGTTAGTTATTCCAAGTTTTTAATTGTAAATGTATTTTTTATCTAAAATGTGTCACTTTGGTTTTCAGTTTTCTAATTTTCATATTAAACACACAATTTTTGATATGATTTATGTTAGGGGTGTGGTTTATGATTTATGTTAGGGGTGAGGGGTGTGTAGACTTTTTATATCCACTGTAGATGTGCAAAAAGTGGCTTTATATTGTTTTATTTACATCTAATTAATGGGTTTGGTTATTTCAGTCATTTCTCTGAGGACAAATCTTAATGCTACGCCATACAGTGGTATTCTAGAGAACTGTGTGCCTTCCACTGTGTTGCAACTGCTTGAGAAGGGCCTTTTTTTCATTCCAGCATGGCAATAATCCTGTGAACCACCCACAGGAATCATATTCCTAGGAAAGTAGTCCTACTACAAAAACAAACTTTACAGCTCAACAGTTCTTAACAAAAGAAGAACTAGACATTTCTGCTTAACAAAAAAACCTTCTAGCACTTGCCTCCTAGACTTACATTAAAGTACATTACAGTTAATGTGTTTTTTGTTGTTTTTTTACTTATACGTTTACTTTTATGCATTTTGGCAGACACATTTATCCAAAGTGACTTGCACTGCATTCAAGATAAACATTTACATTTGATCAGTTCTTTACTAGCTGGGTGATGATGTTTATTTTCTATGGAAATCAAGAGCATGTCACAGATGATCATCTGAAATGCCACTATTACCAAGTAATGAATAAAAAAAATGAGTGACGGTAATAAACATCATTGTGTTCTGTCTTTGCAGCTGAACATCCTGGTTGATACTGGAAGCAGCAACTTTGCTGTAGCTGCAGCAGCACATCCTTACATCACACACTACTATAACAGAGCACTGTAAGATCACATCCCTACATCACACTATAACAGAGCACTGTAAGATCACATCCCTACATCACACTACTATAACAGAGCACTGTAAGATCACATCCCTACATCACACTACTGTAACAGAACACTGTAAGATCACATCCCTACATCACACTACTATAACAGAGCACTGTAAGATCACATCCCTACATCACACTATAACAGAGCACTGTAAGATCACATCCCTACATCACACACTGCTATAACAGAACACTGTAAGATCACATCCCTACATCACACTACTGTAACAGAGCACTGTAAGATCACATCCCTACATCACACTACTGTAACAGAGCACTGTAAGATCACATCCCTACATCACACTACTGTAACAGAACACTGTAAGATCACATCCCTACATCACACTACTATAACAGAGCACTGTAAGATCACATCCCTACATCACACTATAACAGAGCACTGTAAGATCACATCCCTACATCACACTATAACAGAGCACTGTAAGATCACATCCCTACATCACACTACTGTAACAGAGCACTGTAAGATCACATCCCTACATCACACTATAACAGAGCACTGTAAGATCACATCCCTACATCACACACTGCTATAACAGAACACTGTAAGATCACATCCCTACATCACACTACTGTAACAGAGCACTGTAAGATCACATCCCTACATCACACTACTGTAACAGAGCACTGTAAGATCACATCCCTACATCACACTACTGTAACAGAGCACTGTAAGATCACATCCCTACATCACACTATAACAGAGCACTGTAAGATCACATCCCTACATCACACACTACTATAACAGTGCACTGTAAGATCACATCCCTACATCACACACTCCTACAACAGAGCACTGTAAGATCACATCCCTACATCACACACTGCTATAACAGAACACTGTAAGATCACATCCCTACATCACACTACTGTAACAGAACACTGTAAGATCACATCCCTACATCACACTACTATAACAGAGCACTGTAAGATCACATCCCTACATCACACTATAACAGAGCACTGTAAGATCACATCCCTACATCACACTATAACAGAGCACTGTAAGATCACATCCCTACATCACACTACTGTAACAGAGCACTGTAAGATCACATCCCTACATCACACTATAACAGAGCACTGTAAGATCACATCCCTACATCACACACTGCTATAACAGAACACTGTAAGATCACATCCCTACATCACACTACTGTAACAGAGCACTGTAAGATCACATCCCTACATCACACTACTGTAACAGAGCACTGTAAGATCACATCCCTACATCACACTACTGTAACAGAGCACTGTAAGATCACATCCCTACATCACACACTACTATAACAGTGCACTGTAAGATCACATCCTTACATCACACACTACTATAACAGAGCACTGTAAGATCACATCCCTACATCATACTATAACAGAGCACTGTAAGATCACATCCCTACATCACACTACTATAACAGAGCACTGTAAGATCACATCCCTACATCACACTACTGTAACAGAACACTGTAAGATCACATCCCTACATCACACTACTATAACAGAGCACTGTAAGATCACATCCCTACATCACACTATAACAGAGCACTGTAAGATCACATCCCTACATCACACTATAACAGAGCACTGTAAGATCACATCCCTACATCACACTACTGTAACAGAGCACTGTAAGATCACATCCCTACATCACACTATAACAGAGCACTGTAAGATCACATCCCTACATCACACTATAACAGAGCACTGTAAGATCACATCCCTACATCACACACTGCTATAACAGAACACTGTAAGATCACATCCCTACATCACACTACTGTAACAGAGCACTGTAAGATCACATCCCTACATCACACTACTGTAACAGAGCACTGTAAGATCACATCCCTACATCACACTACTGTAACAGAGCACTGTAAGATCACATCCCTACATCACACTATAACAGAGCACTGTAAGATCACATCCCTACATCACACACTACTATAACAGTGCACTGTAAGATCACATCCCTACATCACACACTCCTACAACAGAGCACTGTAAGATCACATCCCTACATCACACACTGCTATAACAGAACACTGTAAGATCACATCCCTACATCACACTACTGTAACAGAACACTGTAAGATCACATCCCTACATCACACTACTATAACAGAGCACTGTAAGATCACATCCCTACATCACACTATAACAGAGCACTGTAAGATCACATCCCTACATCACACTATAACAGAGCACTGTAAGATCACATCCCTACATCACACTACTGTAACAGAGCACTGTAAGATCACATCCCTACATCACACTATAACAGAGCACTGTAAGATCACATCCCTACATCACACACTGCTATAACAGAACACTGTAAGATCACATCCCTACATCACACTACTGTAACAGAGCACTGTAAGATCACATCCCTACATCACACTACTGTAACAGAGCACTGTAAGATCACATCCCTACATCACACACTACTATAACAGAGCACTGTAAGATCACATACCTACATCACACACTACTATAACAGAGCACTGTAAGATCACATCCCTACATCACACACTCCTACAACAGAGCACTGTAAGATCACATCCCTACATCACACACTGCTATAACAGAACACTGTAAGATCACATCCCTACATCACACACTGCTATAACAGAACACTGTAAGATCACATCCCTACATCACACACTGCTATAACAGAACACTGTAAGATCACATCCCTACATCACACACTCCTACAACAGAGCACTGTAAGATCACATCCCTACATCACACACTCCTACAACAGAGCACTGTAAGATCACATCCCTACATCACACACTCCTACAACAGAGCACTGTAAGATCACATCCCTACATCACACACTCCTACAACAGAGCACTGTAAGATCACATCCCTACATCACACACTCCTACAACAGTGCACTGTAAGATCACATCCCTACATCACACACTCCTACAACAGTGCACTGTAAGATCACATCCCTACATCACACACTCCTACAACAGAGCACTGTAAGATCACATCCCTACATCACACACTGCTATAACAGAACACTGTAAGATCACATCCCTACATCACACACTCCTACAACAGAGCACTGTAAGATCACATCCCTACATCACACACTCCTACAACAGAGCACTGTAAGATCACATCCCTACATCACACACTGCTATAACAGAACACTGTAAGATCACATCCCTACATCACACTACTATAACAACACTGTAAGATCACATCCCTACATCACACACTCCTACAACAGAGCACTGTAAGATCACATCCCTACATCACACACTGCTATAACAGAACACTGTAAGATCACATCCCTACATCACACACTCCTACAACAGAGCACTGTAAGATCACATCCCTACATCACACACTCCTACAACAGAGCACTGTAAGATCACATCCCTACATCACACACTGCTATAACAGAACACTGTAAGATCACATCCCTACATCACACTACTATAACAACACTGTAAGATCACATCCCTACATCACACTATAACAGAGCACTGTAAGATCACATCCCTACATCACACACTCCTATAACAGAGCACTGTAAGATCACATCCCTACATCACACACTGCTATAACAGAACACTGTAAGATCACATCCCTACATCACACACTGCTATAACAGAACACTGTAAGATCACATCCCTACATCACACACTGCTATAACAGAATACTGTAAGATCACATCCCTACATCACACTATAACAGAGCACTGTAAGATCACATCCCTACATCAGACTGCTATAACAGAATACTGTAAGATCACATCCCTACATCACAGACTGCTATAACAGAATACTGTAAGATCACATCCCTACATCACACACTGCTATAACAGAATACTGTAAGATCACATCCCTACATCACACACACTCCTACAACAGAGCACTGTAAGATCACATCCCTACATCACACACTGCTATAACAGAACACTGTAAGATCACATCCCTACATCAGACTGCTATAACAGAATACTGTAAGATCACATCCCTACATCACACACTGCTATAACAGAACACTGTAAGATCACATCCCTACATCACAGACTGCTATAACAGAATACTGTAAGATCACATCCCTACATCACACTATAACAGAGCACTGTAAGATCACATCCCTACATCACACACACTCCTACAACAGAGCACTGTAAGATCACATCCCTACATCACACACTGCTATAACAGAACACTGTAAGATCACATCCCTATATCACACTACTATAACAGAACACTGTAAGATCACATCCCTACATCACACACTACTATAACAGAACACTGTAAGATCACATCCCTACATCACACACTGCTATAACAGAACACTGTAAGATCACATTCCTACATCACACTACTATAACAGAACACTGTAACATCACATCCCTACATCACACACTACTATAACAGAGCACTGTAAGATCACATCCCTACATCACACACTGCTATAACAGAACACTGTAAGATCACATTCCTACATCACACTACTATAACAGAACACTGTAACATCACATCCCTACATCACACACTGCTATAACAGAACACTGTAAGATCACATCCCTATATCACACTACTATAACAGAATACTGTAAGATCACACCCCTACATCACACTATAACAGAGCACTGTAAGATCACATCCCTACATCACACACTACTATAACAGTGCACTGTAAGATCACATCCCTACATCACACACTCCTACAACAGAGCACTGTAAGATCACATCCCTACATCACACACTGCTATAACAGAACACTGTAAGATCACATCCCTACATCACACACTCCTACAACAGAGCACTGTAAGATCACATCCCTACATCACACACTCCTACAACAGAGCACTGTAAGATCACATCCCTACATCACACACTGCTATAACAGAACACTGTAAGATCACATCCCTACATCACACACTCCTACAACAGAGCACTGTAGGATCACATCCCTACATCACACACTCCTACAACAGAGCACTGTAAGATCACATCCCTACATCACACACTGCTATAACAGAACACTGTAAGATCACATCCCTACATCACACTACTATAACAACACTGTAACATCACATCCCTACATCACACACTGCTATAACAGAACACTGTAAGATCACATCCCTATATCACACTACTATAACAGAATACTGTAAGATCACATCCCTACATCACACACTCCTATAACAGAACACTGTAAGATCACATCCCTACATCACACACTCCTACAACAGAGCACTGTAAGATCACATCCCTACATCACACACTGCTATAACAGAACACTGTAAGATCACATCCCTACATCACACACTGCTATAACAGAACACTGTAAGATTACATCCCTACATCACACACTACTATAACAGAATACTGTAAGATCACATCCCTATATCACACTACTATAACAGAATACTGTAAGATCATATCCCTATATCACACTACTATAACAGAGCACTGTAAAATCACATCCCTACATCACACACTGCTATAACAGAACACTGTAAGATCACATCCCTATATCACACTACTATAACATAACACTGTAAGATCACATCCCTACATCACACACTACTATAACAGAGCACTGTAAGATCACATCCCTATATCACACTACTATAACATAACACTGTAAGATCACATCCCTACATCACACACTACTATAACAGAGCACTGTAAGATCACATCCCTATATCACACTACTATAACATAACACTGTAAGATCACATCCCTACATCACACACTACTATAACAGAGCACTGTAAGATCACATCCCTACATCACACACTGATATAACAGAACACTGTAAGATCACATCCCTATATCACACTACTATAACAGAATACTGTAAGATCACATCCCTATATCACACTACTATAACAGAATACTGTAAGATCACATCCCTATATCACACTACTATAACAGAATACTGTAAGATCACATCCCTATATCACACTACTATAACAGAGCACTGTAAGATCACATCCCTATATCACACTACTATAACAGAACACTGTAAGATCACATCCCTATATCACACTACTATAACAGAGCACTGTAAGATCACATCCCTATATCACACTACTATAACAGAATACTGTAAGATCACATCCCTACATCACACACTGCTATAACAGAACACTGTAAGATCACATCCCTATATCACACTACTATAACAGAATACTGTAAGATCACATCCCTATATCACACTACTATAACAGAACACTGTAAGATCACATCCCTATATCACACTACTATAACAGAATACTGTAAGATCACATCCCTATATCACACTACTATAACAGAATACTGTAAGATCACATCCCTACATCACACACTGCTATAACAGAACACTGTAAGATCACATCCCTATATCACACTACTATAACAGAATACTGTAAGATCACATCCCTATATCACACTACTATAACAACACTGTAAGATCACATCCCTATATCACAGACTACTATAACAGAACACTGTAAGATCACATCCCTATATCACACTACTATAACAGAATACTGTAAGATCACATCCCTATATCACACTACTATAACAACACTGTAAGATCACATCCCTACATCACACACTACTATAACAGAGCACTGTAAGATCACATCCCTATATCACACTACTATAACAGAATACTGTAAGATCACATCCCTACATCACACACTGCTATAACAGAACACTGTAAGATCACATCCCTATATCACACTACTATAACAGAATACTGTAAGATCACATCCCTATATCACACTACTATAACAGAACACTGTAAGATCACATCCCTATATCACACTACTATAACAGAACACTGTAAGATCACATCCCTATATCACACTACTATAACAGAATACTGTAAGATCAAAACACACCTCACAACTACATCACACTGTGCATACAGACAAAGTGGTTACACTTTATTTTACAATGGTTATTTGACAGTATTTTACACCCGTAGTTACATTGTAATTACTCAAATAAATGCTGAGTACTATTAACTACATGTACTTACCATTGAGTTACAGTTAGGGTTAGGGTTTGGTTTAGGGTTACTTACTTATTATGCATAATTTACTGTTATTATTATAGTAAGTACATGTAGTAACATGTTACGGACAAAACGTACATTAATTAATTCCAGTTTTTTAATGTATGTCAGTGATATATGTTTGTAAGTTCAGCAGTGCATTAGTGATGTGATCATGTTATGATGGTTTGCTCAGTTCTAGTACATATCAGAGCACTGGGAGAGCAGTTGCAGTAAAATACACACAGGGAGAATGGGACGGAGAACTGGGAACTGACCACATCACCATTCCTCAAGGGCCCAGTGGTACCATCACCATCAACATAGCTGCAATCCTCACCTCAGAAGGCTTCTTCCTGCCTGGAATCAATTGGCAGGGAATTCTTGGACTTGCATATCCTCTACTGGCTCGGGTAAGTCACATGATGGTGTGTTACACAAGTGTTTTGTTGAGAAAAGGTGTGTTATGTTAGGGATGGTTGCAAATGTTTGATTTAGCTCAGCTATGGTTGCCATATAATAAGTTAAATTATGTTGTCACAAAGGTGTGGCTCAGATCATCAAACATCAGTGGTGTTTTGAGTTTGATAATGGTCTAGTGAACACAACAATTAGGTAGGTGTATATTTGCTGTTAAGTGGCATTTTTCCAGATAATAATTGTAAATAGTTTGTTTTAAAGCACCAAATAGTACCATGCTAGTAACAGGTTTTTTGACATACAGGTACCTTGGTATTCTTTGAAGGACCATACAAAAACGGTGGTAAATGATTATGGTTATTAAGTGCCATGGTGTGTACCAATGGCAGATGCTATAATCAAATGCTTCTAATATCATCCCTATACCATAGTATCAAACTTTTTTCAGTATTTGCCCGCTGGAGTTTACTTTTCAATTACATTTTTTACTATTTTCAGAGCATATTTTTGTCCTTGTCATCTATTTTTGTCAGTTAATTCTAAATACTAAACACAAATACTAATTTGTATTTAGACTATTAGTATTATATGATCTGAAAATATTAAGAGCTTCCTTAAATAGGATGCATTTGTCTTTTTCTCCTCTCAGCCCGACCCATCCGTGGAGCCCTTCTTCAACTCTGTTGTGCGGCAGACTGGCATTCCAGATGTGTTTTCTCTCCAGATGTGTGGAGCAGGGGTCTCTGCCAGCACTACAGCTGACCCAGCAGGTGGAAGCCTGGTGTGTACCGAACATCAAGCAGTCTTACAATGGACTGCAAAAATATACGCCTAATCCAAATTAGTATAAAACTAATCCAACTACTTGGAGTGAATTGCTACCATGTGTACCTCAATTTGTTCATGTTAACATGAAAACTATTCAATTTTCATATATTGGATTTCTTAGACCTCAAAAACATAAGTATGTTGGCTATATTTTTCATGGAATATGTTTAAAGTAAGTTATAAAGTTTTTGTTTATAATCAGATCTCAGGATTAGAAAATAAGTTTCAATATTAAGTATCTTTATTCATATTTATTCAGTCACAGAACATTCTATTTCAAAACTCAATTTAAATAAATTAATAAAAAATAAAAGGTACCATAATATAACAAAAAACATTTGTCGCAAGAGCTGTTTTAGTTTTACCAACACTATATAACTTAATTTTCTCTTTTTATTAGCATAATTTGTTATATGTTCCTAATTTAGGGAAAGAAAAGAAGATAACTTATTAATTGTTAAAATGTTGGAAAGCATTTTGAGGTAAGCATCAATATTTTTTAAAATTGGCAAATGACAGAAAAACAGTACAGCTTATTCTGACCGAGACTGTTTAGGTGTATAAAAAATAGGTTGTTACAGATATTGTATTCAAACAAGTAGCAGCAGTGTCTATGGACAATTTGAACAGAGTGGACCAGACTTTGAGCCCATTGTCTACAAAATCAGAGACCCTGATAACAAGACCCTTGATAAAACATTTGAGAACATTATTTTAAGAGGTAAAATGGATTTTAACCATAAGAACTGGTGCTGTAGGTAGCATTCAGGATTCCTGCTCTCATAAATCAGACCCCTTAACACATCTCAAGGACAGATGAGATTGGGTTTCTCAGCGCTACTCAAGAAACATAATAGCTCAGTGCGTCCCTGTGTCTCACACCTCCTTTGCCACGTATAGGACGGCATGTCTCGTTAGTGAGAAGCTAATTAAGCTAAAGAGAGCCCCCTGCTGCCGGCACATTCTGTTAGCAATACGGGAGCGCTGGAAGAAGAGACGGCCACGTGTCCCGCAGACAGGAGCAGATGGGAAGCGCGGTGGGGAGGGGTGTGTCCTGTGTCCACCGCTGAACAACGTCCAAAGCCTTTTGGAAATATTTGACTAGCCTCTTAATTAGATGCTATTTGCAGAAATCATAGCACCAGATCTAGTCAATTTAATTTTTTATTGTCTTCAGTTGGATGCGTTTTGAGAATTTTTTGCTTTATCGGATATTATATTCTGTAATATAAGCTAAGGAAAAATAGATACTGTAGATCCACCATTATATTATTGTTACCTAAAAAAAAAAAGTGAACCTGCTGATTCAGATGATACCAGTTCTGTTTTAAAATAGTTTTTCTCTGTGTAAATGTTTTATTAATTTATAAACAAATACGATTATTTTGTATTGATTTTCATTTATAATTATTTTATTATTTGTGGGTCAATGATGTGACGGTCATTTTTTTTGTCCAAAGGCCTTAATAATAATAAAAAAACAAAGATATGACATCCAGAATATGTAAGGTAGTACAACTAGAACTCTTTTATTGAATCCAAAAGGTTTTAATTATATTTTGCTACATATATATGTATTTTACAGATTTTGAAGTGTGAAAAGGTCCGTCCAAAGGTCAATACAGCCATTTCATTTGTGATTAAGATATCTTAAAATGTAATAAATGTTTTTTTATTCAGATTTTATGATGATTTTATAACATCATATATCAACATAGTGCAATACGGTATTAAAATTAGTAGAAGTCGTTGCTTTGTTATGAGAAAGAATGTCCAGAAAAATGAATTTCCTTAATGTCATTCGGAGTAACTAATATAAAGGCACCATTTTGGATCAAATCATGTGGTCAATATCATGTGACAGGATGTGACATCATTCAGACACATGCAAAGGACCACATGGTCATGAAGCAAAGTAACTAACTCTCTTTTAAAAATTAATGTTTTCACTTGCACATACGCATGTCCCGAAACATTTGGTGCAACCGCTATAAAACTTGGAAAATGTTGTAATATTTCAAAAACTTGTACTAAATATAAAATCTTTGATTGTCCTTTTGCTAGTTAGCTAGATATCGGTCTGATAGCATCGTTTGAAAATATTGTCATTCGCTATAACCAAAAGTGTCATTCGGTAAAACTGAATTTTTGGTTAAACCAAATGACTTTTTTGGTGACAAATTTTGTCCATCTTGTAAAAAATGAGTGTGAAAAAGATTTAAGTTAAGACACTACATACAAAACAATAGATTTTTCAGGCATTGGTCAATTTTGAGATTTTGGGCTATTTTGCTTCCACAACATGTCATCTTTCAGACCAGTGGAAAGAAAACATCCAAAATACACATTTAAGTGTTTATTTTATTACACTTGCAATACAAAACATCTGTCTTGTGGCCTAATGGTTAGAAAGACGGACTTGTAAACCGAAAGTCGTGGGTTTTAGCCTCAGTACCGGCAGGAAGTGTAGGTGGGGGAATGAACAGCCTCTCGTTACCCACAACTGAGGTGTCCTGGAGTAAGGCACCTATCCCCCAATCATTCCCCAGGCGCCACATCAAATGGCTGCCCACTGCTTTGGGTGTTCAATGTGTGTGTGCACTTGATTGGGTGAAATGCAAAGCACAAATTCCAAGTATGGGACACGTCACGTCACACTCACTTTAATTTATATCAAGTGTATCCATTGTTAATATCTTGAATGATTTTTGCTATAAACAAATGAAAAAAATGACATGCTTCAATGTCTTTGTGTTGCGTTTCAGATCATGGGAGGAGTGGAGCCAACCTTGTACCAGGGTTCAGTCTGGTACACACCAGTCCTGGAAGAGTGGTACTATCAAGTGGAAGTCTTGAAGCTTGAAGTTGGAGACCAAAATTTAAACCTAGATTGCAAAGAGGTACATGAGACAGTCTAATCTCCAAAAATAAAGTCAATTCAACCAGAAAATCTAGTCCATGCTTTTAGATGGAGTTAAGGGGGAAAACACAATGATTATTTGAACTTTTGTAAAGTGTTTCCACTGGAATTGCTCAAAGGGTGAGCTGAAATTGTAATTTTAAAGGCTGCCAGTAGAGTAACTACAGCACTCGATGAGATATACGGCAGCGATAAGTATGTAGTGATCTTGTTTATGACTGATCTTTCTCTCCCTTTGGTCGTTTGTTCAGTACAACTCGGATAAAGCCATTGTGGATAGCGGGACGACTCTACTGCGACTTCCCGGAAATGTGTTTAGTGCTGTGATGGAGGCTATTATGCAAACATCATTGGTATGACCTACTGTTTTGGCAAATATTTACCTCAGAAACACAAACTTTTTGTATATATATTCAAATTTTTTAGATTATTCTAAAACGACTCCTCAGTTACACCTGATTGGATGCAATCCTGTTTCTCCTGCTCTCCTAGATTGAGGATTTCTCAGCTGGATTTTTTGACGGCACTAAGCTTGCATGTTGGATGAGAGGAGAATCACCATTGAGGCTTTTTCCGAAACTCTCAATCTACCTCAGAGCAACGAACACCAGCCAGTCCTTCCGCATCACCATCCTCCCACAGGTCAGGACTATCCCTTAGAGCAGCGGTTCCCAAACTTCTTCTGCCGGGCCCTCTTTTTTTATAGAGAAAAAATATTTCCAATGCTATAATATTGTAATCAATACAGTACTAGTATTGATTTTGTTGACACAAGTCGACAAAATCTACAACACTGTTCTGGTGGTTTTTGGATATTTTAATCCTGTCTGACCAGAGCCCTTAGAATCGTCCCTTACTTTGTGGTTTTTGATGTGATGTTGGCATGGTTTCTTTTCATTTTGAGAAAATAATATCATACATACCTCGCAGATCTTCTTTTGACATCAGTTTTTGTCTCTGCAGCTGTACGTCCAGCCGGTCACAGATATCGACGGCACATTGGACTGTTTCCGTTTCGGAATCTCCCCTTCAGCCAACGGATTAGTCATTGGAGCCACTGTGATGGAGGGCTTCTACGTCATCTTTGACCGCGCACAAAAGAGGGTGGGCTTTGCTGTTAGCACATGTGCAGGTAGGTGGGTCACTAGTAGACACAGGGGTCTGGAGACGTGCGCTCAGGTGTGACACAACTGTATTTAGGATGAACTGTCTTCTATAAGACAATTTAACTTAAAGTGTTAAAGAGAAGTAAGGAGAGAGTAGGGCAGGGGTCTAATCTAGAGTGATCTAACGCCCAGTGGGCCATTGAAGTGTTAATAGTTTATCCTTAGACAATCCAGCAGGCAAATCAATTTTCGGTTTCTGTTTGGATTGGCCTTTAATGTTGCTAATTTTAGTCCTTATATTTTTGCTTATATAGAGTGCTGGGATGACATATTTTTGTAGGCCAAAAACCAGAAACAAGTTTGCATTTTAGCACTTCTGGTTCCATTGTCCTGAAGTTGAACACAAGCTCAAAATATTTTCACATTTTATTCAATGACATAATTTACATCAGTAATACCCCCTGTGAATTTTAAACCTTTTACTCGTCTTAAAGGTGCCCTAGAATCAAAAATTGAATTTATCTCGGCATAGTTGAATAACAAGAGTTAAGTACATGGAAATGACATACAGTGAGTCTCAAACTCCATTGTTTCCTCCTTCTTATATAAATCTCATTTGTTTAAAAGACCTCTGAAAAACAGGCGAATCTCAACATAACACCGACTGTTACGTTAGCCGTTAGCCACAGATCACAGCCTCAAACTCATTCAGAATCAAATGTAAACATCCAAATAAATACAATACCCACATAATCCGATGCATGCATGACGAACATTTTGTAAAGATCCATTTGAGGGTTATATTAGCTGTGTGAACTTTGTTTATGCACTGTATTATATTCGAGAGCTCGGGAGGGCAGGGAGCGCAAGGATTTAAAGGGGCCGCAGCCTGAATCGGCGCGTATTTAATGATGCACCAAAATAGGCAGTTAAAAAAAAATTAATAAAAAAAAAAATCTATGGGGTATTTTGAGCTGAAACTTCACAGACACATTCAGGGGACACCTTAGACTTATATTACATCTTGTGAAAGAATGTTCTAGGGCACCTTTAAAAAAAAAGTGGTTGCTAACAAGTGGCTAAATGGGATTACAGAGGTTTTCAGGGACTCTTTCGCCAACATTGAAGGAATTTTCTGTCATTTATGTTATCTGTTATATGGTAGGAGGAACTATTACACATCTTCTGAAAAGAGATAAATGTCATCACACTGAACATGAAAACGAACATCTACTCACTAGTTCACTTTCACAGCCTCACTAGCTATGTTTCCATCCAAAGTTGCAAAATTGGAATATCACATGAAACATTTGTGAATAAATCAGCGTTTCCATCCAGTGAGTCAAAGAGAACTAAATTGTTACTTTCTGATAAACTGGCAGTAAATAACACTAAGAAAAGTAGGAGAAGCCACTGTATAAATTTTGTAATTACTTGCATCTCAGAGTGCACAGACAAAACGCAATAAATGTGTTATTTTGCTTTCGGAAGCCTGTTTGGGAATGCGGTCGAATAAGACAATCCAGGAAGGTCAGTGTACCGAACCACTTTGGCAGCAGACTTTGCTCAGGCACTTCAAAACAACCAAAACAGCGTTTCAGATTCTGTGCAAAAAGATCAGTCCAATGGTTAGTCCAGTTATGCCGTCCCATTACACAAAGTCGTGTGATTTTTATTTTTTTGATGGCCATCAATTTATTCGGCAAATGTGTTTCCATCATAGTTTATGTGCATGTTGTCGTATTGTATAAAAAATGTATCCGACTCAAACGAGCGTGCGGGTTTTTTTATTCACATTTTTAGAATTTGTGCATTCTGACTTTCCCATCCAGCTGTTTTTATGCAATATCCCAAAATGTGCATAGAAATAGGTGGATGGAAACATAGCTATTGTGTTTCATAGTCGTGCTCTTACAAACCGCGATGCAGATCGTACATTTAGATTTTAACTTCTGATGATTGTATATTTAGTCTTAAAAAATTCATTAAAGGTTATAAACATTTATGAAGATTATCATGATGAATAAAACGTGTAAGAATCATAAGCTTTTGTTGGTCACAGAGCTTATTTTCTGCAGTAATCCAAAAGCCAATGAAAAAATCCTATTGGGTTTTTGCCGAGGGAACCAGGGTGATGCGAACTTGTTTTTGTATGTCGGCCTACAAAAATAAATCAAGCAACTTAAAGGATTAGTTCACTTCAGAATTCAAATTTCCTGATAATTTACTCTCCTCCATGTCATCCAAGATGTTCATGTCTTTCTTTCTTCAGTGGAAAAGAAATGAAGGTTTTTGAGGAAAACATTCCAGGATTTTTCTCCATATAGTGGACTTCACTGGGGTTCAACGGGTTGAAGGTCCAAATGTCAGTTTCAGTGCAGCTTCAAAGAGCTCTACATGATCCCAGACGAGGAATAAGAGTCTTATCTAGAGAAACCATCAGCCATTTTCTAAAAAAATAAAAATTATATACTTTTTAACCACAAATGCTCATCTTGCACTGCTCTGTGATGCGCCACACATTACGTAATCATGTTGGAAAGGTCACGCGTGACATGTTCAGTATGTGTGTACTATGCTTTGATAGAGTTTGCTTCACCAAACCCGGTCCTGGTCCGTTCGCCTAAAGTACCAGAGACCAGGGTTAGGAAGCACTGTCCTAGCGTACATATAAAAACAGAAGTACACTTTGGGATTAACTGTTCAAATGGTCCCTGAACACCGCCTGGCTAGTGGCCCTCAGGTGATTTTCATTTGAGTGGTCTAGAGTGCAGCTGTCTTCGTTTTGAATAACCCTCTCCTGTCCTTCAAACAGAAAACGGCGGTGTACCATTTGCAGAGATCGCAGGGCCTTTCCCAGCTGAGGGCGTAACGTCAGACTGCACAAGCGGCGTGTCTCTTAGGGAGCCTATGATGTGGGTGATCGCATACGGTCTGATGGGCATATGTGCGGTGGTTCTGATCATACTCCTCGTCCTGCTCGTCCTGCCCTGCCGATGCCACAGAGACGGCGAGATCACGGACGAGTCCTCGCTGGTGCGGCATCGCATCAAGTGACGTCAGGCGTTGATGGAAGACGAGGAGACACCAACTCAGCAAAGCAGGGCTGAAGGGAACTCGGGGCAGGTAACGGGGGTGAACACGCTGCACTGACATTTGCCCAAGATCACAGATTCCCGTTTGTCTGGGTGGAAGATTTGAACATTTCTTGACACTTGTGGACATTTACGGTAGATTGAACTTTTCAAGCAGGACAAAACTACTGAAGGATGAAGGAATCATGATTATTAATGTGACTTTTATGGTATTATTATAAACAAAAGTGCCAAAATGAGTATCAAGAAAGATTGGAGAAATCAGCATTACCCTATACTTCACTTTAAAGTATGCTGCTCTTTTTTTATTCTTAGTCTTCAATATAATTGTGTCAGTTAAGCTACTGTAAATCAGCAATGGTCTAAATGAGGTTCAAGTACTGTTCACATCTACAGGCTTTCTTGTCCTTTTAGATGCAGTACTTTGAAAGGAACAATTCACCCAAAAATATACTCACTTTTATGTTGATTCAAACGTGTATAATGCAGATGTTCGGCAGGACGTTATGCTGCTCTTTTACGTATAATGACAGTAAGTGGGGAGGGATGCAGTTGAGGTCAAAAATGAAAACCCATGCTATTGTAATGGCTTCAGAAGACTTGTTATGCAGCACACAAGCTGTATGGACTGTTTATAATCTTTTTGTGAGGTAGTCGTGGCCTGTATTCAGGAGCTTTCACAGAAAACGAACCACACACAATTAAATAATAAACCTGGTTTCACTTTCACTGGGCAGAGACCGCAGGAGAGTTCAGCGTGCCGCCATTAAAGGTCACTCAGAATGTATGTCACATAAATATATAAATTTCTTCTTCATGTCTGTGTGATTGGTAGAACGACGTCATTCTCATACCAGCAGAGCAGATTATAATAAAGATTTAAAACGGGGAAACTCTTCTCTAATTTGAGGGTTGTGCCTTTCTTGTGTAAAAACTACCCTTGATTAAAAATGATCTTTTGCCCTAGTTAAGCTGTGACCCCTGAGGGTCATGGGATTGGGTTTATTTAAAATTTAATTGTGTTATTAATTCCCCTAGATTGAAGATTTCTTTCATTTCTGATCAGGATATTTAAGAAAGACTGGCAAAAGAGGACAAAACTGTGTTTTACATGCTGTGTTTTTGTGGTCTGGTATGCTTCTTTGAATTTTATGCTCTGTGTAATTGATTTTGGATTGATATTTTGTTTTCTGATTCTTTAATTGACATGTGCAGTCCTGCCTGGTAAATAAATTGTTAGAATGGAATCTTGTGAAATTATTATTTCTAGTAGATTATAGGGATTTTCAAAAAATAAATAATTAAGCCAGTTATTATCTGACTTAGAAAGCTGTATGTAAGTTATGGCGAGTTTGTGACAGTGAGATCATGAAGGTGAAGCTGGTGTGAGAGTAAGACTCAATCATTTAGGGCAGTGGTTCCCAAACTTTTTAGCGTGGAGTACCCCCTGAAGGGATTACCATCCTTCTGCAAAACCTACTATGGAAGTCAATGGTGCCCCAAAACTGTTCAGTTTAACACATTCTTCAACATATCTTCTTTTGTGTTCAACAGAACAAAGAAAATCATACAGATTTTGAACAACTTGAGGGTGAGTAAATGATGACAGAATTTTCGTTTTTGGGTGAACTATCCCTTTAAGGGACAGTATTTGCCCCCTAAATTGATTTTCCAGTGCATTTTTTTTTCCTTTATGAATAACTTTATAAATAAATAATGTTTTAAATAAAAATGTTTAATAGAGAAATATGCAATGATGGTAAAACTAAGTGATACTTTTAAATATTAAACTAAAACTGCCAGTAGGTGGCAGCAAGTCGCTGTTTTTATGAGTGAGTCATTGAGTCATTCATTCAGTAATGAAGCAAGTGGCTGTGAATGAATCATTGAATCATCGACTCGTTCGTTCAAAGCCACAGAATTGTTCGTGAAACACAGACGCGTGTTGTAGTTCTGCTGTGGTTTTCGTTAGAACTATTATTTCATTGCAAAATAGAGTAAATACTGACAGTACTGTGTTTAAAATGTATGTTTTGTTTTTTGACCTGTTGTACTATAATAATGTCACGTTTGCAGGCATGTGGATATTTGGAAACAATTGCATTCTTGCTCGTTATCATCATTAAATACAAGAACTCACACAAGGTATGCTTTTATATCGGAGAAAGTTTGAGTATTAAATTGAAATTAATCCACTATCTGTGTCTATATTTGTTCTTCATGCGAGTGCTAAATCCCCACTTTTACAAAGGTGCGTTGTTGAGAACGGCAGTAATTTAGCGCGATTTAAGGCAGCAGACTCTGTATCCAATCAATGCAGATGCACATGCTGCTTGTGTGGATACAGTCATTTTTGACTGCAAATGATGAGGTAATTTGATTAAATGTACTGGATTTATGGTATTTTGGTATTATTTGGTATTGGTATTTGGTATTATGGTATTTAGAAATGCATGCTTGATTTAAATATTACTTTAAGGTAGAATTAAATGAACTACTCAGCATTTTGTCCGCGTACCCCAGTTTGGGAACCACTGATTTAGGGTATGTGAATACCTAGAATCAAATATCTGAAATAATGGTCAGTATTTAATGAGAATCTCAGTCTAAGTCAAGGTTAATTTAGGATAAAAGGATTTTTTCCCCTAATGTTTATCTTAGTAGTTTTTTCATTCATTTTATTTAGGGGCCAAGCACCGAAGGTGTAATTGTTAGTGTTCCTATTCTTCTTCTTCCTCTCTCGAAGTCTATGGCAGCCCACAGAACCACTTGTGGGAAAGTTATGAAATTTGGCACACAGATAGAGGACAGTCTGAACATTATCCGCCGCGATTTTGGAGTCTCTAACTCAATCATTCAAGCGTCACCAACTGTCCAAAGTTTCACTTACATTGATGCTAATAACTTTTTAACCGTTAAGACTAGAAACAAAATCTTTTTCTCTGACTTTTTGGCTCAAGCTGATTGGATTGCACCCTGTGACATAATTTTCTATCATGAAATTTTTTCCACCATTTTGACTCTTTCTAACTCCTCTTAGACCGTCACTCCAATTTTCATGAAAACTGAACCAGATCATCTTCAGACCATGCTGAAGAAAGTTAGAAATCAAGTTGATTTGTCAAACACACAAACAAATTCGACAAAGAGCATGCCAAAATGGATGTGAGGCTATATCTCTGCAACGCTTTAGGGCATTCTGACCAAACTTGGGTGCGTTATGACAACCATGACCTGAGGCTACATGCACGGTTTCAGCACAGTGTCACCTAGTGGTCAGGAGATATGAAAAATGGCTCTTTTAGCTTATAACCTCTGAAAGGTTTGGCCAAAAATCATCATAACTGGTCTCTTTAGATTCAGTGCAGCATGCCAGTTATCCCATATCGGCCATTTTGGGCGTTGGCCATATTGAAATTGGTTATAAAATGCTCTATTTTACAAACGCATTGGCATATCATTACGAAACTCGATAAGTGTCATCGGCACCATGCCATGAAGGTATAAAAGTTTTGGCCACCTTGTGAAATTTACAAAAATGCTAATAGCTTTTGATATGTTTTGGCTATTGTAATTGTTTTAATAGATTCCTTGAGTCATGACAAGAACATAGATACCAATTTTGCCATAGTCAGCTGAACTTCCAGTCCACCATTTTGATTTTCTTCCAAAAACTACTTTTTTGATCTCCTCTGAGACCGTTGGTCTGATTTTCACCAAAATTGAATTTCAGATTTATCTTCAGACCATGCCGGCATAAAGTTTTGAATTTTGTGTTGATTGATAGACGAAACCGTTTTTGTATACCACATCAACAAATTGAATGTCTTGATGCCACAATGACTCTGAGTCCGTATCTCTGCGATGCTTGGCATATTGATACCAAACTTTGTACGTGTCATTGTCACCTACCTCCGACTAAACCACATCACCACCTATTGGTTGAAAGTGATAAACCATTACACCATATTACTTAGTGAGTGAATTTATTAGGGGTGGGGGATAAAATTGATTCACATTTGAATCATGATTCTATCTTCCGCCGATTCGAACCGATTCACAAATTTCAGAAATAAACATTTAGAAAATCAATTAATAACATGATGTTGTCACTTCAACGAAGGCGAAAGTCAACTATGAGAGAAGTGCAGCACCTGTTTGCAACAGGGGAAACGTTATGAATTAAGCTTACTTGACGACGACAAGAGTTCACATCAGTATCTTAGAAACAGTCACGAGAAAATAGCCTTAAAAATGTAGTTACCAGCACACCTAAAGCTTTTCTTGCTGTGTACAGGTCATTTTTGTGCACAAGAAGCATTTTGTTTTTTTAACAGAAGCACATAAAATTCATACAGGAAACGCTGAACCGTTCTATTGGATTCCATTGTTGGGTCAGCTTTCTTTTTTTGGGTCCATCCCCATTCACTGTCATTGTATGGAAAAGAGCAGCGTGAACATTCGCTAAACATCATAAGATGATCTTATCATGCAAATATCTGTAAAGATGGTCTGGAAAAACCTGGGCCTTTACATTACAAGATCATAAGGAACATATTCAGTTGAGTTTTTCCAAACGTTTAACTGATGGATATCTATGTGATTTAGGGCCAGATTTACTAACAGCTGACGCCAGCGCAAACCCTCTCTTGGAGTTAAAGTACTGTCAGGATTTCCTAAAGACACGCAGTGAAAAATCCATGGACAGTTATTTTTGTGGCTAACCTTATTGCATATGCATTTGTAGGAGTTTCCCTTTCAGACGCAAAATTTACGGGAGGAGGGTATGTAAATAAATCATGCAACATGATTTACTAAGCGATGATATCCGAACATGTCGCTTGGCAAACCATGCTATTTTTAATTTGCTGCTCCTGTATTGTTAGTAGATTACCCACACCTGATTATCATCAGCTCTGCGTCTTTGTAGCCCAATGTTAATTTGCGCTGCTCTTGGTAGATCGTGCAGTCAGTAGATTCACCCACAGAACTTTACTCTGTCATCTGCTCTTTTATGGGACTGCGTTCTCACGCTAATTTGCCCTGTATAGTAAATCTGGCCCTTAATGATTTAAATGTACTTATTATAAATGTATTTGAATAATTTTATTATACATGTATAATGCTAATTAATTATTTATTACACAAATGTATATATTTATAGTCATTTCTACTCACTACAGATAGATCTGAATTGGATTGATTTAGTCTGTAAAATTTGAAAGGTAACTGAAATAAATGCAAATGTCCACAAGCTTCCACTATGCCTCGATTCTTTCCTCAATCTCACATTGGTGTTGAGTTCAGCGCTCAATTCTCTCTGCATGTGCTCATATATTCAGTCCAGGAAATGATGCACACTGCCACAAGAAACCCACCAATAAAAGTGTTTAAAATACCACCTGATCATTTTTTTCTTCTTTTTATTATTTAACTCCATTGACGAGATTTTCTGTCATTTGTGAGACGATGCTTCCCTGCCATTGATGAGTTCCTGAAATCTGTGTTTTCGTGGTTATACGGTAGGGGGCGCTGTTACAGATCTTCTGAAATGATACAGCATCTCCGGATCCAAAAACAAGTGAAGAAGATGATTGGCATAAATCAGAAGAAGCAGACAGAAATAAGCTAACTTGATCATCAAACTTTCAACAGCATATAAATCAAAACTGCCTATTGTTACCAAATGAAATGTCGACCCAGGAAGAGGTATAGAGTGCACCAGTCAGGATCCAGAAGTAAAATGTCTATTCATTTTCTCCATAACGAAACAGATTTTGAATGATAACTTACAAACCTTTAAAGACAGACCTACTGTGAGATATGAGGTTGTTAATCGATGGTATTTGCTTCTGTTGAAGCCGTCAGCCCGCATTATTTCAGCCAATTTTTAAAATAATTGTGTTAAACATTGGATTAGATGTTTCTCAATTCTGTTCGCAATGCTTCATGGGATTCTTTCCCTCACAAAAGCAGTTGAGTACACAATCCTGTCTCTTTGTCTCATTTTCAAAAACTTTTTTTGCTTCAAATCAAAGTTTGTAGTGTTGCGATTCACCTCGTAGCTGATTAGCTTGGTTCATGGCTTATAACTCTTTAACAAAGATTATTTTAAAGTCCCTATGGGAAAAGTTAATGTAGAACATACCAGTGCCTCTGAGAAAAGGGGCGGACACTGTTGCACTCTATAGAGCTCATGCAGATCCGCACCTGTTGTGTTCTGTCTTCCGGTTTGTATTTCCACAGCATGAAGGTAAGATCTTACGGATTTATGAACCTTCCCACATTCAAGTGATAAAAAAAAGAACGAATGAATCTAGAATTTTTTTTTTTTTTTTTTTTAAGTAGAGGTTCTGTTTTGTGTTTTAATTTTTTGCATGTTCACATATTCATATTACAAAATATATGGGGGCCATGAAAGTTGTGAATATGATCAAAAATGCTGCCACTGGCTGGCAACTTTTCTTTAGAAAATGCTGGTTGGGAGTTAAATACTATCACCTGCCAAATTATTATGTATTAACATTTATATATATTAACTAGTTGCCGAACCGGACTGGTACCCCAAAGTTTGTACGTTATTTTTTTTTTTTTGTACTTTCCAATATCCTACTTCATTCCCTACAACCATGATTTACATGGAGTGTTTGAAGTGAAACCTGTTTGAAAGCAATAATTATTTTTGCAGTACAGTTTAGTGCCTCTAGAGGTCATTGAGGTGGACTGTCCCTGTAGTATTGTATACCATAAATTGCTTTGGATAAAGCATTGGCTAAATAATTACTGATATCAACATGGGAAAATCAGTAGAAGTAACTAGATTTACAAAAGTGCATTAGGAGTGGTTTTTAGTTTTAGCTTTTGGTTTCTAAAGATTTCTGGTTGGTTTTTGAGGAGTTGCCAGGTGGTTTCTTAAAGGGTTAGTTCACCCAAAAATGAAAATAATGTCATTTATTACTCACCCTCATGTCGTTCCACACCCGCAAGACCTTCGTTCATCTTCACAACACAAATGAAGATATTTTAGTTGAAATCCGATGGCTCAGTGAGGCCTGCATAGGGAGCAATGAACACTTCCTCTCTCAAGATCCATTAATGTACTAAAAACATATTTAAATCAGTTCATGTGAGTACAGTGGTTCAATATTAATATTATGAAGTGACGAGAATATTTTTGGAGCGCCAAAAAGACCCAAAATAACGACTTATATAGTGATGGCCGATTTCAAAACACTGCTTCATGAAGCTTCAGAGCACAAATGAATCTTTGGTGTCGAATCATGATTCAGATCGCGTGTCAAACTGCCAACGGCTGAAATCAAGTGACTTTGGCGCTCCGAACAGCAGATTTGATACACTGATTCATTTATGCTCCGAAGCTTCCTGAAGCAGTGTTTTGAAATCGTCCATCACTAAATAAGTTATTTTGTTTTTTTTGGCTCTCCAAAAATATTCTCGTGGCTTTATAATATAAATATTCAACTCACATGAACTGATTTAAATATGTTTTTAGTACATTAATGGATCTTGAGAGAATAAATGTCATTGCTCCCTATGCAGGCCTCACAGAGCCATCGGATTTCATCAACAATATCTTCTTACGGGTGTGGAACGACATGAGGGCGAGTAATAAATGACATTATTTTCATTTTTGGGTGAACTAACCCTTTAATCTCCTCAGGTGTGAATCACAGTATTATTCATAAAGATTTACACCTCGCATATGGCCTGTCTAAAACAAAAAGTGTCTTAGAAATTTCAAATCAATGCATTGTGTTATGTGAAAGAGTAGGCAGGATGATATTAACATCACTTTGAAGCAAAAACTCTAGACTAAAATATACAGTTCCCAAAAGTCTTGTGAAAAAATGTTTAGTATGTGTTTTGAGGCCTTATTTCAGTGACTTTTTCTTTTTCCAAAAACCATGCATATATGAAATTGTCTCAAATACAAACATGTACACTTGTTGCTCACATATTATTGTAGCCTAGTTTGTGCAGAATGCAGTGTAATGAGACTTGTGTCATTGGTTTACAGAAGGAGTGGTTTTTAGTTTTAGCTTCTGGTTTCCTAAATTTTCTGGTTGGTTTTTGATGAGTTGCCATTTGCTAAGTGATTGCCGACCAACCGATGAAAAAAAAAAAAATGCTGGAGAACTTCGCCAAAACGGCCCTGCAATGTTGCACATATAATGATATCATACAGCTTGAGCTATACTGAATTAATGTGCTTGATTTACAAGAGTAGTGTAAATAGGCTATGCACTTGACTGAAATAAGTTGGGATATATCAAGAGGGAATGATTCATCACACACACAAGTCTTTTAGTGAGTTATGTAACAGCCTCTCCACTCCTGTTTTAAGTAGGTTTGCCTCATGAAGCCACTAATGAAGCTAAAGCAGCTGTAATCATTCTGCAGCTCAACTCCAGTCCTTCCACTGACTCGTATGCTCTTTATAACTTCATTAACTGCACCGACACATTGATTAATGAAGCAGAGATGGTACAGTATGTGGCTAACTGTCTCATGGGATACTGTAGTAGGCAGAGGTGTACATTAGAGACATTATGCTGTTATCGGGGGGAAAATCTGCTTCTGTCTCCAGACATACAGTGCCTTCCAAAAGTTTTTGAAGTGGACAACATCAGCATGAATTCTTCTTTCTTAGCATGAATGCATTTAACATTGTGAAGGATATTTAAGAGCTATGAGAAATTGCTGAATAAAGTTATTATTGTTTTGATATAGATAAAAAGACATTAAAAAGATATATAGTTTTAATGTATAATGACCCATTTATACTGTTGTTATAAAACCTGTTGACTGAAAGATTCCTACTGTAGTGATTTGATGTTACTATTAGTCATCTAATTACTGTCAAAAGTGTTTTAAACAGAAATGAAAGACAGAATGAGAACTAAACAGTTTAACCGTGATTTATTGTGCTTGCCATGAAAAGATCAACCATTTATGAGTAATATCTGTACTGTACATAAGGTGCACATTACTACATGAACCAAACTTTGATCATCAGTGGATGTTGTTTGATTTTACTCTTTCTTTTCAATTCCTTTAAGTAAACATTCATATTCAATACATACAATTCGAAGCTTGTGGAGATAATGAATAAAAATCTGTTTTCAATTTGTTGCAGAAGCATTATCGTTCGAAATAAGTTTTTAACAAAACGTTACAAAAACAGACCGTTCACTGTAAGTATTAGGCTATAATGATCATCGCTAAATATATTCATTTTATTTAATTATATACAGGCTAATAGTGCAACATGTATTAAAAGTTGGACATTCAGAGTTGATAAACATTTCATGTTACGAAGCGGATGAAAATACAGTCATAAGACATTTCCACTGTACCTGCTATTTGTTCAAGTGCTTGTTTTATGTGTCATTTTCTTTGGTATATAAATCATAATGCTGTCAAGCATGTGTATCAGACCCAGGCCTGCCATCCGGGGAAGAGGCGGCTGAGGTTTTTGGGGTCCATTGCCTGCTGAATGAGGAGGTTTACCTGTCCCCCCACGCTGAGCACCGTCCCCTCCTCGACACCCTTCAGCTTCTCCTGCAGTCGCAGTAACACCCGCTCCGCCACTTTATTGAAGCTCTGACTGTCACTGCACAAACACATCCACACAATCACTGCGCTTCGTCATACATAAACCTGACTGTTAGAAACATGGCCTCACACCGGACAAGGGAAATATATGTGTACACAAGCTGTGTTTTCATTTAAAACCTTTATTCAGATGAGCGGATGTGGACTGGATACGTTTTTCCCAACTCTATACTGCCATACAAAGGTAAAATACTGTAACTGCAGTTACAGCCAAATCCTGGCATTGGGCAGATCATAATTTAAGAGGCCCAATTATGACAAAATAATATTGTTGACATTGCTTTAACCATATAAAGCCTAATATATCATATTTGATATGAAAAAAATCCTCTAAATTACCAACATGATCAAAACTTGCTGAAAATCCTGTTGTTCAACATCTAGTACATACCATCTGATTAATAGTTCATAATTTTTAACCATTAAAAGCAAGTCTTTTTGCTGTCAAATCTTTACTGATTGTTCAGAGTAGTAAACACACTGAAGCAATTTAGGTTATTAGATTATCCATACATCATTGTTTAGAAAAATCATGTTAAATTGTATCAAATATGATACATCAGGCTTTTGAGGAACGATTTTTGTACAATCATCATTGCATTATATATGTATCCACAATGAAAACTACAGAGCTTTGCTCATTAAACTAAAGCTCATGAGATGTAGTTTATGATTATTTGTAACAGATGAAATTCTTCGACAGCATTGTTTCACAGTGTATACTTTTGCCACATTCAAAATGGCATGTTCAAGAGTAACAGTGATATTACGTCTCAAAATCAGAAGTACTAGATGTTTATCCCTTTTAAAAACCCTTAGGTTATTTCAGGATATTTGTTTATGCTCAACACAAGTTTCAGTGCCTTAAATTCAATGTATGTTCAGGGCTCCAGACTAACATTTGAGAGCAATTTCTACAGATGGTGGCACCAGCACCTGATCTGGGGGTATTTTAAATCATAAAGGTAATTTAATTAATAAGCACAGTAACCAATCATCTTACATGTTTATTTCTTGGAAATGTGCATTTGACAGTAAAGCACCGAGCTTGAGTTGAGATAAAATTAACTTTTATTAACAACAGTAACACATAAAAAAAACACTTTTTTTATAGGGAAAATTTAAAATTTTATTTGGCCATCACATTAAAAATAACAATATTTAGAGCCTTGAAGTGCTGGAAAAATTGTGAAGCACTTGAAAGTCTTGAATATCCCTCTCAAAAAGTTATACGAACCCTGAAATTAATAATGTAAAACATTTGACTATTTCTGCCACAATACCATGGTTACAGTTAGTACACAATTCTGCGCTGAATTTAAAGGGGACCTATAATTCCCCTTTGTAATATCAGTCTCTGGTGTCTCCAGAATGTGTCTGTGAAGTTTCAGCTCAAAATCCCCCACAGATCATTTATTATAGCTTGTCAAATTTGCCCCTATTTGGCTGTGAGCAAAAACACGCCATTTTTGTGTGTGTCCCTTTAAATGCAAATGAGCTGCTGCTTTCCAGAAGAGGGCGGAGTTTTAACAGCTCAACAACAACAAAGCTGGAGAATCTCACGCAGCCAAAATGAGGATTGTCAGTAACGGTGTTCAGCCTTACATTGTTCAAACCGGAGTCGACACTGATGGAGAGACTCAGGAAGAAGTTACAACTTTTAGACGTTTCTGAATGGTTAGTGGATAAATTTATGTAGTTGCTGTGGAGTTGATTCAACTCATCCACTAGCATGTGCTGTCATGTTCATCTTTTGTGTTGAATTGACCCTCGTTTGTGAAGCAGTCCGGCGTAAAATGACGGCATGACAACAACACTCGACTACAACAACTCTTCCTCTTCTCTAAAGCAGCCCAACATGGCACCGCCCCCTTTGTTGTGTGTTCTCGGGGGCGGGGTTTATGTAAAACCTGTTCTGAGCTCACACTGCGCTGTCTAATATTGGTCCGAGCTGATGAACTGTCTGTGCTGCACAGCTTTGTTTTGTTTGCTTTTTGATGTTTCTCATATGCAACAGAAATGGCGGCTCTCATCGATGGAGTAATGTGGTGGTGCCGCCAGTGAGACTCAAAATTTACTCACAACGGCAAGAAAAAAGGTTGCAAAATGTCTGGAGAGTCTGGAGCCCTGATGTTACATCATTTCAGAGAAAACAGCTGACGAACAGAAGCAGATGAATGTGTTACCTGGCCTTGCGGTGGGTGTCGATCTCGTCTCCACCCGGCGTGGGGTTGAGCGTGGCATTGAGCTCCGCCTGCTCGTCGTGCTGCTGCAGGTAGAAGGCCTTCAGAGGGTTCATGGTCCAGTCAAACAGAGGGTCGTAGAGCAACACCTGCACACACACAAACACACAATCAAACATTCATTTCCTGACGAGTGACACCTGTCAGACATGAGATGATATAAATGAATCTGTTTACCTCCACAATGGTCAACAGAGCTTCCTGAGAACTCCTCATAACTTCCATGGTCTTCTCACAACATCTACATAACATCATAATAATTGTTCAGTTCCTTTCACAGAAATCAAAATACTTTTTGATTATAATGTCACAAAACAGAAAAGAGTCCCATTTTGGTGTTCTTACACTTGAATCATTTCAGTGTCTGTTACATGTTTGAAATTAAATTAATTTTAGCGTACTCAAGTCAGCCTTTTATGTTCTTCTTGGTCAAGAGTGGCATTCGATAAGATGTTCAACATGAAGGCCATGCTTGCCTAGTGTTCTTCTTATACACTGAATTGAAATGGTTTTTCCTTATTTTTGAATCAAATCCAATTTGATGTGTGTGTTCAGGTGGCAAACTTAGGAAATTAAGGAAACAAAACCTAAACAAAATGATTTTGCTCAAATTTGTCCCGAAGGACCCTTTAGGGTTTAAATCAAAGACATAACCGATTATGTATACTAGGATACTCATGGAGACAATTTTGTGACAATTTTGTGTGAATTTGAACGTTCAAGCACAGGGCGGCATTAAAGGAAGCTCAACTTAGTATTTGCGTCTGAGACACGGCTTTCAGGGATTTTTTCTTCTTAGGACGTTTCGGATGTTGAACTTCCTACATAGTGCGCTCTTTCAAGTGTTCTAGTGCTTGATAGACAGTACAGTCCAAAAGTTTGGAACCACTAAGATTTTTAATGTTTTTAAAAGAAGTTTCGTCTGCTCACCAAGGCTACATTTATTTAATTAAAAATACAGTAAAAAACAGTAATATTGTGAAATATTATTACAATTTAAAATGACTGTTTTCTATTTGAATATATTTCACAAAGTAATTTATTCCTGTGATGCAAAGCTGAATTTTCAGCATCGTTACTCCAGTCTTCAGTGTCACATGATCCTTCAGAAATCATTCTAATATGCTGATTTGCTGCTCAAGAAACATTTATGATTATTTTCAATGTTGAAAACAGTTGTGTACTTTTTTTTTTCAGGATTCCTTGATGAATAGAAAGTTCAAAAGAACAGCATTTATCTGAAATACAAAGCTTCTGTAGCATTATACGCTACCGTTCAAAAGTTTGGGGTCAGTAAGAATTTTTATTTTTATTTTTTTGAAAAGAAATGAAAGAAATTAATACTTTTATTCAGCAAGGATGCATTAAATCAATCAAAGTAAAGACATTTATAATGTTACAAAAGATTAGATTTCAGATAAACACTGTTCTTTTGAACTTTCTATTCATCAAATAATCCTGAAAAAAAATATTGTACACAAATATTTTGTACAATTGTACACATTAAATGTTTCTTGAGCAGCAGATCAGCATATTAGAATGATTTCTGAAGGATCATGTGACACTGAAGACTGGAGTAACGATGCTGAAAATTCAGCTTTGCATCACAGGAATAAATTACTTTGTGAAATATATTCAAATAGAAAACAGTCATTTTAAATTGTAATAATATTTCACAATATTACTGTTTTTTACTGTATTTTTAATTAAATAAATGTAGCCTTGGTGAGCAGACGAAACTTCTTTTAAAAACATTAAAAATCTTAGTGGTTCCAAACTTTTGGACTGTACTGTATTTCTAGCACTTGTTATGTTTACATTGGAAAGGCTTAATTTTTGGTGATGATACAGCACTGACCATCAACTCTACAAGAGTGAGTGTTGTTCACTCGCAAATGTAGCAGCAAAAAAGCCAGGCGATATCATCTCTAAAATGCTTTCACTTTGAACTGCCTTGAATTGAAGCAAGAGATAAAAGGGATTGGCTTTATTGCATGAAATATATGTCACTTTGCTCAAAGCTGATTTTGGTTTCCAATCTCTTACCCAAAATAAAACCTGCACTGGAGCCATGTAGTTACCCTAGCAAAGAACACCGCTGAAAACCAATCCATCTTCTTGAGCCCGAAAAACAGGAGTTTGCTCAAAGTAAACTCACACTTGCAACAATAGGCCACAGGGGTGGACATATGATATGGCATTCTTTTAAAGACCCCCTGTGGTGAAAATCAAGTTTTTAATGTTGTTTATATGTCTGTGTGGTGTTTTCAATATGCTTTAAGACAAACCATGTGCAAATTCATCAGTCAACACCACTGAAGAGTATTTTCTCTTTGAAACTGCAGTGAGCCAAAGACAGTCTCAAACCCGCGGTTTGAAATCACTGGCGTTTCTGACATCACAAACTACCTTGTGACCAATCACATCAACGTGTGATCGTCAACGAGTGGATCCCTGGGCTGGTGTGAGTGGAGTGCATATTCGTAGATCCGCATATACCAAATGAGGCAAGGGTGTAGAGTTACATTTAAGCTATTTTAAGGAAAAAATGTTTAAATATGTCATTTTGGTGATCAAAGATGAGTTTTAAGGGATAAAATGATTGACTTCAGGGAATTTAAATGACTCAAGTATGAAAACACCTCCGTAAGACTCACCTGCGGAAGACGCCCTCCACCCCTGTGATGCCCATCCCATCCACAATGTCTCGAGACAGTCTGAACGGAACCGTCTCAGGGGTGGGCAAGATTTTACCCTGCTCAAAGGCAACACCTGTGAGGAGAGACGATGAAGGTGAAAATGAAAACACAAAAAGACTTTCTGAAGCGTTAGTGTTCTGTGTACACATACCAAGGTCTATGTGGACCAGTTCTGCCGTCTGTTCGTCGATCAGAATGTTCTGAATGTGCCGATCGCCCAGGCCAACGATGTAACCCACTGTCAGACACAGACACATCACTATTTTCACATCACTCACATGTCTATGCGTATTGTATTTTAAAGGTGTTGGGAAAATCTGAGGCCAGATGCCTGTAGAAATGACATGTCACCGGGCTCAGAAACTCAAAAAGGGGCAATATTTGCCCCCGGAACTGATTTTCAGGGACATTTTTCTCATTAAATGTATCTGTGATGCCTTTTACATCAAATAGGCCTACATAAAATATAACCAATTACTATCAATCAGAATACTATAGACCGTTATCAACAAAACTGTATCAACATCAACAAAAGCCATCTTCACACATTAATGTCACTTAATAAAATACATAAAATATTTAGTGTTTGGAGAAATGGCACGACGTCATATTGTGGCTACACAGACATTTCATTATTTGTTTATTGCTTTTTACACATTAGAAAACCAAGATGTCACAGTAGTTACTTTAGTAGCATCAAAAACTAAACTGGGAATAAATTCTATACAGAAAGCGAGCAAACAACAGTCCATGACTTTAATGAATCCCTTACTTATATCATATCTGCACTTTGTCGTTTATGATGATAGTATTTGTGTAATTTAGTCAGTGAACATGTGCAATAAACAAAACCCCAACAGTGATTCATTTAAACGCTTCTGACTGGCCACTGCATTCATAAGCTCAACAGAAACACGTGATTGGTTATAATGCTCTGATGCAACGTTTAATGGCGCTTTTCATTAATTTCACATTTAACGTTAACCGCGACTGTCATAAAAGATTTAGTTTAACTGTAAAGAAGCATTTTTGGCACCTTATCTTGAATTTTTAGAGAGCATTTTTTCATTTTGGGGTAGGGTTGGGCGATGTCCCCTAAATTGGCAGTTGACGATGTTTACAGTAAAACATTGCGATGTTACTATATAATTATTATTCGTTATTTTACTGTACTTTATTACTTTATTTATTTCATTTCCCAACTAATGACTCATCCGGGCTTTCCAATAAGTTGCACGTAAGGGGAAAAAGGTAGCTTTCTTCCACTTAAGAAGAGTTGTGCACTTTTTATTTTAATATATTTCTTTACATAAATACTATTTTCTACTTAAAAGCCATAATTTCGTTATTTTACCAACCCAACTAACGATCATCCGGGCTTTCCAATAGGTTGCACGTGAGGGGGAAAAAAAGTTTTCTTGTTCTTTGTTGTTCTTCTGTGTTTTAATGAATTTGTGTTATCAGAATCACCTTCATTCTTTCATTTGATTTGACATTATGGCAAGGAAAATTGTCTTTAAATTAACCAGACAAAAGTTAATTGACGTTCACTGAATTCTGGGTTTATATCTTAAACTGCCGCTTCAGTGCAGTATGTAACGATGATATCGTCCATCGGCACAACCCTATTTTGGGGGCATTTTTCCCTAAGCCCCCTTTAATTTCCGACCGTGCATGTCACCTATAATCAGTTTATGGTTAAGTGGAAAACTTGAGAATAATGATAATGTGTGAATGTGTACCAATAGAAGAGGTGGCCACACTGCGAGTGTATGCTAGCTGCCTCTCCAGCCACACCGCGGGGTCCAGGAAGCGCTCCATGCAAAAGTATCGGAATACTGGCCGGAATTTCTGGCACACCTCTGTGAAAGCCTCAAGTTTGTCATCAAATTCCAGCCTTTGTGCCTCCTGGATCATTACAAGAACATAACAAGCAAAATATTTTATAAATAATCTTTTTTTTAAATAAGATTATTCATATTAAAATGCCTATAAGAATGAATTAGCAGGATGACAAATGAAATAAGCTAATAAAATCCAGGACCATCATTTTCTTGCGACAGGTCATGTTGGGCCAGTCTTGTGGGCGGAAGCGTTTGTGTGCCCCCTTCTGAGGGTCCACCAGGAACTCTCCAATGGGCACAGTACCGGAACACCACTCCAAAACACCGCTGCGCTGGGAAAACGGCACCACCTGGTACAAACACATGGCTCAGTGTTGATAAAGTCACATTGAATGTGTCATTATAGCTCTAAAAGCTATTTGACTCGACCCAGTAAGCACACACACTGCTAAAGTCATGCATTAGATGGCGTATTCAAATCGTTTAATGCACAGCTAGCCGTGGATTATCCCGCTTATACCATGGTCATTTGCCAGCATTAAAGAGTTAGTTCACCCAAAAATGAAAATTACCCCATAATTTACTCACCTATAAGCCATCCTAGGTGTATATGACTATCTTCTTTCAGTCAAACACAGTCAGAGTTATATTAATCAATTTTATGGCTGTTTCAAGCTTTATAATGGGACTGAATAGTAACAGAGATTTTAAAGCCCAAAAAAGTACATCCATCATAAAAGTATCGACTCCAGAGGGTTAATAAATGCCTTCTGAAGTGAAGCGATGACTTTTTTAAGAAACACATCCACATTTATAAGTGTTATATAGTGCTATCAGGATAGTGTATGAAAGGTGTCTTTACTTTGTAGCGGCGGATGTTGAGTTTCCTCTTGCGAGTTTCGGCATTGCGCTGCAGAAGGGTGGAGCACATGTGAAAGACCTGCTGCATCACTGCATCCTGCCTCAGATCATCCTGACCCTGCGTCACGACACATAACCTCACTTCAGACTCAGTTACAAAAAAGACTGATGCACACGTTTTAAAGAAGTCCATGACTAAGACATGTGCGAGCCGATTTTGTCCCCACTGTATCTAACACAAGTGAAAAAGGGATTCTCCAGGGGAGTCCAAATACTTGAAAAAAGAAGCAGCAGAAAAAACACAAAACAAAACAAAAAAAAACTAAGAGAAATAAGAAATCAGCTTTTTTTTTTTTTTACTGTATGTGGAATTTTTATTACGAAAAAAAGAGGTGAAGGCATGTTCTTGATAACCAGACCTTCACTAGCTGTCTCCTGCTCTTGCCGTCTGAACCCACACAGTCAATTATTTTGGGTAGGTTGACGCCTCCAGCAAGGTGAAAGTGAGGTTTGAATGACCTGACAGTCACAAGGTCTTCATATCCGCCTGATGGATCCACCTGAAAGAAATGCCCACATACACAATAACAAACTCAGGTAACCACATGACGCAGAGCACAGGCCTCTCTGACAGAAAAGAAAACAGATTCTCTTTCAGTGATATTTGTCACCTTGATGTCCATGGTGGGAATGATGACATCATTGAGGTCTTTGATGTGCATGATGGGTTGCTCCGGTGGAATAGGAATGGCTTCTGCACAGAAAAGACAATCATATTTAACAATAAACACTTTGCAGGCTGTATATAACATTTTTAACTTGTTGACTCTAACTCTGCAAGTACCACTTGCCTTAAAGTCACCATGAAAATTCTTGTTTTTAATGGAATATTGCAAAAAAAATTTTTTATAATTTTATTTATTTATTCATGCACATTTTTTTTTTAACTCGCGTGCCTTGTAATCTATAATCAAAATAACTTCCCCTCCCTCTGGCATCAACATCTCTTCTCTGATGATGTGTTTACTGGCGTGAGGGCGGGGCAACATGTCACTCACATGAGATCCACCAATAGCAAACCACAAGCATCCAATCAATTCTCCATGGACAAAATCAAGTCCCGCCCTACATTTGTTCTTGTTTGAGAAGCATTTCACTCAGATATGCATCACAATAGAGAAAAAAAACTAGCACAACTTCCATTTCATGTCAACTTGCCAAAGCACAATACTGTAGTGTTACTGCACCCTATTAGTGTAAAAGTCTGATAGGAACCGTACAATAATTTTGCTAATTAAATAACTACTAATTAGTCATTTATCCAAAATGACTTAAAAGTACACGTATTACAGATTTTGTGGGTGAAAAATGGATTTTAAAGGGGACCTATAATGCTCTTTTTCACAAGATGTAATATCAGTCTCTGGTGTCTCCAGATTGTGTCTGTGAAGTTTCAGCTCAAAATACCCCACAGATCATTTATTATAGCTTGTCAAATTTGCCCCTATTGGGGTGTGAGTAAAAACACGCCGTTTTTGTGTGTCCCTTTAAATGCAAATGAGCTGCTGCTCCCGCCCCCTTTCCAGAAGAGGGCGGAGCTTTAACAGCTCAACAACAACAAAGCTGGAGAATCTCACGCAGCCAAAATGAGGATTGTCAGTAACGGTGTTCAGCCTTACATTGTTCAAACCGGAGTCGACACTGATGGAGAGACTCAGGAAGAAGTTACAACTTTTACAATGAAACTGGACGTTTCTGAATGGTTAGTGGATACATTTATGTAGTTGCTGTGGAGTTGATTCAACTCATCCACTAGCATGTGCCGTCATGTTCATCTTTTGTGTTGAATTGACCCTCGTTTGTGAAGCAGTCCGGCGTAAAACAACAACACTCGACTACAACAACTCTTCCTCTTCTCTAAAGCAGCCCAACATGGCCCCGCCCCCTTTATTGTGTGTTCTCAAGGTAAAGTAAACACGGGATTTGTACATTTATTGTTTAAAATTTTTTGGGACACAAAGTATTAGTGCAAACTGACTTGCATTATAATGGGAACAGACAGGAAATGAATCTTCTCAGATGATTGACTTTTACTCACTCTTTTCAGTTTTATGGCGACTGGCGTCCATGTATGCCAAAGTGATGTAGGCATTGCAAAGTGTCTCAATGTCTTTGACCATCTCGGCTCTCTTTTTACGAACCACGTCGATGACCTTACGAGCGACCTCAGCCCGTTCCTACAGAACAACACATTTAATGAAGGTTTATCATTTAGTAACAAAAAAGTTAGTCAGGACAGAAATTTTAGATTTCTACAGAGTATTTAGACCATTGTTTCTCAACTGGTGGGTCATAAGGTCGTTTTGAGTGGGTCGTGGAGTGTGTAGTCACAGAAAAAACAACAAACGTAATTCAAAATGTTTTACTGATGCAAGACTTATTTTGATTGACATGCATGAAAGCTGTTTCTTAAGAAAGACAAATTTTCCTGTCCTGTCAAACGTTATACTGTTATCACCTGTTCCAACCCTATAAGACTTTCTTTCATCTTCAGAACACAAATGAAGATATTTTTAATCTGAGAACTTTCTGTCCCTCCATTGACAGCGAAGCAACTACCACTTTGACGTTTCACTTTGAAGTTCATAAAGAGACAGTTTAGTCCAAATTTTCTGAAGAAACATGATTGCTTTACATGCTGAACATTGAATTTAGGCTTTTACTGACATATAAACATTCATCACACATCAGTTGGGGTAAACTGAAGCTCAAGCATGTTCACTTGATGAACCAATGAGGTTCATTCTCGTGTTACGCAGCACGTTTGAGTTTCAGGAAGAACCAATGAGGTTCATTCTCGTGTTACGCAGCACGTTTGAGCTTCCACAAGAACCAATGAGGTTCATTCTCGTGTTACGCAGCACGTTTGAGCTTCAGGAAGAACCAATGAGGTTCATTCTCGTGTTACGCAGCACGTTTGAGCTTCAGGAAGAACCAATGAGGTTCATTCTCGTGTTACGCAGCACGTTTGAGCTTCCTCTAGAACCAATGAGGTTCATTCTCGTGTTATGCAGCACGTTTGAGCTTCAGCAAGAACCAATGAGGTTCATTCTCGTGTTACGCAGCACGTTTGAGCTTCAGGAAGAACCAATGAGGTTCATTCTCGTGTTACGCAGCACGTTTGAGCTTCAGGAAGAACCAATGAGGTTCATTCTCGTGTTACGCAGCACGTTTGAGCTTCAGGAAGAACCAATGAGGTTCATTCTCGTGTTACGCAGCACGTTTGAGCTTCCTCTAGAACCAATGAGGTTCATTCTCGTGTTACGCAGCACGTTTGAGCTTCCTCTAGAACCAATGAGGTTCATTCTCGTGTGTTACGCAGCACGTTTGAGCTTCAGGAAGAACCAATGAGGTTCATTCTCGTGTTACGCAGCACGTTTGAGCTTCCTCTAGAACCAATGAGGTTCATTCTCGTGTTATGCAGCACGTTTGAGCTTCAGCAAGAACCAATGAGGTTCATTCTCGTGTTACGCAGCATGCTTGAGCTTCAGGAAGAACCAATGAGGTTCATTCTCGTGTTACGCAGCATGCTTGAGCTTCAGCAAGAACCAATGAGGTTCATTCTCGTGTTACGCAGCACGTTTGAGTTTCAGGAAGAACCAATGAGGTTCATTCTCGTGTTACGCAGCACGTTTGAGCTCCAGCAAGAACCAATGAGGTTCCTTCTCATGTTACGCAGCACGTTTGAGCTTCCACAAGAACCAATGAGGTTCATTCTCGTGTTACGCAGCACGTTTGAGCTTCCACAAGAACCAATGAGGTTCATTCTCGTGTTACGCAGCACGTTTGAGCTCCAGCAAGAACCAATGAGGTTCCTTCTCATGTTACGCAGCACGTTTGAGCTTCCACAAGAACCAATGAGGTTCATTCTCGTGTTACGCAGCATGCTTGAGCTTCAGCAAGAACCAATGAGGTTCATTCTCGTGTTACGCAGCACGTTTGAGTTTCAGGAAGAACCAATGAGGTTCATTCTCGTGTTACGCAGCACGTTTGAGCTCCAGCAAGAACCAATGAGGTTCCTTCTCATGTTACGCAGCACGTTTGAGCTTCCACAAGAACCAATGAGGTTCATTCTCGTGTTACGCAGCACGTTTGAGCTTCCACAAGAACCAATGAGGTTCATTCTCGTGTTACGCAGCACGTTTGAGCTTCAGCAAGAACCACTGAGGTTCATTCTCATGTTACGCAGCACGTTTGAGCTTCAGCAAGAACCAATGAGGTTCATTCTCGTGTTACGCAGCACGTTTGAGCTTCAGCAAGAACCAATGAGGTTCAGTCTCGTGTTACGCAGCACGCTTGAGCTTCAGCAAGAACCAATGAGGTTCATTCTCGTGTTACGCAGCACGTTTGAGCTTCAGCAAGAACCAATGAGGTTCATTCTCGTGTGTTACGCAGCACGTTTGAGCTTCAGGAAGAACCAATGAGGTTCATTCTCATGTTACGCAGCACGTTTGAGCTTCAGGAAGAACCAATGAGGTTCATTCTCGTGTTACGCAGCATGCTTGAGCTTCCTCAAGAACCAATGAGGTTCATTCTCAATGAGGTTCATTCTTTTACGCAGCACGTTTGAGCTAGAACCAATGAGTTCATTCTCGTGTTCAGCAGCTTCCTCTAGAACCAATGAGGTTCATTCTCGTGTTACGCAGCACGTTTGAGCTTCCTCTAGAACCAATGAGGTTCATTCTCGTGTACGCAGCACGTTACTTAAGGAAGAACCAATGAGCACGTTTGAGCTTCAGGAAGAACCAATGAGGTTCATTCTCGTGTTACGCAGCATGCTTGAGCTTCAGCAAGAACCAATGAGGTTCATTCTCGTGTTACGCAGCCGTTTGAGCTTAGAACCAATGAGGTTCATTCTCGTGTTACGCAGCACGTTTGAGCTTCCTCTAGAACCAATGAGGTTCATTCTCGTGTTACGCAGCACGTTTGAGCTTCAGGAAGAACCAATGAGGTTCATTCTCGTGTTACGCAGCATGCTTGAGCTTCAGCAAGAACCAATGAGGTTCATTCTCGTGTGTTACGCAGCATGTTTGAGCTTCAGGAAGAACCAATGAGGTTCATTCTCGTGTTACGCAGCATGCTTGAGCTTCAGGAAGAACCAATGAGGTTCATTCTCGTGTTACGCAGCATGCTTGAGCTTCAGGAAGAACCAATGAGGTTCATTCTCGTGTTACGCAGCATGCTTGAGCTTCAGCAAGAACCAATGAGGTTCATTCTCGTGTTACGCAGCATGCTTGAGCTTCAGGAAGAACCAATGAGGTTCATTCTCGTGCCAGTTGAGAACCACTGATTTAAACATTATCACCAGACATGAAAACCTTCTAGAGCAGTGCAGAAATGTCTTCTCATAACAAATGTTTAGCCAATGTTGCCAAAAATGTAAAAGACTATTATAAATGCATGCACTAGGAATAAATGATAAAATGCATAATGTATATATAAATATCAGGTTCAAGTTCTTGGATTTTGAATCTAAATGTACAGTGTTATTTTATTTTTGTATATTTTTATCCTTTAATTTCTTTTTCTTTCATGATGTGTTTTATACCAAGTCCAGAGGTGAAGGTTGGCGGGCGCTGCTCTTGGATGTACGACTGCGAGAGAAACTCTCATCCTTGTTGGCGTTGACCAGTGCCAAGATGATGAAGAGAGTGTGGTGGGGGTGGTCAAGGGATGACCGACAGATCAGCTGATGACAGAACATATTGTAGTTGTGAATCTATGGTAGATTTCACTTATGAGGTTAAAATTCAGAATATAAAGGAGTAGCTGAAGGTTACCTCGTTTAGAACCTGATGAAAGCCCACGTCCTGTGTCACGGAGCTGGACACTTTAGTGCCCATTCGAGCAGCTAACTGGTACATCAGGGGCAGGAACTTATATGACGGGATTTTCTTTACACCATTCTAATAAAAACATGAACAAATTCCAACACAGAATCTGTAGATTCTAGACCCTATTTAGAGACTTTCATCTCAACCCATTCTTATTTCTTATGGATTGATGCAGTACATTGTACTTTAGGAAGATGTACAATCATCATACCTCCATCATGCCATTCACGGTTTTGACATCAGCATTCTCCAGCCAGAGGGATGCCAGTCTGAAGACCCAGGTGTCATGTTCTTCTCCCAGCTCCAGGCACTGAATGTAGTTCTCCACAGCCTTGAGGAGGAAGCGGTTGCGGTCGGCCTGTAGGTTAGCCAAGGCCTTGACGTCCAGCTCTAGTTCTCTCTGAACTTTCACTGTGTATCTACACATGAATAAAATACATGTTTAACACTTTGTATAGCTGTAACTGGTGAGCAAAATAATTTCTTAAAAAGATTTTCATGCTGACCTGTTGTTGCCGACCCTCCTCTCCCGCATAAGGTCAACTTCCTCCTTGGCCTTCTCCAGTAGAGCATGCTTGTTTTCAAACTCAGATGACTTCATGTAGTTTTCAATGCTTTGGTACTGTGCGTCAGAAAAACGGGCAAGCGAAAAGAAAGCCTGGGTCTTCTGGCTCTGTAGTTTAGCGTCTGAACCGCCGCAGTGCTCCTCAATGACCTCCACAGCCTATCCAACAACAACACATCATTAACCCAAACACAAATGTTATGGTAGCATGGTATGACCGTGAAAATTTGATATAGTGCTGCACGATTTGGGTGAAAAAACAAATTTAGATTTTTCTGATAGAAATTGCGATACAACGTGTGACAAAAGTGTGCACAATAAGGCTACAATTTTGTGGGTATATATTAATATGGCAATAATAATAATAATTTATTTTATTATTAATATTATTATTACTAAATAAAAATATAAAAACTACTGATTAATAAACAACTGTAATGTTTTGCTGTAAAATAAAGAAAAAAATCAAGTATTTAAGAAACAATATAATAATAAAAACTAGGGGTGTAACGATACGCTCAGGTCACGATACGGTACGTATCTCGATACGGAGTTCACGATACGATACGTATCACGATATTTTGAACAAAATGAAACTGAAATTCAAACAAGATTTATTAAAAAAACATGAACAAATTTCAATAATTTTCCTTGTTGTACATACAAGATCACATTTCAATAAAATAAATAAATATAAAATTTTAATAAAAACCTTCTGTATTCAAATTAACAGTTGAATAGGGCTGTCTGCCACTGAAAAAAAATGTTAAATTTAACATGAACTTAGAATTATGAATAGGGCCGGCCGTTCACATATCGCATCTAAAAACGCGTGGAAGGCGCGGCCGCACCGCTTCTCCTTCTTTCCAAAGCGCTTGCGCTCCCGTGGCGTCGGTCGTTGCTATGCAACCATGAACTGAGCTCTCCAAGAGGATCAGGATGTTTCTGCAAAGGATAAATGATTTCTAGCCCTTGCATTAGTTTTACTACGAGATATATTGATGGAGATAAGATATAAAAACCACCATGTACAGCTATGATCAGCTGTTCGGCTGAGCTTTTGATGTTTTGTTACGGAAAGGCCATAGCTGATCGGTTGATTCTTGTCACACGACCTGCGGTGCGCTTGCGGCATTCTGAGAAGTTGAGAACTGCATGCGCGTCGCGACCGCGTTGATCCCATTATGAGCGCGCCTGCCGCGCGGCTACATTTGAAAATAATAACTGACTTGCACGCGGAAAAGACGCAATATGTGAACGGCCCCACAGAACTTCTTAAAGCAAAGCATCGCAAGCGGCTTTTGCTCTTCTGTGAGCACAGCTGTTGCTGTGCACTGCGGTGAAAGAAAGCCACGACTTTTCTCACGCGACCATGCAAGAGACTGACATGAGAAACGTTTAAACCTGCTTGCAAGATTCAATGTGTGCCCGAAACACTTACTGAACTAGAGAGCTGATTGAGACACACCATCTACGATAAATCGTTACACCCCTAATACTTATAGTAATTTAAAAATGTGGTAGCATTGGATCTGGACAGGAAGGATAACTCTGGGAGTTGGAAGGGGTGTGTCGCGATTCTGCCTTCTCACATCGCGATACAGGTTCGTGGACCTGCGTATCGCGATTTCGGTTTCATATCGCATATCGTTACAGCCCTAATAAAAACTATACTAATCTTAAACCATTGAACTTTTATTTTGACAGAAAACCACAGGAGCCCCTTAAAGCTTCTCTTTTGTTGATAAGTGCTTCTAGTTACAAGTATGGAAAGATGGTAGCGTATGTTGTTCCCGAATGCACGTTAAAGGTGCCGTAGAACGTGTTTTCAAAAGATGTAATATAAGTCTAAGGTGTCCCCTGAATGTGTCTGTGAAGTTTCAGCTCAAAATACCCCATAGTTTTTTTTTAAATTTATTTTTTTAACTGCCTATTTTGGAGCATCATTAACTATGCGCCGATTCAGGCTGCGGCCCCTTTAAATCACGTGCTCCCTGCCCCAAGAGCTCGCGCTTGCCTTTAACAGCATAAACAAAGTTCAGCTAATATAACCCTCAAAATGGATCTTTACAAAGTGTTCGTCATGCAACATGTCTAATCGCGTAAGTACAGTATTTATTTAGATGTTTACATTTGATTCTGAATGAGTTTGATGGTGCTCCGTGGCTAAAGCTAACATTACACACTGTTGGAGAGATTTATAAAGAATGAAGTTGTGTTTATGAATTATACAGACTGCAAGTGTTTAAAAATGAAAATAGTGACGGCTCTTGTCTCTGTGAATACAGTAAGAAACGATGGTAACTTTAACCACATTTAACAGTACATTAGCAACATGCTAACAAAACATTTAGAAAAACAATTTACAAATATCACTAAAAATATCAAGTTATCATGGATCATGTCAGTTATTATTGCTCCATCTGCCATTTTTCGCTATTGTTCTTGCTTGCTTACCTAGTCTGATGATTCAGCTGTGCACAGATCCAGACGTTAATACTGGCTGCCCTTGTCTAATGCCTTGAACATGGGCTGGCATATGCAAATATTGGGGGCGTACATATTAATGATCCCGACTGTTACGTAACAGTCGGTGTTATGTTGAGATTCGCCTGTTCTTCTGAGGTCTTTTAAACAAATGAGATTTATATAAGAAGGAGGAAACAATGGTGTTTGAGACTCACTGTATGTCATTTCCATGTACTGAACTCTTGTTATTCAACTATGCCAAGGTAAATTCAATTTTTAATTCTAGGGCACCTTTAAAGCGACACGACTCTCCAATATGCCTGACTTTAAAGAGAGAACTGAAAACCCACCTGTTTCTTACAAGCTATTCTTGGTTTATATGTGATTTTGTGTGTATTGCCGTATTTTGTACTATTCACTTGTTCTCTCCTACTTTATTGTTGTATTTTTCAATTGTTGTATTGTAAAGCATCCCTGAACTGGCAGAAGGGCACTACATACTATTATATCAGGATTTTGATATTTACCATTGTACAGAATTATCATATTCATATAGAATATCATATAAGCTTTATAACAAATGCAATGACACTAGAAAAGAAATAGTGCACAATTATAGACTACTCATGTGTCACTGAATTCCTTTTATTTCCCATCATGACTTGCAGAATATATGAGCGCTTTACCTTCTCCAGATATTTCTCCAGTATGATAGCAGGGCTCTCCAGACAGGATTCAGCCAGCCAGCTTCCACACAGTCTCAAACACTCAGAATACACCGGCACCACAGCAGGGTTCACACACACCTGCTCACACAAAGACGTCCTGTGTTATTCAGCAGAGTACTTGGCACATTTGGCATTATCTACACCTGTGAAATGGACTACAGATGCCACCTTAACCACATTTCAACTCACCAGATCCTCTAGTTTTTGGATCATATGTTTGAGCAGTCCCAGAGCCAGCCCGTGTTCCTTCTTCACCCAGAACACCTGTGCCTCCTCCAGCTGCCAGGCCCATGAGCTGCTGCTGCCGCCGCCACCACTTACCAGGCGGTGCTGCTTCATGTGGAAAGCGGCACGCTCTGCCAGCTAGAACATATGCAAAAAATACCTTTGCATTACATAACAAAATACCATAAAAAGAGGCATTTTATATTATGACACACTTTTCAAGCAAAAATATTTCACAGAAACAGTTTGTTAGGTTATAAAATATGAAGCAAAAGACTTATTGTTCAAAATGGCGATAAGGACTTCACTTTTTTTATTACTAGATGAATCATTGTTTTTGAACAAATCTCTTGAATGAATGATTCAAGGACAAATACATTTTATTAACGTCACTTGTCGCCACCTACTGGCGTAATGATGTAATCAACCCTTCGCAAAGACCCGCCCCCTTAGTTACTGTTGCTACACCTGACAAGCCATGGTGCTCTCATGCCACACATCATGTTCTCACGCTGTGAAAAATACATCGTGGAACAAAGAGGACACTGGCAAGACAATGCAGGTTATTTTTGGTATGAAACAAAGTTTCAAATTTTGTCATTTATTTTTAAGAAATTCAAACAATAAATACCTCTTTGTGGCTTTTTAATATATGTTGACAGATCGCTGTAGCACCTCAGTTTAAGCGGCATGTGAATCGTGCTATTTCACGAAATAAACATGAATGAACATCAGAAGGTATGTTGTCACAGAAAGACGTCAATCTACTAACTCTCCCATCTGGTTTGTTTGTTGGACAAAATGGCAGATTAGGTGTTATGATTGGTCAGATCGCCTGTCAATCAAACTTCTGACGAAGGGTGAATTGCTACAGTCATTATTTGAAGCGTCAAGTTACTTTGAAAAGGAGATTTACTCTATTTTGATCGCTAACTGTGGTACCTGTCAGGAGTTATAAAACAATGAAACTTCATACACAATGTGTATTGTGAAAAATGTTATACAAATTAATTTGACTTGACGACAAAATGTCTTGGACACTTTCTGGTTGCTAAACGTTGTGGAATGTGTTCTTATGTTAATATAATGCACTACACCAATGACACATGTCCATGAGCCAAAAGTCTGGCTAATTTACATACAGACCTGTGTGTTGCCTGCAGAACGAGCCAGTTTGCACAGCTCCATCAGGTGGGAGGAATAGGCAGAAATCAGGTAGTTCTTCCTGTCTGGGTCTGTCTCTGAGGAAATCAATGTTTCCTGTATGGAGGAACGCAAGGCTAAGACTGGCTCTACCAGACTGAAATCACTGTCGGTTAAGAGATCAGAGTGCTGTTGCCACTTCCTGTAGACTTCATTGAGGCTGGAGTCAGTTACAGGCCTGGCAAGAACAGAATCATACTATATATTAATATACAGTCATATACACTAATTTCTTGTGTCTGGATCTACAATATAAAATATAAAAACATAGACGATGAATTGATGTTTAATCCATTGAAGTGTTTAATCCAAGTGTTTCAATTGGTTTTGCATTACCTAAACATGAACTGTTGAGTGGAGCAGGGGATACAGAGCTCTTTTATGTGTGATTAACCTCGTTTTAGTGAATTCAACAAGGTACTCAGTTCCTTTTAAGGAGCAAAAATAATTTGTTACAGTTAAGTTTTTGTAACTGGTGTGGATGACATGCATCAGCATATACAGTATTATCATGAAATGTTTCTTCTCTGAAAGGTTTTATTTCATTGCCTACATGAGAGAGACTGAAAGAGATACAGAAAGGCAGAGAAAAACTTCTGTTCTTGATTTATGTTGCTTTGTACTATTTTCATTTTGCATTTTGTTTTAATTGTACACAGCAACGCTGCAATTTCTTTGGCAATACAAATTTAAATGTCGCAGGAACAAGATTAAGATTCTTTATTCCTCATTTTACATAAAATCGCACAGAGAATTAACACTAAACTCTATGCAAACTAGGGCTGGGAAAATAAATCTATGCATTGCAAATCAAGAAATGATCTGGATTGATTCTGAGATTTTCCGAATCCATCTCGATTCTCTCTCAAATCGATTCTGAGCTTAGTTTTTAACAGCAGACTGTGTGCTTTAGAAACAGCCGTACTCTGCTTGTTTCCAATTCCTTACACACAACACTTGAACCTTCTATAAAATAATCATTCATAAATTTCGGACAGGTTGAAGTGAATTACAAGGGTGTTTGCAGTGGGATGTTTACATTAATCTCGAGTCATAAAAGCATTCTGTGGTGCAAATACATTCTCAGACTCAGCCGAATGCACGAGCGCTCTTCTTTGTGAGTGTTTGAGCATGCGGTTAAAAATGAGCCTAGAGCGCCATCTGCTGTTAAAAACTAAGCTCAGAATCTATTAGAGAATCGCAATGTATTCTGAAAATCTCAATCAATCCACAAATCACGAAGCATCGATTTATTGACGCAGCCCTAAAGCAAACAATGAATAAAGCTTCGAAAAGTGTTTTGAATCAATAAATGTACATTTCAAATGTTTTTATTTGTGACAAATATAAGTTTGACTAAACTATCATATTGGTGTGAGATGGCTAAACCTTGAGCCGGGACTCAAACTTGGATCGCCTGAAGCACAGCCGCGGCGTATATTAAAGGTGCCGTAGAACGTGTTTTCAAAATGTAATATAAGTCTAAGGTGTCCGGTGAATGTGTCTGTGAAGTTTCAGCTCAAAATACCCCATAGATTTTTTTTTATTAATTTTTTTAACTGCCTGTTTTGGGGCATCATTAGCTATGCGCCGATTCATGCTGCGGCCCCTTTAAATCTCGTGCTCCCCGCCCCAAGAGCTCACACTTGCCTTTAACAGCATAAACAAAGTTCAGCTAATATAACCCTCAAAATGGATCTTTACAAAGTGTTCGTCATGCAGCATGTCTAATCGCGTAAGTACAGTATTTATTTGGATGTTTACATTTGATTCTGAATTAGTTTGATAGTGCTCCGTGGCTAAAGCTAACATTACACACTGTTGGAGAGATTTATAAAGAATGAAGTTGTGTTTATGAATTATACAGACTGCAAGTGTTTAAAAAATGAAAATAACGACGGCTCTCTTGTCTCCGTGAATACAGTAATAAACGATGGTAACTTTAACCACATTTAACAGTACATTAGCAACATGCTAACAAAACATTTAGAAAGACAATTTACAAATATCACTAAAAATATCATGTAATCATGGTTCATGTCAGTTATTATTGCTCCATCTGCCATTTTTTGCTATAGTCCTTGCTTGCTTACCTAGTCTGATGATTCAGCTGTGCACAGATCCAGACGTTAATACTGGCTGCCCTTGTCTAATGCCTTGAACATGAGCTGGCATATGCAAATATTGGGGGCGTACATATTAATGAGCCCGACTGTTACGTAACAGTCGGTGTTATGTTGAGATTCGCCTGTTCTTCTGAGGTCTTTTGCACAAATCAAATTTATATAAGAAGGAGGAAACAATGGAGTTTGAGACTCACTGTATGTCATTTCCATGTACTGAACTCTTGTTATTCAACTATGCAGAGGTAAATTCAATTTTTAATTCTAGGGCACCTTTAAAGGGCTGCCCACAAGGTTATGGTCTTAGTAGCCCTCTTAATACTCCCATGCAAATGTGTAGCCTATATAATTCACATTTCTATATATTTTTTTATTTTATTACAAGGAGAAAATATCATAATACATATTAAGAATTATTTTTTGAAATGCATGGTATTAGTACTGCATTATAAAGCATTATAAACAATTTTGACACACTGTTCAATTTGAATTCGTTCTAAACAGCAAATGCTTACATTGGCTTTTGATAGCTACAATTGGTTATGTAAATTTTTTATTTTTTTTTTTTAATCTTTTTTTTTGTAATCTCCACATCGCACGGTTGAATGCTGCTCGTGAAAAAGAGCTATGATACGTCCACTCCATAATGTGAAAATCGATGATTTTAATGCCACTTAGTGGTCAAGAGAAGAAATGCATTTCACGCCGCAACCACACGCGTACCCGCTGCGGCAAAAAACGCATTCTGGCTGGTGAACTCCGGTCCTGGAGAGCCACAGTCCTGCAGACTTCCTCTCCAACCCTGATAAAAACTCACCTGCTTAGCTTTCAAGTAATTCTTCAGACTTTGATTAGCTTTGTTCAGGTGTGTTTGATTAGGATTGAATCAAAACTCTGCAGGACTCCAGGAGTGATGTTCGCCACCCCTGATCTATACTGTACATACAGGCTATGCTAAACAGCACAAACTTGACCTTGACTTGATACAGACATAGAAACATTTACAATAACATTTAGAATCTATGAAAATTCTCAAGTTCTTAAATCCCTTTAGAAAAAATAATGTTTCAAGATTTTATATGATAATTGAGAAACAGTGCTGCTTTTGCCTCTATGATTCTAACATGAGAGTGTAATCTGACCTGGAGAAGAGCTCCTCGACACCCCGCAGTTCACTGATCCTCTGCAGGTTACAGAGAGCCGGATAGAGTGAAGACACGGCCTCTAGACTACCACGACACAACTCCTCGACCTCGTGACCTCTGACAGAACATGCAAACACATACAGTTCAGATGGATAATTCCTCATGGACAGGATGTGTATTTGTAAAAGTCATGAAGTGAGGACAACAAACATCCACAAAAACAAAAACATACACCCATTTTCCCAGTGTAAATGATCATTTACACCAAGAATGATAACTATAAAGATATCTATAATGATAACTACATTAGCATCCACACCAACGCACAATACCATTCTGTTTATTATAAGAGTTTTCCCCTCTGCCACTTTAAATGCTCAAGTATTTTAAAGCCAGATGGTTTGAAAAGTTGACAGTTATGGACTATTGTCAAGTAATATGAATTGTTATGTGAAGAACTCTTTTTCAGTTAAAGAAACTGTCTAAACTACAATCTATTCTTTTAACCAAACACTTGGAGACTGTTATGCATGCATTTGTTTTCACACGGTTGATTATTGTAATGCATTATACTTTGGCATCGGGCTGGGCAATATGGCCAGAAATATTATCACAATATTAATCAATAATCATTCGATATCAATGTTTATCACAATATTTATTCACCATTAACGGGGGTAATATTTGTTAGACCTTGAGAATGAATGTAAACATGTAAACTTGTTTGTTCACACTTAAACTCCATGGTCATAATTTACAAATAAAAGTCAATTTTCCTACCCTGATTTTAGCAAAGAACACATCGGTTAGCAAAGCCTGTTCCAAAATTGCAACTGATTTTCCAAAGAATCTACAGTGAAATATAACTGCATAAAAAATAAATAATGCTTAACTGAGATATTCACATTGTTGAAAATAAATAAAATAACCACATTGCTAGCAGTAGGATCCTTTGGAAGAAGTTATCTTTAGGCCAGTGAGTGATCTTGTGCTCTTCCCTCTTTCTCATCTCACTAACTAAAGTTGCAATGGTGAACGTGAAGTAGGCGTTGATCTTCTGCACAGGTGGTCTTTCACCTCTCTATCAGGACGAGTCATGTGATGGACTTAGTAACATTAAAAGCTGTTTTTGGACTAACAAGGAAATTTTCAGTTCTGAAACTTACAGGATATTCTTATAGTATGATGATCTCGTTTATATCAAAAGCTCAAGGAAAAGTTGATTTCTCAATTTATGACCCCTTTAACAATGTAATCCAGCTTCTAAAATATAATCTAAAGAAAATATAACAATTAATTAATAATAAAACACTGATTTTTTTTATTTTTTTGTGCTGCACAACAGAACTATAAATTTAAAACATGGATGAAAACTATCTTGGTTGTATGATATTCTTAGATTCTCTATAATCATTGTCCTTGGTGTGAACAGGTCCTAACACAGTGATTACCTGGCATAGTTGAGCGTTTGCTCAAATAGGGACAATTCTCTATCTCTCAAAGCTTGGAGGGCATTGAACAAGGACTCGTTGATGCCAGGCTTCAGCTTCTCATTTCTGAATAAAAGAGAGAGGGTAAAAAAATCTACGACAGAAAAAACCTTCACTACGGTTGAGTGTAAACAATGATTCTAATTCCACTCCATGGTTAAAGAGTGCGGATCCAAACACTCACCTCTCAGGCAGGTCACAGTCCCACTGTGTGCTTCTCCAGGCTGCCTGAAAGCGTAGCTCTCGGAGTTCAGGACTCCACTCCACCCCCTCTCTCTCCAGACCGTGAAGATACGTGCTGAGAATACTACACAAGCCAAAGTTCTGCAGACCCTGAGAAAGACACACACTAACCGCTGTTGACCAAAGATCACAATTTTACAGAAGCATCAGCACTAACAGGTCAAACGTACCTCTACTATGCCAATCTGTCGCGTGACCTCTGGGAGGTTGGAGTGAAGGTCATATGAAACCAAAGCCTTCTCCCACATGGCCTCATGTTCATAGGTTCGAATTCTAGAGACCACACACACACAAAAGAAAACATCAGCACCTCTACATTTAGATCTTAAAGGTGCAGTATGTAATATTTTCTGTCCGCTAGAGGCCTATTCAAAACAAAGGCGTAGCTTGATGACGTCAAGTTTAAGCACGGAATCTTGGGACATGTGGTCTTCATCTCAACGGACGGTGCAAAATAGGGATTGGTGTCGGGAAGAACTCATGTTCATGGATGTGATTATTAACACTCTGAGGTCTGACGGTATCGCCGGCGATACCACCGTGGTTTTTTCTTATCAGTGTGAAAGAGACTCAAAATACTCCGTCAATGTTGCACATACAATTCAGAGTTATACACCATTTTAATCTGTGGAATATCTTCTTTCATTTGTGTACACTCAGAGTAAAAACAAAATGTTGTGCTTTTTGTAAAATAAAGAAAACTAACATGATGCGTGATCTCTCGTCTCCCTCTGAACGAACTCCAATCTGATAGTTCTTAGAAAATGAACTGTAACTTAGTGAATACTAATGACAAAAAAATTACACTTATGTCTAAAAAAACTTTAAGATGTCAGGTTTTAAAACATAGAAGTCAAATCGAAAACAAACCTTCTGTGTTTATGTAATCTGTATGAAAAGAGAGCCATGTCAGAAGTCAGTGATTCAGCTCATTATCCGCTAATGCGGCCACACCCACAGAGTCAGCGCTATTGAGACGCAAATTCAGTCAATACATGCATTCGTCATCTCAATCGTGTATTTATTGTCTTGAAAAGTGTTTTGAATAGCCATATTTAGCGATCTCTTGTCTCTGTTAGTTCCTTGATTGTCACATGATATGCCTCTTCTTTTACTGAGGCATTTGTGGACAAAAGGGGCAGAGCGCCCTCCGGCTCAAGTATGAATTAGAAACACAGCATCCAGCGCTCATAATGATGACAATAAATATAGAATAATAAATATTACTCCTCTGTATAGAAAATTGATATAAACATATGAGAATCCATCAATATTTCTCCAAATGTGTATGCTTTTAAGCATATTAAGAAATTATGGTCAATATAAGATTTTAAGAGTCAAAATGTGAAGCTTGAGTCTTAGATCTTTTTAATGATGTATAGTTTGTCAACTGCACATCAACATTTAGGCTCTATAATATAACAAATATAGTAGCCTGTATGAAATGCCCTAGAGGTAGGAATGTTCAGACGCTTTGCATCACAGAAATACATTATATTTTAAAGTATATTAAAATAGAAAACCATTATTTGGTTAGAGACTTGAGACTTCTTTTAAAAACATTATAATGGCAATGTGTTCAATCTTTTGACTGGTAGTGTAATTTAACATAGGCCTATACACAATTTTCTTCATATCATGTGCAATAATACGTGCATGCATGAGATCACAAAAATCATGTTTTTTTTTGTCCTGAGTGGACTTTAATCCTGTTATCAGCATGATCACAGAGGGTTTTTTCACAGCCTACCTGACTGAAAGGCCTCATTAATATGCAAGTCATTTCAGGTCATTATTATTCAATTCTTTTGTCTTCTCAGGTGAGAATCACCCATTATACATGAGGATTCCCGCCTCCTCGCATACTGTGTTTCTTGACCAAAAGTGTCTTAGAAAATTTAAATCTCTCTATTGTTTTATATGAAGGAGTAGGCAGCATAATTTTTACATAATTCTGAAGCAAAAATCCTAGTCTACAACCTCCAATACCCAGAATCCTTGTGAACACAGATTTAATATACTATTTTTGGCCTTATTTCAGTGACTGAAGTTTTTTGTTTTTTCAATAACCACGCATAAACATTATTCCTTCAAAAATACAAACATGTGCATACATGTTCCTCACATATTATTGTAGCCTAGTTTGTGCTGAATACAGTGTAATGACACTTGTGTCATTAATATGTTTATGAACAACTGAAAAAAGCACAAATGTCAGGGCATGTCAAAACTTCTCCAAGCCCCAAATCAGCCTCAGACTCCAGAGGGTTAATGTTACTGTAGTATGAAGCAGAGCAGGAGCGAGTGTTGTGGAGCTGAACGAGGAGCTGGAGCGATTGATCAACACACGCCTCACGAGCAGCGGGACTTTTATTATGACACAGTCGCCGGCGCCACTTCCGCTTTTCCGGTCATGAGTATGAGGTAACGCAGCTCTATTTATATTAGATACATTTGAGTGTGTCGAAAATGATGTTATAACGTTACTCTGTGCGTTCGCTCGGCGGCTGCTGTGAGACACTGTTACACACTGCAGTAAGATAGATCGATTTTACAATATCATATTAAATACTGGATGTCTTGTGTTGATAAATGGCATGCAATTAATTTTAAAACGTATTGTATGATGGAGAAAATGCTGTATTACTGTTACTAAAAATAAAGCTGCATCTGATTATGCTATGTTAGCTACTTCACAAAACAGTGTTTTTCTCTGAGGCATGGTAAAGCATGGTACTCGCAAAAAAAATCAAGAAAATTAGATTTAAACAATAAGACTAAACGTGCTGAGCTATATAACAACAATTAGTTTTCTGTCTATAAATATATCAAAACAGTTGTTCCCTTGTCTATTAAAACGTGTAATATATTAAAGCGTCATGTTTCCATGGTTTCTACAAAATAAACCAGAAACCGAGGGTAACGGGTATGACGCGATTGACAGGCGACTCCTCACGCATCCCGGAGCCTTGGTTAAAATTACAATTTTCTCACGATTTACAAATAGTTGGAAACATTTGGGATATTGTAAGTGCTCAAGTGAACAAAATATATAACACTGGCCTAGTGGTTTTTTGATATTTTACTGCAAAAATATTACATATTGCACCTTTAATTGGTAAGAAAGCAAAAATAGCTATAAGATAACACTACAATAAGGACCATTAATTAACATGAGCTAACATTACAGTTTGTATTAATCCTTGTTGATGTTAGTTAATAAAAATACAACTGTTCATTAGTTAAACTTTCATGTTGACCTGTACTCACAATAGACCTCATTCATGAAACACAAGCAGAATGAATTTGTGTAAATTGTTTGAAAATATGTTTTGATGTATATTTTTAGATTCATGCAAGTGTCTATACTTTCAATTGGTGCATTTTTTTCATTAATGCTGTCAAAATTATTCAACGCAATTAACGCAGCATTTGTTTTTTCCATCTTAATTTGGCTAGCGTTACATTATATGATCGCGGTCTTATTCATGCAAATGTTTTTAAACCATTCTAGCACCACAAGACAATCGAGAACGCACTGTTTGTGAATGTCGTATCATGTGACACACGACTTGTGCTCACAGAAAGACGTGCGGCAGTATCGAGTTCTCTTTTGCGCTTGAACAAACAATAACACAAAATTATGACAAAATGCCAGTTTGTCGAGTATCCTCATAAAAGCAGTCTTAAAAGAGTTAAATATTGACTTGAACTTAAAAAGCTGTAAGAAAATGAGATGCGCGTCAGATCCGCATCATGTTCAACAACGGCAGCTCTTAAAGTGACAGCAGCCTAATAAACTAGTTGCTGTGATGTCTGTCATTAATGTTCATCAAAGAACAAAGGGAACAGAGAAAACTGTAGCTTTAATAAGGATTAATCTATATTTAATTTGTCATTTATGCAGACTGTAAAGTGTTCAATAACAATAATCTGTATATTTCCTAAAAAAAAAATCAATTTCATAGAGACATCAGTTGCAGTATTAGTGTCAGTGATACTGGCCTTCATTCATAAAAACTTGCCATTAAACAAATATTTAAAATATACTTATATTAAAATATAATATCTTTAAGCTCTTTCTACATTAATTTGGAGAGTAACTGTGAAATTTTTACAATATAAATATATTAAAAACTCCAATGTTTTTAATCATGATTAATTGCGTGATTAATGTGCGATTAATTAGTTTTTTTTTTTTTTTTTTATAGATTGACAGCACAATTTTTACACATGATCCCAAAGTACACTGTGCATAAATTATCCAAAAGCTTTATTTTCTTTTAGGCAAACTAATGACACTGCATTATGATAACACTAATTTACCATATATATGCCATAATAAGTTAAATGTAAAAACAAAAATGATTGAAAACAGCCACACTATCTGGTTTTCTTTTTGTTATAGATACTACTATTCCGATTAATAGTAGTATTTATTTGCAAGCTTAAACTGAATAATTTTTGTAAGGCATATGGCCAGTTAGTCTCTTTTGCATTTATGCAATATACTGGAGCAAAACCTGAGACTTCACATAGTTATAATTCATGGGTGGGGATTATGCTAATTGTGAATGAGTGTGCACACATGTCCTATTTACGAATAATTGGAATTCATTAACATTCACACATTTAACTATCAAATTTACATAACAAAAACAAAAAAGGTTAATGAAGCATTTGTGAACCCAAGGAGAGTTTTGGGAAGGTCCATTTTATTTGTTAATTTATATATTTTTTCCTCATTTGTTCTTGAATGAGGCCCATTGTGCATATATTGTATATTCATATTTACATTTATTTAAACAACTGGGTTTATTTAAAAGATCATTTATTGAATTGAATTGAAAAGTCTCACCTAGTCAAAGGACTGATTAACTTTCCCCCTCCACATCCATACAGGCTGTCCGGTTCTCCAATGCACCTGTACACCTCAATCAGAAGATCCTGACACAGAAAAATCAAACTATGTGCTTAGTAGTGTTGTCACAATACTGGAATTTACAACTTCGATACGATACCTTGAAAATATCGGTTTTTGATACCAAGGGGAAAACTGCACACCGCCAAACAGATAATCATCTCATAATTTTTTGATAATTTGGGTAATTTTGTTGTAATAGCTAAGTAAATAGTAAACAGTCGGTAATAAAATAAGAACAAATAAACAAATGACAGCACAAATAAGTACAATAGAATAAAGAGACTAATGAAATAAACATGTTTTAAGTTTTTCAGGTGGGTCTAACAGTAGTATTCAGGTAAAAAATACAACAGAAATGAAAGTAATCAAATGTAAAATAACACTAAATAGTTTTCATTTTAAAAATTAAATAAAGATTAATGCTTACAATTAAAGTTACAAAAGTTATTCAGTCAAGAACAGCGAGTGATTTTGCAGCAGGTTTATTAGGCTGCTGTCACTTTAAGAGCTTATGCACTGATCCAATATACTGTTACACAACATGTGTTTTCTCTCAACTAATTACGTTTCAAAACTGACTTATCTACCTCAATACTTAGCAAGATGGCCATTTTGACAATTTTGTATTTATTTGGCAGTTTAAGTAAAATAAGCCACAAAAAAGAGCTGTTTGAGAGGCGGCTTTATGTGAGCATCACTTGTGGTGTGGTGCACACGCTTTTGGTGTGAGTGCAAAACCTGCGTGAATGACTACACTTATGCGCAATACAAGCACTATTCAACCTGAGTAGAATGGGACGAGTGAGTGACAGATGCTCATGTGGTGCATACATCGTCTCAATCGTGTATTTATTGTCTTGAAAAGTGTTTATCTGGATGTTATAGCAATATCTGGCCTCTGTTAGTTCCTGGAGAGTCACATGGTTATTCTTCTTTAGATTAATTTGTGGACTAAAGGTGCACAGAGCGCCCTCCGGCTGCAAGTATGAATTGAAAACACAGTATACAGTATTCATAGTGATGACATTAAATACTAAATAAATATTACTCCTCTGTATAGAAAATTGACATAAACATAAGAATCCAGCAATATTTCTCAAAATATGCATGCTTTTAAGCTAAAAGCCTATATGAAATGCCATAGAGGTAACATAATTGTTAACATAATTGTTCAGACACTTTGCATCACAGAAATACAATATATTTTAACGTATATAATAGAATACCATTATTTTAAATTGTAATAATATTTCACAGTAATGCTGTTTTTTTCTGTATGTTTGATATACATGATGAGCTTGAGACATGATCACAGAGAGTTTTTTCACAGCCTACCTGACTGAAAGGGCTCATTATTATGCAGGTCATTACAGCTCATTATGCGATTATTTTGTCTTCTCAGGTGTAAATAACCCATTATTCATGATGATTCACACCTCCACGCATACTGTGTTTCTTGACAAAAAGTGTCCTACAAAATTTAAATCTCTGTATTGTTTTATATGAAGGAGTAGGAAGGATAATTTTTACATCATTCTGATGCAAAAACTCTAGTCTACAATCTCCAATACCCAGAAGTCTTGTGAACACATATATAAGATTATTTTTTGTCCTTATTTCAGTGACTTAAGTTTTTTGTTTTTTCAATAACCACGCATAAGCGTTATTCCTTCAAAAACACAAACATGCACATATATGTTACTCACATATTACTGTAGCCTTGTTTTTGCTGAATACAGTGTAATGACACTTTTGTCATTTATATGTTTATGAACAACTGAAAAAAGCACAAATGTCAGGGCATGTCAAAACTTTTCCAGGGCCCAAAAAATCCTCAGACCCCAGAGGGTTAATTCGCCGTCGGAGAGAAGAGAAAGTGAGAAAATGCAGCTGGTATCGATGTAGATATTCAGATATTTCAGTACCGATACATATCGAAATATCAATATTTTTGACATTTATAATCAGTGAAATCGAGTGTGTGAGTGGTGAAGAGTGGAAGTGAAAGAGTGTGTTACAGTGAAGAGCAGAATAATGGAGTGGAGTTGAAATGGCTGTCGCTCCACTCCACTTACATGTTCTGATACCCATCACCCACCTGGAGACTGATGCCAGAGTCTTCTAAACTCTTTTCATTCACGCTGCTGATGGACAGCGTCTGGCTACTCTCCTCAAACGTGATCCGTCTCGACACTCGCGACTGTGACCTGAGACAAACAACTCTTTAAACAACTAATCAATCTAAAACACTGTGGTCATGATTATAGCAACCGTGAGGTAAGCAAGTCAGAGTGTCACTGGCAGTACCTTTGGTTCTGCTCCATGTTGGATCTGATCTTGTCCACGTAGATCTCAGAGTACAAGAGAGCAGTGAAATGGGCGGAACACATCTGGGCGGCTCCAGCCACCTCCAGATAATTCAGATCCAGCCAAAAATTTGAGTCACACACCGTCCCATATTCATTACTTTAAAAAAAAAATTGTCAAAAGATTAATTCTCAATTACTGCACTGTACAATTAGTGAGAATGTGCTTTAACTATTTAACCAAGTCTCATTACAATTGCTTTTTTTTTTTTTTTAAATAATACATGGTGAAATGTCTTTAGTCATGCTAAGGCTAATTTTTAAATATACTGTAGCATTTAAGGCATCCTAAAATCACACATCTGCATAATTTGACAGCAAAATCCAAAAGTTTTATAGTGTCATTTTTTTATCTGAAGCAGGTAAGCAAGTACATTAACATTGTTTAATACTTGCTCAGCAAGGACTCATTACATTGATCAAAAGTGACAGTAAAGACACTTATTACAAAATGTGACAAAAGATTTCTATTTCAAATAATTAGAGCTTTCTATTGATAAAAGAATCCTGAAAAAATATCCACCTGACACACATACACAGAATTTCGGAAGCAAAAAAAAAAAAAAAAAAACCAAACTCCATTGATCAATGATCAGATTTCTTTTGATCAGCACGGCAAAATTGTTTGACCAACTTGAACATGAGCAAAATCAGCGTGGAGAATCTTTTCACCCTCATGTAAAACTCGCGAGCAGCAATAAATGTTACCACACCTAGGGGCATGCATATTCAAATCACCAAAATTAAAGCATTAATAATAATTATACACTGCTTTGGCCACACAGAATTTGATAGAAATGAAAACGTGTCCAACCTTCCAGGTGCCACTGGGCGGCTCTGTTGTCTGAGATAGTCTATGACCGCCAGCATGCTGCGGAGAGAGGTTTTGTCTATCTGGCTCTGGTTGGCAACATCAATGCTGTTCCCTGTTAAAACAGAAAAAAAAAATGCTCAGAACAGAGAGTCTCTGATAAGGCAGCACTGCAGCAGACCAAGCTGTTATTGACATAGTCATGACTAACAAATGGGTTTGCACCTGAATCAGAGAGCATGGGGGTGGTGGGGCGGCTGGTGGGTGTGGAGGGTCTGCGGTACTGACTGAAGAAACTCTGGATGTGTGTGGATAACAGCTGCCTCCAGGAGCCGTCCACATCTCCCAGAAGAATATCATGAACAAAGAGCGGCAGCATCCTCTGACAAAAATCCGTGTTCACCTGCAGCAGTAAAGAAGCCGCTTTAACTCTCATGTTGGGTTCGGGTCATTTTGACCCAGAGAGGATTTTCCCAAAAATGCTAGTTAATGTTATTGCGTTGGACTAAAATTGACTGACTTTACTCACCCAGAGCCTAACAACTTCCCAAAAATGTTTCGATACTTTTTGTAATGCTTTTGTGGGGGGTTTCCACATTGTAACACTTGTGATGTTCTCAGTGAAAAAAGACCGGCCTACAAAAACTCTTATTATGCTACATCACCAAATATTGAATTCAAATTTTTTGTCAACTTCCTTCGCTGGGAGTTTGATTGACAAGTGATCTAACCAGTCATAACGCTGAATCCACCATTTTGTCCGACAAAGCAGTTAAGAGTTAGATTAACCTCGGTGGACTTGAACTTGAAAAATGGTGTGTATTTACATCTTTCAGCATTTGAAACAACATTCTTTCTCAAGTTCATTCATGTTTATTTGATGCTGTAAATTAACTAGTAGGAAGAGATGATCGGTTCTGTTGTCTGTCGACGTGTTGTCAGTGTCCTCTTTGCTCCGCGATGTATTTTTCACTCTTTGTGGCGTGGCAGCGCCATGGCTTGTCGGACAAAGCAACAGTAACTATTTATTATTTGGGTGTGAGCAAAAACACACCACTTTTGTGTGTGTCCCTTTAAATGCAAATGAGCTGCTGCTCCCGCCCCCTTTCCAGAAGAGGGCGGAGCTTTAACAGCTCAACAACAACAAAGCTGGAGAATCTCACGCAGCCAAAATGAGGATTGTCAGTAATGATGTTCAGCCTTACATTGTTCAAACCGGAGTCGACACTGATGGAGAGACTCAGGAAGAAGTTACAACTTTTAGAATGAAACTGGACGTTTCTGAATGGTTAGTGGATAAATTTATGTAGTTGCTGTGGAGTTGATTCAACTCATCCACTAGCATGTGCCGTCATGTTCATCTTTTGTGTTGAATTGACCCTCGTTTGTGAAGCAGTCCGGCGTAAAATGACGGCATGACAACAACACTCTACTACAACAACTCTTCCTCTTCTCTAAAGCAGCCCAACATGGCCCCGCCCCCTTTGTTGTGTGTTCTCGAGGGCGGGTTTTATGTAAATTTTAGGGTTAGTGATGTCACAAACCCAGGAAGAAGCTCGTTGTAGTCCCTACCAGCTATTTGTTTTAGTCCTGAAAAAGCGATTTCTATAAAAGAAAATATCTCCTTTGCATTGAACTTTGAGCGTCGTAACTTTGTAGATGTTGTTTATGCTCTAACAGCAACATTACACACTAACTAAAGTTAAAAAAGGGAAATCATAATCAAGGACCTCTTTAAAGCACACTAGTGTGATAAACTGTGCACTTTTTATTCATATTTTATCCAAAATTGACAAAAGTATCCACAAATAACACTTTTTTTCACTCAAAAACCGAGGTACATCAGCTCAGATAAAAGAGGCTTATGATCGATCAATTACAAAAATAAATACAAAACCTCTCCTAATTGAAAGAAAACAGCCTGCCAAAAAGATTGAACCCAATATTTGATGATGATGTAGCATACAAGAGATTTATAAGCATTTTTTGCAGGTTGGTCATTTTTGATGTATTTCAACACAGCACAAGGGTTAAGCTTTTCACTCAGAGGTTGTTTCCATTAGCACTAAGGCTTTTGGGTTAGACAAACACAAATCTGCTTTATACACTCGATCACCAAAATACAGCATGGCTACTGTTTCATCACTGTACCTCACATAAAGGTCTGGTGAGCAGCAGAACTTCATTTCGGACCCCTCCGCTGTCTAACAGGGCCATACACAGGTTCATTAACCAGTCCTTGTGTCCACCAGGCTGAACTAACCAAAGGTCAGAACTGTCCAGCCTGTCTCTGGACTCTGAGGTCACTTCCATGGTCATGATGGGCTCCTGCATAAAAGAGCAGATATGTTGTGTAAGGTACAGACTGTTTTATGGGACACTTTTATTACTCCAGGTATTCTTTTTGTTGTCATTCATTAAAATATCTATTCACTCATTTGTATATTAAAGTGCCCCCATTATGCTTTTTTGGCTAACACTAATCAATGCCATCATTAGTGTTCATATCACTGTGTATCAAGTGCTCAGAAGCTCTGGAGCTGAAATTCAGATGGTAAATTCAGCTGCAAGAGGTCAACCAATCACAACAGTCTGGGCCATCTGACCAATCAGAGCAGAGGAAAGGAGGGGTTTAGATCCCCAAAACAAACAACTTGTAGCATAATAGTGGCACTTTAATGGTTCATCATTTCACAGATATTCAGCATGCAGTTGGAATCAAACATGTCCGTAAAAAGGATTTCATGTAGAGATATGCAGATGTGAAACACTTGCCCGTCTTTTGGCAGAGCGGAAGGGGTTTAGGTATGCCAACAAAGGGTCCCTTTTACTTTTATACATGTCCCCGAACTCAATCCCAGACTGAGTGGCCAAGATGTCCTTTAAACACACACCAGCAGCCTGACGCACCGCAATACTGAAATAAAAGGAGTGAGAGAGAACTGTGATGTAATTGGTGCAGGTACATTCATAATAATTAAAGAATTTGTGTTTAAGTTGATCCAAGAACAGCATGAAAGTGCAAGATCTGCAAAAGGAAGCAGTAATGAAGTGCCTGTGGTGTGTGAGTGCATTGTCCATGCAGTTCAGGATGATGAAGATCCACTGAAGAGGAACATCATGGAACAAATCGGCTGCTCTAGCATACAGCTGGTCTCTCCCATGGTGCAACGCAATGGATGATAGGTCAACTGGCCCAAGTTCTCCCAGGCACCGACCAACAGCCTCTGAGGGGCAAATGATAAAAAACATTTAAAAATTCATTTATTTTGGTAAAAGACCAATGAAATCTATTGAAATGTCTATTAGCTTTGAAGTCATGACATGTATACTAAAAGCTTTTAACAGATAAATACATTTTAAATCTACAAATTTGTCTTTCTCTTCTGAAAAACAAAACTTTTGTTCAATAGCGTAATTTTTCTTTTTTGAAGCAATGTTTACTTAAGTAAAAAATACTTAAAAAGTAGGGTAGGCAATTTCAAAGAGGCTAGCAATAGCAAGCTAGCTTTGAAAACATTAGATTTCCTCCCTTCCTTCAGAGCATCTCCATAGCCACACCTCCTTCAAAACACATGAACATTTACAGCCAGAGCAGATTCATCAAAGCATCGTGAGAGACAGTTAAATTACCGGACTTGTACCACCTGACTGCTGCAGATGCATTTCGGCGTTGACAGTGTTGCCATAGAAACGTATAATTCCGTGAACATCAGCTTCGGGTGGAACGGGTTGTGATCTCTTAATTACGGTAATTACGACATGGCATGAACGCAGAATACGGAACTTAGAGCACTTCTTTTATTGACTGCTATCAGGATGTGAAGAGAGTTTCGACCACTATAACAAGAAGTGTTTATGATTATGCCTACCCAACCTTTAAAGGCCACTGTTTTACTTCTTATACAAAATTGTTATTTCTCTTTAAAGGCACAGTATGTAAGTTTCGCCACTAGAGGTTGTTTTTTCAAAACAATAACAAAGATGTAGCTTTATGACGCCATGAATCATGGAAGCATGGAATCATGGGAATTGTCTTCACATCCACAGCTGATGGAAAGCAATCCGACAGGACTCGGGCAAAATTCATCAACATGCCATAAAATAACTGCACCCATTAAATCATGGGTGTCAAACTCATTTTAGGTTGAGGGCCGGATTGGAAAGAAATAACCATTGTGCGGGCCGAATTAATTAACTTTATTAAAAAAAAAAAAAAAAAAAAAAAAAAAAACCTTAGATTTTTAAAATAATGCTTTTTTAAATATTTTTTTGATATTGATGCACCCATTTTGATTTTTTGTGGCCAATTCCAATTTTTTTAGAAGCAAACTGGACGATTCTGATACTGGTTGCAGATTTTTTTCAAGCAAATTTACTTGTTTATTTGTTCAAAAAATATGTGTAGCTCTTTGATATTAGAGGCAAACACTGCATTTTTATCACAGTCCCAAAAAAGATGTTATGCACATGAGCATGAACAGTTTTAAATTTAAATTATTGTATAATTTCAAGATTAACAGCAAAGGTTTGTGAAATGATGCTACATAAGACAACTGCACAAATCAAAATCAGCAGACGGACTGAATGAAATGCAAATTCACTCTCTGACAGTAGGTGGCACTTATGGAACAGCAGTGACAGCGTTTCCTTGGTTACCATTACACAAAGCAGTGCTGCGTTTATAAATAGGCTACTACTTTATATGGAGATAAGAGGAAAAGCCATTGAAACTTGTCTGAAGACAGTTCCCTTCAGAGATGCATTCATATCAACCCCAATTCAATATTTTTATTATTCTTCCTATTTTTCGCAAACTGTGAGCTTGTGCATGGTAGAATATTTTCTCTGCTGGCGTGTCTGTTCTCCTCTTTGTGTCCATATTCAGCGTGTGCCTGTGTTAACATCCTGTTTATAGACTTCGTAAATTTTTCCACACAAATTAAATTTTGGTAAATTATTACAAAGTAGAGCCCGACCGATATATCGGCCGGCCGATATTATCGGCCGATATGAGCTAATTGCATTTAAATAGGCATCGGCGTTTATAACGGCCGATGAAACATGAGAAACAGAGTCTCATGCTTCACTCATGTTATGAGTGTTGCATAGTTTGCCCACCAGAGGGAGCTCTGCAACTCCCCAGTTGACAACAGCGCCAGAAATCCACTACAGAAGAAAGCTATCAGCCGAGCCTTTTGACGGTGAGTCTGTCGTTCGTCATGTGAAATGATTGTAGATTTAGTTCATAGGTAACACTTTAGAATAATGGTCATTAGTTAACATTAATGTATTAACTAACATGAACTAACCATGAGCAGTTCATTTGTTACTGTATTTGTTCATTTTTGTTAACATAAGTTAATAAAAATACAGCTGTTCATGGTTTGTTCATGTTAGTTTACGGTGCATTAACTAATGTTAACAAGATTTTAATAATGTATTAGTAAATGTTGAAATTAACATTAACAAAGATAAATAAATGCTTTATAAGTGCAGTTCATTATTAGTTCATGTTAACTAATGTAGTTAACTAATGTTAACTAATGACCATTATTCTAAAGTGTTACCAGTTCATACACTGTATATAAAACAGTGTGGTAGTTCTAGCTAACGGTCCTATCATTATCACTTCTAAATATTCTGTAACATCACTTACAGCCGCTAATGCATTGCTATATTAGATTAGCCACAAAGCTAATACCATGTTTATCAGTGGAAGAGCGCGAACGTTAATAAGAGGTCAAACTATAACGTTAGTGTTTAACTTATTCTAAATATATCTGCAGTGTTTCCCATTTAACTTATTTTAATTTTATTTTCAATTCATTGACATGGTTTTGTGGAATATTGAATTTGTTTGGTATAGCTCTTTTACTTTAACTTTAGTATAATAATTTATTTACAGTATACACACACAGACTGTTAAAACCAGCTTCAACTGGAAGTAAGTAAAACTGTTAAATGTTTAAAACCAGACTGTTTTTTGATCATTAAAAAAATATACTTTTGATGTGCAATTGTTTAGTCATTGAGACTGTAATCTAAGCTTTTTTTAACATAATCCCTTCTGGAAAATGGTTTATACAGCCCACATACATAGAACAGGCAGATATTTTGCTATTGAATGTTGTGTAAGTGTAGTTTATAGGAAATGGGTCTAATATCCAGTTTATTTTCAAAATCAAAATATCGGCTTATAAATCGGCTCTTTTCGAGTTAATATCGGCATCGGCCCCCAAAAATCCATATCGGTCGGGCTCTATTACAAAGCACTTTGTTTGCAATCCCGGAATAAAGACTGAACAAGATAAAACTAAAAAAAGTTTGGATTTATGACCGTGTGTACTAGTGCATCTCTATTTTTTTTTTTTATTATAGTTCAAATCATCCCGCGGGCCGTATGTTTGACACCCCTGCAGTAATTCATTTCAATGGGGTTATGTGTATGGCAATAGTGAAGAGCACTTACTCAAGATGTCTCCTCCTCCAGGGTGGTTAGCTGCGATTTTGCAAAGCTGAAGAAGGTTTAGAACCAGCTTAACCAGAATACAGCTGGCAGGATCGGCTAAACAAACACAAACATCAGATATGAACATGAGGCATTAAGACAGTGCTAGTAGGGTTAAATATAAAAAGCTACAGCAAATTGATCTGACTGTTGTATACAAATTCTCATTAATGTGATTCTGACCATGGCATTCTTTCAAGAGTTGTCCTATCTGCTGTTTATGGCTGTGAAGTTGCCTTTTCAAATCTTTCAATCCCTCCAAACGAGCCAGGGGCAAAGAATCACAAGACGTCACAGACAGAAAATGCTCAATTTCCTGCAATAGACAGAAAAATTGGAGGGAAAGGCACATAAAACAAATTTTAATAAGAACAGAACAACATAAGAACAAATTGTCAATGTTAAGCAATAGGCTTGAATCTGAAAAGTAGTATCATCAACCAATTACAAATGACCTAATTTCAAATTCAACTTCTCCAATTTATATTTAGTTCATTATAAACCCACAACACAACATTTAGATATTTTTAGACATGTTAAAGGTGCAGTAAGCGATTTCTGAGAAACACTTTTGATGTTTGAAATCAAACCAATCAGACACACCCCTCCCTTCATTGCTCCGCCCCCAAAATACACGAACAAGCAATGCAAGAGTGGATGTGTCTTTATCATAGCTGAAGTGATGCAAAATGTGAAAATAAAGCAAAGATGATGAACAAATGACAAGGAAGAACAAAAAATGAACATACAGTACACAAGAGTATATACAAGCTAGAGATCACTGTTAGTCGCCAGCAGCACAGCAGCTCCAGACAAACAATCACACTCAAAACTGACCTGTTACTAGAGCTAACATCACAACAACAGCATATTTCCATCTGTGAAACAGCAAAATGGAGGTCCATACTCATGTATGGAGCAGAAACAACACAACCTCGCTGTCTGTTTTCAGGCCTTCCCCCTTAGGTCTCTCCAGCTCTGGAAAGCTTTTCAAATATTAAAGGTGGACTCAGTAGTATTTCAAATACACTGTTTGGAAGTTAGTCGGGCCGATACCAACAACAAACGTCTAACCAATCAGCATTAGAGGGCGTATAATGGTCGAGGAGAGAGAACGAGCAAGAGGGAGATTTGAAAATAAGAAAAAAAAAACCTGCAGAACGAAAGATGAGACACAATACAAAAGCTCAAAAGAATATCACTGGAATGAAGGTTTATGACTGGGCAAGCGCTTTAGGACCCGGTTTATATTAGAAAAGCTTTCCAGCACTGGAGAGAGATAAGAGGGAAGGCCTGAAAACAGACGCGGAGGCTGATTTGATTCCTCTTCTCATGCGAGTAACACTGGGGTTTGACCGTCTGAAGCTGCTGTTCTGTTGGCGATTTTGGAGGCGGACCAATGAAGAGAGGGGTGTGTTTGTTTGGGTTGATTTCAAATATCAACAGTGTTCAACAACGAATTTGAGAAATCACATACAGCATCGTTAACGCAGGTCCTAAAGCTCTTGCCTGATCATAACTCTTCTTTTCCCTCTGATCTTTTCTCTTTTGTAATGTCTCTCAGCCATCTCTCTTTCTACAGTCTTTCTTCAAATCTCCCTCTTGCTCACTCTGTCTCCTCCCACATCATGTGTGGACACGCCCCTTACTGCTGTTTGGCTCACTCTCTCTCCTCCCCCATCATGAGCAGACACGCCCCCTATTGCTGTTTGGCTCACTCTCTCTCCTCCCCCATCATGAGCAGACACGCCCCCTATTGCTGTTTGGCTCACTCTCCTCCCCCATCATGAGTGGACACACCCCCTACTGCTGATTGTCCCACTATTTCCTCCCCATTATGAGCAGACACGCCCCCTACTGCTGATTGGCTCACTCTCTCTCCTCCCCCATCATGAGCGGACACGCCCCCTACTGCTGATTGGCTCACTCTCTCTCCTCCCCATCATGAGTGGACACGCCCCCTACTGCTGATTGGCTCACTCTCTCTCCTCCCCCATCATGAGCAGACACGCCCCCTACTGCTGATTGGCTCACTCTCTCTCCTCCCCCATCATGAGCAGACACGCCTCCTATTGCTGATTGGCCGACTCTCTCCCCCATCACGAGCAGACACGCCCCCTATTGCTGATTGGCTCACTCTCTCTCCTCCCCCATCATGAGCAGACATGCCTCCTATTGTTGATTGGCCGACTCTCTCCCCTCCCCCATCATGAGCAGACACGTCTCCTATTGCTGATTGGCCGACTCTCTCCTCTTCCCCATCATGAGCAGACACGCCCCCTATTGCTAATTGGCTCACTCTCTCTCCTCCCCCATCATGAGCAGACACGCCTCCTATTGCTGATTGGCCGACTCTCTCCCCCATCACGAGCAGACACGCCCCCTATTGCTGATTGGCTCACTCTCTCTCCTCCCCCATCACGAGCAGACACGCCCCCTATTGCTGTTTGGCCCACTCACGCCCCCTACTGCTGATTGGCTCACTCTCTCCCCTCCCCCATCATGAGTAGACACGCCCTCTATTGCTGATTGGCCCACTCTCTCTCCTCCCCCTATTATGAGCGGACACACACCCTACCGCTGATTGGCCCACTCTCCTCCCCCCATCATGTGTGGACACACCCCATACTGCTGATTGGCTACAAGAGTGTTGTTGTGCTCAGTCCGATCCACTTTCAATAGTGTTTTTTAGAAAACACTTACTGCACCTTTAATGTTAAATAATATGTGTCTATGCAGCATTCCTGAAAAAGAAGAGGATGTTGACCTGTCTGAGAGTGAAGGCTCCTGTGCTGTATTTGAGCGCATGTTGGGCGGCTCTGAGCTCTCTGAAGCTTGGTCGGTCAGGGAAAGGCTCCAACAGGGGAATGGACTCTCTCAACATTCGGTTCTCCGGGTTTTCTATTACCAGGAACCTAAGCAGACTGAGGACCTTAAAGCAGCCACATGTACAACATGTTATATAATGAATAATCAGTCAAATCATGCATCACACTTGTAAACAGGGATGGGTGATATATTGCAAATTTACAATGTATTTTTATTTTGTTAGTGAACACTGTTAATCTTGTAATTGACTCAATTGTGCTTTAAATCCGAACCATAATCCAGTTTTGCCTCTGAAGGTCTTACGGGTTTGGAACGACATGAGGGTGGGTAATTAATGACAGAATTTTCATTTTTGGGTGAACTAACCCTTTTAAGGGCTGATTTTTTTTTCAAAGATTGTTTGTCTTATTTTAAATAATTTTAAGTCATCTTGAGGCCCCTTGGAAGTTTGCTGAAGCACCCTAGTTGAGAACCTGTGCTCTTGGTTGTGACTAAGATAACAGTTCATGCACAAGCACTTTGCTCTCTCACCTGCTGAGATATGGCAGACTGTTCAGTGACCTGTGCTGTGAGAGTACCCACAATGACCTGCAGGTGGCTCTCTAGAGCATCATCACAGTACTCCACAGCCGTCTGACAGACCAGCGAGAGCAGGTCACAGCACAGGGACAGACTGCGAGTGGACACCTCATCCTGCTGACATGATCTGCAGCAGAAAACAACAGCTCAGTAATTCACAGCAAAATCAGCCTGTAGACTCTGCTTCTCAACCTGTCTCCAACTAATGACTACTAATGATTCATTTGCCATCTAGCTGATATTTTTTGTAAACAAATAGGACCCTAAAACAGCTCTAATGTGTGTGTGTGAGAGCAGACCTGCTGTTGATGTGGTGAATAAGTGTATAGATGATGTCACGCAGCACAAACGCCCAGGCTCCGCCCAGCCCGTCCTTCACCTCCTTGAGCAGCAGGCTGACAAATAGGTGGTACATCATCAGTATGCGGTGCCTCTCGTAGGCGTTGGTGGTCTCAGCAGCCTTCTGACAGATTGCTATGAGAATCCTCTGAATGGACATCTGGAACAAACAGAACAAACACAGACTTGCTGCACATGTATACAGGAGCTCAGGGAAATATGAATACGCAAGTTTCAGTGGGAGGCTCACAGGAGTCTTGGACAGGATGGCGACTAGAGACTTGTGGTTGGCACTGTGGCATTTGCTCAGGTAATCCAGCGTGGCTTTGATCACATATGAGCTGAAGAATGGTGGGTTTGGTGCAGGATCCAACTCCCTAATTACAAAAATACAACATGTTCATGAAATTTCTTATGATTCATATAGGGTGGCAATAATATAATACGTTCCAAGTGGAAATATCAATGAATTTCTCAATGCTGGATGAGCATTTGAGTGCATATGTTTTTTTATGCACATTTTTTGAATTTATGTGCCATTTCCATCCAGTGTTTCTTTTTTTCTGCATTACAAATAGGTGGATGGAAACATAGCTATTTTCAATAAGTGTGAAAGTTCTTAAAGTTACAGTATGTTTTCATAGTGTATCAACTCTCTTTTATCTGTTTTATCTCAAATAAACAATGAATATTGATTCCTCATGTTATAATCCTTTTAATGATCTGTAAGGTGGCATGATAAGAAATAAATATACCCAGTAAATTTTTGTAGATCTCCACTATCCGCTCCTGCTGTCTCATGCAGTGTCATCAACAGCTCCACCACAATGTCAGCCAGGTTGTTGCAAATCAAACTGTCAATTTGCTGAAGGAAAAAAGAAATTAATTAATTAATTAATTAAATTAAAGAGTTCAACTGTGTATATAAATAATAGACTGTATATAAATAACAGATGTCGACCAATAGTGGATTTTACCGATACAGATAACTAGGTTGGACCACACTGGCTGATAACCAATTAACCATCCGATAACTTTTTAAAACTGACACTGAACGAAAACATACAAAAATACTCCAATTACAGCCCGAATTCTGGAAGTTTGGACGTTTTTTAAATTTGAATAAAATGAAAACTAAAAGACTTTCAAATCACATGAGGCAATATTTTATTCACAATAGAACATAGATAACATAACAAATGTTTAAACAGAGAAATTTTACACTTTTATCCACTAAATGAGCTCATTTCAAATTTGACGCCTGCTACAGGTCTCAAAAAAAGTTGGGACGGGGGCATGTTTACCATGGTGTAGCATCTTCTTTTCAAAACAGTGTGAAGATGTCTGGGCATCGAGGTTATGAGTTTCTGGAGTTTGGTGTTGAAATTTGGTCCCATTCTTGCCTGATATAGGTTTCGGTTGTAGGTTGTGGTCGTCTTTGGTGTATTTTTCTCTATAGGTGAAAGATCTGGACTGCAGACAGGCCAGTTCAGCACCCGGACTCTTCTACGACGAAGCCATGCTGTTGTAATAGCTGCAGTATGTGGTTTTGCATTGTCCTGCTGAAATACACAAGGCCTTCCCTGAAATAGACGTCGTCTGGAGGGGAGCATATGTTGCTCTAAAACCTTTATATACCTTTCATCATTCATAGTGCCTTCCAAAACATGCAAGCTGCCCATACCGTATGCACTTATGCACCCCCATACCATCAGAGATGCTGGCTTTTGAACTGAACACTGATAACACGCTGGAAGGTCTCTGGATCATGTTCACATATGGCTTCCTTTTTGCATGATAGAGCTTTAGTTGGCATCTGCAGATGGCACGGCGGATTGTGTTTACCGACAATGGTTTAGTTGGCATCTGCAGATGGCACGGCAGATTGTGTTTACCGACAGTGGTTTAGTTGGCATCTGCAGATGGCACGGCGGATTGTGTTTACCGACAATGGTTTCTGGAAGTATTCCTGGGCCCATTTAGTAAAGTCATTGACACAATCATGCCGATGAGTGATGCGGTGTCTCGTCTGACGGCCCAAAGACCACGGGTCTCCAATAAAGGACTTTGGCCTTCAGTTTCTTTCTCCAGTTTCTCTGAATCTTTTGACGTTATGCACTGTAGATGATGAGAAGCCTTTGCAATTTGACGTTGAGGAACATTGTTTTTAAAGTATTCCACAATCTTTTTATGCACTCTTTCACAGCTCTTCCCATCGATTAATTTAATTAGTTGCTAGATGTTCTCCCAGCTGAATCTTTTCAAAATTTCTTGCTTTTTCAGCCATTTGTTGCCCCCATGCCAACTTTTTTGAGACCTGTAGCAGGCATCGAATTTGAAATGAGCTCATTTAGTGGATAAAAGTGTAAAAATTCTCAGTTTAAACATTTGTTATGTTATCTATGTTCTACTGTGAATAAAATATTGGCTCATGTGATTTAAAAGTCTTTTAGTTTTCATTTTTATTCAAATTTAAAAAACGTCTCAACTTTTCCAGAATTCGGGCTGTAAACTAGTGCTGAATAAAAAAAGTCAGTGCTGAACCATAAAAATGTACTATACTTATTAAATTAAGTACAGTACAATGTTAATATATTAATTATACCTTGATCATTCATGTTAGTTCATACTGAATTAACTAATGTTAACAGATACAACTTTAAAATTTAAAATGTATAAGATTATGTTGAAATTAATGATCTAACAATGAACAATACTCCTACAGCATTTAATAACCTTAGGTAATGTTACAGATGGACTCTCATTATAAAGTGTTACCATTTCATATAATCCAAACAGTCATGCTTAAAGATGGTCCTCTTTCAATTTCTACACAAAGGCCATAGCATTGAAATTAGACACATATATATATATATATATATTATGTATACTCTCACATGCTATTGGCATATATTTTAGAACACTTAAAGATTATCCAATAAAAAATAACAAAATATGTGTTACAGTGACGATAAAAAAAATAACTTAAATTGGATGAATTTATGATTTATTTCTGTCAGCTGCAAGAAAATTTCAACTTGCTTTCTCACATCACTAGCTTTAAATACGCACCTCTGCTTACAAACGAATACATAAAAATGACCAGCTGGTGGATATAAAATAATGCAAAGAGATGGTAGCAATCCTGACATCAAACATTTTGGTCAGACCTCTGTGTGTTTTTGTCACATTGTTTTAACCAAACAAACAAACTGCTGTTCTCCACTGATGCAGAATCTAGTCAACAAATTAATTACTTTATAATGATATGAAAACACGTATGGAAGTGTACCGTATACATAGTGTTTCGGTGTCTGTTTTAAAATCCGCACAGTTTTTATTCCACCTCTAGAGGCTGCTCTCGTACTGTATAATGACAGCGGACTCTTCTCAGATGCTCCAGGAACGGATGCAACCCGGAAAAACTATCTGTATGGAATTTTGCCGATAACTGATTGTTCCAGCAATAGGTTATCGCTAACTTATTGGTGCAGATTAATCAGTAAAATAAAAATTTCTTGAGCTGTGTACCAATTTTACCAATTGTGTACTAACTGCATCTACAGAAAGATATAAACAGGTCTAAGTGTAGATGAGTATTGTACTAAATATCAGTTGAATTAATTGGAACACCACTGTATCCTCACCTGCTTTCCCAGGCAGTTGCTGTTCTTCAGTATGTCATACACCATGTGAGCTTTCTCTCTCTGCTGGGCCACATGGGTGTCTTGCCCGGCGAGGGCGAAGTGAGGCAGGATGTTCACCATGATCTTGGGGAAGCAGTTAGCCAGCAGCTGCTTCCAGTCCTGAGCCAAGTGATCCCCAATGGATTTCACCTCCTCAAAGTCATTCAGGAAGACCAGGTGCGGGATCAGCACATGGTAGGATGACCTAAAATTTTAATACATACTATCTAAGACTTTTTAGGATCCAAGGGAACCTTGTTTTTGTGAGATTCAGCCTAGTAAACAGGAAGATGACAGAAGCACATACCTGTAAAACTCTTCCAGACTGCAGTAGCCCAGCAGTGTGTAGGGGAAGGACTGCAGCGTGTACCTCGAGTCGGACTGTTTTTGGTTCAGCCACTCGGCCACTAGGTAATATAGGTGTGAATTAATTAAACTCTTAGAGTCCCTGTACCCAAGCGACCGGGACACGCCTCTTAGCACCTGCAGAGTCGCCACAGAACAACATTTTAATGGAGTATACAAAGAAACATCTGTACAGTTCAATGTTGAACATCTTTACATTTCTTCACCTTTCTGATGAGCTGTTCATCAATGTTGTTCTCTTTGTAGGACTGGAAGAGCGCAAACAGGGCTTGCTTCTCACACACAGGGCTGCAGGACATCACCATAGAGACACTTTTCAGCAAGGTTGCCCGTCGATTAAAGGTCTCGTCGGGTAAGTCTTCTGAAGGACAGTTCTTCTGCAGAACAACAGCATTACAGAATTAGAAGTCTATTCTTAGGACGTCAAACCAAGTCAATATCAAATCTAAACCAAGATGTTTTAATTTAAATTAGGGCTGTCAATTGTTAACATGTTAAATTACAGTGAAAAATTACTTGTTAATATTATTAACGCATTTAACTCACTTGCCCCGCCCCAGACCAACGTAGGCCATCTGATATTTCAGTTGATTGATGACGAATGTAGTTGCAATGACCCTAAAATTCAAGATATGGGGCAAAAAATGCCCTGTTTGAGTTTTTGTCTCATGTTTACATCATATGATATAGTTAAGCTATATCACACAAGCAACGAGTGCAATATCACACGAGTGCTGTTTTCTGTCCAGAACAGCACGAGTGCAAATGTGATACTGATTTTATTCAACAGTTCGATAAATAAGAAGCTAATATTGTGTTATTTTATTCAATGTTTTGCTCAATTTCACCAACAAAAATATAAAGACAAAGCAGAACTTTTCATCTCAGAGAAACACACAGTGGCATTTCATTTCTGAATCTGCGTTTTGAACGAACAGATGAACCATAGGCTTGTTGGACTTGAAGTGGCGTTGAACAGACCAAGTCCAACAAGCCTAATGATTCAATGGACCATTCATAAAGAGAGCCATTCACTTCACTCCTGAATTAATCAGCCGTTTGAACGAATCGAATGAATCAATGACTCAATGAGTCAATCATTCAGACATTTACAGCCACCTACTGGCAGTTTTAGTTTCTTATTTAGAGTATAATTTCATTAAAAAATAATTTCATATTTCGATAGTAATAAAAAAAAAAAAAAAAAAAAAAAAAAAAACATTAACCCCTTTAAGACCTGAAGGCTTTTTTTAGAGTTTTTTTTCCCCTGAGCGACACACACAAAAGTAAAGACTCATAACTCCAAAACTGTAGCAAGGAGAGTCAAAAGGTAGGTATCATTTGATAGAACACTTTTTAAATTTTAAGAAAATATAAATGACATTACATTTGGACATTTTCATGCTGAGAAACAGCTGATAAAAGACAAAAAATATATACAATTTTTTAAAATAATTTCTCTTTTTTTATTATTTGACATGGAATAACTCAGGAATGCAATAAGATCGGATAAAAATTATTTTTTGGTGATGCTCTCCTACATGTGAGCTACATCTGGTTCAAATTTCGTGGTGATAGCATAAAGTTTAGTTTAATAAATTGTTATTCATTTTTTCCGCAGCCAGGTGGCGCCAACGGTCGGTAAACTCCGGTTTAGAGGAGCTTCTCAGCACTCGTTCGAGTTTTTTAAAATGGTTAGATGCATTAAAAATATGAGATTCTAAGCTTTAAAATGATATCTATTTTCTGTTATTCCAGGTTGGAAAACGAACATGGATGGGTCCGGGATCATTGGATACACACTGCATCCCAGAGAGATGAGAGACATGTTTTTAGCCAAGTATGTTAAATCATTCCATGAGTAATATCTTGTGATCAATGCAATATATTATAGTCATTTTCTATGATCTGTGCATTTTTCATGAAGTTATGAGCACGTGAAATATACATATTTGTATTCAGTTAGCAGCTGTGCTATTTTTGTTGTAAATGCATATTACTCAGACTCATTAGAGGGTGAAAACAACGCAACAGAAGCATGTTGGAGGCTTGATATGAAAGTTTAAAGTCTCTGGTTTTGTATGCAAAAAGAATTTTTGTGCTACCTATATGGATTCAATTTTTATTGGCTCTTAAAGAGAGACACGCAAATGGGAGCGCCGACGCTCCATCCGGTCTTAAAGGGTTAAAGGTATAGTTCACCCAAAAATGAAAATTCAGTCATCATTTACTCACCCTCATGGTCCAAAAGTTCATGTGTAATACATTTTATGTTAGCCAAATAAAACATTTCTTGCTGAAGCTACTTTTTGTAATGTCTATTTGATGCTTTACACAATAATGACAATTAATTCATTACACAATAATGCGATTAATTCATTAATTCACGTAATTAATTAGATTAAAAAAATTTAATTTAAGCCTAAATTAAATTTCAGAGCATTCAAAAACTTGTTTACTTAAAATCTTTGTATCTCTGATCTATTATTTTTGTTGCTGTTGTTTTTGTTCTACCGTTTGTAATTTGTGTTCTTTATTTTATGACTGACTATTTACTGGAATAATTACTTGCAAAAACTTCTTAATTGATATATGACTTTGTTTTCATGTAATATTTATAAATCTACACAATTAATTTTGTTTAGTTAAAATGTAATTTTTAAAATAAAGGAATATGTTTTTGCTGTGGCATCAGAACTCAATGGTATACATATCAGCTCACGAAATTTTAGTGTTGTAACAACCCAGGTCTTTTCCATAATTATTTGACTGGTTATGTCATAAATTACCTATAATCAGATAAAGATCAAACAAACACGAATCTTGCCCTTAGTTCTGAGAATGTATTATAATATCTAAAGTCATCTGATTAACTTCAAAATCCATTTATGCAATGGTCAAGATTTATTAAAACAAGTACAATTTCAAAGCACGTTAATTCACATTTCAATTTAATTAAAAATTGTATTTCTGATGAACAAATAAAATAGGCGTCTAGTCAAAATCATAAATAAGTTTATCTTTAATTTCTAGTAAACTGTGGTGTCATTTATCTTGAGTGCATTTACATGTCAACAACCTGATGATAACCGTCAAAAGAAATCTGATCATAAACCCCCATTTTAAGGATTTACAAACAAATCAATATAATGCCAATGCTGGATTTTGACTTGAAGTTCTCACAGAAGTCAGATATGAGCACATAAAAGGGTAAAGCTATTTAGGCCATTTACACGTAAGCATAAAAAGCAAGACTGCATATAAACACACTACTTGTTTAGACATTCAGATGAAGGTCGAAGAGTTGTACCTGCCCCCTCATTCCCTCCTGAGCCTTGAGGTAAATGTTCTCAAATGCCGTCTGCTGATTCTTCAGAGGAAGCATCATCTTCCCACCGCTATCCAGTCCTTTTTTAAGGAACAAGCTAGAATTTTCGTGTGTATAATAGAAGATCAGTTTCAGTTGAACAGGTTATATTAGCGTTTACTTCAGCAGAAAGAAGGAGTGCTGAGCCCACCTCTCCACAAAGAGAGCCGCCAACATGCACACATGGTGATGGGGATCTGCTAGATGAGACGAGAGAACCACAGACACTGGCAGCTCCTCCTCCCTCAGAGTTAGCACCGCCCACTTACAGCATGGGTCCACCTTGTAAAAAAATTAATTAACAGGTAAAGCAGAATACTAGATATGCAAACCTCTCCTGGAAACAGCTGTTTACATGGACTCGAAAGCAGAAAGATGTATAAATAAATATAAAATAATACTATTTAAAAGAGTACATTTACCATTTCCTATTTATTTTGTACTATTATACTGGAATAAAAATGATACTGTACTAACCTCCAGCAAAGCCAGTAAACACTGCCTTAGTGCCACTCTCACAGCTGAAGTACATCTGCCAGATTTCCCTAAGATGCTGTAGAAAGAGACTGAATTTAACCTTAAGAAGATCTTGAAGAATCGCTTTGTGCTATCTGGGTTATGTATTAAAGTAAAATAATCTCTAAAACATTTTAAAATCAGAAATATCATGGTAATACCATAGTTTTATATATACCATGGTTAGAGCTGCACGATTCTGGATAAAATGAGAATCACGATTTATTGGTTTCAATTAGAGATTCTCCCATGATTCTGAATATAAAACTAAACAAAATAACATGTAATTTACTAGAGGTTCTGACTAAATATTAATTGCTTGACTCTAAATGTTTATTTAATTTAAATGAATTATTTTTTTAAAATAAATGGTTTGGAATTAATTCAATGACTCATTAATAATACTTGTTTCATTACTGGATGAATCAATGTTTTTGAACAAATCTTTTGAATGAATGATTCAATGACAAATATATTTTTAACAGTCACTTGTCGCCACCTAGTGGAATAAGATGTCGTTATTTGAAGTGCCAAGTTACTTTCAAAGGTCGGTTTAACTCTATTTTGATTGCTATCATAGACATCCGTATCCAAACTTGAAACTTTACAACCATTTACACGACACCATTTTCAATTAAAAACAGAAAACTTTGGCCGTTCATTTACACAAAAACACGTTTTGGGGGCTTCTGAAAATGGGTTTCAAAGAAAAATCTGTCATCAGAATGATTTGGTTTAATTTCCTCCCAGAAGCGTCTCACATGATTAAGTTCCCAACAGCGATTATTGTGTTTCGTCTGTCATTTATGATGGAGGAAAAAGAGCCTCAGTGGCTTCCCTGATTACAGCAACTTCCATTTTTATTACAGATATTGAGCACCAATTTCCCAGGAAATGACAATTTTGTCCTCTTGAACACATGGGATGGAAACGCTGCTTTATTCACAAATGTTTTATGTGATATTTCCATTAGTTAAATTCACATCTTTGAACGGAAACATAGCAACTGATTCTGTTACTTTCCTGTGTATTATTGTGGAGCTGCTTTGAAACTATTTCTATTGTATAAAGGCTGATTTATACTTCTGCGTCAGACGTACGCCGGGCCTCTGCGCCGTAGACTACGCATCGGATATATTTCTGCAAAGTTGTCTGCATCGATGTACAACATGCAGACCGCTAGTAGGCAGTGTCTGCGGTCATGTTGAGTATGAAGGTAAAACCCGAAGAACAGAAGCAGCAGCTTGTCATGTACGTTGTCAGAGAAGCTCCAGAAGTGATGGCAGCAAATAGGCAATGAGTTTTGTTGCATTTTAACGGTGCGTGTCCCCTAAAACAGAGCGTTTTCTCATTCCTGTGGAGGATGAAAACACTCGTTCTTCTCCGCTTGCTCCACGGCAGTTTTTTGACCTGAGGGAGGGGTTCTAGTGAATCAATCACAGCGCTTGCGGTCCACGTAAAATTGACACGTTGTTACATAAGCTATGCGTGCAGCGGCGTACACTCGACGCAGAAGTATAAATCAGCTTAATGCGCTATAAATTAAAGGTGACTTGACTTGACAAGTGTTCCCAAAGGAATAATTGAGTTCTTTCAGTCAAAGTTTGTTGCTCACCAAAATCCTGACATGACTTTGAGCAGAGCTCCTCTGATATGCGCCATGTCATCGTCCTGCTCGCTCACAGGAGGAGAGCGGCCCAGACAGCGGATGGACGGCAGAAGAGAGCACAGGACGGCGGCACACACCTCCTGGTCTTGCCGATACAGAGAACAAACATCTCTGTGTGAAAACCCCCCAAAAAAGGAATTAGAAAAAAATTGTTATTGGAATACACTACTGGCTAAATCCAAGTTTTTCTAATGTTTTGTTAAGAAATCTCTTCTGCTCACTATGGCTGCATTTAATTGAGCAAAATCAAAACAGCAAAAACAGTAATATTGTGAACTATTATTACAATTTAAAAGAAATGTTTTTTTTTTTTTTTAAATTTATGTTAAATGTAATTTATTCCTGTGATCAAAGCTGAATTTTCAGCATCATTACTCCAGTCTTCAGTGTCACATGATCCTTCAGAAATCATTCTGATATGATGATTTGCTGCTCAAGAAACATTTATGATTATTATCAATGTTGAAAACTTAATTGCTTAAAATTTTTGTAAAATCGTGATACACTACCATTCAAACATTTGGGGTAAGATGTTTTTTTTTTTTAAAAAAGAGAGTGATTAATACTTTTATTCAACTTTTATTGATCCATTAAATGGATCAAAAGTGACAGACATTCATAATATTATTACAAAAGATTTTGGTAACACTTTACAATAGTAATAATTAATCTGTTAACATTAGTTAATGTATGAACTAACAAGAACTAACAATAAGCAAAACATTTGTTACAGTATTTATTAACCTTTGTTAATGTTAGTTGGTACAAATCCAGCTGTTCATTGTTTGGTCATGTTAGTTCACAGTGCATTAACTAATGTTAACAAATACAACACTATTTTAATAATGTATAACATTAACGAAGATTAATAAATGTTGTAGAAGTGTTGTTCATTCGAAGTTCATGCTAAACTAAAATAACTAAAGTAGTTAACTAATGTTAACTAATGAAAACTTGTTGTAAAGTGTTACCAAGATTCCCATTTCAAATAAAATGCTGTTCTTCTGAAAATGCATCATGGTTTCCACAAAAATTAAGCAGTAAAAACTGTTTTCAACATTGATAATAAGAAACATTAGTAATAATTGAGCAACAAATCAGAATATTGGAATGATTAAAACAGAAAAAAACTTCTAATACATTTCTAATGAATAATTGTAATAATATTTATTTAACTTTTTATTGTATTTTTGATCAAATAAATGCAGACTTAGTGAGCATAAACTTCTTTCAAACACATTAAAGACTCTTAATTATTCCAAAGTATTGTCAGATACAGTAGTTAGTTTAAATTTTACATTTTCAAATACACTTTAGAAGAACTGAGATATCAGTTGGTCGACCATTTATTAAAATGAACTTTTAATGCACCGAATATAAGATATTGACCAGAACATAAGAGAAATGAAGGTATCCTTACGCCAGAGGCTTGAGAAGAGCATCAAATTCTTCAGGATCCAGAGATGTGACTTCAGCTGGGAGTTTCTTCAGCAGGGAAAGATACTGCACAAGAAATGGATGATCAAGACTAAGATGTGGACCATATTTCATGACAATAGTCAAGAGTCTGTCTACATGTAGTCTCAGCCACGGACTGATGGCTGAACGTCTCATGCATAAGACACGCAAAATGGGAAACACCTTAGGAGATTCAAAGTCATCATCTGATTGATTGAATTCTACAGATTTCCAGAAGATGTGTGTCACATTCTTTAACCGTCCACCTGGAAACAAATGTCATGATGACAAACCCCCTCATGGAAAAAGAATGATGTCATGTTTACAACTGTGACAACGAGCGCTTAACCAGGATCAACTAAATGCTGGATTTTCAAAAGTATGTGAAGTTCACGGCTCCATTGTTGCAGTAAACTTGCACAACGTTCTTGAATGAATAATTTATTAGATGCACGCCGGTCTGTTACTTTTCACGCCCTTAAACGTGTTGCAGAACAAAACAAACTGTGATTGGTTGTATTACATGTCAGTCAAACGTCTTCTCGGGCTGCAAGTCCAGACTGACGGCAGTCCAGACCTTCTGCCGTCAGTCTGAAGGTCTGGCTACATGAGACTAGGCTACATTAGACTAGTTTCCTAGATGACCCCATGAACAATATTTAATATAATTCAATGTTTTAATTATAAGAGTCAGTACATTAAGAAATCATAATCACCATGTGGAGGTGAAGCGTCTGAGAGAAGTCTGTGAGGTCCAGTAGTTTGAGTAATTTGCGTTGTGTGTCCAGAGGTTTGAAGGAGAATCCACCGTTGAGCTCTGAAGATGCACAGAGCGACAGGAATCCAAGCACAGACAGGAAGGCTAAGTCTTGCCTAGATAAATGCTCCTCAGATAATGCACTCTTGGTCCCTATGATCGAAAATGAAGAAAAAAAAATCAATTATGTGATCTCAACAGCTGCGAAACATGAAATCACATCCCTGATTATATCTGGGAGTTCTCCAGTCTCTCTGAGCACCTGTGCTGAACTTTGAATCGCCAGCTTCGTCATTAGATTGACGAGGTCTGGAAGTGCTGTTTTGTGTCCCATCTCCATCTTCAAACAGATCAATCTCTTCCTGATTATCCGTTTGGTTTCTGGTCATATCCATATCTTCATCCATTGGGTCATTCTCCATGACTGTGTTGTCCTTTTTACTCGAGTTGGTCAACTGCAAAAGTAAAAGGTGCACTTTAGATGAGTGTCATTCTGGAACAAGTGTTGTCAAAAGTACTGACTTCGGTACCAAAACACTACTGAAATTACTTAGAAGACATGTTAGGGTTCTTTAGAGATATAATGTTCCAGCAAGTCAATTACTAAAGAAGCATGTCAAAATTATTCAGGAAAATAAGAGTTTCATATCAAGGTGATAAAATGTTGTGTAGCAAAAATGAGTACACCCTGCTAAAAGTTACTAAATAAAATGAAATAAAAATGTTCTGGTGTAAGTTTAAGGCAATGTTCGATCAACAGGTAAGTATGCTGAACCAAAACATTTAAAAAGAAGTAATTTCATGACAATTAAAAGTGTTATATAGCCCACTGAATCATTCTCAGACTTAATGCTGACAACAATGGAAGCACTTGGGAGAGAATCATCAGGAGACTTATTTCTTAGCCCAAAAGAGGACAGTGGTACAAGAGGATTACCAAATCATTGTTTTAAGTGTGAAAATATAGCAAAAGTAACACAGAAATTCAAAAACAATGGACTTGTGACAAAGCCCCTGAAATAATCAGGCCTTCATTTTAAGCTTTCATTTAGGGATGAGGGATTTTTTTGCTAGACAAAGAGCAGGATAAATACCAAATGAGTGTCTCAGAGCCAGCAAAAGCTATGAAAAGAGTGAGTGTTGATCTCACAGAGTAAGATGCAGCCTGCAGAAATGACATTGTTGTTGTTCTCACTGGATCTACCTACTGTAGCCAAAGGTCAATAAAGTCACTTAGCCATTTCCAAAGCCCATTTAGGTGTATATGACTTTCTTTTTTCAGTCAAACACAATCAGAGTTATATTTAAAATATTCTGGCTCTTCCAAGCTTTATAATGTGAGGTGAATAGTACAAAATTTTGAAGCCCAAAAAGCACATCCATCATAAAAGTAATCCATGCGACTTTAGAGGGTTAATAAAGGCCTTCTGAAGTGAAGCAATGGGTTTTTGTTAGAAAAATATCCATATTTATAACTTTATAGACTGTAATCACTATCTTCTGGTAACTTCCGTCCGCGTGTTCGCGAGAGTTCAGTGTATGACGTAGGAGTTAGTGTTGCATGATATACCGGTACTAGAAAGGTATCACGATACCCTGCTTTTAAAAACGGTCCGGTTCTTCATTTTATTAGTACCGGTACTTTGAGTGCCAGCCGTATTTCCTAATGTGCGACAGCAGAGGACAGTGTGCGTGCAGCGCGCTGTTTCTAAGGCAAATTGAGTGTGTTTATTCCTCTCAACTGCGCAACGGCTTTTATGGTGACGAAACGAGAGGTATGTTTGCAGACAGTTGAGAAAGCAGATGCACGAAGCGAAATATGGCATTATTTTGCTTACAATGCAAGCCCACGGACACCACAAAGTCCGTCTGCAAAAGATGTTACAAAATAACGCAAGCGAAGGGAGTCAAAAGCATCTTGCCGACAAACATCCCGATTTGTACAAAGAATTTAAAGAGCGACAGGTTAGTGAATGTGATACCAGCATTATGTTTATGCTCTCAAACATTAAATGAGTGTTTTTTATTTATTTATTTTACTCGTGCAAGCAGACCTCCGCAAAGAGGTGTATTATTGAGTGTAAGTTTAATAAGTGATTTTTGGTTGCAAAAATAAAATTAATTTAAAAATACATAAATATGTGAAGGTATATAGGCTACGGTTATTTTAAACCAATTTATGCTTGAATAACATTGCTCTAATTATTTACAGTAATCTAATAATTACAATAATCTTACTGTCAGAAACACCTACGGTACATGTATAAAAAAAAAAAAAGAGAAAAAAAACATAACAGCAAATAATTTACAAGAGCCGGAATATTTTTTAATATAACTCTGATTGTGTTTGACTGAAAGAATAAAGTCATATATACCTAAGATGGCTTGACAGTGAGTAAATTATGGGATAATTTTCATTTGTGGGTGAACTAACCTTTTAATTCATAGGGTGACATCTATGTAGTGTTTTATTTTTACATTACTTTATTCAATTTCTTAATTTAATGCTACTGTTAAATACACCTGTAGCTGAAAATATTAATGCACTGTTGATTTCAACTGTATATTATATTGTATTTGTCCTATTATTTGTAATTTGCATCTTTGTTCTTATTTTTTTAAAAACAAAGATAAAATAATAAATTGATGATGATTTTGGTTGTATCACCCACCTCTATTTTGGTCTACCATTTTGTTACCTTGTAGGGATACATTTTAAAAACTGAGAAATTAGTTTGTCTGTACTGCTCAGTGACTTGCAAAATCTTCTTCATTCTTCTTCTTCAAAAAAATCATGATAAGATTGTGGATTGCAATCCTGTTTGAAAAAAAAAAACTGTGATATGATGTGATATTTTTGCCATATTGCCCACCCCTAGAAGGTTGGTTGTAAAATCTCAATACATAAAAAATAAAAATTGAGGATTGTTTTTTCAAAAACATTAAAACATTTTTTGGTGATCAAATGTACTTTTTTGTTGCTTATTCATAAACAAACATGTCTCCTGTAACTTCCTGTAGATTCATGGATCATTCAGGAGACATGGACATCTGTAATAAAGTGTCGGGATGCCCGTAAGTCTCACCAACTGCTTGGATATGTCACACAGGTCATTCAGCAACCTCCCAGGCAAAGTCTTCATGAATAAAATGCGAGAGATGGTGGAAACTTTGTCATCCTAGAAAAAAATATTAAATCCGTAGAATCATTTTGAGGTTACTGGATTATTTTTTTTTAAAAAGGACCAATCTATGAACCTGACTGACCAAAACATTGAGAAGAACTGACTTCACAAATCAGAAATCACCTTGGCTTACAAGGACGTTTTACTCGACACAAGAGCCCATGACACATTTTAGAGCTGAAAAATATGTATATTAATCCTGTAGCTCAAACAACAGAGCAAAGTTGCTACACTAGCAACAGTGAGGGCCATGGGTTTTCCCAGGGATTGCATTGATTGAACTGATTAAATATGTACTTGGAATTCAACATAAGCCGCTTTAGATAAAAGCTTATGCCAAATCCATAAATGAAATGAAAAGTCCCTTCCATGACCTTTAAAGAGACAATCCACCCAAAAATGTAAACTTTGTCACTTGCCATACAACAGAAGTTAATGGGCTCCAATGTTGTTCAGTTTCCAACATTCTTCAAAGTGTTTTCTTTTGTTTTCCACAGAAGAATGAAAGCCAACCAGGTTTGGATCAACATGAGGGTGAGTAAATGACACAATTTACATTTTTGAGTGGAATATCCCTTTAAGAAACATTGGATTTTTGATTTAAACAGATTTAACTGAAAATATAAAAATGTATGCATCATTTTATAACTTATTACTACAGTATTTGTAAAATATAAAACTATAAATACTGAATAAGCAAATATTTGTTAGAAATAACAGTCATACCTTGTATTTGGAGAAATAATACAGCTTACCTTTTCTCTTCTACAAATACTATCAGAGCACAACAGCATCACTGACTGAACTGATTTGATGGTCTCATTCTCAGCCAATCTGCTCTTTGCCGTTGATATGTAATGACTAAATTCCTGAACCAATGCCTATAATGGAAAGAAAAGGTAATTAAATACCAGGATCTAGATTTATTCCTATGCATTTTAAATCAAATAATTAAGCTTCTGTTTTATTCACACCTATAATGTGTAATCATAAATGCATTTTGAATTAAAGCTCCAAATTGTTGTGGAAACAACAGAAATACAGTATTTTAAATGTTTTATATTTAAAATGTTTGTTTAATAGCATCCTTTTACTAGAGCTATTTATATTGTTTTTATTATTATTATATTTCTTTTAATTTCTGAGAATAAAATTAGTAATTATAGCAATTATAATTTAAGTAAACAAAGGGGTTATGACAGATTTTTTTTTTAGTATTTTAATTTGTTCCTTGATGTTTACTTACAATGTACATTTTTTGCACAAAAAACCCAAACAAACAAATGTATATGCAGAAAAACGATTATTTTCAACCCTCATTCTGACCCCTGTCTAAAACAATCAGTTTTTAAGGAGCGGCTCCTTTAAGGCTTGTCAGTAAACGGTCACTGTAATGATTGGCTAAATGCATAGGGAACGGTATCAACGAACATTACTGCACGTGTAAGTGTTTTGAAAACATTAACCATATAAAACTGTAATTTAATTGTTTACTTACGGTTTGCAATAGAAACAATCATTTCTCTGAGACCTCCATTACACTGTGCCTTGTTTACAAAATCTGCAGTCAAATCCTCTGAACAAACCTCCGACACGATCCACGAAGCAATAAAAAGAAATAAGCGGTTTAAACTAGCGAATTTTGGCGAATGTTTTTCTTCCATTTGTCCTGTTGTGGACAGACTGTGGAGTATGTCCGAAACACACATCTGTATACTGTATCAGTGTAGACAGCATCACTGATTATAATGACTTCTGTTTGATTTTGACGCGATGCTCACATCCAGTGAAGGGAAGTGTCAGCTATTATGCAACTGAACGCCAGTGGGCGGGGCCTATGGTGCGATGATGTATAACTATTCGATGATATCTTGCTCTGGAGGCAGTGATATGCAAATTATTTGCCTGTGTGACATCACAGATCCCACAATATCAAAAAGAGCCGTTTTTGGAGCTTGATTACATAAGTGCTTTGTTTATAACAAGGAGGACATTTTAAGCTATGAGACTTGCAGGATGTTTTAATGGTACAAAGACCTCTTATAGGTCAAAAGATCAAGCCAATTTGATTTCTCATGTCATGACCCCTTTAAAACAATATCAAAATAAATGGATATCATGGATGGAAAATCCCACCTTGGCTTTTAGGAAGAGGGGAGAGTGACAGGCCTGTTCTTCTGTGAGGAGTCCAATACACACGTAAGCAGCCAGAACTCCAGTGAGCAGCGAAACACAACGCAGCACACACTCGTGAGGAGAGTTTGAACTCTGTGGAGTGAGTGAAGGCAAAATCTTGCATGAGAAACATGAAGACACTACAGATCAGATCTCACTGCAATAAACAGTTCATGGTTTACACAGTGTGAATTTTTATTGATTAGTTTCAGCCCTCAGTTTTACCATTGTGAAGCAAAATGAGTCTATTATTAAAAAAAAATAGTATTTAGGGGTTCAAGCGTGTAGCACTGAAACCCTATTGTAACTGTTAAAATTTCCAAGGATCAGCATTCTCCCGTAAAAGTGAAAACATATATGGCCTTTTTACACGTGCTTAAAGGCCTTAAAGTGCTTGAACCCCGATATAGCTATATTTTTACTTTTTTTCCACAATGTTGTTATCGACATGCTACCTATGTACCAGTGCTTTTGACATTCATATTCTATGATACAGCCTACTATACTTACATCAGGAGAGTAGCAGTTAAAGAGCTGCTCAGCGACAGACAGGAGACTGTGCTCTAGTTTGCTTCTGAGAGCTTGAATAACAGTGAACTGTGGTTTCTCTGAGTAAACACTATCTCTATCAACCGTAACTTCAGCACTGGGGTGTGTGTCATCAAAAGTGAACTGCAGGAAGAGACTCTCAACTTCCCGCAAAGTGTCTTTGCCCTCAGTGATGGAAGAACTCTGAGAAGAGAAACTGTACAGGACACAAAGACATATTATTAAACATTAGAAACAATTCTCAACACCTTTTAACCCTCTGGAGTCTGAGGCTGATTTGGGGACTGGAGAAGTTTTAACATGCCCTGACATTTGTGCTTTTTTCATTTGTTCATAAACACATTAATGACACAAGTGTCATTACACTGTATTCAACACAAACTAGGCTACCATAATATGTGAGGAACATGTATGTACATGTTTGTGTTTTTGAAGGAATAACGTTTATGCGTGGTTATTGAAAAAACAAAAAACTTAAGTCACTGAAATAAGGCCAAAAAAAGTATATTAAATCTGTGTTCATAAGACTTCTGGGTATTGGAGATTGTAGACTAGAGTTTTTGCTTCAGAATTATGTAAAAATTATGCTGCCTACTCCTTCATATAAAACAATATATTGATTTAGTTTTTGTAAGACACTTTTTGTCAAGAAACACAGTATGCATGGAGGCGTGAATGATCATGAATAATGGGTCATTTACACCTGAGAAGGCAAAAGAATCACATAATAATGACCTGAAATGACTTGCATATTAATGAGGCCTTTCAGTCAGGTAGGGTGTGAAAAAACCCTCTGTAATCATGTCTCAGCTCAATTTAAAATAATGGTATTCTATTATATTCTTTAAAATATAATGTATTTCTGTGATTCAAAGTGCCTGAACAATTATGTTACCTCTATGGCATTTCATATAGGCTTTTAGCTTAAAGCATGCACATTTGGAGAAATATTGATGGATTCTTATATGTTTATGTCAAATTTCTATACAGAGGAGTAATATTTATTCTATATTTATTCTATATGTGACCTGATCCAGCAAAATGAGTCACAGTGACCCAAATTTCAAAATTAAGATTTTGGTATCAATGGAAAGATGAGACAATAAGCTTTAAAATGATATCCTAGTCAAAGTCATTTTAAAGATATACCCATTTTAATTATGGTCGTCTGCCCTCTTTTTCCAATTGAAAACCTGAGAAAATCGCTTTTAAAATTTTTTGCCCGTTTTTTTGTTGATATCTTTCAAAATCCATTGCATTTAAAGGGATAAACTATTTATTTTACAGCTTAATTTGACCAAAGACATTTTTATATATATATATAAATGCTATTAAACCAGGCTGAAGCTCAAATTCTTTTAAAGTATTTATTTGAATTAACCCTTTAAGACCTGAAGGCTTTTTTAGAGTTCTTTTTTTTTTTTTTTTTTCTGAGCGACACACACAAAAGTAAAGACTCATAACTCCAAAACTCTAGCAAGGAGAGTCAAAAGGTAGGTATCATTTGATAGAAAACATTCCATTTGGACATTATCTTGCTGAGAAACAGCTGATAAAAGACAAAAAATATATATAATTTTTAAAAAATAATTTTTCTTTTTTTATTTGACATGGAATAACTCAGGAACACAATAAGATCGCTAAAAAATTATTTTTTGGTGATGCTCTCCTATATGTGAGCTGCATCTGGTTCAAATTTCGTGGTGATATTATAAAGAATAGTTTGAAAAATTGTTGTTCATTTTTTCCGCAGCCAGGTGGCGCCAACGGGCGGTAAACTCCGGTTTAGAGGAGCTTCTCAGCACTCGTTAGGAGTTTTTTAAAATGGTTAGATGCATTAAAAAGATGAGATTCTAAGCTTTAAAATGATATCTATTATGTGTTATTCCACGTTGGAAAACGAACATGGATGGGTCCGGGAACATTGGATACACACTGCATCCCGGAGAGATGAGAGACATGTTTTTAGCCAACTATGTTAAATCATTTCGTGAGTAATATCTTGTGATCAACGCAATATATTATATTGATTTTGGATTCATTTTAATCTTGAGAATCTGCTTTAAATATTGATGTGCGATTTTTATGATCTGTGCATTTTTCTTGAAGTTATGAGCATGTGAAATATACATACCTGTATTCAGTTAGCGGCTGGGCTGTTTTTGTTGTAAACGCATATTACTCAGACTCATTAGAGGGTGAAAACAATGCAACAGAAGCATGTTGGAGGCTTGATATGAAAGTTTAAAGTCTTTGGTTTTGTATGCAAAAAGAATTTTTGTGCTACCTATATGGATTCAATTTTTATTGGCTTTTAAAGAGAGACACGCAAATGGGAGTTTTATTTTATAAGGCGCGCTAGTCTGACAGGAGGATGGCTGGACCGATCGCGTGCCTGTCAGTCGAAACGGGGCTTCCCATTGTTAAAAATCAGCGTTTAGGTCAGTATGTTTACATTTCTAAGTTTTTTGATTGGTTCTATACAACGTGTAACACCATATTTGTAGAGCAGAGATAATGACATTTCAGGGGATACTGGGAAATGCTCATAAGTGACGAGAGGAGTTGAGAAGTTCATTTCCAGCGAATTTAGTAAAACCATGTCAAATTTAATAGCCATTTAAATACCTTTACTCAATTATCTGGACTACGAAACTTTGGGAGATTATTTTTGAAAGTCTGTTCTTTGAAATTAGCTTAAAAAAATTTTTTTGATTTTTTCATTGTTTTTCCACATTATCGGCCCATATCTTAAAATAGAACGTTGCGACTTCCGACTCATTTCGCCAGATCGGGTCACATATATATCATCACTATGAGTGCTGGATACAATTCATACTTGCAGCCGGAGGGCGCTCTGTGCACCTTTAGGCCACAAATCCATATAAAGAAGAAGAAGAACCAGGAACTAACTACATGTCTTCTAGAGTTCACTAACCATGCTTTACAACAACGCTTTAACATCCAGATAAACACTTTTCAAGACAATAAATACACGATTGAGACGATGAATGCATGTATTGACTGAATTTGCGTCTCAATAGCGCTGACTCTGTGGGTGTGGCCGCATTAGCGGATAATGAGCTGAATCACTGACTTCTGACATGGCTCTCTTTTCATACAGATTACATAAACACAGAAGGTTTGTTTTCGATTTGACTTACACGATTTAAAACCTGACATTTCAGCGTTTCTTTAGACATAAGTTTAATTTTTTTGTCATTAGTATTCACTAAGTTACAGTTCATTTTCTGAGAACTATCAGATTGGAGTTCGTTCAGAGGGAGACGAGAGATCACGCATCATGTTAGTTTTCTTTATTTTACAAAAAGCACAACATTTTGTTTTTACTCTGAGTGTACACAAATAAAAGAAGATATTCCACAGATTAAAATGGTGTATAACTCTTAATTGTATGTGCAACATTGACGGAGTATTTTGAGTCTCTTTCACACTGGTAAGAAAAAAACGCGGTGGTATTGCCGGCGATACCCTCAGACCTCAGAGTGTTAAAGTCACCATGAAATCAATATTGACAATTCTTTTTTTTTTTTTTTTCTTTTTTTTTTTAAATGGGATATTGCAGTATTTATTATAAATGATTTATCTGTGTATCTTGAGGTAAATATGTACTATAAGTATATTTAGAAGTTTTTAAATATATTTTAAACGTTTAAGAAAATAATATTTAAGATGCTTAATTAAGATAGCTATGTTTCCATCCACCTATTTTTATGTGCATTTTAGGATATCACATTAAAAATGTGTAAACACGCTGGATGTAAACACCAGTGCGGATAAATTCTAAAAATGTGCAAAAAAACATATGCACTCAATTAAAGCGAATACATTTTTTAATCGAAGACATGCCCATAAACTTTTACCGGATAAATCCCTCGATGCGCAACAAAAAAAAAACTCAAGTGACTCTGCCTCAACAGCAGACGTGATTGGATAACTGGACTAACCAGCGGACCAAATTTCAAATGTTGGTTTGGTCGTTTTGAAATGCCTGAGCCAAAGTCCGTCATCAGAATGATTTGGTTTAATTTCCCAAAGACCAGTATCCAAACACAAGATAACATGACAGCTTCTACTGTGCGTTTCGTCTGCCACTCTGAGGTGCAAGTCATTTATGATGGAGGAAAAAATCCACAGTTTTTTCTCAGATTGCAGCTACTTTCATTTTTATTACAGATATTGTGCCCTAATTTCCCAGGCAGGAAGTGATGATTTTGTTCGCTTGAATACATGGGAAGAAAACGCTGTTTTATTCTCAAATGTTTTTATGCAATATTCCAATTTTGCACATAAGTTAAATGTGCAACTGGATGGAAACAGCTAATGAAGGATACAGCAGTGTGTTCTTGTTATACACCAATAAAAGTTAACACTTTACAACAAGGTTTCATTAGTTAACATTAGTTACCTACTTTAGTTCACATGAACTAAGAATGAACAATACCTTCTACAGTATGTATTAATTAAATTAATTTTAAAATTTCAACATTTACTAATACATTATTAAAAATCAAATGCTGTTTTTGTTAATATTAGGTAATGCACTATGAACTAACAATTAATGACTGTATTTGTATTAACTAACATTAACAAAGATTAATAAATACTGTAACAAATGTTTTGCTCATGGTTATTTCATGTCAGTTTATACATTAACTAAAGTTAACAAATGAGACCTTATTGTAAAGTGTTACCAAAAAAAAAAAAAAAATTATAATAATAATAATAATATTGGCAAATGTAGTTGGTCATCCAGAGTACTCCATGCATACAAATCACAGTAGACCACTACAACAATAGTATGAGTAGTGTGTTATAGCCACTTTTGTTGGCCCACACTCACCTGTCTGGCTTCAGGCTGCCCATCAGAAACGTTAGTCCCGCCCTGCTGTCCTTCAGTGTCAAAGACACCAGAATTCTAGGAATGAGGTTCAATGGAAAATCCCTACAAAGACAAAGTATTATTCACAATGCTACCAATATTTACATTGGTTGCAACTTCAGTTGAACTTCAAAGGTGAAATGTGACCTTTCTGCACCACTAGAATTAGAGAAACTGAATAAAACTACAAATCACTAAACCATATTTTTGAAGAAAACCAGAGTGGTGCTTTCCCATGCAAATCTCGCCGCTATGCTATGCTAACAGGTGATCCAGAGATGCCGGACCTGGTGATAATGAGGTGAGGTTTGCAGTTCTCCTCCGTCTCCTCATTGTGTTCGTTCATGACCAGCCAGCTGATGATGGAGTCTCTCAGAGTGGGCGACTCTCCACCCGTCTCCATCAGCACGCCACTGATGACGTCGTGACTGTGAACACTTTTAGGGACGGAGCACTTCAACAAGGCCTGGGCCAAGCTCTGGGCACCCTCCCTAAAGAGAAGCAATAAGAAGTGAACATTACCGAGAGTTTGGAAAGATTAAATAAATATTCCAAGTTAAATACAAATAGATATTAAAGGGGATCTATTATCCCCCGTTTCAATAAGTCTCTGGTGTCTCCAGAATGTGTCTGTGAAGTTTCAGCTCAAAATCCCCCACAGATCATTTATTATAGCTTGTCAAATTTGCCCCTATTTGGCTGTGAGCAAAAACACGCCGTTTTTGTGTGTGTCCTTTAAATGCAAATGAGCTGCTGATCCCGCCCCCTTTCCAGAAGAGGGCGGAGCTTTAACAGCTCAACAACAACAAAGCTGGAGAATCTCACGCAGCCAAAATGAGGATCGTCAGTAACGGTGTTCAGCCTTACATTGTTCAAACCGGAGTCGACACTGATGGAGAGACTCAGGAAGAAGTTACAACTTTTAGGACGTTTCTGAACGGTTAGTGGATAAATTTATGTAGTTGCTGTGGAGTTGATTCAAGCATGTGCCATCATGTTAATCTTTTGTGCAAATCCAGTGTTGAATTGACCCTCGTTTTGAGCTGAAACTTCAGACACATTCTGGGGACACCAGAGACTTATATTACATCTTAGAGGCATTATTGGTCCCCTTTAAATTGTTTTTGAAATTTCTGCTCATTTAAAATTTTTGTCAGTGTTAATTGTCGAAATTGTTAAAATGATTTCTGATCATTTTGGAAACATTGAAAATCATAAATATATAAACCTACTCATATGGGATATAATTTAGGATCAAAAACCTGGTATTTTTATTCATTTATTTGTTATAAAGAAAACTCAATGTAATAATGCATATATTTATAGACATAAAAATTACTCTGCCAAAGAAGTTAATATATATATATATATATATATATATATATATATATATATATATATATATATATATATATATATATATATATATATATATTCAGTATATTACTGTAAATGATTTTTTTTATAACTTGAGAGATGAGTGCAAATTATTTTCTGCATAAAAGATTGTTGTGTTTAACTTTGACAATACTCCAATATTTTTACACTCAAACTGTGCTTGAACATAGTGCAAAGAAACTCACAGAGAGGGCTTGCAAACAGCAGCAGAGAAGACCTTCCAGAACTCTCTATCCACAGGCACCAGAGATTCTTGCACTATTGTGCGCAGCAGTTCCAGACACAAACTGCCGGTGGTCTGGGTTGAGCTGACTCCACGCAGAGCCAGAGCCCAAACTCTGGCCCACAGACGGCCCAGCTCAGCTGCATGAGCCGAGGAGTTCGCTGAGCTCTTGGCATGGCAGAGTGCCACCTCCCTCAGGCAGCGCAGGACGTGCGGCCCCCTCTCGCCCCGACGCTGCTGTTCACCCTGAAGCTGGCAGAGCAGCCCCAGCAGAGGCACAAGATCATCTGCTGGCAGGATGGAGGGGTATTTGGATATCAGAGCAGCTGTGACCTGTAACCTGTTGATGAACATAAAGAGTTACTACACTGCAAACAAACAATGTTAGGATACTAGGGTTGTCAAACATACCAGTGCTACCGGCACCAGTCAGTACAAAAAAAATTTGACAGTACCAGCATTTCTGCAGTACTGAGTATATTTGCTAGCCACTGAAGCTGCATTTGTGTTTGTTTGAGCGCTCTCTAAATCAATGGTTTCTATTTACGGTGTGTTTTTAATTTTCATTAATTTGAATTAATTCATTTTTAAAAAAATCAGTTTGAATGAATGATTCAATGACTCACTCATAAAGACTTCACTTGTTTCATTACTGGATGAATCAGAGTTTTTTAATGAATGATGAATGATTCAATGACAAATACATTTTTAACAGTCACTTGTCGCCACCTATTGGTGTAATAATGTAATTGATACAATCGTTATTTGAAGCGTCAAGTTACTTTCAAAAGGCGATTTACTCTATTTTGATTGCTACAGTTGACATCAGTGTTTATATCCAAACTATAAACTATTATCCCAGTACTTCTGTGATCATTTGAATTATTGTAACAGAAATAATGGTTGAAAAGATATCTATACATTAAAAACTGCTCTCCCTGGCTCAGCGGCAGCGCGAACACAGATCTGAATGTTTGCAGTGATCATACTTGTCAGAGGTTTAATAAACAGAGCTGAATCATCGTCATTTAGGAATAAAATTGTGTGGGTGTTTGAATCCAGACCGCGATCTCTTAACAATTAATCATGCAACTCGAGTACCAACTACTGACAACCGATTAAGATACTGTACTTGAACATTTTTCTTGAAAGGGTACGAATAAAAGCTTGAAACTTTGATAAAGCATGTAAAATGATTATTATTAAATCAACTTTTCTTTTCATTTTATATGAAGTTTGGAATTTAATATTGGGACATCTGAATAAGCCTTAAAATGCTGATGTAATGCAGATGCAAAAATGTAATAAAAAGATAAAAATTATATAAATAAATAAATAAAAAAAATAAAAATAAAAAATGATGCTGAAAGGATTTAAATGAAGGATTATTTGTGCTTTAAATTTTCAAATAAAACTGTACCAGGGTATAATGTCGAAGTCGCTGTGTTGGGGCTGAAGTTTGGTTCGTATCACCTCCCAATTTGTCAGCGGTTGCTCGATGCGCCTGCGTTTGCAGCTCTGCGGACTGTCCCGCTGGGTATCCCGACAGACTGATGATGTCACTTCCTGAACGTGAGTGCTTCGACTGAACAACTAGAGAAACACGGCACATTCATGAACACTGTATGCAATTAGAAATCAACAAATCAGAATTTGATGGAAACAAGTCATGCACAAGACCACACTGACCATGTGCTTTGTAATTATGAAAAAGCACTGGTGCGTACCACAGTACAGTGATGATGATAATACTATGGGCCTCGAACACATTCACATACCAAGGTACCTAATTTATATTAACAAGGGGAATATTGGTAACTGAGCAGAAACAGCATTAAAACATCCAAGAATCACCTGGTGGCAGACGTCAGCTGTCAGTTCAATGAGATTTTCCTTCACTGCAATAGGACGAGAACCAGTGGCATATTTCCCTCTGCTGCCGATCTGACTGATCTCACTGACGAGGGCATCATAGAGGTCGCGGAGCTGACCCTGCCATCTGACCCAGTCTTCCGCATGGGCACCTGTGCCAGCAAAGAGTCATTTTAAAGACTTCTCAAATATATATACTGTTCAAGAGTTTGGGGTCGATACTTATTTTATGTTTTTGAAATAAGTTTCTTATGCTTGCCAAAGCTGCATTCATTTGATAAGAATGCAATAAAACTGTAATATTGTGAAATATTATTACTTAAAAGAACTTTTTTTCAATTTTAATATAGCGTAATTTATTCATATGATGGCGAAGCTGAATTAATCCTGTCTTGAGTGTCAGTGATCCTTTAAAAATCATTCTAATGTGCTCAAGAAACATATTTAGGGGCCAAGCACTGAAGGTGCAGAGGCACCTATTGTATCCGTTGGCGTTCTTATTATTCTGCTTCTTCCGCTCGAGTCTATGGCAGCCCATAAAAAGTTGTGAAATTTGGCACACAGTTAGAGGACAGTCTAAGCTATGTCCATAGCAAATTTGGAGTCTCTAACTCAATCCCTCTAGCGCCACCAGCTGTCCAAAGTTGCACTTTTGTTTATGTTAATAACTTTTGAACCGTGAGGGTTAGAAACAAAATTCTTTTTTCCGATTCCTTCGATTGCACCCTATGACGTCATTTTCCATCATGAAAATTTTTCCGCCATTTTGAATTATTTGAAAAAACTATTTTTTCAAACTCCTCCTAGGCCGTTCCTCCGATTTTCAGGAAAATTGAACCAGATCATCTTCAGACCATGGCGACAAAAAGTTATAGAATTCAAGTCGATTCCTCAAACCGTTTTCAAAAAACACGCGAATGAATTTTACATAGCGCTTGCGAAAATAGACATAAGGCTGTATCTCCGCAACTCTTTATCGTATTCAGACTAAACTTCGTACATGTCATCACAAGCATGACCTGAGGCATCATGCAGCGTTTCGGCGCAGCGCCACCTACTGGTGCGGAGATATGAAAATTGGCTGTTTTTGCTTATAATTTCTGATGGGTTTGTCCAAAAATCATAAATTTGGTCTTGTTAGATTGGGGGCATCATGTCGAGTCAAATGATAACCAATTTTCCCATATCGGACATTTTGGCCGTCGACCATTTTGAATTTTGTGCTAAAATGCTGTATTTTACGAACGCATTAGCGTATCGTTACGAAACTCAGTATGGGTCATCAGCACAATGCCCTGAAGGAGCCTGAGAAGTTTACAAAAATGCTAATAACTTTTGACTATTTTAACTGATTGTAATGAAACTGGTCTCAGTAGATTCCTTGGGTAATGCCGAGAACACAGATATCAAATTTGCCATAGTCGGCTGAACTTCCTGTCCGCCACATTGTTTTTCTTTAAAAACATACTTTTTCGAACTCCTCCTAGACCGTTGCTCCGATTTTCACCAAAATCGAACCGTATGATCTTCAGACCATGCCGACAAGAAGTTATGGATTTCAAGTTGATATGTCAAACCGTTTTCATATACCGGAGCAACGAATTTGAGGCATGATGCAAAAACAACTCTTGAAGCTGTATCTCTGCATTGCTTTGACATATTGACACCAAACTTTGCAAGTGTCATTGTCACCTCACTCTGACCATACCACATTAATTAGGTCACAGCGCCACCTATTGGTCGAAAGTGATGAACCAGTAAATCCTCATTTTTGATCATTTTTCAGCTCTTTTGTCTAAAATGATCTTAAAAGGTCTTTAATTGCTCACTGTGGCGGTTGGTCTGATGCTCCCAGCCGTGTTGGCTGGCTTCTTGTGCCGTTTTTGTGCTTGGCCCCATAATTGCTGCTTGCAGCTATATTTCTATATTATTTTCAATGTTAAAAACAGCTGTGCTGCTTAATATTTTTGCTGGAAAGTGTGATACATTTTGTCAGGAGTTTTTTGATGAATATTTATTCAGCATTTATTGGAAATGTTTTTTGTACAAATTGACAAATGAATCTGGAACGTTTGCTTTGGTGTCCAGCGTAGACACGACATTAAAAATAAAATAAACCTGCATCGCCTCCGAGGACAAAATGCATGGCACTGCCGTATCTTTTAATAAAAGATATTTTAAAAAATGGCATTATGTTGAGAAAAACTCACAAAGCAGTTCGTTGGGAAATGTGACGAACAAATAAAAGCTATCTTTCAGTCGCTCAGGAACGGCATTAAAAATAAACATCAGTCATGCATTTGGAAGGCTATGCAAAGTTTTTGGAGGTGCAGTTTCTTTACATCCACTCACAGAATCATGTTTGAGTTTGACGGCGTTACTCGACATCTCGCTCCTGTGATTGATGGACAGACATGATTTGGTCAGAACACACCTACTTGATTACATACAACGATAAAGCATGTTACAGGGTGTGTCGATATCCGGGAGTTTCAGAAGGGTAGAAAACAATAATTCATATTTTAAACTGGGGAATGAGTTCTGAAACTTTCAGTATATTTTTATTTTGAGAACATTTTGATTCCTCCTTTTCATGACCCTTTTAAAGGGATAGTTCCCCCAAATTTTGTCATTATTTACTCACCCTAATGTGGTTCCAAACCCGTAAGACTTTCATTCATCTTCTGAACATGCAGCACGTTTGAACTTCAGCAAGAACCAATGAGATTAATTTGTGTATAGTTAAAATGCAGTGCATTTTAAATGACTGTTGTATCATTACCTGTCTCTAAAGTCTTTGCCCCTTTTGGGTGATGAACACAAAGCTGGAGGTGGAAAAACTTCACGAGCTCCTCTTTTAGTACTGAGCTGGGTCTCTTCTGAGTATAAACACACAGCATAGCGGACAGAACCTCCTCCCCCAGAGCACACACCCTCTTCCTGCAGGACAGAAGCACTGAGCGCAGAAACACGTTCACAGCAGAGACCAGGTTCTCCAGAACCATCGGCTGTCTTTCCTCCCTGAGGAAGAACATCACAACACAAGTTAAGCATATACTTTTTTTTTAATTAGAAAAAAAAAAAAACATGTGATAAGCATTAAACGATACCTGGTGTTGCTCAGAGCCTTCAGGAAGAATTTAAAGAGACTGTGGGATAACCCCTCCGTTTGGACACAACAGCCCCAAACAACCGTGTAGATGATGCGACTCACTTGGACTCTGTTGATTGACTTTGATCCCTTATTGAACAGCCCACAGTACAGATCCAACAGACCTGCACAACAAACAAAATGACAACAGGAATGCTGATTAACATGATTAACAAAACAGAAACTATATGGATAATGCTCGAATGTGACAGCGACGATCGTCTGTAAAGTTTTAGTTCAAGAATTAATTTATCTGTTTCAGACTTCAATACAAGAACCTCAGGGAAAATGTAAAAGGGAAGTTCACCCAAAAATGGAAATTCACATAAATAAATAAATACACACGAATAGAGATGTTACACTGGTCTTGCACTCACTGTGCCACTGCTGCTGGCTCATCTCACACCAGTATTTACGGACAGACAGGATGTTCTTGAGCAGAATACTGCTGTAGTCCTCGCCGTACGCCGTACAGCTGAACGAACTCTGTAAGACCTCCACCACATGAGACAGCAGCTCAGCACATTTTAACTTTGGACCGCCTGCAGAACAGAAGAGTGATTTTCTGTAAACAAAAACCACATAAATATCTACTATGGATACAGAGCGAACTCTCTTGAACTGTCATGAACAGTATCAGTAACTCAGACATTACGTTGGTTGGCGCATCTGATGAAATACTTCATCAGGCTGCTGATTTCCTGCATCTTCTTCTGCCGGTTTGCATGTGTGGTGGCGGAGACGTTGGCTTTTCCTGACTGTAGAAGTTCTGTCTCTTTTTGAAGAAACTTTTGTAAAAATCTGTAAGGAAAAATCATTATGAGTGCACTCTCAGCTCATGGACAGAATAAAAAAAGATGAACAGAAACAGACCGGAAAACAGCATCCCAGGTGAGCTGCTTGGAGCCTTTGGAGACTTTGCATCCTGACGTACGATCAAGTTCCTCCACCGTGTCTGGTGAACGGATGAGTCTCCTGAAGCGATCCACCTCTTTCTGGAAAAAAACGAAACAAAAACATCAGTCAAGTCACAACATTAATTTATAAAATACTAGGGATGCACCGATATGAAAATTTTGTCCAATACCGATAACCGATATTAAACAATATTTGAAAGCCGATAACCGATATATTGACCAATAAATCTAAATTAAAATTTTTATATAATTTTTGAGAGCCTGAGTACAAAAACAAAAGTCTCGCCATTAAAAGCCATGTCCAAGCACACAATTGTAATGTTCTCATTACAATTTTATGTAGTCTATACGACAGATTTGCGCTGCACATGTTGTACTTAACAGTATTTTCCTTTTTGAAGTGATTTCAATCTTATTTCAAGCGATTCAAAACCATCATGGTGGACAGGGCACATCTGAATGTCTCAGCTGAAGGAAATAATCCATTATTTATCAGTAGGTTGCTGATGTGCAATACGAGAATTTGATGTGCTACTTAAATTAATTTGTTGTGGTAAGTCTACAACTGTTGTGGTAGTAAAAACTAAAGTATACTACAGTATGTATTACAGTTTATCAGTCACTATAGTTAATACCAAAGTCCCTTTAAAACAAGTCATTTCACTCAAATTTGAAACGCCTCTCGGGCATCCTGGGCATCATGCAATCTCTTTGAATGGGGAAACATCAAATTCTCCAAAACTGTTCGCCAACCTTACGATTAAATTTCATATTTGAAATCACCAATGAAATCTAACAACAACCGGCTCATAAATTTAGTTTATAAACGCGTGAATCATGACAAAAAAAAATATCGTTCAGGCTGGCTCAAGCTAATGCGCATGCGCAGACCTAAATGCGCGTCTCTTCTGAGGCGCGCGTCTGACTGTTTCTATAGAAACCGGTGATTCTAACGGCCACTGAAGTGACGCGATGACTTTACCAGTCGGCGATTGGCTCTTGTTTAGAAGGCGGGACTTTCCGCCATATTGCGCGTTACACTTTCTCCCATTCAAAACAATACGAGTGACACGTCTTGTGTTATTACTACAGTATGCTGTAGCATTCATAAACAAAGTGTTGTAAATACTATAATATATACAGTATACTACAATTTACTATAATAAATAGTATTTTTGTCATGCGTGTTATTAATCTCTTACACTGATTATTTATTACATTTCAAGTCTTCCTCTTAGCATTCAAATTCAAATTACAATATTGTTTCCTTCCTTTTTTCCTTGTTTCCAAAGCCATATTCTCAATGCAACGCTCTGATGTTTAGTGACAGCAGTGCTGAAGCTGAGGTGATGTCGGTCACACACCTTCCTCTCTGTGGCTTTCTCATGCTCCAGTCCTCGGCAGCAGATCAGCAGCTCGTGCAGCGCCAGACTCATGACTGTGTCTCAGAAGAGCTTCATCACAATTGTTTAGGAGCATGAACAGAGTGACAAGTGTCTGTTTGACTGCGCATCCTGATGATATCTGCTACGAGAGGGTCAAAACTAACAATCCGACGCAACTTACACACTCAATCTATTAATATAGAAAGTCTGCTCTGAAAATAAGGCTTCTCTCTGTTATATGTCTGCTTACAGTACTTTATTTATCCTCCGCTTCTTCTTCAACTTTCTACCCATGCGTCTCACATCAGTACCGCCTTTCATTCTTCTTCACTGGCGCTGCTTGAGCTCCACTACTGCCATCTAAAGCATGGAGGAAGTACTGGCTCATGAATATTAATTACATAGTGATGACGTCTGCAGAAAATTGTATAGACTTTTATAGAATAAAGTCTGTTTGTAAATGGCTGTAACTGGGTTTAGAAATGGCAAATATAATATTATAATAATATTAATATATTATAAAAAAATACAGTTTATATAAATTTTACTACATTAACTTTCATTGTTATATTATATTTATTTTTATATATAATTTTGTCACTCTCACTTTCCCTTTTATATACTGTATAGACTATAGAACAACTCTATATAAAACAATAGTGGATTAAACATCAAAATTTAACAATGTTTTAATATAATCTTCTCCCTTTAAAGGGTTAGTTCACCCAAAAATGAAAATTCTGTAATTTATTACTCACCCTCATGTCGTTCCACACCTGTAAGACCTTCGTTAATCTTCAGAACACAAATTAAGATATTTTTGATGAAATCCGATGGCTCAGTGAGGCCTGCATAGCCAGCAATGGCATTTCCCCTCTCAAGATCCATTAATGTACTAAAAACATATTTAAATCAGTTCATGTGAGTACAGTGGTTCAATATTAATATTATAAAGTGACGAGAATATTTTTGGTGCACCAAAAAAATGTTTTTTTAACAATATCTAGTGATGGCCAATTTCAAAACACTGCTTCATGAAGCTTCTGAGCTTTATGAATCTTTTGTTTCGATTCAGTGATTCAGATCACCTATCAAACGGCTAAACTGCTGAAATCACGTGACTTTGGCGCTCCGATTCGATTCATAAAGCTCTGAAGCAGTGTTTAGAAATCGCCCATCACTATATTGTTGAAAAGTCGTTATTTTGGGGGTTTTTTGGTGCACAAAAAGTATCCGTGTCGCTTTATAATATTAAGATAGAACCACTGAACCAGTGTTAATTTTTACAGCAAATTTTGATTTAGTTTTTGTCATAGTCTTTTGACTAAAATGCCAGTCATATTTTAGTCATCGGAAATTGTTTTAGTTTTAGTCTAGTTTTAGTCGACTAAATATCATAAGATTTTAGTTGACTAAATCTACCGCCAAAACAGACTGTTTTTGACTGTTCAAGTTCAAAAAGACACGAAAAAGCAAAATTCAGTACTTTTTTAGGGATTGACACACTTATCATTGAGGTACTATTATAGTTTTCGTTTAAAATTTTAATTAGATTTTTAGTTTTTCTGCTTTCATTGTAATTTTAGTTAAAAGTTTTGTCATAATTCATCAACATTAGCTCATAAGCAATCGCTTGGCATAAATGCGCCATTCATTAATTGTGTAGCAGTCTGAAGTGCTGCCGCTCGAGCCTGTAAAGCTGAAATCACATGACTTTGGCGCTCTGATTCACTGATTCAATTCGTAAAGCTCTGAAGCAGTGTTTAGAAATCAGTCCATAAAGATATTGTTAAAAAGGTGTTATTCAGTTTTTTTTGGCGAACAAAAATATTATCGTCTCTTAATAATATTAAGATAGAACTACTCACATGAACTGATTTAAATATGTTTTTAGTAACTTTATGGACCTTGAGAGTTTCAATGGCTTTGCTCTCTATAAAGGCCTCACTGAATGACAGGATGGTGAGTAATTAATGACATTATTTTTATTTTTTGGGTGAACTAACGCTTTAAATACTTTAGTCAGTTCAAGAATAATTAATGTAATTTTGTATTATTTATTTGAAAGAGCCGTACATGGGATTTAGAAAGTAATAATAAGTAACGCAATACTTTTTAGAGAGAGAGTAATTAGTACAGTAATCTAATTACACTGCTGAAGATGTAATCAGTAGCTGATAATACATTATTTTTTAGAGTAACTAGTGTAACGCATTTTGGATTTCCCGCTCTTCTTTGTAGAGCTCACGTGAACTAATTTAATATTCATGAGTCAGAACGCATTGTCCCCGCCCTCATTTCCCCGCCTCTTTCGCTCCGTCATGGCGGCCGCCAGGAGACACAAGCGCGTGGCAGCGTCTCAGCCGGGGTTTTTGCCTCTTAAATCGGATCTGGACGGCAACAGTTCGGATATCAAACGGCGAAAACGCGTGAACAAAAATAAGAAAAAGAACTGGAACAAATACAGTGACATCCAGGATGTGGAGGAGTTTCTGGAAGACGTGCGGCTTCAGGAGAAAGCAGTCGGGTATGTAAATATGGGCTATTATTAACCATTAACATTGATGGAATTGATTAACCTCTTATATTTATATTTATTAGCATATCTATAGTCTGCTTTCTTCCAGTAGACTACATACAAAACATTAATTTAGTTTATATGTGACTGTGCAGTATATAGTCGATGAGAGTCACGTGGCTGTTTTGTGTAGTACATTTCGTTTGTATTGTATTAATATTATTATTACAGAGTACAGAAGAGATTCTGAACAAACACTGATTATTTCTTCTCCTTTCTTCATTTATAGGGGGTTGATAGCAGAAAAACCCGACGACAGTCTCTTCTTTGTGGACACTGGTGAAAAAGACAAAGACACACAACCACGTAAGTATTAAAGGTGCCGTAGAACGCGTTTTCAAAAGATGTAATATAAGTCTAAGGTGTCCCCTGAATGTGTCTGAAGTTTCAGCTCAAAATAACCTCTTGATTTTTTTTTTTATTCATTTTTTTTAACTGCCTATTTTGGGGCATCATTAAATATGCGCCGATTCAGGCTGCGGCCCCTTTAAATTCTCGCGCTCCCCGCCCACGGAGCTCGCAACTGCCTTAAACAGCATAAACAAAGTTCACACAGCTAATATAACCCTCAAAATGGATCTTTACAAAGTGTTCGTCATGCAGCTTGTCTAATCGTGTAAGTACAGTGTTTTATTTGGATGTTTACATTTGATTCTGAATGAATTTGAGGCTATGCTCTGTGGCTAACGGGTTAATGCTACACTGTTGGAGAGATTTATAAAGAATGAAGTTGTGTTTATGAATTATACAGACTGCAAGTGTTTAAAAATGAAAATAACGACAGTCTTGTCTCCGTGAATACAGTAAGAAACGATGATAACTTTAACGACATTTAACAGTACATTAGCAACATGCTAACAAAACATTTAGAAAGACAATTTACAAATATCACCAAAAATATCATGTTCTCACGGATCATGTCAGTTATTATTGCTCCATCTGCCATTTTTTGCTGTTGACCTTGCTTGCTTACCTAGTCTGATGATTCAGCTGTGCACAGATCCAGACGTTAACTGGCTGCCCTTGTCTAATGCCTTGAACATGAGCTGGCATATGCAAATATTGGGGGTCATACATATTAATGATCACTGACAAGCCACGCAATATCGCGTTCATATTGCAGATGAATCGCCTTCGATAATGAACGCGATATTGCGTAGCTTGTCAGTGATCTACAGCTCTGTCTATTAAATGCTGCTCCATTTGAAAGCAGGTGATGGCGATTTAGCGGTAATCAGGGAACCGGCTTTACTGACGAAATGCGCGTGACAATCTCATGCGATATATCGTGCAGCCCTAATCCCGACTGTTACGTAACAGTCGGTGTTATGTTGAGATTCGCCTGTTCTTCGGAGGTCTTTTAAACAAATGAGATTTATATAAGGAGGAGGAAACAATGGAGTTTGAGACTCACTGTATGTCATTTCCATGTACTGAACTCTTGTTATTTGACTATGCCGAGGTAAATTCAATTTTTAATTCTAGGGTACCTTTAAGTCCTCTCTTTGTACACTATGCCACAGTTTTTTCCTGTTCAATCCATAATTGTTTTTCTTGTTGATAGAGACGACAGTCAAGAAAGGTAAACGCTCAAAACCTTTGCGGATAGATCTGATTCTCCGTCCGGATTCCCTCATACCTGCTCCCAAAAAGTGAGTACAGCACAACTGTAAGATTTGAATTCAAAATGACCCGTAATCTGCATCCTCCTGCCCGCTGATGATCTCATCCTTGCGCTCCCAGCATTTCTTTGGGAATGTGAAGATAACACTATGGAACTTGGAGGCTGTTGTGTGAACAGCCGCCCAGGATCTGAGGGCAGGATTCAGTTACTGAGATCTTATTCTCTTGTCCGATGCCATTATGTAATGATGAAATGGTGAAATATATATTATAATTACATGCGTGCACACAATTGCAGAGATGAAAGTATTAAAGGAAATACTTACTGCACCACATATATACCGTTAAGATATTCCGATCGTATCCAAACCCTGATTCTCCTGATGTTCTTTCAGTGTCTTGGCGTTCCAGCAGCCCAATGCTAAAAAGCAGCGGCGCATGGCAGAGAAAGCAGCGAAGTTGGCGGCTATGGGAGTTGTGCCACGGAGAGAAAAGCTTCTTCAACTCCGAAGGGCCGCAGCTGCCTCTGGGCTGTCTGTTAAAGAGAAACCAGTGGCCAATAATAATCCAGAAAGAGCGTTTTATGACCTGTGGAGTGCAGGTGGTGAGTGGAGGCCATCTTTACACTTTCTCTTATATGTCAGTCATGTATTCAAGTGGCATAATGTTGCTCAATGTCCAACAGCACCAGAGACGGCCGATCCCTACTTCCTCGAACAGACTAAGAAAAAGCTTGTCAAGGTGAGAGCAGTGTGTTCATTTGTGGTCTGTTGTTTTGTGATTAACATTGTCTTTAGAAAAATATTCACTCAGTTGGACAGTGGATGTACTTAGTGGTTGACTAATATATCGGCCAATATTTGACATACTTTATAGGGTTAGTTCACCCAAAAATGAAAATTCTGTCATTTATTACTCACCCTCATGCCGTTCCACACCCGTAAGACCTTCGTTAATCTTCAGAACACAAATTAAGATATTTTAGTTGAAATCCGATGGCTCCGTGAGGCCTGCATAGTCAGCAATGACATTTCCTCTCTCAAGATCCATAAATGTACTAAAAACATATTTAAATCAGTTCATGTGAGTACAGTGGTTCAATATTAATATTATAAAGTGACGAGAATATTTTTGGTGCGCCAAAAAACAAAACAAAATAATGACTTTAGCGATGGCCGATTTCAAAACAGAGTTATGAATCAGTGTGTCGAATCAGCGGTTCGGAGCGCCAAAGTCATGTGATTTCAGCAGTTGGCAGTTTGACACGCGATCCGAATCATGATTTGACATAGGGCTGGACGATTAATCGAAAAGTAATCGAAACCGAAATTCAGAACCTCTAACCGACGTAATTTTCCCATGTCGGTTATTTCGGTTTTTTAATCCTGTTAATACTTCCCCCTTAAAAACATAACTGCGTGTGGAGCCACGTGACTCCGCCCCGTCCAGTCAGTGGCATAAAAGCAAACACTCATACAAACAGCTGCGCAAAACGTGAAGATCGCGCGCACACAGAGGAACGCAGAAACTTGTTGTCAGCCCTGTCCTGTGATTTATCACTAAAATAGCTTAGAAACTCAAAAGTTATAGCATCTATTTTTTCTACTTTTGAAGGAACTATTTACAACCCACAGCTTCACAATTAATAGAGAGACGGTATGACTAATTCACACACGCAATCACTACTGGTACTGTGCTAATTTATCTTTATCTGATTTACAACGAGCAAAAACCTGTAAGAAATGTTACAAACCATAGATAAAATAACTGCTGATAGTGAGCTATGATGTCAGATCACTCTTTCAACAGGAAAAAATATATCCCACCTTAATAGTCAATCATAGGCTATTTACAGTGCAAACCTTGTGAGTGAACTATGAGGGGAAAAAAAAAAAATCAGAAATAAAATAATCGTTCATTAATCCTAATCGAGGTAAAATGTTCAATTAATCGAGGTTTTGATTTTAGGCCATAATCGTCCAGCCCTAATTTGACACACTGATTCATTTGTGCTCCAAATCTTCCTTAAGCAGGAAGTGTTTTGTGTTGCTGCGTGTTTTGAAATTGGCCATCACTAAATAAGATGTTATTTTGTTTTTTTGGAGCACCAAAAATATTCTCGCCGCTTTATAATATTAATATTGAACCACTGTACTCACATGAACTGATTTAAATATGTTTTTAGTACATTAATGGCTCTTGAGAGAGGAAATGTCATTGCTGGCCTCACTGAGCCATAAGGTTTTCAACTAAAATATCTTAATTTGTGTTCTGAAGATGAAGGTCTTATGGGTGTAGAACAGAATGAGGGTGAGTAATAAATGACATTATTTTCATTTTTGGGTGAACTAACCCTTTAAAGGAACTTTATCAGTTGGAATGATAAATCAGGGCTCAACGCTAAGGATTTTTTCTTGATTTTTGGTTCAAATTTTTACTTGCTCCGCAAACACTTTCACTTGCCCCAAGAAAATGGGCCTATAAAATAAGTATAGTTATTGTTTTCGTTGTTTTTGTTACATTTAACCTCAATAAATAGGGTTATGACACCAAAAGCTACTAGATTAACTCACTTAAATTTTAAATATTGTTAAATTTTGTTAGACAAATAAACAGTCAAGTAATAAAATAGTAAGAAATAATCAAATTACGAGCACAAATAAATTCAACAGAACAAACATATAAATGAAATAAATGGTGCTTTTCAAGTTTTTCATGTAGGTTTAAACAGGAGATTTTCGGGTACAGAAATTGTAGTCTAATGTAGGCTATAGCTAACTATATAACTATAGATTAAACTTTATTAAAGTTAATCAGTCAAGAGCAGTTACAGATGCATAAATAATGTTCTGAAATGTTGAAAATATAAAACGTTGCTGTTATTTGAAATTATTTAAAAAATGAAAAGACACTTTAAATGTCTTTAAACCCACCAGTAGGTGGCAGAGAATCACTGTTAATGAGCGAATCATTGAGATTCAACCGATTCATTCAAACGGCTGATTCATTCAGGAAGTGTTGCTCAGGGAAGCAAAACAATTCTGTGGACTTTGGAACTATTTTCGTTGGTGAAATACAGCGAAACAGATGATTTGGTGTCTAAAATGTAAGCCACTTGATATTAAGTTCTTGTTCATTAAACTGTACGCTGAATAAAATATCACATTTGTAATCATTCTGATATGAGAAAAAACGGCGCTGTGTAATATTGTTTAACTATATTAAATTATATAAATATAAAAGATATACAGGGGCACTTTTGCCCCTTATCTTGAATTCTGATGCATTCTAAAGGCATTTTAATAGACTAAATCACTCAGTGAAAGCGTCACTCTAAATATGCACGCGCACTAGTCTAACCTACCAGACTGTCACATAGTGCATGTGTGCTCTCAATGGGTGTTTTTTTTTAATATTTCTCATAAGTTTATGAAAGTTGATGCTGAAATTGTAGTATTTATTTTACAATCATTATGCATGTTATTTACTATCTTTAAATAAAATGGTGTGATGTCACATATATTGGTTTTATATCAACCATCAGCCACAAAACATCCATATCGGTTGACTGCTAGGTTTAGCCGTTGTTGTTCATGTGCTGAATTCATTCGTTTTCCTCTTAAAGAGACCAGACAGACTGAACGAGAAGCCTTCAGTTCTTCCTGCGATTGAGGTCGTCGCTCCTGGAGCCTCATACAACCCAGACTTCTTTTCTCACCAGGTAAAATCCAGCCTGTTTCTGCTACACAAAGCTCTTTCCATCAGAAAACATTGATTTGATCATTTTATGTCACATCTGTTTGTTTTGAAATCAATGTGTGTGTTTTTCTAGGACCTGCTTCGTGAAGCCCATGAAGTGGAGGTCAAGAAGCTGAAAGCAGAGGAAAGGTTGAAACGTCAGCTGGCTGTGAATGAGGACATCGCCACTAAGGTACAACCTCAAACCTTATGCTAACACCTTCAGTCAGTGGTCAGGTGACAGAGGGGGTGCTTGAACAAAAGCAGCCCAACATGGCCCCGCCCCCTTTGTTGTGTGTTCTCGAGGGCGGGGTTTATGTAAATTTTAGGGTTAGTGATGTCACCAATCCAGGAAGAAGCTCGTTGTAGTCCCTACCAGCCGTTTGTTGTTTATGATCAAACGGCAACATTACACACTAACTAAAGTTAAAAGAGTCAAATCATAATCAAGAGCACCCTTTTAAAATAGTAAGCATTATGCAGTACTTTGGGACGCTAGCATTCTGTTTTGGCTCCATGTTTAGATGGGAATGTGTCCACCTGCTGTTCTAAATATAGATGTGTTTGTGTTTGTAGGAGAGCAACTTTAAAGAGCAGGTGGAGGGGCTGATTGAAGAAGGGGATTCTGAACCGGAAGAGCCAGAAGGGGACGCCGAAGACACAGTCACTGGGCCGACTGCAACACAGGAAAAGAAAACTGAGAGAGAGAGGAAGAAGGAGAAGGCCCAAAGGATCAAGGTAAGGAAGCAGAATGAACTTGCCTTGTGACCAAGCTGGGCATGAATCTCTTGATTCACAATCAAACCTTTAATTTATTGAACAGGAGTTGCAGACGAAGGCAGAGCGTCAGAAGGTTGACAAGCAGCAGCAGTTATTCCAGTTGCGATCCATCCGTTCCGACCTGAAGAAGCAGGAACAGAGGACCAAGATGAGACAGGCTCAACGCAAGGCCAAACAGGAGGCGCAGAAGAGCACGCCTCGCCGACTGGGCAGACTCAAGTCAGTTTCTTTAACTTTGACTCTTATGTTCTCCAGCTGTCTGTCATGATGGGGAAAATTGTGCTTTTGTGTAGGGCTGGACGATTATGACCTAAAATCAAAACCTCGATTTTGTTAGTCTGCAAAGACAGTCTTTGGACCGGGTCACTCTGAAAGAAATCAAGAGAATCATGCCTTCTGAGTTGTCCAAAAAACAAACAAACTTGAAGACAGCTGAAGAGTCATCTCCGCTAGGTCTGCATGTATGCCTTAATGCAAGAAACTCATAAAGTAGCGTTATGATAACCTTCATTTATTGGCATGAGTATCGATAATAGGAAATAGCGCAGACCCAAGAAACAATAATGTGGGTAAATAACACCAGAGTAAAATGGAAAGTACCACCTCACAACAATGATGCACTTCTGCTAAATTTGAGCAGACCCTGGAAAGATATAAACACTGATCAAAAATAAGTAAATGAAACTGTTATGCTTCAAATAAAGCTTGTATTGCATTATGCCAGTAGGTGGCGTCCAGTGACTGTTAAAATGTATTATCAAAAACTCTAGATGAAACAAGTCTTCATTCATTTCAAATGATTTTTCTACATAATGAGTTCATTTAAAATGCATATTTTTAAATAGTCTCATTTATAACATTATAGACATTTATAAATAGACTCGTTTATAACTTTTTGTCAGGATTTTGCTGAGTCTGTTTTGTTTTCAGAATCATGGGAGAACTGTGATCTGTATTTTTTTTTATTTTATTTTTTTTAATCCAGATTATCCAGAGTCATAAATTAATCTTAAAAGAATATATAATATTTTTGGCATCTAACTTATACTATTTGCTCTGTTTCTAGTATTAAAATGTACAATCTTACAGACTAGGATGAAGTCTTCATGTACATTAACAAGGATTTGGGATAATCATGATGATAATCCAGGATTCTGAATGTTTTCTTAATTTAAAGATGTTTTGTATCCAGCGTGTGAACTTCTGCAAACCATTTTAGGTATGCCTAAGTAGATCGAAGTAATACGGCCAACATCACATAATTTGAACCTTTTTACAGAACGTCGGGCAAAAAAAAAATCACTTTCTCTATTGTCACACATTTGATCGAACTTGATCATTCAACCCTGTTATTGTGGGAGGATAATCAATGGCAATTTCTTGATTTTAGGAAATATGAATCAATAACTGCACACTACAGTTTGGTACCAACTTACATAGGCCTTTGTGTATGATCTTAAGGGTTAGTTCACCCAAAAATGAAAATTATGTCATTAATGACTCACCCTCATGTCGTTCCAAACCCGTAAGACCTTCGTTCATCTTCGGAACACAGTTTAAGATATTTTAGATTTAGTCCGAGAGCTTTCTGTCCCTCCATTGAAAATGTATGTAGGGTATACTGTCCATGTCCAGAAAGGTAATAAAAACATCATCAAAGTAGTCCATGTGACATCAGTGGGTCAGTTAGAATTTGTTAAAGCATCGAAAATACATTTTGGTCCAAAAATAACAAAAACTATGACTTTATTCAGCATTGTATTCTCTTCCAGAATCCTTTCCATTGAATTGATTCCATTGAATTGATTCCATTGAATCCTTTCATCTGTCGGCGTTGGTAAAGCACTTTTACGTGGTTGTCTTTGGCGATTAGGACATCCGCGACATGCACACTTACACACCATTTAAAAAAATATAGCAATACCAAAATACAAACAATGTAGAGTAGCTTGAATACAGCGTGCGTCTCCCTCAGACTGGAAACGAAGCTCGGGCGCACCAGATAACACGTCAGCAGCGTCTTACATCAGCAGCGTCACTGCGAAGTCGTGAACCCGGATTGACAACAGACCCGGAAGAGAAGACAATGCTGAATAAAGTCATAGTTTTTGTTATTTTTGGACCAAAATGTATTTTTGATGCTTCAAAATGTCGCGGATGTCCTAATCGCCAAAAACAACCACGGCGACAGATGAAAGGATTCAATGGAATCAGTTCAATGGAATCAGTTCAATGGAATCAGTTCAATGGAATCAGTTCAATGGAATCAGTTCAATGGAATCAATTCAATGGAAAGGATTCCGTAAGAGAAAACAATGCTGAATAAAGTCGTAGTTTTTGTTATTTTTGGACCAAAATGTATTTTCGATGCTTCTAAATCTTCTAACTGACCCTCTGATGTCACATGGACTACTTTGATGATGTTTTCATTACCTTTCTGGACATGGACAGTATACCGTACATACATTTTCAATGGAGGGACAGAAAGCTCTCGGACTAAATCTAAAATATCTTAAACTGTGTTCCGAAGATGAACGAAGGTCGTACGGGTTTGGAACGACATGAGGGTGAGTCATTAATGACATCATTTTTGGGTGACCTAACCCTTTAGTTTAGGCAATACTATTACACACAACTATGTTATGCTATTACTATGGCAGGTTCAGGTGTGTTTGATTAGGGTTGGAGCTAAATTGTGCAGGACAGTGGGTCCCCAGGAGCAGGGCTGAGTTACCGTGTAAATAGGCCTGTTTGATTAAATAATTGGTTGTTGCAATCAGATAATTGTGCTTTGACTGTATTATCACATGTGTCAGCATTAGGAGTTTTCACACATCAACTGATTTAAAAAAAATCAATGAGATTAATCTGACAATAATTTAGCCTCTCCAGGTGAGGTATTTTCTGACGGGTTACTGACACTTTGTTGTGAAAGAGCATATTTTGGCATTAGGGCTGGTTAAGATTGTCAGTTTTGCACCATATTCATCAAAAGTGCTCTGCTCACAAAGATATGTAACAAAAACACAAAGGTTGGTGAAGATGTAACCTCTTGTTCTTTGATTGTAACTAAAACAGTGTTTTATTTTCCTGTAGGTTTCAGGCACCTGATCTAGATATTCAGCTCAGCGATGAGCTTGCCGGCTCTCTCCGCAGTCTGAAGGTATGTGTTTATCTGTCTGTGTTGAGCTCTGACTGACTTCCAGCTGCATGTCGTTTGTGATAACACGTGTTTCTTTGTCTTGCAGCCAGAGGGCAGCATCCTAAAAGATCGATTTAAGAGCTTACAGAAGAGAAACCTTATTGAGCCCAGAGAAAGAGCCAAGTAAGATCAATGCCTTACTGCTTTGTGTAAAATAGATTCTGTTAATGTGGAATAATAGGCTTTGTGACAAGCTGACACTACAATGCTTTCTCTTTAATTTCATCTTCATTTCCATTTTTTAATCTTTCCTACTCTTTTCAGGTTTAAGAGGAAGTACAAGCTGAAATACACAGAGAAGAGAGCCTTCAGGGAGATACAGTGACCGCACAGAGTTGTTTCTTATGGTGTCCTATTCATATTGCAATACGAAAATAAATGTTCTATTCAAACGACCTCTTGCCTCAGTGGTGTTTCTGAAAATGCCAAGTCGATTTTATTTCTTTTTTTCCAATTCACACTGTTGCAGATCAGCCTTTCAGAAAACCATCATTTAGTGCCTCCAGTCAGCAAGCCAAAGGTGACCGTGGCAAAGGGAAAAATCCATAAGATGTGAAGATTGTGGGAAAAAACCTTGACAGGAACCAGACTCAGCTGGGGGAGCCCTTCCCCCTCTAGAAAGCCACACATTACAATAAATGTACTGCATATGCCAAATATTTTCTATTTATGTAGTATGTGCAATACTAATCATATGCTAATTGAATAATGTTTGAACATCTTATAAATCATTATTGTATTGATTGTGTTGTACTGTGTTTTTGTTCACTGTAGTTCTAGTGAATGCGGTCAGTTAAAACTAAATGCTTCACTCACGCACAGCTGCAGATTGTGGTTGTCGCTCCAGGCATTGCCTAATCCAGGTCGTCTGCCTGCCAAACAGGCTAAAATTAAGGCCACTAATGTCTATTATTTATTTGCGAATGTAAGAACTTTAACTATTGTGACCCATTTGTGAATGAGTTCAAATTATTAGAATTGTAAATAAAGCATTGTACTATGGAAGTGGCAGTGTGCAGCATTTGAGAATCTCACAACATAGTGCAAGTTAAGTTGACCTTTTGTTAACATTTTAGCAATGTTTTATGGAGTCATGGGAACTTTTATTCTTCTCAATCTTAAAGGATTAGTTCACTTTCAAATTAAAATTTCCTGATAATTTACTCTCCTCCATGTCATCCAAGATGTTCATGTCTTTCTTCGGTCGAAAAGAAATAAAGGTTTTTGATGAAAACATTCCAGGATTTTTCTCCTTATAGTGGACTTCACTGGACCCCAAACGGTTGAAGGTCCAAATGACGGTTTCAGTGCAGCTTCAAAGCATTTTACACGATCCCAGAGGAGAAATAAGGGTCTTATCTAGAGAAACCATCGGCCATTTTCAAAAAAAAAATGTATACATTTTAACCAAAAATGCTCATTTTGAACTAGCTCTCTTCTTCTTCTCTATTTGAATTCCAGCAGTGTAGACACTGCTAAGTGTATCACTGCCCTCCTCAGGTCAAAGTTTGAACTAAATTGTCATGTACAATATGCTTGTGCAAGTATATAACAATTAGTTCAAACTTTGACCTGTGTGTGGAGGGCAGTAATACACTTAGCAGTGTCTACACTGCTGGAAATCAAATAGAGAAGAAGAAGAGAGCTGGTTCAAGATGAGCATTTGTGGTTAAAATGTATAAAATTTTAATTTTTTCTTTAGAAAATGGCTGATGGTTTCTCTAGATAAGACTCTTGTTCCTCGTCTGGGATCATGTAGAGCTCTTTGAAGCTGCACTGAAACTGACGTTTGGACCTTCAACCCATTGAACCCCAGTGAAGTCCACTATATGGAGAAAAATCCTGAAATGTTTTCCTCAAAAACCTTCATTTCTTTTCCACTGAAGAAAGACATGAACATCTTAGATGACATGGGGGTGAGTAAATTATCAGGAAATTTTAATTTGAAAGTGAACTAATCCTTTAAAGGGATAGTTAACCCAAAAATATAAATTCTGCCTCATGTCATTCGAAACCTGTATGCCTTTCTTTTGTGGAACACAAGATATTTTGAAACCATTTTGTTGACTAATAACTTCCATTGTATGGATGGGGAAAAAACCTGAAACATCTCAAAATACCTTCTTTTATGTTTCAATAAGAAAGAAAACAAACACTTTACATGAAGGTGAGCAAATGATGACAGAATTTTCATTTTTGGGTGAATAAAGTTCACTTTAGTTGACTTCAGAACTAAAATTTCCTGATAATTTACTCACTCTCATGTCATCCAAGATGTTCATGTCTTTCTTTCTTCAGTGGAAAAGAAATTAATTAATTTTTGAGGAAAACATTCCAGGATTTTTCTCCTTATAGTGGACTTCACTGGGGTTCAACGGGTTGAAGGTCCAAATGTCAGTTTCAGTGCAGCTTCAAAGAGCTCTACATGATCCCAGATGAGGAATAAGAGTCTGATCTAGAGAAACCATCGGCCATTTTCTAAAATAATAAAAATTATATACTTTTTAACCACAAATGCTCATCTTGCACTGCTCTGTGATGCACCACACATTATATAAGTGTATTTTTTTATCAAGTATAATAAGAAGTACACTTTGTATTGCATTTCTAACACAACCACTTTTTGACGGGGGTGAGGAGAATGAGGAGGTGTGGGATTGATTCAGTCCCATTATCCTTAGCTTTAATTAAGGCCTCTGCCGGGGAAACAAGGGCTTTTCCCCCTTGCTTCTCCCCTGGTAACAGCGTGCAAAGCTGATTATCATGCAGTTGTGGGTGAATGTAATCTTACCTAAAGAGACGCCCACCCTGGTCATCATCTCTGATCCGTGCTGTCCGGTGGAACGTCAGTAATCCTGTTCTGTTGCCAGATTCACCTCAGTGACTTCCTGTTAATATTTTCACATCTGTGAAGGATGGTAATGACAGACACGGTAACTGAATCTTGAGTTGTAGGGTTGTAATAACACATTTGTAGAGGTGTTATAAGTCATCAAAGTCTCTTTAAGTATTTCTAAGTATTAAGTAATGCTCGCTTTCTTCACCTGGAACTAATTAAATTCAATAAAAATGCCAGAGTCTCAACTGACTTCATGCAGTACTGAGGTGATATGCAATGACTGATGGGTAATTATTGTAAAGTGATGTATTGATGTACCTATTATTCCCTATAACTACATCTAAAAAAATAACTGAAAAAGAGATCCACAAATCAGGTTCGTTGCTACAGGTAATGAATGAGAGAACTTCAAAGCCTATAAAGATCAGTGTGAATCGTCAAACAAGATTAGGGAAAGTGCACAGAGTCACAAGAGGATTAAACTGAAACAACAGGATAAGAAGTTGACAGCAAAGCACCAAAGTTATGGTGTGAAATGTATTCCGTTGTGTAAAACTGCTCTAATGTGTAAAGGTAATCTGTTTGTAAAGGTGTTATAAATCTGCTCTGTTTTAACTGATCAGGGGTGCGTTTCCCGAACAACGATGTAACTCGCTGCTGAACTACTATAGTACGATGCATTGTTGAACAAATCAACTAGCTAGTCACGACTGTTTCTCGAAACCGTATTGTCGCAAACCTGTCGTTCAACCACGTCGGTGAATGACGTCACACAGGTGGAGTTGAATTAATGCTAGAATTTCTGCTATAAATGGACATGGCATTAGAGCACTAGTTCTCATTTTCCGCAGTTATTTTGCTTTATTTCCAGATTAAATCAAATGCTTGTTTTGACGTACTAGAGCACATGCGCACTCTCCAAAAACGGTGCTTTAAATCTCTTGACAAACTAAAATATGTAAATGACATTTGTCTATATTCAAAATAAAAGATATACATTGTACTTAATGTCATTGTGGCGAGCAGGGCGGGCGAGAGCCGTGAGGGAACGGTGCGAGGCCGGTGACACGAGAGATAATGAGCTCCACCTGTGAGGCACACCGGCCTTGAGTCTCTCACGGAGGAGCTCCGGAAGCATAAAAGGAGGAGCGACGACAGTGAAGGACGAGAGAGGACTGCCGGCATTACTTTCGTTACGTTCTTTGTTTATTTTATTAAAGATTATTGTTTTAACGTTCGCCAGTTCCCACCTCCTTCTTCCCGTACATACGAACTGTGTTACATTGGTGTCGAAACCCGGGAGGAAGGAGGGACATGCTGTCGAAGATCCCTCGCTGCTGAGGGGGATCGCGGTGCTGCGGAGGTAGGGCAGCGTGGGAGTGAAGACCGCGAGAGGCTGCCCGAGGCGGTGGTGCTGGAGCCTAGTGACAGGTGGGACGGAGAGCTCGATGCCGTGCTCCTGGGACGAGGTGGGGTGGCTGCCATCCAGGAGGGAGCGGAGGAGTCGGCGCCGTCTGCCATGGGCTGGAGCCTGCTACCGTCCGCCATGAAGGGGAGGACCAGGGGACGGCGGACTCGCTGCCGGCTGCCCTCAGCTGGAGGAGCCATCGCCAGCCACCAGGATCAAGCCGTCCATCGAGCGTCCAGTACCATCGCATGGCACCGCGAGGAAGAGCCTCTCGGCTGGCTGAGGACAGAGCGGCAGTGTGTCTGGGAACCGGACCAAGAATTTTTTTTCCCTCTCTTTTTCCTCTCTTTCCTCTCTCGTTCTGTCGCTCCCTGTGCTTCCGTCTCCTTTCTCTCGTCTGTCCTTACCCCCAGGTGCTGCGGCCGCCGAGACAGGCCCCCGGGGGGGAGTAGAGCGCAGTCACGGGAGTACCCCCCGGCCTGCGAGGGGCGATGGGGGTATGTGACGAGCAGGGCGGGTGAGAGCCGTGAGGGAATGGCGCGAGGCCGGTGATGTGAGAGATAATGAGCTCCACCTGCGAGGCGCACCGGCCTTGAGTCTCTCACAGAGGAGGTCCGGAAGCATAAAAGGAGGAGCGACGACAGTGAAGGACGAGAGAGGACCAGGCCTGGATATTATTTTATGTTTTATTATGTTTGTGTGGCCGGCAGACATCCGCGAGGGTCTGCCGGCATTACTTCCGTTATGTTCTTTGTTTATTTTATTAAAAATTATTGTTTTAACGTTCGCCGGTTTCCGCCTCCTTCTTCCCGTATATACGAACTGTGTTACAGTCAGCTTGCTTATTGTGCTCAAGATAAGGATTTATTAAGTCCACATGTCATAAAAACAGGAAACTATGCTTCTAACTACAGCTCGAGAGCTGTCATTCCAACCACACAAGTTTGCGATGCAGTTTGTGAATGTTTGTTTGAACTATGGATTCGGGAAACACCAAATCGTTGAACTATGTAATTAACGACAGAACTTGCGATGTTAGTTGGCTAACAATGCTTTTGGGAAACACACCCCAGTTGTGTAAACCTACTCTTATACATAAAGGTGGTATGAAGTTGTTCTATTGTGTAGAGGTTTGTAATGTTGCTCTGCTTTGTAGAGGTGTTGTAAATCTTGGTGTAAAGTTACTCTGTGTAAAACTGCTCTGTTACGTAAAGGTGGTGTAAAGTTGTCCAGCTGTGTAGAGGTTTGTAGAGCTGTTCTGTTGTGTAAAGGTGTTGTAAATCTGCTCTGTTTTGTAAAACATATCTGTTTGAAAGGTGGTTTCATGAGTTCGTTTCCTCATAAAATGTTTAAGCCAATACGGTTAAACGTATTTGGCTTGCTGTCCGCTGTGGAGGGGCTCGAGGAAACAGCTTCAACTCGAGCTTGGCTATCCCCCCCAGGGACTACTAGTGCCTGGAAGAGGAGTACAATAGATGAGATGCCTAAATTATGTGGTGGAGTTGGGGAGGTGGAGGGATATCGAAACAACTGATGCCAGAGCAGGGTGAGTAGCTGTTTATATGCTCTGGTCGTAATTGAAAGATTAGGGTTCCCTCCTCTTGAGATTATGTTTGAATTTCACTAATTGAAAGATTAGATGGGTTCATTCCTCCCGAAATTACATGGTGAACTTGTGTAAAGGTGCTCTGTAAACCTACTCGGTTGTAAAAAGGTGGTGTAAAGTTATTCTATCATGCAGAGATCTGTAAAGTTTATTCTGTTGTGTAAAGGTGGTGTAAAGCTGCTCTGTTTTGTAAAACATATCTTTTTAAAGGTGGTGTAACTTGTGTAAAAGCTGCTGTTTTTTGTCATTTTCATTATTTCCCATTTTTCCATGTCCTTTCTGTCTTTAGATCATCAGCCTGTGTCAGTTTAAACATTTTTGCACATCTTTTTTTTCATGCTATTTGCTCAACACTTCTGTTTCTGACATAGCGAGAGAGACAAAAATGGGATTGCGATTGGATATGAAAGGAGGAGTTTGGTTGGATATGTGGTGTGTGGATGAGAGGAAAGGAGAGGAGGGGTAGCATGATGATTTCTCCCGCTAATCCTCTGGACACACGCACAAGCCAGGTGCCCACGAGAGAGACAGAGAAAGAGGCTTGAAGAGTGAAAGGTGAATGAACAGGGTTAATTTAAAGAAGAACTGTTCAAATAAAGAGTGCCATCAGTTGGCACCACCGCTTGAAGCAGATACTCGTGCAACAGATCAAGAGCACTGACTTGTGTGTGTGTGTGTGAGAGAGGCAGGAGGCGGCACACTTATCAAGAGCGACAGAGAGAACGTTAGGCGAACAGAGTGGAGGGAGGGAGGGAGGGAGAGCAAAGTAGAAAACGAGAGTGTGGCAAGACAGCGGCTCATAGTGACAGCAGGGGCAGAGGGAGGCAGAGCGAGCGAGCAAGCAGGGGAAGAGAAAACTGACAGTGGGGGGGAATGCAGGAAAGACACTGAAGCTGGAGTGCTGGAGGAGAAAACTGGAGAATGCAGACTGCCTGCCGAGGCTAGATAGAAACATTAGGAAGCAACAGTGAGGAAGCAGAGAGAAAGTGTGGAAATGTGTGATGTGCTTAAATCGCCGCGTGGAGCGTGTCTGTGAGAGCGTGTCTGATTGTCTGTGCCAACAATACTGCCAGGAAAACGTGCTTGGTGGATTATGAGAGATCAAGAAGAGGACGATTGTGTGTGTGTGTCAGAGTGTGTGTGTTTAATGGTGAACAAAAGGGCTAGGTGCAGCTTGTCCGCGAGTGTGCGTGTTTAGATAGGGAAAACCGAGCAGCTGGAGAGTTGCTTGAGGAACGGGAAAAGATAGTGCAGACACTTGAGGATGCCAGGGCATTCAGGGACAAGCACAGCTCTCCGATTCTGCACTCTTAATGTAACTGCTGTCTGAGCACTTCAAACCCAACAAGGGAAAGCAAACAGAGACTGCTGAAGGCAGAAAGCATGGGTGCACGTGTCTTCTCCAGCCATCAGCGGAACTATCTGTAGGCATCTCTGTTGCTGTTGACTACCTCAAAGAGACGAAACGGAGGGTTTCTTCCGAGGTCTGCGTGAAGGATCGGTGGGGGTCCAAAATAGTGTCTAGTGATCCCTGGATGTCTTCAGCACCCAGCCATGGGAGAGTGGACCATTCTAGAGCGCCTCCTGGAGGCTGCTGTGCAGCAGCACTCTACAATGATTGGAAGGTAAGAAATGCGAAATCAATGAAACGATCGGCTTCAGTTGTTTTGAAGAGATGATCATTAACCTTTGCTACGGTTCCAATAATTGATTTTAGTGTTAAGGTACTGTGCATTCTCCTCTCATGGTTTGACATGCAGAGGCAACTGCAAGAAAGCCACTGATGGGCTGAATTTCTGAAGAGTAAAAACACTGTTACTTTGTTTAACAGGCACAATATGTCAACTTCTGTGTCTAAGTTAGTTCGGAGCAGAATTACCTTTGTGTTAAACACAACACAATCTCATTGCACTTGGTTATTTCTTTTGAATTCGTACCATCTCGTTTGTATGATCCGCTTACGCCGCAGTGATGGTTATGTTCAGGGGTGCGGTTAGGGGTGGACACGCATTTTTCGTATCATAAAAAATCGCCACCTAGTAAAATAGTCATGTTTTCCCATCAGATCGGGTTGTCTAAATCCGTAAGCTGAAGTATTACACAGAGTACATGCAGAGTGACTCGTCTCATACCATTTGTGCTATGGACATGAATGAACCATGTGGCTTATTAAGTAGTAATAACATGTGCAATTACTTTTTCAAATGATCTGCATCTGGCAAGTGATAAAACTGCCAATATCTAGGGCATGGCTTCACAGAAACTGTTTGATTTACCTGCAAAACAAAGGCACAGATCATTCCAAGGCAACAGATACAAGTAAATATATAGCTGAAAAATGACTTAAATGCAAATACTGACTATATATATATATATTGGTGGATTATGAGAATTACTGTGCAGTGGTTCTTAATCCTCTTCCCGGAGACGACAGCACTGCACATTTTGTCTTTCTTCTCTGGCGCACCCAGTTTGGTTCATAAAGCTCTCTGCTAATGAGCTGACAGCTTGATTCGTGTGCATTAAATAGGGGAGACATACACAATGTGCAGATCTGTGGTTCCCCAGGACCAGGATTAAGAAGCTCTACTGTATAGTGTTATGGGTCCATAATGGTGGCTTACGGTGAAGAGAGAGAATGACCTCACGGCTGAGCTTTCAACTAATCCTGCGGGCACCGTGAGCTCCTATTGGTCGATCTCAAGCTTCAGCAGATCCAATGTTTGAACCACTGAAGCTTGCGAGACCTCAAGTGACATCGCCTGCTCGGGTGATGCTATTTTCTCTTCAAGTTCAGCCCCTCATGTTCTCTTCTTCGTTTGTAATTTAGATATAAACGTCCTGCCAGATTTAGCTCGGACAAGCATTGCATAAAAAGACATATTGCTTGATGCTTGTTTAAGCTACATGTGGTTTTAGCTTGTCGTTTTTCTGTGTGCAGCGCTTTTCTCAGAAACACGCTAATTTGTCTTAGCCTGTCATCTGAATTCATCTTGAAGGCAATCACTGTCAAGCAGTGTACATTAAGGCAGTCAGCCAGAAGACATGGGGTGTGAAATGGTTCAGACATCCAAACAGCCATCTAACAAATGCTTAGCATTCAGGTTGTTGGTGACTCACCTACTGACAGTATGTCATATATCAAATGACCGGCATAGGTCACGACCATCTAAGCTATGATGTAATGGATGACTCCACCTCATCCAGCAGGGTCTGGCACACAATAATAGACTCAAATGAGACGTTTCGCTGAATCTGCAGTTCATTGCTATGCTGGAACCCAGAATACACATCGATTCCATCGCAACAGATGCTTGAATTTGTCTTTCCATTCACGAGACAGAATGATTGGCATGTTTTTGCCATGTTTTTCTCTTGCCATTGATTTGCTCTGGCATCGATTTGGCTGGTCAGACGTTGAGCAACACTTTCATAGAGGTGCCGATGGGCTGAATATGAATGATTACCCTGATCAAATCTCATTCACCAGCCACTGCCCCCACACTCACACTTCAGTGAGCGCAGGCTGCTTGGCAGCCAATGGTGAATTGCACTACGCCTGACAGGGTATGCCTCAGTCTCAAGGGACTGTTTCATTCATTATGTTTGGCATTAGTGAGGTGATGTGGGTAGTTTTCTGTGTTTTTCTGATGTGAGCTGTTACGAGGAGGTTAATGAATTTGTGTAAATATGGAGGCTGTTGCCAAAGAATGTTCTTAGCGTTTCAACGCAAGGCTCTTTCTTTTGTGCCACTGACATGAATGATTGAATCGTGCAACATGTCTTTTTTTTTTATGTTTCTGAGGTGCATCAAATAATTGACATAATTTATAAATAAATGGCTATTTTCTACCCTGATTTTAGCCCTCTGATTTGAACGCTGTTTGAAGGGGTGTGTCTGCTGTGAGACTTCAGTGTAAACGCCCACTGCTGTGTATCCTCTCAAATACTTTTACTACATTTTTACTATTACAGCAGTCAAAATGAATGAATCATGAAAATTGTTGATTATTGCATTATATTATAAAAATACCATTCCGGCAACAAGAACAATGATGAGCCAAATGATGATAAAGATGTGTTCTGGCATCTGGCGTGTTTATTGAACCAATCAGATAAGAGTAAATCAAAAGTCAGCGAGAGTCTCATTTGATTGGCTACATGAAAAAGTAGGACCCGCCTTCCTCCTCGTGCTTACAAAACTCAGTGAGTGAGAGAATCGTGCCAAAACTGTAAGCGCAGGTAAAGGAAAGACGCAACTGTACAAATCGGGCTATTTCAGGAACTTTTATGCCCTACGTACTTTTGCAACAGACATTTGCAACAGTTTATTTTTTCTACACAAAGGTTGGTTTTACATGGTCAACCTGTTTTGTGTTTTCGCTTGCAAATCGCTGTTCACAGGCTTGCAATGCTTTTGGACATATTTTCACAATACATTAATTACGCTTACAAAAACAGTAAAATGCTGCAAATATTTTTTTTTCTTACACTTGAAAAGTGATTTAAACCTTTGCAAAGCTTCTCTTGAGCATGCAAATTTAATTTAAGCTTGCAATCTTATGTTTCGCAAATCTTACATGCAAATCTTATTTTACCTTCATACCATTTAGACTTGCTCAGTTTTGACTGGAATGCATCTCAGACCACCTCCTGACCACCACCTTAAATCTGTCTCAAATGCATTTCAGAGGGCCTCATCTTTTCACGATCGGAAAGCTATCCTACAAGGTCTGTGGTTAACACAAGATATTTTCACGTTTTATTCTACAACATCAAATATTGTGTTGAAAAGGGCAATTGGCTTATAAATGAGATTACAGCAGTTGTCTGAACCTGATTTGGTTATTTTTGTAGAAGACAAGAGTGTTTTGCATAACAAAAGACAATTACACAGCATGTGTTACATACCTCAGTGAGGCATGATGTCTTTTTCATTGCAGGAAAATAACATGCACAGCAGGCTAATGCCTTGGTTTGTTGCAAATGTGCTTGCCACCAAGCAATTATACCCAGAACTTCCTAGCAACCACCTAGCAATGCTCTAGCAACCACCTTGGCAACTGCATAGTGAAATGCTAGTAACCACATACCAAATTTGCTGGCAATCAAACAAAACCCTAGGCAAAATCCAGTTTAGATTCATGTACTTCCAAACGCTCCAGATAGGTTTATAACCATTGAGCCAATATAATCACCTAATAAACCCTTCCATAATTAATAGATGATTTATTTTGCTGCACTCTGAGGTTTATGGGAGGCAGTTTTCAATTAAATTGGTATGTAGGGATGGGGGTGGGGGAATGTGGGCGACTGGAATTTTTTCTAAACAGCTGTTTCATTTACAAGCTATTATTCAGTAAAGGACATCTTGAAATAGACAACACGAGATGTGCTGCAGACAGGTGGCTGTGCTGCTCTACAGTTCACAGAGAATATTTACAGATACAGTGGAAGAAATTATTACATTGTCATTTATTTAACATTCTTTGTTATTTAACATTCTCCGTAATTACACATATTAATTAACGTCGAAACAGCTCACACCAGAAAATACAGAAAACTACCCAGTAATGCCAGCAATTGTGCTGTATAAATAAAGGTGATTTGACTCAAGGGTAATTTTTTGCAGGTTAAGAGTGCACAGTGTACTTTAGACCTGTTTGGAGGAAAAAAAAAATCATTATTTTGATGATGCCAAGTATTTTACATAAAGCTGAAATATTTTATACAGGTAACACTTTACAATAATGTTTAATTTGTTAACATTATTAACTAAATTGGTTATTATAAACAAATAATAAACAATACTTCTACAGCATTTATTAATCTTTGTTAATGTAAATTTTCTAATACATTATTAAAGTCAAAGGGCCTAAAACTAACTTTTTGCCACACCTGCCAATGGCCAGTGAATTAAGAAAATTCACCTGCCATAAATATTTTTTACCAGCCATGAAACATAGATTAATCCTTATTAAAGTTACAAAAGTTATTTAGTCAAGATGGGTGATTGTTCTTTGTCTTTTGTTGTTCGGCAGCAGGTTTATTAGGCTACTGTCACTTTAAGAGCTAATGCACTGATCCAATATACTGTTACGTTTTATTTCATAATTGTTTATGTTAACCCTTTAAAGGGTTAGTTCACTCAAAAATGAAATGCCGTTCCACACCCGTAAGACCTTCGGTAATCTTCGGAACGCAAATTAAGATATTTTTGATGAAATCCGACGGCTCAGTGAGGCCTCCATAGCCAGCAATGACATTTCCTCTCTCAAGATCCATTAATGTACTAAAAACATATTTAAATCAGTTCATGTGAGTACAGTGGTTCAATATTAATATTATAAAGCGACGAGAATATTTTTGGTGTGACAAAAAAAATAAAATAAATAAATAACGACTTATAAAGTGATGGCCGATTTCAAAACACACCTTCATGAAGCATTGGAGCATTACGAATCAGCGTGTTGAATCAGCTGTTCGGAGCGCCAAAGTCACGTGATTTCAGCAGTTTGGAGGTTTGACACGTGATCTGAATCATGATTCGACACTCTGATTCATAACGCTCCGATAATCATGTGTCATATGTCTTTTGAAAGGTCTCATGGAGTAGATTACAACAAGCATAACTGTTTTGGGCTTTGACTAAACTTGAGCAAGTTTTTGTTCCTGAAGCCCCGCAAGAGCCATACGTAAATAACATACCGATGCGGCATTTATGTTATGGCACTCATAACTTGCTCCAATTGTGAAAAATAGCACAGCATTACTTACAGTGGATGCTCAAGAATAAAATGAGTCCAAAATCAACATAATTCAGTAAGCCAATCACAAGATATTCCTAATGGAGGAACAATTTTAAAAAATGGCCATTACCTTGGTTGCAAATGCTGTAAATTTTGATTACTTTATGCTATCACCACAAAATTTTATCCAGATGCATCTCACATGTAGGAGAACTTCATCAAAAAAAGAATTGTCCTCCTATTGTATTTCCTTCCTGAGTCATTGCATGTCAAATAAGAAAGATATGTAAAATTACAAAAAAAAAAAAAAAAAAAAAAAAAATATATATATATATATATATATATATATCAAACAATACCTACTTTTTGACTCTCCTTGCTATAGTTTTGAAGTTATGAGTCTTTACTTTTGTGTATGTCACTCAGAAAGAACCTTGAGGGCTTAAGTTTATGAGGATACTTTCCAAGACAGGCATTTTGACATAATTTTGTTTGAAAATGTCCATTCAAGTGCAAGAGGAAGTGAAAGAGAGCTCAATTCAGTAATGAACTGAGATCCCTTTTGTGTCTTCTTGCGCTTGAATAGTTAAATTGGCAAGGCTTAAACTTTCGTGACAAAGCAGCACTGGCCCGTCAACCCTCCCGTGTATCATTCACATTTGTTCACCTTATGTTCTCACAATTTTGCATTGTTAGAATTCCTAAAAATGTTACCGGCCAACTGGCGATTGCCAACAGCATTTGGCACTTGGCGAGTGTTAATTTTAGTCTCTGTGAGTAAGTAATGCTCAGCATCCCCCAAGAGTGCTCAATTCAATTGTTCTGCAATACAGAGTGATTAGGGCTGAGGGATGCTCACTTTCCAATGGGCTATTTATAGCTGCACAGATTTATGGGTATCATGTGTGCTTCTCCCTGTGTATCCGTGTGTATTTTTAGAGTGACACCTTAATCGCAGTGGATTTGACTTTCCATTCCACATTTCCATCATACCATCCAGTCATATTTGACTGTTGAATCATTCATTCATACCATCATGTCATTTCTATATATATATATATATATATATATATATATATATATATATATATATATGTATATATATATATATATATTTAAACATCCATTTACAGATTCATTACAGCTCTGTTCACTCACATACACTCGTGCGTGACTCAAGAGTCACACTGTGACTTCCTGAACCACAGGCTGTTGGCTGTTGTCCGTCCTGCTTTTCCAGTTCCTCTCTCTGCCCTCCATCCATGTTTGCATCTCTTCGCCGGTTTTAGCCCTTGGATTATATCGGTTATGCATTCGATTCTGTGCAGGGACATAACATGAAGCCTCAGAGGAGATGTGTTATGACACACATTTCCAAATCATCAATCCGTTTGCCACTCAACATCAACACACATTTCATCCAGATTAGAGGCCACAAATGTATATTGTAGACACAATCGTCTTCAATCTCTGTTACAGCAAGATTATACACAGTGAAGACGGACATTATGCCAAACCACGATTAAGAGTTCAAAGAAGGGATAGAGGAGAACGAGAGGCATTTATCACAGAAGATAAAATAGAAGATGTCTCTAGCACTTACAGAAATATCTTCTTCATAAACCTCTAAGTCTGTCTGACGTTTTCTTTTAAAGGTGCCGTAGAACGTGTTTTCAAAAGATGTAATATAAGTCTAAGGTGTCCCCTGAATGTGTCTATGAAGTTTTATTTTGGGGCATCATTAACTATGCACCGATTCAGGCTGCGGCCCCTTTAAATCTCTCGCTCCCTGCCCTCCCGAGCTCTCGACTATAATACAGTGCATAAATAAAGTTCACACAGCTAATATAACCCTCAAATGGATCTTTACAAAGTGTTCGTCATGCATACTGCATGCATGCATCGATTCCTGTGAGTATAGTATTTATTTGGATGTTTACATTTGATTCTGAATGAGTTTGATAGTGCTCCGTGGCTAAAGCTAACATTACACACTGTTGGAGAGATTTATAAAGAATGAAGTTGTGTTTATGAATTATACAGACTGCAAGTGTTTAAAAATGAAAATAGCGACGGCTCTTGTCTCCGTGAATACAGTAAGAAACGATGGTAACTTTAACCACATTTAACAGTACATTAGCAACATGCTAACAAAACATTTAGAAAGACAATTTACAAATATCACTAAAAATATCATGTTATCATGGATCATGTCAGTTATTATTGCTCCATCTGCCATTTTTCGCTATTGTTCTTGCTTGCTTACCTAGTCTGATGATTCAGCTGTGCACAGATCCAGACGTTAATACTGGCTGCCCTTGTCTAATGCCTTGAACATGGGCTGGCATATGCAAATATTGGGGTCATACATATTAATGATCCCGACTGTTACGTAACAGTCAGTGTTATGTTGAGATTCGTTTACTTGCTACTCACCAAATCCTGTCATTGCTACTGTAATGATGAACAAAACATGATAAAAACTTGCAGCTTGGCTGTTGAAAGCGGCTCATACGCACACTGTCATTCATCTTGAATCTATGATTCGTTTTGCGTCTTCCGATTTGTTCTTTTGTAGACTTAGAGGCTTTTGCTGACAAAGGGAAGTGGCGTTTAGTTGTTTCTGCCAACAAACCGATATTTCTGAATGGGCTGACGCTGGGATTTAGCTGGTTTGAAGCGAAAGTATTTGATATACTATGTGTGGAGAGGATTCGCTCAATATCATGATCTCTTTTTGATGGAGGTGGCATTTAATGCCTTTTGCATCTGAACTCTTCATATGTTCAAAACTGAAAATTCTGTCATCATGTCCTCGTTCGTTACAAACCTGGATGACTTTCTTTCATACAGTATAGTATTTAGTGTGACTCATCTTTCCTAAAGCTATACTTCTAAAGCTGTATTTACTGAAAAACTGTCAAATATTGCTTCCTTCAATGGATAGTTCAACAAAAAGATGACTCACCCTCATGTTGTCCCAAAACTGTATGACTTTCTTTCTTCTGCAGAACACAGAAGAAGATATTTTGAAGAATCTTGGTAGCCAAACAGTTTTGGCGACCATTGACATTTCCCAAAATAGCTTCTTTTATTTTCAACAAAACATGATGTAAATTATAGAAGTTTCGATTACACTTTATTTCAATGGTCCACTTTAGACATTCTACGAACTCTAAGTAACTTTGACAACTACATGTCAACTAACTCTCAGTAGAGTATTAGTAGACTGTTAGGTTAGGGTTAGGGTTAGTAAAATAAGTTGACGTACTATAAAAGTTACTTATAATCAATAGTATAAAGTGTAGGCAGACAGTCTACTAATACCCTAATAAGAGTTAGTTGACATGAAGTTGCAGAGTTACTAGAATAAAGTAGATTATCGAAATAAAGTGTTACAGAATTCTCATTTTTGGGAGAACATATGGTTTTAATTTTAGTTTTGATGTCAACTATGTAAAATGCCATTGGTTCTTGTGTATCTCAAAACCAAATACTAACATTGAATTTGTGCAAATGAGCTTTGAATACTGTCTTTGCAGAGTTAAATAAAGGACGTAAAAAACATGCCACCTCTGATCCACCTCAGTATCAACGGAGGTTTTAATGCGACTTTGGTTCTGTGCAAATGAAATCCGTAAACTTGAAGCTGTTGTTGCATAATCAGTGCTTAAAGCACTTTACTGTTATGCATATCACTTCTGAAGTGCCTTCTGTGCTGCGTGCTTTAAAGAGTAAAAACAGCTTTATGGTGAATCTTACCACATCACCAAGCAAATGTTTTCAACTAGGGAATTAAATCACAGATTTCATGCAGACACACTCATATAATAAAGAAGACAATGTAGTTCACCGTCAGATTTTGAAGTTGTGTGAAGATGTGTGGCGGTTTACCGCAGAGAATTGTGGGATGACATTTAACTGCCTCTCTCCTGAGCAAATAAAGCATAAATCACTGTCTTCCCACTCTGAACTGCATCAAAACCTCGAGCTTCTCGAAGGAAGATGAGATGAGAAGGGTAAAAGGGTCCTGTGAGGACAGGAGATGCACATGATGGTTGTCAGAACCAATATAGCACAAAATGAGGTTTAGGGCTGATATTGTTTGTACATCTAGAGTACGTCCCTCAAGACTGAAGCTGAACGACTACTCTGGAAGAAGAAAAAATCTGTTAAAAAAACATGCTTTACAGACCACTAACCATTACATACACACTGACCGATCTGGGCAACACCACGAGCAAAGAAAAGAAAAACCGTACAGTCCACAATGTTTCAAAATTCCACCCAACAAACGCACAAAATGAAAACAAATATTAGATCACACACACATTCATCATCCACCACACACACATGCACTCCACCAGAGGCGTCTGAACCAACAGTATGTCACCATCTCCTAACTCATCATGTTAGCAAGACAAGCATACTTTCAGGGGCACGTCAACCTCCTGTTGCGCTATATACGTAATTTCACAGTTATGCACACACATATTCACATATATGGCAAACATGTAGGAGGGCTGACATAACTATTTCTGCATAGCAACAATCACATGCACCCATTATCAGATATTTCTACTAAAATGCCTTGGAGAAATAAAAAAAAAGAAGCAAATGAGAAATTCTTTGACGCACAGCTTTAAAATAAATTGTAGTAATCTTCATATTGAAAACTCTGACTTTTGGGTTAAGATTAGGCAAATGTTGGTGTCTTGGCAAATCTGAGCACAGATTAAAAATTTGAGACCTATAGGCAAAATACTTATAAATCTCACTTTTAAAGAAGATACAATTGAGCTACTACTGAGATTCTGTCTTGAAAATGCACTGACACACAGGTTGAGGATCCAAACGCAGCTTTTATTGGGGCAATCCAGATTTGTAATCCGAATAACAGACAGAGGGTCAAAACCAAGGCAAACAAAAGGTTGTTTGCACATGACGTCACAGGTGGCGCGAAATGCCTACGATAATGCTCCTGACACAAAGCAAAAATGGTTCAGGGATGGTTTGAGGAGCACAATGAGTTTGAGGTGTTGACTTGGCCTCCAAATTCTCCAGATCTCAATCCAATCGAGCATCTGTGGGATGTGCTGAACAAACAAGTCTGATCCATGGAGGCTCCACCTCACATCTTGCAGGACTTGAAGGATCTGCTGCTAACATCTTGGTGTCAGATACCACAGCACACCTTCAGGGGTCTAGTGGAGTCCATGCCTCGACGGATCAGGGCTGTTTTGACAGCAAAAGTGGGACCAACACAATATTAGGAAGGTGATCATAATGTCATGCCTGATTGGTGTATGTTGTGATTTTCTGTTTATACCTCTCTTATAATAGTGTCTAAACCAGTACATTAAAGGATTAGTTCACTTTCATATTCAAATTTCCTGATAATTTACTCACCCCAATGTCATCCTAGATGTTTATGTCTTTCTTTCTTCAGTCGAAACGAAATTAAGGTTTTTTTATGAAAACATTCCAGGATTATTCTCCATATAGTGGACTTCAATGGAGCCCAAACGTTTGAAGGTCAAAATTACAGTTTCAGTGCAGCTTCAAAGAGCTTTAAATGATCCCAGACGAGGAATAAGAGTCTTATCTAGTGAAACTATCGGTCATTTTCTAAAAAAAAATAAAAAAATAATATACTTTTAACCATAAACACTCATCTTGAACCAGCTCTCTTCTTCTTCTCTATTAGAATTCCGGCAGTGTAGATGTTGCTAAGTGTATTAGTGCCCTCCACAGGTCAAAGTTTGAACTAAATTGAACTAAATTAGTTTAAACTTTGACCTAATGGTGGAAGAATCAGTAAATCATTTTCTATTGTAACTACATAATAAGGCATTGGTTACTTCATGTGGCTGATACCATGATCCTTACAACCACTCTAACCTCCTAGGGTCAATATTATTGGAATCCTGCTTCAAAAAATCTCTAATTGGTGTTAGCCTCATTAGATGTCGACAAATCCATCTCCATTCATACAGACAGACGTATTGACTGCATCAATAATAGCATACTTCCCTATTATATGGTAAGCGAAAACAGTATGTGAAAAGTGTAGTATGTACTAATGCTTAGTACATGGCAAAAAAGTTGCAAAGTACTTACACCGTGTGTAACTAGATGCCATGCCATTAAATTCCAGCGACAAACAATTTGTCTGTCCACACCAGACATGACGCGACTATGAGACACAATAAAGTCAATCAAAAATCACAGCCAATCAGAAGAGCGCGGGGGCGGGCTCTCTCGACCCTTCGCAAAGACCCGCCCCCCTTAGTTACTGTTGCTTTGTCTGACATGGTCTGACAAGCCACGGCGCTGTCACGCCACACAGAGTGAAAAATACATCGCGGAGCAAAGAGGACACTGACAACACGTCGACAGACGAGACAGAGCAGGTTACCTATGATATTAAACAAAGTCTCAGCTTTCAAACTGTGTAGTTTTTTAAGAAATTCAAATGATAAATACCGTTTTGTGGCTCTTTAATGTGTCGTGACAGAATGTTGTTTCAAGTCCACCGAGGTTAATCTTCTAACTCCTGACTGCTTTATCGGACAAAATGGCGGATTCAGCGTTATGATTGGTTAGATCGCCTGTCAATCAAACTCCCGGCGAAGGGTCAATTAAGTACATAATCAAACCTATGAATATTACACCATTTTAACATCATTAAAAATACATACTGAGATACTGAAACAGTCTTTGTCAAAGAATACACTTGTCTGTTCACAATGAGTTGAACGTTCTTGTTTATTTCGAAGATCTGAGGTGGATTGTCCACTGTTGCTTTAAATACAGCTATAAAAGACACACAAAATGATGTTCAAACTCACAATAGATGCTTTCAATAATAAATAAAGCACATAAACAGCACCTGAGATTATCATACTTTGTGTTGTTGTTCCAGACGCGACGTTGCAGCAAAATAAAAAACGTTCGGAAAATAGAATCGCGTATCGTCGTCGCGGCTAGTTAGGACAAAAACCACGATTAACATGGAAAAGATACCTTTTATCACGGCGTGTCTGGTTAGGAAACGGTGTTATTCAAAAGAAGGCTAACACTTAGTTTAGGGTCCTCTTCTCACTATTAACTAGTAGCTTATTAGCATGTATATTACTTGGAAATTAGCTGTTTATTAGTACTTATAAAGCAGATATTAATGCCTTATTCTACATGACCTTAATCTACATCCCTTAATACCTAAACTTAACAACTACCTTATTAACTCTTAATAAGAGTAATTAGGATTGGTGAATGTGATTTCACCAAGTACAACATGTTCCTGGATCAAAATCTTTGTTGATCCTGGAACAACATTCCAATCAACCAATCAGATTTAAGTTTACCATTTATGTCAATTTTAGGTTTACAACCAGGGTCAGGTGCTTCTACATCAATGTTATTCACCTATCTTTTCCCTCTGATTTTAGGGATAAGTTATGGGTAGGGTTAGATTTAGGGGTAGGAATAGGGTTAAGACTAAATTTTCAGACAGGAATGTTGTTCCAGGATCAACAAAATATGTCTTACTTGGCAAAATTAGGATAATTATTAAGGCAAAAGTCATAGTTAATAGTTAGTTAATAGTCAGAATTGGACCCTAATCTAAAGTGTGACCAAAAGAAGTACCTACTCAGAGAGTATGCAATTATATTATGTGTAAACTCTTGAGAAAATTATAAACTATAATTATAAAATTATTTTGTTTCCCTGAATGTCATCTTCCAAGTGCTCGGCAGTGGACTGCTTTTAGTCACTCAGTCGGAAGTCAGAGATATCAGTTACGGATATCTCAAATCTCTGAATGCAACACAGCAACAGTCTAGCAGGATGTGACTTCACGCAGTGAGAGACGAGTGCGTAAGATGTGCGTAAACACTACATAATTCCACTCAGAGGCACGGCAGTGTAATCCTTAAGGGATGCTGTTTTTTTTTAGACCAGCAGATTTAAAACAATAAAGACGGAGAGAGAGAAATATTCTAAACCTTGGCAAAATCCAAGTTATGTAATGTACATACAGTACATCACCTTCAAATGTACTTTTAAAGATGCTTCACACAAATACATATAAAGACCTTTAAAAGCCTTATGTGATTGCTCAATCAAAGTGAACACAATTCTTATTGAGTACAATAATGGTCACTTCCTGTTGCTGACTTGTGGCTGCGTGTGTGCATGTGTGTCACGCAGGATTCTGGACGTCAGTGCGGGTAAACGGATGGTTGTCCTGGCACAAAACCGTGCGTGGGGACCTTCCTCTCCTCTCTTTCTCCTCTGTCCTTCTGCTAAGAGTGGAGAGAGCCTCTGTCTCTCTATATAAGGACATGTGGGTCTCTGCTGGGTTTGTGGAAGGAAGTACCTCACAAAAAGACAGTGACAATAATGTGGTAGTAATACCATGGTACTTTGATATACCCGTGGTACCGGACAGCCCAGCCTCACATAAGAAACAGTGCTTTACCCATGAGGCATTGAAACGTCACACTAAAAATGCATTCCTTCATTTCCAATCCAACTTTCTTCATTTATTTATTTTTTTCACAATGAAAAAGCAATGCAAAAGGTTTGTGAGAATTAGCAGCTTTCAATATACAATTAGTTTACAATTAATTAAAGGGATTAAAGGATAATTGTATGAACATCTCTTAAGAATACTTTGACAATATAACAGTGAGAAAGCTAACAATCGTAGCACAGGAATATGTATTTATAATGCTTATACAATGTTCAGGATAATGCCGAAAGAGCCTATACAGTAAAGTAAATGTGTTCACCCAAAAAATGAAAATTATCCCATGATTTACTCACCCTCAAGCCATCCTAGGTGTATATAACTATATTCTTTCAGAAGAACAAAATTGGAGTTAGATTAAATAATATTCTGGCTCTTCCAAGCTTTATAATGGGAGTGAAAGGGGTGTGAGATTTTGAACCCCAAAAAAATTGGTTCCTCATCATAAGTCCGGCTGAGCTACAGAGCAAGCTTGGTTGCGGCCAAAAAAAGCGAAACGCGTAGAGCCGGAAAGTCCAAAGTACGTTCGTTTACAAATCGGGCGCTCCGGTAAGAAGCGTTTTGAAGTAGTGACATGATATTGCATGAGGATATGTGAAAACGAGTCTTTATTCATCCATAATCCGACCCCGGCTGTCGTCGAAACCGTGTGTGAAAACAAGCCAAAGCGCTCGTTGATGTTTTACCAGCCTCTAGCGTTCGTTTCTGTAGGAAACTGCGGCCAGACGTACGCGGCGGTACGTAATTTTGTGTCTCGCGAAAACGTGCCCACGGGTACGTCTCTCCCATGAGACCAGGTTGTCCAAAAGGGTTGTCCCTAGTCTCTCAATGAGTCATGGGTGTGTTTTAAATGCAATAAACCAATCAGAGTCATCTCCCATTCTCTTTAAAAGCCAGTTGCGCTCACGCCATTGTGGATTCGCTATTTACACGGTGGACTTTGCAAGTGGAAAGACTGAATGCTTCTCCAGAGAGCAATCCTTTTATTTTTAAAGGTGCCCTAGAATTAAAAATTGAATTTACCTTGGCATAGTTAAATAACAAGAGTTCAGTACATGGAAAAGACATGTATTGAGTTTCAAACCCCATTGTTTCCTCCTTCTTATGTAAATCTCATTTGTTTAAAAGACCTCCGAAGAACAGGCGAATCTCAACATAACACCGACTGTTACGTAACAGTCGGGATCATTAATATGTACGCCCCCAATATTTGCATATGCCAGCTCATGTTCAAGGCATTACACAAGGGCAGCCAGTATTAACGTCTGGATCTGTGCACAGCTGAATCATCAGACTAGGTAAGCAAGCAAGAACAACAGCGAAAAATGGCAGATGGAGCGATAATAACTGACATGATCCATGATTACATGATATTTTTAGTGATATTTGTAAATTGTCTTTCTAAATGGTTCGTTAGCATGTTGCTAATGTACTGTTAAATGTGGTTAAAGTTACCATCATTTCTTACTGTATTCACGGAGACAAGAGCCATCGCTATTTTCATTTTTAAACATGTGCAGTCTGTATAATTCATAAACACATCTTCATTCTTTGTAAATCTCTCCAACAGTGTAGCATTAGCCCGTTAGCCACAGAGCAAAGCCTCAAACTCATACAGAATCAAACGTAAACATCAAAATAAATTCTTTACTCACATAATTCGAAGCATGCATGCAGCATGCATGACGAACATCTTGTAAAGATCCATTTGAGGGTTATATTAGCTGTGTGAACTTTGTAAATGCACTGTAATATAGTCGAGAGCTCGTGTGGCAGGGAGCAGGCGAATTAAAGGGGCGGTGCGCTGCCAAAATCAGTGTATAGTTAATGATGCCCCAAAATAGGCAGTTAAAAAAAATTAATTAAAAAAATCTATGGGGTATTTTGAGCTGAAACTTCACAGACACATTCAGGGGACACCTTAGACTTATATTACATCTTGTGAAAAAGCATTCTTAGACATCTTTAATATTTAAAAATGTTTGTGTGCTGCTGCGCATGCCTGTGTGTGTAACAAGAGGAGTATACGCTTGTTGTGCACCCGCATATAAGTGCATATTATTAACACACCCTTTAAATAACAACAACAGCAAAAAAAATACTGCAGGTTTCAGTTGGTCAATGGCACAGTCATTTTGAGTTGCCTCGAAATAGCAACACGCCAACAATGCACCTGAACACACCTTGTTTTCAGATCAGCACACCCATGGGCGAACAGATGGACACGAGTACTTAAAGTATTTAAACAAAGTGGTGCAGGACATGAAAATGATAACCATGTCGGGCTGAAACTAGCAAAAAACACTTGCGTTGTGCCTGGTGTATGATAGGGCCCTCTGTGTCTATTGAAAAAATGTGTGGAAATGTTGTACTTATTTTTTATTTCTAATACAATCCACACTGTTGTATTTGCATTATGTTACTCATTACATTTTAGTACTCAATTAGTAATGTTTATGTATATTGAAATATATTTTTGAAATAACTACGTTTGAAATACAGTTCCCATCCCTCCCAACCATGTCTATATGCCCATACATTATGCATATGGACATTTGTATAATATTATGGCCTCAGAGCACGATGGAAATTCAAAATGGAATATTAAATAATTAACATAATTAATTAATGCAGAAATGTAAGCGATGGTAAGATATGCATGTAAAAAAAAAAAAAGAAAAACAATTCCCAGTCACACTTCACAGTCCGCAGCACAGCTGGAAATGCCACAAGCTAAAACTGCACTGGAACATGAGCTTTCAGCTTCCTTTGATTCAGCCACTAAAATAACTACTTTTATCTCATCTGCTCCATTTGTCCTTCTTTCCGACTCGTTCTCCTCATTTTCTGAAGAACTGGGTGAAGCTGAACTATGGTTTGTTGCATTAGGAAGAATGCTTTTCAAAACAACCTCTCCTTTGTGTTTTCTTAATCAGAGTCGTGCCGGTGTAATTGCTGCTATCAGAGGCAGTGCATTATAGCACACTGCTAGAGCTCAAATAGAGGCTGAATAGACCTCGACATCTCAATATAGCAGGTCCTTATCACATAACTGAGGGAAAATCACTCTCTCACTCTCCTTTCCCTTGTTCTCTCCAGCTTTCTGCCTTGTGTTGTTGCCGTGGTAACAGGCAGAGGGAGGCAGAGTGATGCTGTGGGTACCATTGACGGGGGGAGTTTTGGGGGATTCTCGCCCTCGCCGACTGAACGCCTTCACACCTCCTTACTACACACAGTCAGAGGCATTACAGGCTAGTGGTAGATACACTTGATATCGAGTGGCGTGTGCTTTCTCCACATGTAACAGTGCTTTCAATGTATTAATCAGGGAAATAAAGCTTATAATCATGCTGATTGATACACTCATGTTAAAAATGCTGGGTTAAAAACAACCCAAGTGGGGTTGAAAATGGACAAACCCAGAAACTGGTTTGTTTTGACACAACCTGATGGTAGTTTTATTTAACTAAACTATTGTTTAAAAATTACTATATTTCTGGCTTAAAATTAACCAGAAATAGGTTTAAGAAAACTACCCAGCAGGTTGGGCAAACATTTAACCCAACCACTGGGTTAAAACAACCCATCTGCTGGGCTTGTCCATTTTCAACCCAACTTGGGTTATTTTTAGCCCAGCATTTTTAGAGTGTAGAGCTTTATGCAATTCAGATTGTTTCAAAGCAGCTTTACAGTGATAAACAGGAAAATATTGATTCAGTGATGAAAACAGAATTCAATTCTGCTGTAAAGAAGCTCAGAAAAGACAGTAGTAAAGAGTCAGTTCAGTGTTGATTCAGTTCAGTTCAATAACTGTGTAAAGATCATCAATTATGAAGTTCCGTTCTGGAGAAAGCAGTGATGTCACCAAGTATAATACTTTTATTATAACATAAAGGTGCGGTCACATTTACCGTTGGTCGGTGAATTTCAATGGAGTCATTTCAATTCATTTCAGGTATCTGCGATCTGGAATTTCACATGAGGGCGAAAGATTTCCCCACACAGATTTCACAACGTGTTCGAGTTGGTCATGTGGATTCGGTGTGTTGACCAAGCTGCATATTTTGCAACCACCTTCTGTATAAGATGTGTTTCATACATCAGCAATAGTATATTTATTACAAAATAGATTATTGACAATAGACAACGGACCTTACTATTCTCTGGAAATTTCGCTAATGTATGGAAGCTGGTTTGCGCCATTAAATAAAAAAGATAATTGCGACTTTTTATCTCCCAATTCTGACTTTATATCTCGCAATTCTGACTTTATAACTCGCAATTCTGACTTTATATCTCACAATTCTGACTTTATAACTCCCAATTCTGACTTTATATCTCGCAATTCTGACTTTATATCTCGCAATTCTGACTTTATATCTCGCAATTCTGACTTTATATCTCGCAATTCTGACTTTATAACTCGCAATTCTGACTTTATAACTCGCAATTCTGACTTTATATCTCGCAATTCTGACTTTATATCTCGCAATTCTGACTTTATATCTCGCAATTCTGACTTTATATCTCGCAATTCTGACTTTATAACTCCCAATTCTGACTTTATATCTCGCAATTCTGACTTTATATCTCGCAATTCTGACTTTATATCTCGCAATTCTGACTTTATATCTCGCAATTCTGACTTTATAACTCGCAATTCTGACTTTATATCTCGCAATTCTGACTTTATATCTCACAATTCTGACTTTATAACTCGCAATTCTGACTTTATATCTCGCAATTCTGACTTTATAACTCGCAATTCTGACTTTATAACTCGCAATTCTGACTTTATAACTCGCAATTCTGACTTTACTTTCTATCTCGCAATTCTGACTTTATATCTCGCAATTCTGACTTTATATCTCGCAATTCTGACTTTATATCTCACAATTCTGACATTATATCTTGCAATTCTGACTTTATAACTCACAATTCTGACTATAACACACAATTGCAACTTTATATCACACAATTCCTACTACAATACACAATTGTGAGTTTTTATCTTGCAATTCTGATAAAAAAGTCGCAATTATATTAAGCATAAGTAACTTCTTGTCAACTAACTCTCATTAGAGTATTAATAGATCGTAGTAGATTATTAGGTTAGGGTTCAGGTTAGTTGCAAAGTTACTTATAGTCAGTGAATGTCTATTGGGGAGCTTCAAGATAAACTGTTAGCAGATATTAAATGCTCTACTGATACTCTAATGATTGACATGTAGTTACTTTAGTAGAAGGTCTAAAGTGGACTATCGAAATAAAGTGTTACCCAACAAAATTCCAACTCTAAGTATTAAACTTTGTTTTATACCTTGCCCTGTAGTGTTTGTGGTACAGATATGAATGAGACCTCAAATGAAGTTGCTTTTAAAGATATATAAGAATTGTGTTGGAGGCAGATATTTACATGTAAACCAGATGTTTGTTGAACCATCACTTTTGATGCACTCTGATGTGCATCTGAACGGATGGTCCTTGGCCAGAACAGACTAAAATGTGCAGCAGGTTTAATGCCTTTGGCTTGTCTGGTTGGAGCAAAAGGATTGACAATCTTGCATACATCTGCTTAAAATGAATTTGTCGACATTTAGGAGCACACCATACAGTAGTGGCCAAAAGTGATGACCCTACAAATTCGATTAAACCATTCAAATATGAGGAAAATATTATCATTTTTTTATTAATATTAAATAAAAATGTAAGGTTTGAACCAAATCATAAATATAATTTGAGAAAATCTGATAAATTTGGTTGTAACAAATAAGAGTTTTTTCCCCCCACAATTTAGTAGCCTTTCAAATAGCCCTAAAATGTCTTTTTGGATTGACAGGAAACTAATGAGAGAGGCAGCAGGTGAGCCAGACAGGAGGGAAATGAAAAGAGATGAAAAGAGACAGAGTGTGTGAGGGGAACGAGTGAGGAGTCGTGGGGGTTGGGGAATAGATAATCTAAAGCTATTGGATGGCATTAAAGAACTCGTAATGCAAGAATCCCTCTATTGGCTGCAATGCAGATTAAAGGTTGTGGGTTTGGCGTGTGGAAGCTATTATATAATTCATCCTCTGATGAAATTTTCACCACATTGGCAGTTTTCTTATTCACGAAAATCTGGTATTATTTGTCAGTGTTGTGTGTGTCTGTGCACATGTGTGTTTTCCTTTCTCCATTTCCCAATATACGGACTCTTTTGATCAGTCTTGCCTACACTGTTAACCACACAAACACAACACACTCCTACAAAGTGCACAGTGATTGCAATGAGTTGCAAAAGCATAAAACAAAGAATACGTTCTCATTACACACCTTGGCAAAGTCACCTCGGAAAATAAATTAAGTTTGGATTTCATGTGATGAAACGTTAAGGAAACCTGCAATGGAGCACTGCTAACAACATGTGATGCTCGTTTGAAACCTGTTTTTCTCTCTTAGCATCAATCAGTGTGTCGTTATGTTTTCAATGTTAAAATATCCCAGTTTAATGTGCTGAAACAACTACAGGTAAATAATAGGTAAACCTCACTCCCCCTGACCTCTATTGGTGGTTTGAGCCCCATTTTCGTTCATCACAAATGAGATTTCTGTCCCATGAAAATCCATTCCCCCAAAACTTCATATAAAGCCATTGATATCTTCAGACTACATGGATTAAATCACTCCATTGACTTATTTAGATTGCTTTTATAATGTCTTCATGAACTTTTGGAAGCTTGAAACGTTTGGGGAAATCTCTCAGGTTTCATTAATTTCATTAGGGGCACTATTTTGCAGGTTCCTAATTTTGTCCATTTGTTTAACTCCATTAGTCGTGCAGTACATCTTTGCCCCCTGTCCAGCCATGAGCTCAGACTGAGCCTGGAGAAACAGAAACACAGCTGCTGATTGGGTGCAGATTAAAGCTGCCTCTTTGACCTCACAGCTGGACAACAGGAACACAGTGCATAAATCCATCATAAGTGAGGGCTTCAATCACATAATTCACTTACCTGATGTGACACCTTCTAGAGCTAGAAAGCCCCTAGAGAACCAATCATAAAGAGAAATTTAACTGTAAAGCATTCGTAGATTTCAAAGCTACATTAATACTACAGAGGGACTATTCTGAATTAATATTGCTATGAAGAGATAACCTCATCAGAATTTGAGTCAAGTATTTTTTGGCTTTTTTGGTGAACTGTTAGTCTAATGTATAATGCATTTCAAAGAATAATAAAAGAAAAATTAGCTCCAAATGATTTATTATGTAAATCATCTGAATGTGAATGATTATGACTGAATCACAGGCCAGTTCAAACCATTTTGCCATCCAGTTTGATTGATTTCTTTAAAAAAAAAAAACAATAATGAGAGAGAGAGATATTAATGAATCTGGCATTGCTGGTTCTGATTCCAGTCGACAGAAATTATGGGACACATGTGATTACTGGAAATAATGTCAAGCAAAAATGTTTTTAAGGTTAGCCTTCGTCGGACTATGATTTAACATTTTAGAGTTTTGAGACACATTTGACAAATACACACACAAGTTTATTTGAAACACTCTGAAATTGGCTTGATTAATCAGTAGTTGACCAGCCTTCCTAAGACAATGAGTCACCAAGAACACATTTAAGATTAAAGGCTTCTTCACACCATAGACTAATGATAACAATAAGTTCTAGAAATCCTTTTCACAGATTTTTCATGATTTTTCATGATTTTTCAAACCTGGAATCTGTGTGGAGTCAATCAATCAAAATGCTACGTGAACTCAACCAATCAGCATGTTCAGCGCACAAGTCCCACCCCTGAAAGTTCCTGAACTTTGAAAAAGTACTACCTCGTGAGCAGGGACTTTCTGAGGGGGGAATTTTTACTCGGAACTTCATTTAAACCCTGGTTCCTGCGGTCAAAACACACCGAGTACCATCCCAAAGTCCCTAGTTCCTGGGGAAAGTTCCTGCGGTGGAAACTAAATACAGTTATCTTTAAAGTTATCATTCTTGGTGTGAATGGGCCTTAAGACTCCTGATATATCCTTAATATAACTTGCTTGAATAGATAAGCATATGTTGTCTACAGATGGTTGATTATGGTTTCTTACCTCAAACATGTAGTTCATTGCAGTTCATGCACTAAAACACTTTTGTCTAAACAAGCGTTTGGAGTATGTCTGACTGTGTTGGTGTCTGCTAAGGTCTGGGTTGTCCAGCATGCTCAAGTGCTGACTCTGATTTAAAAATGAATGAGATCAGAAAAGCAACTACATTTCTGGATGAGGACATCAAGAAATATATGGTAAAAGCATTTTTGAAGAACATTCACAACCTCATTTCAATTGGAAATGTGATGTATTTCCAAGTAATACATGATTTCAAGGGGGGAAAGGAACTTTATGACTTTATGCATATACAGTATTTACAATCAAATCACTATGTCGAGTTTCTAGCAACTCTGTTTAAATTTCTTGGTTGATATGACCAAAATCACAATATAATTTATTTTCAACCACAGTGAGGAATGCCATCATGTTATAGCAATTCTGTCTGAAATCTCAGACGCTACTAATTGAAATTAAAGTCATATCCTATATTTTTCAACAATGTTAAACTCAGACTGTTTGACAACCAGCTGTTTTTTTACTGAAGACAACAAAATCGTTTCTTCATTGATGCTTTCTGAGAATTGTTTACTCTCACTTACAACAAAAACAGCCATTATCTACTGTAAATCCCTTATTTACTTTCAGACTTTTTATCTGCGACATCTGGTCATAAAAAAGGCTTACTCTTGCTTTGAAAACAAAAGAACAATATTTAAATCTCTCAATTGCCTTTGAACACTATACAAATAAATTTGACATGACTTGATTTAGCCTATACACTAGCAACTAGTAAAATATGGTTGTCAGAAGGCTAAATATGGTTTTGTTCATAAAAAGTTCAATGATAACAGAATTCATTGTGTGATTCACAACTGAATTTCATGTGCAAGTTTGTCTGAAATGTGTTATATGAACTAATCACTGTCATACGGCAATGAGGCCGTGCTTTGCAGGTTATTATTTTCAGTTGCTAATGTTATGAGCTGACTGGACAGAACCATGTGTCTGAAGGGGTGTAAAAATAAATTCTAAAAAGCATAAAAATGCAAAGTCCTGATATTTATTATGATTATTTAATGCCTTACTAAGATGACATTAGGCAGCATTACACAAGCCTACTGTGAGTGAGAAAATTACCACAAAGCGTCATGATGTGTGCCAGAATATAACTCTCTTCGCCATCATTTTACTATTATTTGATGAAGTACTGCTGCCATTATTGCTAGAAAATGTACACAAATGTGTCTTTTATTTGAAATGTTGTTACTGTCTGCTTTGTGCCAGGTTTTGTGGATATGTAGCTTTGCTCAGAGAGGCAAAAAATGTGTGTTTCCCAGAAGCATCGTTAGCCAACTATGGTCGCAAGTTCCACTGAACTCTTTCGGTAATGACAGAGGAACTTACGACCATAGTTGGCTTTGGGAAACGTGCTCCTGGTTGTCTGTAGTCTGAAAAGCATAAATTCTTTTACAAACTTGATCTATGTAGTTTGCGATCAGAACGATGGCCCTAGTAGATTTTTTAGAAATGAGTTTTGGTCGGTCAAATTTTATTGCAAACAGTTTTGTTGTTGTTGATGTTGTCATTCAGGACACTACATGACCATTAACATATGCAAATCACAGTAGTGTTTAAAGCTGTGTCTCTATATTTGCTCAGAGTGAGAGGTTTAGACGTATCATGTGCATAATACAGTAATGCCTCTGCTGTCTGATGCTCCTCATGAGTTCAAGTGACATTTCCTTTGGAGGTTGTGTTGATGCTAAAGTCATTGCTATGGTAACAATTTTAGATATAATGGATATTTTATATGCTCTCTGAACAACTGATCTGGGGTGTGTTTCCTGAAGTATGGTCGCAGGTTCTGTTGAATTGTTTTGGTGATGACGGAGGAACTTGTGACCATTGGCTTCAGGAAACACACCCCTGATTCATTAGTTGCGGGAGAGAGTGGATATTCAGTGCTACAGATCAGATTTGAAAACCAAATTGGTATTGGTTACAGTGTGTGCTTAACCTTTCAGGCCTATGAAATGTGGTTAAAGAGGACTTTTTCTTAAAGTACTCTATATCCACCTTGCACTTTGCACAGAACAATCCATAGGCACTGTTGGGGAAAGTTACTTTTAAAAGTAATGCATTACAATATTGCGTTACTCCATAAAAAAGTTACTAATTGCGTTAGTTACTTTTTATGGAAAGTAATGGGATACATTACTTTTGCATTACTTTTTCTCATCTGGGCTGGGATGTTTATTTGTTTATCTGTTTATCACATGCAATATAAAAGTTTGCTTACATAATATATGTATGTGTACTGTGTATATTTATTACGTATATATAAGAACATGCTCATGTATGTATATATTTAACAAACATATATTATATTTATATATAAAATATTTATATATAATATATATGTAAGCAATAAGGTTCGAGAGGCTGTAGTGTATCGTGAATAAGTCACGGCTAAAGAGCGTTGTTAGGAACGAGGCGAAGCGGAGTAACCCCTTCAGCCGTGACTTATTCAGCACTAGCCTCGAGTACCTTATTGCTTTTATAAAACAGTTATCACACAATACAAATATTAAAGCCAAAAATATGTATCAATGCAACTTTCATGAAGTAAACTTTCACTAAAGCCTTCCTTCCGCCAGAAAAAATAGTCCCTGACCGTGAACAGCAACAGAAGTTACATTATTACGCCATTAGATGGCAGCAAAGACTGTCTTTATGAGTGAGTCAGTCAGTAGTTAAGACTTTTACATTGAAAAGACTGAATTGTTGTGAACACGGAAGAAGACGCAACTGACAAATGCTTTGACTAGCGCTGTCAGTCATGGAAAACCCCTTAACTGATAAAAGGACAGGATAATACATCGGACATTTAAACAGATTTTTATTATGAACATAGGACTGACCTGAAGGAAAATGCTAAATCTGAATGCAGGTAATAAACTCGCTCACTTGATCTCTTTCTCACAATACTCTTCTACATAATACAGTAAGCTTCAATGAACAATATCAACTGAGAACAGTTTACGTTGCTAAGAGTGGTTGCTAAGGGTGTTGTGTAGTGATACACAGAACTGTTGGGTGAAGCGGTCATAGCCGTGTTTTATTGTGAATAAAACACACCTTTTGACCAATCAGAATCAAGGACAGGAACTAACCATTTATATATATATATATATATATATATATATATATATATATATATATATATATATATATATATACACACACACACACACACACACTGCCCTCCTAGAAAAGTGGGGTTTTGGACAATATAATGGCGTGAATCCTTTTTAATTTGTGATAATTTTGCACTGATAAACAGTTTATACATAGAAAAAAAATTAATTTTCGATTCATCAAAATATCCACCATTAGCAGCTATCTGACCTAAACTGGGTTCTGATTGGTTCATTGTATTCTAAACTTAATTTGCAATCAATTGTTGAAGCTATTAAGGTGTGCTGACCCAAAGATCTTTTACAAACCTGGGCCAAGTTTAAACCAGTAACCAGCATCACAGCTGGCAAAGGGGCATGTCTGACTTTGACATGTATATATTGCCATTATTATGTAATCAAAATGAAAATTATTATTGCCGGTCTTCAATGATAATGTCTAGTTACTGTAATGTATTTGCACCAAAAAATGATAAGGAATTATGCTGATGTCGTCCAAAACCACACTTTGCCAGGGGTGTTTCCAAACTTTTGGAGGGCAGTGTATATATACACACACACACACACAGGTACAGATGTAAATAATTCTTAAATATATACATGTATGTGTATTTATATATGCATAATAAATATACACAGTGCACACACAAATATATTATGTAAACAAACTTTTATTTTGGATGCAATTAATCGCTTGACAGCACTACAAAAAAGTTCTCTTTTTGGCAAATGTAAAGGCCCTTTAACACCAAAAATGAAATGATTAAGCCTCAGGCTGAAGAAAATGCAAATTCACGCCTATACAGTAACTTGAGTTACTTTTTTGAAAAAGTAATGTGTTAGTTGAAAAAACTACTATTACTATATAAAACACCAGAGAGACACCATGAAATTTTAAGACACCATGAAATATGAACTAAAATGTGCTTTTAACATACTATCTCTGTATTTTAAAAATGTATTTAGTTACCACTTGTACTAAACTATGGGTTCAAGTGTACTACAAGTGGTAACTAAATACATTTTTTAAATACATAGATAGTATGTTAGTATGTAGTTAGTTCATATTTCATGGTGTCTCAAAATGTACAGAAATGTATAGAAATGTACCTTTTTTTCACCTGGGTTGTTACTTGTAATGTGTTACCCCCAACACTGTACACAGGTGCTAGATATACAGAACCTAAAAAGAAATATGCAAATACCCCAAATAAATGAGCTGCCCTATATTACAGAGCCAATCATCTTCAATGTAATGTGTAAAGCCACTGATCCACACATTCACTCCATGTTTTACTCTTGCCTTTCCTTACAAACACATGTAATCTCTCTCTTTGTCCATCTTTCTCTCTTTCCTCAATCAAACACTGGTACAGAAATAGCCTAACAAATGAGGTGTAAAATCTAAACTGTTGCTATGGGAAAGAGAACAGGTTTGCCTGCCATCACGCTACCAAATTAATGAGCATTACAGAGACTAGCATTGCCACATGTTACTGTACCAGCGGTGCAGGTTACCATGTTAACAGAGTTTAACAGCGCAGAAGGAGCTATAATTAGAGCTTGAGAGAGCAGAATTGTTTCAAAATTAGAGCTCTTGATTAAATGTGCAAAGTTGCTCTTGAAAGTGAAAACGCACATTTGAATAGCAAATGCGAACATCTGCAATGCTAATAAGCTGGTAGCCTAAATAAGGGACAAATTACGTCAGTTGAAGGTTTTGTGTGTGTGTGATCTGTTCACATCACACATCTAATTTTCCCTCTCTTTCTCTCCTGCAGGATTCTACTGACAGTTGTGGTGATATTCCGTATCCTGATTGTGGCCATTGTAGGAGAAACAGTCTATGAGGATGAGCAGACCATGTTCATCTGCAACACCCTCCAACCTGGGTGCAACCAGGCCTGCTACGACAAGGCCTTCCCCATCTCCCACATCCGATACTGGGTCTTCCAGATCATCCTTGTTTGCACACCCAGTCTGTGCTTCATCACCTATTCAGTACACCAGTCGGCCAAACAGCGTGACCGTCGCTACTCCTTCCTCTACCCAATTATGGAGAAGGACTACAGTCGTGAGGGTACCCGCAAACTACGCAACATTAATGGCATTTTGGTGCAGCATTCTGACAGTGGTGGCGGAAAGGACGAACCTGATTGCTTGGAGGTAAAGGAGATCCCAAATGCTCCAAGAGGTCTCCTGCATAGCAGGAGCTCCAAGGTACGCCGACAAGAGGGCATCTCTCGCTTTTACATAATCCAGGTAGTGTTCCGCAATGCACTGGAGATCGGCTTCTTGGCGGGGCAGTACTTTTTATATGGCTTCAGTGTTCCCGGCATCTTCGAGTGTGACCGCTACCCCTGCCTGAAGGAGGTGGAGTGCTACGTATCACGGCCCACTGAGAAGACGGTCTTTCTAGTGTTCATGTTTGCTGTAAGTGGAATCTGCGTCGTACTCAACCTTGCAGAGCTCAACCACCTCGGCTGGAGGAAAATCAAGGCTGCCATTCGAGGTGTGCAAGCCCGCAGGAAGTCCATCTGTGAGATCCGTAAAAAGGACATGTCCCACCTGTCACAACCGCCAAACCTGGGCAGGACCCAGTCCAGTGAGTCTGCTTATGTCTGATCTCCATTCATCCAAATATGGCGTCGCAAGGAGTGGAGTGAAGAATTACAAGGCGCTTATGGTACTTGTGCAAATGTTTATAATGGCAAAGAGGGAGTGGCTCCACATAGCCACACCTCTTTTCCACAAGCCACTCCCTCCCTATTTATTGCATATGACAATGTTTGAGGAAGTTTGCACTATGTTAGGCTTCTGGAACAGCACGTGAAGACGAGGCGCGGAGGAGGAATTTTTGGAAAGTCTCAAACTGTGCGCAAGCGTCGGAAGGGTGAAGATCGTGAGGTATGCTGCTGGGAGCACAGAATGCTATGGAAACAAAAGAATCTGGGATTGTTTTCCCACTTTTCTCACTCTCAAGATCTTGAGGAAAGAGGAAGGATGAATTAGCAGGAGACCGTAGCATGACTATAACCTCCCAGTTTTATCAACCGTTGTCACTGAGATGGTGCCAGAAGAGGAATTCTGTTTAGGTTTGCTCTCCTGGCAGTGAATCGGCCTAAAGCAAACAACGGGTGAGATATAAACATTGTTACAGCAGTGGCACCTTCACTTTGACATATGATTGAACAAACATTAGCATCTTTTTTATAATCTCTCTCTGGTTGTCGTGCAAGACTAGGAGATGATTATTACCTCTGCGCAAATTGTGCCCTTCCACAAAGACACCCACTCTTACGTGTTCCAATCAAGTATTCCTCCCTCTTGTGGTGCATGAATGTGTGTTTATATGTTTGTATGTGACCAAAGTTGAAAGAATTTAGAGACTGCAGATTCTTTTTTGTTCATTTTATGATTTTTTTTTTTTTTTGAAAAAGTTGGTGCCATCAACTTAAATGACTGTTGTTGTTTTTTTCAGATTATTATTTAAAACATATAGTTAAAAGATTATTACAAAGTTAGATTATTTATCTTTATTGGGAAAGGGAGCCAACCCTGCTGAAAGAATTTCCATGCTGGTCCAAGGCTGGTTTATGTTGATTATTGCTGGATTAGCTGGTGGAGCAGCATAGCCATGGTCTGTGTCTGAAATCCAATACTTCCCTACTATATAGTATGTGAAAAACAGTACGCCAAAAGAGTAGTATGTCCAAATACATAGTATTGGAAAGACAGTAGGCGGAAATCCTTGGATGACCTACTACTTCCCGAGAGATTCTGAAGTGCGCATTCAATGGACACTTTACTATCCCATGAGATCACGGGACAGGATTTATGAATGGCAGTGACACGACACAACTGACGCTGGTAGATAGTATGTGATTTCAGATGCACCAGTGCTGTTCACAAGAAAAAAAAATATGCTAGGTAACCACCCTGACAGCAACATTAGCCGTGTTTCCAGTGCAAGAAATTTCCCCAGGAACTAGGGACTTTGGGGTGGTATTCATTGTGTTTCGACTGCAGGAACCAGGGTATAAATGAAGTTACAGGCAAAATTTTCCCCCTCAGAAAGTCCCTGCTCACGAGGTTGTACTTTTTCAAAGTACAGGAACTTTCGGGGGGTGGGACTTGGGTATGCAGCATTTTGTTTCAGCCACCATTTTTAAAAGTCTGTTGCGGTGCATGCAGTAAGAGTTGTTTGCTATTTGAATCAACAATGGCGTTTAAAAATACAAACGATGGACCAATAACGAGGTTCAGGCTTTATTAAGCATATATTCGGAGGATGAAATCCAGCGGAAACTAGAGTGTCGTGCGCAGTTCCACATCACGGGACTATCTTCATGGTACTTTAGTCTGCGATGGAAATGCAGACAGCAACAAGTCTGGGGGAAAGAAGTTCCTGGGACAAATAGTTCTAGGTAATTTTGGTGGAAAAGTGGCTATGGTGTCGGCCCAGATCCGGCCCACATCTGTTCCTTGTGGAATCCACACGTACCAGATGTGGGCTGGATCTTGGCCAACATTATGTTGCTGTCTGGGCAGCATGGTCATTCTGGTGAATGTGATTAACAAAGGAAATCTTGCTTGTTATGATAATGTAGATGCTTGGTGGGGACACCCGTCGAAAGGATTGAAAAAAAATAATGTTTATGTATCCAGATGTTTCTATCAGATGAATTTATTATCAAAAAAAAAGCATAAAGGTATCTTTCAAAGGCATGTTTACAAAGCTTTATCTGTCAAATGACTTTTGAAATGAAAATTGATGTTCAGTGTGTGTTATTAGGAAAAAGGAACAATTTACAGTGTTTTTATTAGCTTTTTATTCTTGTCACGTGTTTATCGGCATGCCTTTATTAGTAAGAAAAGATGAAAAAATATGTATGCATTGCACTTTGTGGGATGGGAAGAGTGGATAAAAGGAGAAACTCACTCTGGGAAGGACATTAGTGTTGGGAAAGTGAGCCTTTTGAATTGGTCCATCCTATCAATAACGAGTATGTGCGTGTATGTAGCTGTGTGCCTTTGTTTACACAGTGTGGGATGAAGCAGGGTGTAACGTCTCTAACAAAGACACACAAATTACATTGAGTTGTCATTCAGCCAATATTAGCACTAGCTTAGGCCCACTGAAGACAGTACTTGTGCCTACACCGCTCTGACTAACTTCTGCAAGTGCACATGAAACAACCCAGTGTAGACAGAACACAGTGCAACTAACACGGGCCAGCTCGCTGACAAACCGCAGAGGCAGAAAACACTGACAGAGAAGATGCAGAGAGAAAGAGAGGAAACTGCAGAGGCCCTTTAAGAGGAACACAAAGTGTCCTGACTTAGGCATGTCTTATAGAAAATTCTTACAAGGAAATTGTGTTTATGTTTAGCTGGACATGAAGTGTAGTTCAGCCACAATTCTGATTCAGGCCAGAAGTCAGTGTGAGGATGGATATTGTCGTTCACATCTAAATTGAATGAGAGGTATAAAATGGGTCAGGTTTAAGAGGCCTCGCATTTGTTTTACTGCTAATGTAAACAAGTCGTAAATGATCCGTAAAACCTCAGAAGCAAATGCAGACTTTTCTGTACAACCCCGTCGTCTCCAAGACGAGAACCAGGATTTCTCTGCTTACATTTACGCCCAGGGTCCAAAATTAACTCTTATCAAGCTGCAAATGCAATTGGAAAGTACATAAATGAAGCTGCTTGCCAGTTTATTAGGGACTGCAACAGACTGCAATAATCTGAACCTTGATGAAGTGATGATGCAATTTAAAGACATACAAACTGTTTAAAAAAACAATTGCAAATACAGTTCCATGGCCATTAACCAATATTTAGAACTGGTACATTTTCACCCGCCATTTGCCAGCATGATTCAAAAGTTAATTTTGGCTGCTGTGTATCAAAAGTCATTTATTAAACAGTATTTTTGTAACGTACAACTAAATCTAACAGGAATTTAGCGAGGCTTGGAATAAATGCCAATGCAATATAAAAAGATGTATTCTAACACCGTGTCCTAAGCAGACGCGATGCGATAAGACTCCAGAGACAAACAATTTGTCTGTTCAGACCAGACACGATGTGACTATGAGATGCCATAACATCAATCAAAAATCACAGCCAATCAGAAGAGTGCATGGGCGGGCTCTCTCGGCAAGCTCCGGGCACTCGAAATAGATAAGTACATAACCAAATTCATGAATATTACACCAGCCGTCGCGGCTAGTTAGGACAAAAACTCCAATTGACATTAAAAATATACCTTTTATTTTGTCGCGTTCCTGTTAGGACACGGTGTCAGAAGTCTGCTTATCTTAATTGCATTTAGTTCATGGGTAAATTAATCTTGTTTAAGGAGACTTAGATGAAAAACAAGACAAAAATACTTTTTAAGAAAATTATTTTTGCAGTGCATCTCTCTAGGAAGAAACTCAATTTTAGTTCAACTTAACCAGAACAAAAAATAATACTGTGCTATGGCTGAATGAACTTGAATCTCAAGTTCGTTTGGTTTAACGTGTAAATTATAAGGGACTATAGCCATTATTGTGTAGGGGTAAAAAGGAAATGTATCCCTACGCTGTTGGGACCAATCCTATATCTCTTATCTCAGACTGTACCTTCTCCCAACAATTCCAGTTCTTTTATTATTATCTACAAAAATAGTAACTCTACCAAAATCATAACCTCTGTAACTATGCAGCGTTAAAGGGCAACTTTTACAGGCGTATTATTTTCAAGTGCAGTTCAGAGATTATGAAGATTCCCCAAGTGAGAACTTCTTCATGTGCTTGCATTAATCCACTCTTCTCCTCAATCTATTTTTTATAAATCCTATATCCAAGTTTAAAAACTAGACAAATTTTGTTTTCTCTTTTTATTTATTCCAGCTTGTGAATTATGTTTATGTGTGTTACTCTTTTATACCGTGCTGTGATATGAGGGTTAACAGGGATACCGCAGGGGGTATTTAAAGACCAGAATTAGGATATGAAGTAAAAATGTGGCTTTACTTGCCAAAGTTATATGCAACTTCATAACTAATTGGGTTCCAGTGAATGGGTTATTTGCTGTAAAGCATGTATGACTGATATGGAAAGCATGTTTTTGTTCTTCTTTTCCCTCTCTCTTTTTTTTTTTTTTTTATGAAAACAGAAAAGCAGGGATGAGTAAACGGCATGGTTAGATTAGTAAACAGAGTAAAGTAGCAAATTCTTGAGGCTTTAATGGGCCAAAACTGAATCAAAAGACTATAGCAGGTTTTTAAACTATACAGACTGCAATCTTGTTACAAACGTATGCAACACTTGATTTTCAGCACAAACTTTTGACATGAGGGAAGTATTTTTATGGTTATGCATCCTGTAGTCACTGCCAGATGATTTTGTAAATAACTGTTTTCACCTAAAAAAAGTGTTTTTGAGACGTAATTGATGTGTAAGTAACCAGCCTGCTGTTTAATTGACAATACGATGTTAATCTACTGCCACTGGCAAAGATATATTAACTGCTGACATTTCGGTCATAAAGTAATTAACACACAAAAAACATATTGGAGGAATGTGGCATGTGGGGGAAAAATGTCTCAGGTGTCAAATTTTTTAAAATGACCTTTTCAAAAGACATTCTTTCTACAATTATTGTTTAGTGTACAATATCTTTCCAAAAGCCAGTTGAAGGTTTGCCCATGTTTTATAGAGTTTTAAAACAAAAACTATTGATAAATTGTGAATTATCTGATATCAGTGAATCGTTTACCAACATGTTTTCAGGATGTATACAGTACATTACAGAAAAATCTGAATAATGCTCAAACATCAGTCTAGTCTCTCCTGGCAGTGCCAAAAGATTTTTACAGCAATCATTCTACCCAGATGGTCACAGTGATTTTGCTATAAGATATAGACATATTTATTTTGTTTGTAAAGACATCTGTTGTTGATACTGGAACAACATTCCTGTTCGAAAATTTAGTCTTAACCCTATCCCTACCCCTAAACGGTGAACGTGATTTCACCATCGTTCAACATCGTTGTCCTGAAACAACATTGAAATCAACGGGAATGAATTTCACTCTGTTGTATTCATTCATTATCTATTGGTCCTGATGAATTTAGCGCGTTAACGCATGCAATTACATTTTTCAGTTTAATCGCGTTAAAAATGTTAGTGCAATTAACCAACCCGATCTCATGGCAATTCCTATGACCTCACTCATACGGATTTGTACGTTTTTTTGCTAAATCGTACATATTTTACAAGTTGCCAAACTCGTATGAATTCGTACAAATTACCTACTGCTAACCCCGCCCCTAAACCTACCCGTCACTGGGGTTTAGACAAAACGTACAAATTCGTATGAATTAGCCACCTCGTAAAATGCGTACGAATTGGTCGTGAGATAGCGTTGCAATTAACGCAGCATTTGTTTTTTCCATAATAATTTGGCTAGCGTTACAATATATGATCATGCTCTTTTTCATGCAAATGCATTTAAACCTTTCAAGCGGCCACAATACAAACAGGAACGTGCTGTCTGTGAATGCCGTGTCATGTGACACACACACACGACTCGCGTACGCAGAAAGACGCGCACCAGTTTGGAGTTCTCTTTCATGCTTGAACAAACAACAAAGCACAGAATTATGACAAAATGCCCGTTTTGTCGAGTATCTTCATAAGAGCAGTCTTAAATGAGTTAAATAACGTCTTAAATGAACTTAAAGAGTTGTGAGAAAATGAGATGCACGTCAGATCCGCGTCATGTTCGGCTGCAGCAGCTCTTAAAGTGACAGCAGCCTAATAAACCAGCTGCTGTGATGTCTGTCATTATAATGTTAATCAAAGGACAAAGGGAACAGAGAAACTTGTAGATTTAATAAGGTTTAATTTATAATTTGTGCAGTGAAGACTGTAAAGTGTTTGATAACTTTATTCAATATCTGTATATTTCATACCTGTTAGACAGGAAGGCCATGGTTAAATATGACATTTATTATAATAGCTAAATGTGAAGATTGTTTTAAGGTCACTTGACTTAAAAGTTCATTTTTAAAGACTAATAAACATTAAAATGAATTGCTTTCAGTTATACTGTAGTGTTGAATATTTATAATTATAATATATTATAATTATTATGTATTATAAAATAGATTTAAAATAGTTTTAATTATAAAAATATTATTATAATTTCATAGAAACATCAGTAGCAGTATTAGTATCAGTGATACTGGCCTTCATTCATAAAAAGATGCAATTAAACACATATTTAAAATATACTGTCTTTATGTCGTTGTCACAGAACCCTTGTTTCCCTGGACTTCAATTCCCATGTTCCTCCTGTTCTCCACACCTGCACTCACTTCCCTCGTCAGTTCCTCATCATCACGGATCACCTGCACCTGGACTCTATTATCTGCACTCCCTTTATAATGCACTCACTCCCTTCACTCCTGGTCCGTTCTGAATGCTGTTTATGTTAAGTGTATGTTTGGTTACTCCTTGCCCGTGTTGATTAAAGTATTGTCTATAACTGTGGAAATCCGTATCTGCCTCATCTCTACACCACCATACCGTAACAGTCGTTTCTACATTAATTTGGACTGTGAAATTATTACAATATAAAAATATTAATTTAATCAACTGACAGCACTAATATATATACATAGGTGCTTCTACATCAGTGTTATTCACCTATCATTCACCTATCATTTTAGGGAGGTTATGTGTAGGGTTAGGTTTAGATGTAGGGATATGGTTAGGACTACATTTTCAGACAGGAATGTTGTTCCAGGATCAACAAAATATGTTGAACCAGGAACATGTCTTACTTCAAAATCATGGCGACCGAAGCACCTAACTCTAGTTGTAAACCCAAACTTGACATAAACTGTAAACTTGTCCCTCAAATCTTTTTTCAATGTTGTACTTGGTGAAATCACGTTCACTCTACAGAGATATACATATTAAGTAATGAATACAACAGGGTGAAGTTCATTCCCGTTTAGCTCAGGAAAAAAGAATCATCCTAATCTCATTCTAATCTCTTTTGAATGATTCATCAAATGTCCCAGAATGCTCTCTGAGTGTCTGCCAGAAATCACGGCACCCACAGTCTCCAGAGCCCATGTCCCAGCCACACTTTCACCAACCCAGGTTTTCCTCTAAATCTCTGGCGAATCCCTCATTTCGGCATGGACAGTTAAATGGGATTATGCAGTTTTAATCTGTTGTCCTTCTCTTAATAACCACTGTTGTATTTCCGAACTGCTTCAAAAAGCCATCCTTTAGTTTTAACCCTCATAAGGGGAGCTTCAATCGATTACAACTCCACGTGTGCTGCCAGGGCTGTTTGACACCCGCCGCACAAGCCGTACTAATCTCTCAGGAATAAGAAGAGTCGCCACTCCTAATCACTCCTAGCTGCTTACATGCTCGTATAAATACAGGATTAGCATTTGGCAAAGGCAAAAGGGCAGGCGAGTCATCCATCCCTCGTACCTGCACCATCACAGGACGAATCACATCAACACATGCCGCTATAACTCAGGATCTGTGCAAAGGCACCAATCCTAAAAACCAACAGTGAGAGAGAGAGAGCAGCACGAGAAATCAGGGCCTGTTCTGCTAACCAGGGAAACATTATTACAGGAGAACTGCAGACAACTCTTCAGTTCATCGCAATCGATGTAATTAGCCATATGAAACATGATAGACAAGTGACTCTTAAAATACAGTTGACGGTTTGCCCCATTGCTTGGTTAGACAAGCCTTTCAGAGCGTCCCATGAACGAATCTGAATATTGAATATTTTTAATGAAGTTATGCAGTAATATGATTAAAAGCTGTAATCTGCGAATCAGAATTAAACGCTTATCACAGTCAATCAAAAAGAGAAAAGCCTCATTCCATAGTGATTACAATTGTGTCACTATAATAATTGCCCCATCAACAATGTTTTGTTCTATAATGTCTGAAATATTCAAACAAATCTCTTCCTTAGACCTAAAAGAGTGAAAGCTTGACTGATAATATGGTAACAGTTGCTTATTGAGGCGATGCTTAGTCAATTCAAAGATCTAAAAAACTATTGTTTTTCCTCACACAAAGCAACAGTTTTTTGGTTATTAAAAGATTCAGAAATGCAGATGTTAGACTTGTGATATGCCATATGGTAAAGGGTAACGCCGCTACCTATAGCTGAACGTCCTTCAGAGATTACAATGTGCAACCCTTTAATCCACCATGAAATAAACCGTCTGATTACTTTATCTAATTAAAATGGGTTTTATCGTGTGCACTGAATAGGATTTATTAATTTATCTTCTTTTATGTCCAATTTTCTTTTTTTATCTCTTTTTTTATTATTATTGTGTGGAAACGATAGGCAAAGGTCAACGCACAATTGTGTTCAACTCAGTGTGCAAAATGTGATGTTCCTGAAATATCAAATGGGTGCTGCTAAAATACTCAAGTAATATCAATTTTACTGACAGCTGTACATTAATTGTCAAGTCTATCTCTCAGCCCTGTTTTGATCATAGTTTTTGCTGAATTTAATCCAAACAAACAATTCTTACTTGTTTCTAATTTCCACAAGGAAATCTGTTGTTTGGAGCACAGATTTCTATTTTGTAACTGACCTTATTTGAAGGTTTTCTTTCTATATGTTTCTGAATTGTGGATTGTGTACAATGACTTAATTAAACACCTTGAATGAACTCAATGATTGGTCCTTTAGTGTGTGTTTTTCTATGTATACTGTCAACTAAATTCAGATATTTTCATGGATATTTGGTGCAGATTTAATATTTTTCATACACTAAAAAATGCTGGGTTGTTTCAACCCAAATTTGGGACAAACTCAGCCGTTGGTTTAAAAATGTAATTAAAATTTAACTCAGCGGCTGGGTTTGTCCATATTTGACCCAAATTTGGGTTGAAACAGCTCAGCATTTTTTAGAGTGTATAAACAGAAGCATCATATTAAAATGGTTTTGTACTGTGAATGACATTAAAAGAAAAAATTGATCATTAAAGAGAATTAGTAAAGAGCATGAGGAAGTATCTCCAGTATTTCCACACTTTAAAAAATGTTGGGTTAAAAACAACCCATGTTGGGTTGAAAATGGACAAACTTCTTTCTCCAGCGTATGAGGAGCTGGTGGAGGTGATTTCTTGTGCTCTGTCCAAGGTAAATATCGATTGGCCAAATGAGAAACAAAACGATCATCCTAAAAGCAAGCTGGATAAGTGCTTTTTGTCACCAAAATCTACACCTCTACCATGGGGCCTTCCATTTTTCCTGACCTCCACAATGAAATTTTGAGATCGTGGAATAAGCCATTTTCTTCTCATCTGTTTAACCATAATGTTCATGTTTATTCAAATATAAGAGGTTTAAGAGAATGTGGCTATGGGGCGATGCCAAAGGTGGAACAGACGCTCGTGAGTTATCTGTCCCCGGGCTCAGCATTTTCCCTGAAGGCCCCAACGCTGCCCACTAAGCCCCTAAGAACATCTTCAGCCCTAGTGGGTAAAGCGTATGTGGCCGCGGGTCAGGCTGGCGCCTGTCTGCATACTATGTCAATCATGCAGGCATACCAGGCTGACCTGCTGAGGGACCTGGATAATGGCGAGGGGGTTACTTGAACAGTAAATTTGTCTCTCAGGGCTACCAAGGAGACAGCTAGAGCCATTGGGCAATCTATGACAGCACTGGTGGCTGCTGAGAGTGATCTCTGGCTCAATCTGTCCAATATAAAAGATAAAGACAGATCTTTTATTCTAGATGCTCTGCTCTCATCTCCTGGCCTCTTTGTCAGGCCGTTCTGCCAACCTGCCACCCTTGGTGCCTCGGGGTGCAGCGGTTTCCATCGAGCGCATTTATAAGGGCTCGTCACAAGACACTGCATCACTGAGACGCTCACACTCTCTGAGGAGAGCTATGGGGCAGACCACCAAGGTGGCTGCTCTAATTTCACCAGAGGCCAGCCTCGAGAGGCTGGTTCCCTTAGTAGATCACCTGGCAGAGTGGAGACTTCTGCCAAAACGTATCTCAATGGGTCCTGCAGATGGTTACAAAATCCAGTTTGGTTTTCGTCCACTGCGATTCAACAGCATTCTACATACAGTGGTTCATCCCGAGCAGACTCTGGATGGAGCAGGAAGTAAAAACTCTCTTAGGAAAGGAGGCCATAGAACGGGTTCCTCCACCCAACAGGGAGTCCGGTTTCTACAGCCGGTACTTCATTGTTCCAAAAAAGGATGGGGTTGCATTCACATAAATTGCCTGGAGATGATGGCTGTCTTCATGACATTGAAGCACTTCCTTTCAGACCTAGAGGCCATCATGTGCTTGTTCGTACAGACAACACATCGGTAGTCTCTTATATAAATCATCAGGGTAGTCTGCGGTCACGTCCACTTTGCAAACTGGCACACCAGATCCCCTCCTGCTCTGCTCCCAGGAGTTCTGGAGAAGGTCCACCGGTGTGAGTCTAAGGTCCTAGTAGCACTGTACTGGCCAAGCTGAATATGGTTCTCGGACCTAATATCCCTCCTTGACGGCTCTTCCATGGAGATTCCAATCAGGAGGGACCTTCTGTCTCAGGTGGGAGGCATGATTCTTAACCCCCACCCCGAGATATGGAACCTGTGGGTTTGGCCTCTGAGGGGGCCCAACTCATAGACTCAGGTCTCTCAATTGAGGTTGTAGAGACCATACTTCACTCCAGAGCTCCATCCACAAGGAAACTTTATGACTTGTAGTGGAGAGTCTTCGCTTCTTGGTGTAGAATGCGTCAGTGGGATCCAATTAACTGTCCGGTTGGCTCAGTATTAGAATTTCTGCAAGATCGTTTTACTGCAGCCTATACTAAAGGCATAAATGGCAGCTATAGCTGCCTACCATGTCCTTTTGGGTGGTGTTTCAGTGGGGAGTAACCCACTAGTGACTGGTGGTACTTGAGGCTGAGGCCTGCAATTTGCACCAGAGTTCCAGCTTGGGATCTGGCTGTTGTGATAGAGGGCTTATCTGCGGCTCCCTTTGAGCCCCTTGATACTGTTCTAGAAAAGTTTCTGACCTTAAAGACTGCATTTCTTCTAGCCATTTTTTCTCTAAAAAGAGAAGGTAATCTTCAGGCCCTATCGGTATCCCGTACGTGCCTTGAATTCGCACCGGGATTGGTCAAAGCATTCCTTTATCCAAAACCTTATGTCCCTAAGGTGCCGACCAACATACCGTGGCCTATTGTTCTGCAGGCCTTCTGCCCTCGTCCTTTTGAAGGACCAGGAAGAGTGCTGGATACCTAAGTTCACAGAGCTGCCTGTGTGTCGCCCTGCTATACTTCCTGCATCCCTGTGATCGACTTGCTGAAGCTAACGCCGGTCATTCCGGATATGCTTTTATGCTTTCCTGGTCGTGATGTCCACTCTTGCCATTGGACTACTTGACACACGTGTTTCAGACGCAATTACGCAGAGGCGTTCTCAAAGCGTCCTTGATGTAGCGTCTCATTCCCTTCTCAGGGAACTATGGTTACAAGCGTAACCTGAGACATCATTTAAATTTATAAAGTTTTAAATATGGATATTTTTCTCACAAAAACACATCGCTTCATTTCAAAAGGCCTTTATTAACCCCCTGGAGCTGTATGGATTACAGTTTATAATGGATGGATGATTTTTTTGGGGGCTTCAAAATCTCTACCATTATGCTGGGTTAAATCAACCCATTATGCCTGGTTAAATAAACAACGTATGCTGGGTAAAATTAAACCAACATGTGTTCTGTCTTATGTTTACCCGGCCCTTAGAGTGAAAGCGAGTATAAATTCAGTCTGTTTTTCCAGTTTCAGTTCCCATTTCCCTTCAAGAAATTTATGCACTGTACTTTATACTGTATGACCCCAGAACTGTATAGTCAGGAAAGGTAAAATTGAATACATGTAATAGTGTGTAATTGAATACATGTAACAGAAATGTAACAGTTGGGTCTATAAAGTTGGGACTACGTGAAAACCTAGAAAATTATTATGTAAAATGTAGAAGAAATTTCACTCCACAACAATTCCAGGTCACTAATCAAATAAGCAAATTTGTAAAAAAGGTATAAAAGGTCAGATTTCACAGAAGATGCCCTTTGGAACATCCTGGAAAATCATGCTGGGATAACATGGATCATGAGGTTTAGCACAAATGTGTGGAGTCCATGCCAGTTCAAGTACTGCTGTCATAAAAGCACAAGGGGTACACACTAAATAACAAATTACAAAAATGCAAAACAGAATCACATATAAGTAATTGTAACTACTATATTAGCTGGAAAACGTCGTTTCCAATGGCTTAATGGCTGCATTAATGAGTTCATGCAGTTCCAAGATCAACAAAACACACAACAGCTTCAGAGGTCATAGCAGGAATATGGTAATTATAACGGAAAGGCTAATGAACTCTCATGAATTAAAGATTAAAACTGCTTTACTGCTAGAACACTTTTTTTTTCCAAATGTGGTCTTTTATTTCAAGCATCATATGTGGGTCATGGATTTGTACATACATGACATTAGTGTCTATTTTCTTTTATTGTACACATCTATGTGTGTGTGTGTGTGTCGTGTCAACCCCTTCTACTGCCTGCAGTCACGTGGTTACAAGTTGGGATTGAGGGCCTGTTGCCACGGCGATAAGCCAGGCAGTAATATCACTAAGCGCTACAGGGATTATTGTGCGGACAGATGGGTGAGAGAGCGTCACTTCCTAAGAGACGGGCAGAGATCACGGCAGGCTCCGCCCACATGCTATGTCATAATCGTTAGCGTCACCACCTGCAGCCGGCTGCATACATCATCTGATCTCCCACAGTGGAAGTAAATGTCACTATAATCACCTTTAATCAACGTAATCACACATTTTAAAGCAGACTCGTTCTGGTAACATATTCATGCGCCGCTGAGAGATTCAGACTATAATAACCAGCATTAGCAGTGATTTGCTATTTAATGCATGCTCCTCTTATTCATTAATAGCATGACACAGCTATCAATAAATTGTGCATGTGGAGCAGTGAAATTATTATAAGTTCACTAATGCACTCTGCTGTCAGATACTACTGACCTCTGTTTGACAAACTCTTCACAGCTCTCATGCTGGGGTCATTGAGGTGACTGCTTTTATCTTCAGGACTAACAGAAGAAGAGGAGAAGGGTTTGTAGCCTACTGAAAGAGAAGAGAGACTGAAAAGAGAGTAAAAAGTGCTAAACCACTTAGGTGTGAAGTGTGTATTTTGTTCAGTGTTAAAATACTTTGTCCCATCTTAGTTTAATAGGCAGAGTCATATTAACCCTAAAGAGCCTTACATATGAAATAATAGTCAGAAAAGTTTCTTTTTTAAACTTTAGACAAAATATTTAAAAAAAAAAAAAAGTCTACATATGGGTTTTTGTAGAGTATTATATTATATTATATTATATTATATTATATTATATTATATTATATTATATATATATATATATATATATCAGGCTTTTATGGCTCAAAGAGTATGATATGAGAATGTGGAGCTCATGCTCGAGGAGGAAAAAAACACCTCAGTTTTATTCAGAGGCAAAAATATGCAATTTGGTGAAGTTACGGATATTTATATGGCCAAAAAGAATATAAATCAATGAGATCTTTATAACAGTATAACAGATTATTTACATAAAATGTATATATGAGCCATTCTACAGAATTAGTTCAAAGTCAGAGTTGGAAATGTCTTGGGAAAAAAAAGTATTAGAATATTTTTCCTCTCCCCAAATTTGTCACTACCGAAACTTGATACTTTTGAGCCGCTCAAAGATGATAATCAGGCAGTAACAATTTAAACAATATATATTATTTGTGAACTAATGTTTAGCTTTTGTTTTTAAAAGTCAACTTATTTTCAGCAGTCATCAAGCTCGATTAACACTGGTCACAGACACAAAGATATACCTTTAATTTCACCAAGCTGATTGTTCACTAAAAACCCCCACAGTTATCATGTTTTCAGCCCATTTCAAGTTTGATTTTGTCGTGACATAAAGCGGTAATATCTAAGTGGGTGAGCTGTTTACTTACTTTTTAATTAGTCTTCCCATTATTGAGTTCAAGGATTAGTTCACTTTCAAATAAAATTTGAAATAAAATGGAACGAACGCAGCGCCAGTTCCATTTTTTCTGTAATTAGAATAGGGAAGGTTTAGGACATACAGCGTAAGCTTTTTGAAGAATACGAAAGTGCGGTTTTGGTGGAAGCACTTGGAAGGCAATCATTTGTGTTTATAAAGCACATACATTTTTTTTTTTTTTTCGAAAATGGCCGATTGTTTCACTAGATAAGACCCTTATTCCTTATCTGGTATTGTTTAAAGCCCTTTGAAGCTGCACTGAAACTGACATTTGGACCTTCAACCGTTCGGTGCCCATTGAAGTCCACTATAAGGAGAAAAATCCTGGAATGTTTTCATCAAAAACCTTAATTTCTTTTCCACTGACGAAAGAAAGACATGAACATCTTGGATGACATGGGGGTGAGTAAATTATCAGGAAAATTTTATTTGAAAGTGAACTAATCCTTTCATTCAGGCTTATTCGACGAGAACGCGCACGAAAACAAAAGGTGGGATTTATCGCACGAACCAATCATATCCAGTTATAACCGATCATATCCAAACATTGCGCGATGGAGACCTCTCTCACGTGACTTTCTCCCATCAATTCTCAATTATCCCCCACTAAACCCACAGCAAGCTGTTTTAACTCTGTGGGATCAAGGGATGCACGAGAGACGCGGACTCCCCGCTGTAACTTTACCTGCGGGTGTCGCTGTTTGACAGTGTTTCTGTAGAAAAACAAGTGACTTTTACACTTTTTAATGTCTAATTTTGTAATATGTGTGTTGTTTTATTTTTTAAATATTGATTATTTTCTTATCCAGTTTTTTTGAGGAGATACTCCCTTACCTCCTCGGAGGAAACGCCCCTGATATATATCCATTGTCAATACCAAATACGGCAAATATTATTAAAATATTATTTATTGAACAATAATAATTAAATGAACAATAATAGTCATATATATATATATATATATATATATATATATAGAGAATTTGTAAATAAATAAATAAAATAAACAAGCATACAATTCAGTCAAAAGCACAAAAGCAGCAAATTCCCGAAGGACTGGCTGAGATGAAGCTGCTCTCGGGGGGTACACAAGTTCCTTATATTTGGGAACTGTCCAAATCTTATATTTGATGTCTAAACAACTACATTCTCACCTAAACTACATTCATTTCATTCATTATATCACACAATTGAGAGTTTAAATCTCGCAATTCTGAGGAAAAAAAAGTCAGAATTGTGAGATAAAAAGTCCCAATTACCTTTTTTATTTTTTTATTTAGTGGTGAAAACAAGCTTCCATGCTAAACTCTCAGTTTCACAGACAAGGCTTAGGCTAGTCCCAGACTAAAATGCATGTTTGAAAATGCAACTTGTTTTGTCCATTGTTTTGTCTCAAGATGCACACCAGTAATGTTTTTTTTTTTCCAAGGCATGTTTATGAAGGCTACTTAAAGATGTCCTAGAACGTTTTTTCAAAAGATGTAATATAAGTCTAAGGTGTCTCCTGAATGTGTCTGTGAAGTTTCAGCTCAAAATACCCCATACATTTTTTTTTTTTATAAATTTTTTTAACTGCCTATTTTGGGGCATCATTAAATATGCACCGATTCAGGCTACGGCCCCTTTAAATTCTCGCGCTCTCCGCCCCCCGAGCTCGTGACTCTAATACATTGCATAAACAAAGTTCACACAGCTAATATAACCCTCAAAGGGATCTTTACAAAGTGTTCATCATGCATGCTGCATGCATGCGTCGGATCATGGGAGTATAGTATTTATTTGGATGTTTACATTTGATTCTGAATGAGTTTGATAGTGCTCCGTGGCTAAAGCTAACATTACACACTGTTGGAGAGATTTATAAAGAATGAAGTTGTGTTTATGAATTATACAGACTGCAAGTGTTTAAAAATGAAAATAGCGACAGCTCTTGTCTCCATGAATACAGTAAGAAACGATGGTAACTTTAACCACATTTAACAGTACATTAGCAACATGCTAACGAAACATTTAGAAAGACAATTTACAAATATCACTAAAAATATCATGATATCATGGATCATGTCAGTTATTATTGCTCCATCTGCCATTTTTCGCTATTGTCCTTGCTTGCTTACCTAGTCTGATGATTCAGCTGTGCACAGATCCAGACGTTAATACTGGCTGCCCTTGTGTAATGCCTTGAACATGAGCTGGCATATGCAAATATTGGGGGCGTACATATTAATGATCCTGACTGTTACGTAACAGTCGGTGTTATGTTGAGGTTTGCCTGTTTTTCGGAGGTCTTTTAAACAAATGAGATTTATATAAGAAGGAGGAAACAATGGAGTTTGAGACTCACTGTATGTCTTTTCCACGTACTGAACTCTTGTTATTCAACTATGCCAAGGTAAATTCAATTTTTAATTCTAGGGCACCTTTAAATGTCCTAATTAATCTAAGGCCTAATCCTGGCTTAATCTAAGCTCTGTCTGTGAAACCAGGCCCAAGATATTTAGAAAGAAATGAATTTAGAAGGAAAGTTGAAAGAGATACAGAAAACTAGAAACAACACAAAATGAATGGGAATGGCTCAGAATTGCTCTGTTCCAAAACTAGCTGGCCACAACAATGTTCCTCTGAACCTTTTACATTTTGGAACAGGCTTCCTGTTAAGAGTACGCCTGCGATGCCATCAAATGCTGCCTAAGTGAAAATTTAACTGGTACCACACAAGCCAATCAAACACCAGTGTAGCGTGCCACTCGTGCCTCACACACACACACACACACACACACACACACTCCGGCAGTTTGGCAGCAACAGTGTCACATGACACTGCGCTGTGGCCATGTTTGGCCTGCAACCCTGCCCACACATGCAGAGCGGAACCACAGTGTGCAGTGGGCACGCCGACACCCGGGTCACATCCACGTCACCATCTACAAAGCCCTGAGCCCTCAATATAGTCACAGTGACAGCCGTGGCAGAGAGGACACACAGGCTCTCCTGAGAAGTGTATCCCTCCCGGTCTAACACACACACACACACACACACATGGTTATGTAATCCTGCCACACGCAGCCTGCACTTTTTAAGCCGGTCTTGACTCCTGGCTTGGTTCAGTATTCTGTGTTCTTCTGACAGTATTTACTTACATTGTCTGACAATGAATAGTTTATCCTGGAAAGACTGAGAATTACACAGACGATAGAACAATTTGCTACATGAAGCAAAGACTCGTAAACTGTTAATATGAACACATGATGAGAATGTGGAATGATTAAAAACACTATAGACAGATTTGTAAGCTGTCATTGTAGAGATCACTTGCCTGTTTGTCCTCCTGCTATAATTATTAAAAATCCTTCTCTCCAAATGACTGATCAGAATTACTGATTTTAGGATACTGTAAAAGAGAATTTCTTGTGTACAAGGAGTAGAGATAGAAGAAATGTAAACACAACAGTGTTTACTTAAAGGGGTTATGAATTGAGAAATCAACTTTTCCTTGAGCTTTTGATAAATAAGAGGTCATTCGTACTATAAGAATATCCTGTAATCTTCAGAACTGAAAACTTCCTTGTTAGTTCAATAAAAGCTTTTATTGACACCAGACCCATCGAATGACTGATCCCAGAATGTGCCTATCTATGGTGAAACTCTCTGCAGAAGAAATCAACGCCTACTTCATCATTGCATCGTTAGCCCCGCCCACAGGCATAGTGAAATGAGGAGGAGAGAAGAGCGATACAGGACTAAAATAACATTACCTTTCAAAGGATCCTAATGCTAGGAATATGGTTATTTATTTTCAACAATGTTAATGTCTCAGTTGAGCTTTATTTTTGTTATTTCACTGTGGATTCTTTGGTAAATCAATCGTATTTCGGCGCAGGCTTTGCAAACAGACTTTTACGATACAGACTCACCAGTAATGCAACAGCATGTCAGTAACTGTGTTCATTCTAATGCCTGATCTGATATTAATGATTCATGTACAGTCAGATGTTCTTTGTCTGTGTCAGTAAATCAAACCAGTGACTAAACACTCTTTTCCCTTAGTAGGATGAAAATAATCTGTTATTTAAATTGTGATTAAATTATACACAGAAAGCAATTCAAGAACGCTCCCTTTGAAATTGCTGGAGCTGTCAATCAAACAGCACAAGTTTATCAGTGACTGAGTTCCGGACTCGCGCCAAAACTCCCTTTTTATTTAACGAATCTCTTAGTTACATTGAGTTTGCACTGTTAGTTATGATGAAAGCATTTGTTAGTGTGCAGAAATTGAGTTTCAATGATGAGATCACTGCTTTCATGCGCTCAACAACATGTCTGTGATCGGCTTCAGTGTTCATCACTGCAACCTTTCATGCCACGATCTAAATATAATGCCATAGAGCTAATGTAATGCTATAATCAACACTTTTTAACTCTCATTAGAGTATTAGTGGACAGTCTGCTTAATATCTGCTAACTCTTTATTTTGATGTTTTGATGTGGACTACGCGTGACTTTCAAGTTCCAGCTGGATTTCATCCTCTACATATAAGCTTAATAAAGCCTGAACCTCGTTGTCGGTCCATCAGTCGTACTTTACGACCGCATGTAACTCCAATGTTGATTCGAATAGCAAACAACTCTTACTGCACACACCTCAACAGACTTTTAAAAATGGTGGTTGAAATAAAATGCTGCGTGGAGTCAAACAATCAAAATTGGATCCAAATGCAGTAGACTCATTTATGTAAACAAAAAAAAAATAAATAAATCCAGGCAGAGAACATGATAGTGTTTAAGGGCATAGGTATAGTGCGTAATTTGGGACGCAACGAATGGTTGCACTAGCCTAATGCTAACTCCAGCTCTTGCTGAAGCACCTCCACTATCATTCACCAGCATTTAACTTTTTCCACTCTCTGGTGGTCGTCACTCGAGGAAACATCATAAAGGCAGAAGTATTGTTGTCATAGCTCCACGAACCGTTCCTCCAGTGCATAATTCCACCTAGCAGCACCAATACCATCGTCTCTCTTTCGCTTCGCCATGTTAGAGAGCTGTGTACGGAAGAGCTTCTGTTCTCCTATTGGTCAACTTCACAAATGTGACAAAATTAAACATGCTAGTCTTTCTGTCATGATATTGTGAAGCGTCGCTTATCATCCACTTTGACACACTATATGAGATGAAGAGATCAATTCTCTCGTCCCAGCTTTCATTTTCATTTATGAATCACCACAACACCCTACGTCAAATGGATCTTGCCAAAATCGGGCTGATATCATGTAGACTGAACCCACCATAACTTAAATGACACAAAATAAACAAAACATACATGAAGGCATTTGGAATTTAAAAGATGATCTTGCCATTATAAAATAGTGTAAAAGAGATCTTTATGTGGGTCATTGACGAATAAAGTTTTTAAAAGTGTAACAAACATAATATAATATAATTAATTTTGATGTTTTATTAAGTGTCAATTAACACAGCTTTTGTCATTTTTTACAAGATGGACAAAATTTGTAACCAAAAAAGTCATGAATGATGTCACATCCTGTCACATGGTATTGACCGCATGACTTGATCCAAAATGGTCCCTTTATATTGGTTACTCCGAATGACATCAGTGAAATAAATTTTTCCAGACATTCTTTCCCATAACAAAGCAACAACTTCTACACATAATTTTAATACCATTTTGCACTATGTTGATATATGATGTTATAAAATCCAAATGCCAGAATAAAAAAAAATACACATTTATTACATTAAGATATTTTAATCACAAGTGAAATGGCTGTATTGAACTTTGGACGGTTAAAATGAATGACCTTTTGACACTTTTTAAAATACCTTTATATGTAGCAAAATATAATCAAAACCTTCTGGATTCAATAAAAGAGATCTAGTTGTACTACATTACATACTTTAGATGTCATATGTTTGTTTTTTTTATTACTATTAAGGCCTTTGGACGAAAAAAAAAAGAAAAAGACCCGTCACATCACTGACCCATGTAAGAGATGAAGCATGACTGTATTTAACTCAGAGAGTGACCACCATATGTTGACCGTCAGCTGTAATCCATTCCCATTAAAGTCATTCTTCAGTCGAGACAAGGGCAACATGTCCTATGTGAACATAGCCCAGGAGCTTTTCTGTTCACCTGTCACATCATTGTTGAAAATCTAACCAATGAACACTGACATAAATAAATGCTAAAGTGAACAGGACTTTTTGTTTAAAGAGATATTTTGTACTGTTGAATAATGTCAAAGACACTGCTATTTACACAAGCATTTGGACTTGGACACATTTTTACCTGGAGTATTATAAAATACAGGAAAAATCTCAGACTTAACAATGAAAGAGGAAGGTACAGGAATACCACCCAGAAACTACCCAAAACATCCTAGCAACACCCTAGAAACCACAAAGCAATGGGCGAGCAACCACCATCAACACCAGCATTGTAGCAGTGAGATTTATACAGGAAAGCACTACTTTCTTCACAAAATGTGAATCTAGAATGTAGATTTACATTTTGTTCACAACTTAATGTTGTCAGCCAATATGTGCTCTGCACACTGTATTCAAAAGAAAAAACACGTGTAATTTAACATTACCTATATTGGACAGAAATAATAATTATATGACACACAACATGCACACACAGCATTCATCCAGAAAGCCAAACTTATAAATCACAGATGGTTTCAACTTCAACTGTTGTTATGATTATCATCTTATTGCACCATTGAAAAATTCCAGAGTTATCTATGTACAGATTTATTGTTGAACTAATATAGTGACAATGCTTTAGAGAAAGTGCATGAAAACTTTCCATGACGACAAACATCACACTCTGACATTTATTGCTGTTCATTTAAAGTTTGCAGCAATTTATCCTGACTGCCCTCATAATCAGGTTGCAAGAGAGAAATGCATCTTTTGTACAGTTAAGCTGTCTCTTTTCATTCTCAGTGTTTACAGTAGACTCATCTGGATCACATGGAAGGAAAGGAGTGCAATTTTTAATGGTAGAAAATTCTCTTCTATCCCAGTTTAAGTAAACTATTTATAGGCTGACCTGAAGAGTATAAACAGATTGGCCCTGTGGTTCTTTCCAAACATTGCTCGGTTTGTTTGAGCGGTCTGACATGTCAACTTCTGGCACATTGAGACATTGCTAACTTGACTTTATCTTTCAATAATGTGACAGTACTTCAGCTGTCTTTAAAATAGGATAGTTTTAGGCTATACACATAAAAAGCTTTAGATCTGAAGCAAAAAGACCATCATTTGTCATTTTATTCATAAGTTACCTCATAATAACTAATAATGGTAAATCCAAGGGATGATCCATGCAGGTTGCTTTTAGCACTAAATGCGCCATTTGCACCATTACTGGATAATTCCTTTAGTGGGCGCCAAAAATACATACAACGTGTGTTGGTTGCAGCAGGGATGAATAAAGGCACAAACTAGGTGCAGCAGTTTTCATTTGTAACTAAACCAAAGACAACAAAAACTCACAGGCTACTCAGCAATCTTCGGAAACACGAACAGAACAACCACATTACCAAGGACAATAATGGACAAACTCAAGCACAAACTGAGGGCTGGATATACACAAACTAATGAGGGATAAAACAGGACAGGAGTGACTTAATGAACTAATGAGTAACCATGGTAACCAATGAACACAAAGGAAACTGATCTAGAAACAGTGAAAACCAACTCAAAGTCCAACTCAAGCAAACACAAACACAGATCACAAACACTCAGAGTGGCTGTATCTCTCTATTAGTGTTACTGGATCTCAGTGCTGCATTTGATAATATCGACCACAACATTCTTTTAAATAGACGCGAAAACTATGTTGGCATTAGTGGAATTGCATTGGCATGGTTCAAATCATACTTATCTGACCGTTATCATTTTGTAACAGTAAACAATCATCTTATCGATCACAAGTTCAATATGGAGTACCGCAAGGCTCAGTACTAGGACCGTTGCTTTTCACTTTGTACATGCTACCCTTGGGAGATATCATACTTTTCACTGTTACGCTGATGATACTCAGCTCTATTTTCTTTGCACCCTGATGAATCTTACCATTTCACAAAATGTATAAAAAATTGGATGACTAGCAATTTCCTACAACTTAATTCTGAAAAAACAAAGATTCTAATTATTGGAACAAAAACTTCTTCACGCAATAATCTAGAATACTGTCTAACACTTGATGGCTGCTCTGTTAAGTCTTCGTCGTCAGTTAGGAACCTGGGTGTGCTCTTTGATACCAAACTTTCATTTGAAAACCACATTTCTAGCATTTGTAAAACCCCATTCTTCCATCTTAAAAATATATCTAAACTATGACATATGCTCTCAATGAAGAATGCAGAACAGTTAGTTCATGCGTTTATGACCTCAAGGCTAGATTACTGTAACGCTCTACTGGGTGGTTATTCTGCTCGCTTGATAAATAAACTCCACCCTTAGATCATTCCCCGTGAAGGCCTCATCGATACGACAGCCAGTGGCACAGATCCTCAACAAACCGCCCCATACCAGTGTGATGAATCCGATATACAACTAGATGGAACTGGATTAAATATTTTGACTGTTGCGATCCCAATCTGACTTATGACCCATAACGCTGCCTCAATAATCAATAATCATGCACTGTTTGTTTGTTGTCCAGAGGAGAACTGACCCCCTGTTTCTCCCAAGGTTTTTTTCTCCATTCTGTCACCTGATGGAGTATGGGTTCCTTGCCGCTGTCGCCTCTGGCTTGCTTAGTTGGGGACACTTGATATTTAACAATATTATTGATCTGTCTGGATTGACACCATTGTATGAGAACTGAACTGAGCTGGACGATGACCTTACTGTTTTCTCCAGAGCTGCTGTATAGATAAATGAACTAAATTAATAACTAATCAAAAATGTTAATAACTAATAATAATAAATTAATAATTTTTTCATTGGAATGAATCAATACTGAACTTACTTAAAGGGTTAGTTCACCCAAAAATGAAAATACTGTCATTTATTACTCACCCTCATGTCGTTCCACACCCGTAAGACCTTCGTTAATCTTCAGAACACAAATTAAGATATTTTAGTTGAAATCCGATGGCTCAGTGAGGCCTCCATTGCCAGCAATGACATTTCCTCTCTCAAGATCCATTAATGTACTAAAAACATATTTAAATCAGTTCATGTGAGTACAGTGGTTCAATATTAATATTATAAAGTGACGAGAATATTTTTGGTGCACCAAAAAAACAAAATAATGACTTATTTAGTGATGGCCGATTTCAAGACACTGCTTCATGAAGATTCGGATTACAATGAATCAGTGTATGAAATCATGATTCAGATCGCGTGTCAAACTGCCAACGGCTGAAATCATGTGACTTTGGCGCTCCGAACAGCAGATTCGATACACTGATCCATTGTGCTCCGATGCTTCCTGAAGCAGTGTTTTGAAATCGGCCATCACTATATAAGTCGTTTTTTTTTTTGGGCGCACCAAAAATATTCTCGTCGTTTTATAATATTAATATTGAACCACTGTACTCACATGAACTGATTTAAATATGTTTTTAGTACATTAATGGATCTTGAGAGAGGAAAGGTCATTGTTGGCTATGGCAGGCCTCACTGAGCCATCGGATTTCATCAAAAATATCTTAATTTGTGTTCCAAAGATGAACGAAGGTCTTACGGGTGTGGAACAGCATGAGGGTGAGTAATAATGACATTATTTTCATTTTTGGGTGAACTAACTCTTTAAGCTGGACAATGACACTGTTTTCTTCTAGAGCTGCTGTGCAACCAAAATGATGTTCCTGTTTTTACTGTTAAGCTGCTTTAACACAATCTGCATTGTAAAAAGTGCTATATAAATAAAGGTGACTTGACGACATTTCATCAAATTATTGATTTTTATGTTAGTACAAAAGACACGTAATATAAAGTGGGTCCAATTTGTTTTATACAAAAGCAGGTAATACAGCAACTAGAAACTGAATAAACTAGTTGTACTGTTAAAAAAAAAATAAAGTAGATTAATTCATAGACAAAAAGAATATCACATATGGCATATCACATCTAAAAGTATGCATGCATATTAAATGTGTGTATGAATTAATAATGACCCTGAGTAATCATATGTAGATTTTATATAAATACTGCATTGGTGGGTGCATTTCATAAAAGCCAAAAGCATTTATTGTAAATTAATTTTTAATTAAATGGAATGCATTATGTATAAATATACTGCAGGAAAATGTAGTTGTTTGTTCTCTGACAGCAATATAAAAATACCTTTACATATGACATAAAAAAAAACCAAACACTGGTTTATAATATTTATTATAATAAAGTTTATAATATTCACTCAACAAACTTCTACTTAAAACTTTATTTAAGGAATACAGGGAGCAGTAGTTTAATAAAAACCTGAATGTTTTGTAGCAGTTTTTTATTTCATTTATTTATTTATTTATTTTTTACTCTTGATAAAACTTGAACACATGGGATAAGTACTGTTAAGTAACTGTTTGTCTTCATCTGTCATGTAAATTTCTGTTCAGCTGTCATCTATTTTTAAAATATTTTTATTAACCTTATTATTAAAATAATTATATAAAACTATGTTGTCAGTGCACTACAAATGAACTGTTTCTATGTCTTTATTTTGTCATTAAAACTGATAGAAACAGATCCTAAGTCAGGGAATGGCAATGTCGGTCCTGGAGTTTGGCTCTAACCCTAATCAAACATACCTGAACACGCTAATCATTGTCTTCAGCTTTACTAAGGCCAGAGATTGTCTTATTATTGGGAGATGAGAGGGAAAAAAGCGTTTACCATTGGAAAAAGCATAACGGCTAACTTGGATCAGGTGAGGCACCTCAGCCTATCATATAATGGCAGTGCTGTCCGTTTTATGACAGTCAGTTACAGTTTAGGTTACACACAGTTTCTTGTGGATTAGTGCATTCGTCTTGTGAATCTATATTTGGTGTTATAACTCTAATACACATACAGTAGGACTGCAATGTTTGTGGAATGTGCTTTACTGAACGGCAAAAAGAGCATTGACTGCTCTAATAGCTGCAGACTATGGTCACTACAGAGCGCATAAAACCACTTTTATTAGATTTGGATCCGTTCATTGAAAAGCAGCTTCATTGGGCATAGCAGTGATAGTCACTAAAAAAGTAATTGTAATTTAATTGTTAAAAACCTAAAAGCCATAGAAAAAACAAATTCATTTATTTAAATCTTTATATGTTGTTTACCTTCATTCATTAAAAAGCGTTATCATTATTGGGCATACACAGCAGTCATAAATCATTGCAATTCAAGTCTAATTCATTTGTTGAAACCTGGAAGCCATAGAATGAACACATTATTATTTTATTTTTTTCATTAAACAACAATATAATAGAATATTTATAATTAAATCATTAATTTTCTCTTTATCCATTAAAATACATTATATCAGCATCATAGTACATGACAGTCATAATCATTCAAGTCTTATTTTAACTGGTAAAACCTGAAAGCCAAAGAAAGAAAACATTAAAAGCTGTAAATAAATCCTACCTGTCGCAACATTCCCTACTCTGCCTTCTCTTAAAAATTAAATAATTTTTTATCAAGGTAAAATCTACATATAATTCCCAACGAAATAACTGTTTAGTGTAAAACATTTTGAAGACTAGTGAACAGGCTGTCGATTGCCTTCCAGTGACTTTGCTAAGGGAGGTGAGATTTTGTTTTAGGGTTGGAGCTAAACTCTGCAGGACAGCAGGACTGACATTGCCTATCCCTGTCCTAAGTCCTAATAGATTTCTAATCTTGTAATGCAGGCAAAACCTCACAGCAATGAAAGGGTTAAACTCTAAACCATGAAGAGTGTAAGTGAAACTCACACACATTACTTTAATTCCTCACCATGGCAACACCGTTCAAGATATCCAATACCCGTTCGCAATTTAGCATCTTCAATATATTGGCATCATGTTGAGAAAATTTGGTGTGAATAATATGAAGCCCTTTGGAGCAGTAGTTTCAGAGCTTGATTCAAAAAATACACATTCAAACAAAAATGGCTGACTTCCTGTTGGCCGGAGCTAATGACTGTAAATTAGAAAGTTGTCTGACTCGATGTGAACAATATATGTAGTGAGTTTGGTGACTGTAGGCAAAACTAACCCTCCACTTTAGTCAAAAGGTGGCGCTGCTGAGCCCCTCCACCATGCCCATTTCTACGGGTTTTTCTATGTCTACTGGCTGACAACTCTGATGTGAGTGTCGAGTTTCATGCAATCTGAATCATGCTAAGAGCCTCAAAAACACCCAAAAAGAATATTAAAGTTTGACGCGTTGCTACGACAACAGTATTCAAGATATCAAGAATGCTTTCACAGGTGTATATTTGCGGTGTCTTTACATTATTCAGACGAAGTCTGAAGCTAATTGTGTAAAAATAAGAGGGTGATTTCAAAGCATTTTGAAAGTGAAACACTTCTCGCTGCCAGTTATTGGCACTATAACTTTGACTCACAATAGTCACATCCCTCCTACAACGAACACACAGCTGAAGTTTCATCAAAATCAGTCAATGTATGCAGAAGTTATAACACAATTCCCTTTGTCGCCATACTTTTTGGCCATGGCAAAACCGTTTGAGATATCAAAAATCCGTTCACAATTTAGCATCCTCAATATCTTGTCTTTATGCTGACAGAGTTTGGTGGAGATCAGATGAATCCCCTAGGTGGAGTATATCAAATTCCAGAGCATGCGTTTTTCAAACAACCCATAATAGCCGACTTCCTGTTGGTCGGAGCTAATGACATAGAGCGCGAAAGTTCTTTGGCCCAATGAAGTCTATAAGTGTATGAAGTTTGGTTACTGTAGGTGAAAAAAGGTGCGCTACAGAGCCCCTCAAATACAACCACATAAAAAGGTGCGCAACAGAACCCCCCCCCCCCCCCATGTCAACATGTGCCCTGTCCCGACGATTCCTACCTGTGTGCAAAGTTTCAAGAGTTATTTTTAACATGTTAAGGGCCCAAATGTGCCCGAAAGTTTGAAGCTTTACCCTTAGGGCTTGGGCCCTATAGCTATAGAAAATTAGCAAGGAAACGAGAAAGCATCAGCACCTTTTTATATGAGTATTGAGAAGCACCCAAAGACTTCACAAGTTACTTTCAAAAGGTAGACATCAGTATTTATATGCTAAGTATAAACTTGTATCCCAGTACTTCTGTGATAATATGAATATTTGTAAACACAGACATAACAGCTCAAGACATCAAAAAATAAATTATACTAGCCACAATAACTTGCTATTTAAACTTTGTTAATTACTTATTATTCAGATTCAGATGTGCCTTTCAGCACTGCATAAAAGCCAAATTTCGAGAGTTTTTCACTTGACTGCAGATGAAACTGGTGTTTATTGTAGGTATTGGACAGCATTCATCTGTCTAGTCATTGGCTCTGAGTTTCTGGAACACAGCACCACCTCTTGATCAGCTCCTCTACCCCTTAGTTACAGCAGTCAACGTGAAGAGCATTTGACAATACTAGAACAGTTTGGGATAAATCATTGATAACACATGACCATCATGAACTCTTCAGTAATGGTGGTGATAGCCTTGATTTTTGTCAGGATTGGTTGCCACCCCTGGAATCTCTATTTTTGAGCTACTGTCAGCCCATGTGCACTCAACTTGCAAAATACCATATCCATCCTCTTGTCATTTGTCATTTGGAGCTACCACTAACAGTTTGGTGACCAAATATATTCATCCAAAGCCTCAGAAGCTTCTTGGCTATATTTCATAGCCTCTATGCTGGTTGAATTTGTATAGACCTAGGGGTGTTGTACATGAAGTAGACTTTTTATCCTACTCACACATAGGGATGTTATAAAATATAGATATGAAGTCCATTTAACTAAATATCAGGTTTGTTATTGAGAACCCAAGTGTTGAACTGAAAAACAGAAACAATTTGAAAAATTTAGGGAAATAGCTGACTGGTTGCATAATCCCAGGACTAACTCCAACCAGCAAGGCAAAGGCATAGAGATAAGTAATATCCAGGCATAGGTCAGAGCCAGGTAGTCAGACGAGGGAAACAGACAGGCTGGAGGGCAAACACAAGGGCAAAGTCAGAGCCAGGCAGGGGGAGGGTCAGAGCCAGATGGTCAGATCAAGGAAGCAGACAGCCGGTAGGACAACCACAAAGGAAAGTCAGAGCCTGTCCGTGTTTGGGAATGAACCAGCATGAAGGAAAACCTCGGGCAGGACAAGGCAAAGGACTGAAGCTAACACAGAACAAAAACATAACAAGACAGGGCAAGACACTACAACGATTAGAAAAACAACTGGCGGATGCACAAAAACCTCTGGAATATGACAAAGTAGCACAAGACTTAAAGCACAAAAGAATCCACACATAATAACTAGGGATGCACCAATATGCAGTGCTATTTTACATTTGTTTACTTTTATTTTTGTACCTGAAAACTATTAAACCTACCTAAAAAGCACTGTTTATTTCATATGTATCTTTGTTCTGTTGTCTTTATGTAGGCCTGCTGAATGATGAATGGATCCGATCCATGCTCATTAAAAATTATTTGATGATGCAGTAGTAAACCTGCTAGTATATTTTAATGCAGGTGTTTTTGAACTTTGCTTATTTAAAACATGATCAAAATACTATCTATTTTGATGACAAAATTTCAAATAAGAGAGGAAGTGACAAATATTGGTATCGGCCAATAATTGTTTGTTAATATCGGTATCGGTATCGGCCCCAAAAAATCATATCGGTGCATCCCTAATAATAACCTAGAATACTGTCTAACACTTGATGGCTGCTCTGTCAAGTCTTTGCCGTCAGTTAGGAACCTGGGTGTGCTATTTGATGCCAATCTTTCATTTGAATGCCACATTTCTAACAATTTTAAAGCCGAATTTTTCCATCTTAAAAATATATCTAAATTACAACACCATGTTTGTTCGTTTGTCTGGCCAGAGAAGAACTGGCCCCCGGACTGAGACTGGTTTCTTCCAAAGTTTTTGTCACCAGATGGAGTTTGGGTTCCTTGCCGAATAGCTGAATAATGACTGTTTACTATTGTATTTTTAGAGCTGCTTTACAAGAGAATTCAATTCTGTTTGATTCATTGAATCATTATTTTCCTGTTTATCACTGTAAAGCTGCTTTAAAACAATCTGTATTGTATAAAGCACTATTTAAAAAAGGTGACTTGTATTGACCAGTACAAACAGGAATGCTATAATAAAAACTGAAACATTATAATAAATTATTCTTTTGTTTTGTATTTGTGTGAGACATTGAAAATACTTAGAAATGTGTTTGTGTGTTTGAGGAGGAAGGGGACTGGACTAATGAAGAAAGCTGCCTCTTCAGGTATATATGCTGAAAACACACATGTGCAGGCCTGTGCTGTTAGCAAAGGGTCACCTGAAGACTCCAGGGCTGCTGAAGGTCACTGGAAGACAATGGGCCAAATGAGGGTCACCTGAAGACTCCAGGGCTGCTGAAGGTCACTGGAAGACACTAGGCCTAATGAGGGTCAACCGGAAGACTCCAGGGCTGGTGAAGGTCACTGGAAGACACTGGGCCAAATGAGGGTCACCTGAAGACTCCAGGACTGCTGAAGGTCACTGGAAGACACTGGGCCTGATGAAGGTCACTGGAAGACAATAGGCCTAATGAGGGTCACCTGAAGACTCTAGGACTGCTGAAGGTCACTGGAAGACAATAGGCCTAATGAGGGTCACCTGAAGACTCTAGGACTGCTGAAAGTCACTGGAAGACACTGGGCCTGGTGAAGGTCACTGGAAGACACTGGGCCAAATGAAGGTCACCTGAAGACTCCAGGACTGCTGAAGGTCACTGGAAGACACTGGGCCTGGTGAAGGTCACTGGAAGACACTGGGCCTAATGAGGGTCAACCGGAAGACTCCAGGGCTGGTGAGGGTCACTGGAAGACACTGGGCCTGATGAGGGTCACCTGAAGACTCCAGGACTGCTGAAGGTCACTGGAAGACACTGGGCCTGATGTGGGTCACCTGAAGACACCAGGGCTGGTGAAGGTCACTGGAAGACACTGGGCCTGATGAGGGTCACTGGAAGACACTAGGCCTAATGAGGGTCAAGCGGAAGACTCCAGGGCTGGTGAGGGTCATTGGAAGACACTGGGCCTGATGATGGTCACCTGAAGACACTAGGCCTAATGAGGGTCAACCGGAAGACTCCAGGGCTGGTGAGGGTCACTGGAAGACACTGGGCCAAATGAGGGTCACCTGAAGACTCCAGGACTGCTGAAGGTCACTGGAAGACACTGGGCCTGATGAGGGTCACTGGAAGACACTAGGCCTAATGAGGGTCAACCGGAAGACTCCAGGGCTGGTGAGGGTCACTGGAAGACACCAGGGCTGGTGAAGGTCACTGGAAGACACTGGGCCTGATGAGGGACACCTGAAGACTCCAGGACTGCCGAAGCTCACTGGAAGACACTGGGCCTGATGAGGGTCACTGGAAGACACTAGGCCTAATGAGGGTCACCTGAAGACACCAGGGCTGGTGAAGGTCACTGGAAGACACTGGGCCTGATGAGGGACACCTGAAGACTCCAGGACTGCCGAAGGTCACTGGAAGACACTGGGCCTGATGAGGGTCACTGGAAGACACTAGGCCTAATGAGGGTCACCTGAAGACACCAGGGCTGGTGAAGGTCACTGGAAGACACTGGGCCTGATGAGGGTCACCTGAAGACACCAGGGCTGGTGAAGGTCACTGGAAGACACTGGGCCTAATGAGGGACACCTGAAGACTCCAGGACTGCCGAAGGTCACTGGAAGACACTGGGCCTAATGAGGGACACCTGAAGACTCCAGGACTGCCGAAGGTCACTGGAAGACACTGGGCCTGATGAGGGTCACCTGAAGACACTAGGCCTAATGAGGGTCAAGCGGAAGACTCCAGGGCTGGTGAGGGTCACTGGAAGACACTGGGCCTGATGATGGTCACCTGAAGACACCAGGGCTGGTGAGGGTCACTGGAAGACACTGGGCCTGATGATGGTCACCTGAAGACACCAGGGCTGGTGAGGGTCACTGGAAGACACTGGGCCAGATGAGGGTCACCTGAAGATACCTGATACTGATTTTCTGGAGCTCAGCCATAGAAACTGTAATTGGTTTCTTACCAATCATTTCTCTTTTTAGAACATGTGTGACCAGCTCTGTTCAGTGAAGGATATTCATTTTCTCTTCTCCACAAAGTAATAGAAATATTTTTTATTATTTCATAATGCTTAAACATACTTAGTCACGAAAAAAACACATTAAAGCTACCCCATGACTTTATATCACTTTTTTTCTTCATAAACATAATTTTTTTTACATAAACAAATGGAAGAGACAAACTGTAACTCTAAACTCAAGTGTGTATTTCAGATGCTGTCGCATCCAACAACTTCATCATCTGCAGAGAGAAACTGCCACTCAAAATACACACATAATGATGGATGTAAAGACGTCACAGAAGATTGTTAATAACTGCTGTTAAAACTGCTGTCATTTTTGCTACAATTTGCCATGCAATAAAAATAAAAAAAAATAGAGGAAACAAGATACTATAAGACTAGGCTAGATTGAGGAGTAAAAAAACAATATTAATTAATAATATATAAAAAGGTACAAATGTACTAATATTAATGAAAATAAACAATTATTAAGAAGGTAATTTCTAACACCATTAAGGTCCTATATAACACTTCCAAAGCATGGTTCTTTGTGGAACCTTAGGGTTCTATTTAGCACCAAAAATAGTTCTGCTATTATTACAAGCCGAACCCTAATTTGGTTCTGTTTAGAACCATTTTTCTAAAGATTATTATTATTATATGAATGTGAACATATTGTTTCCTGATTAAGTTTGATGATGCAAGAAGCCACTTGCTGAGGACTTTACTAAATCATCGCTGAATTAGCTAATGAAGAGGAAAGACTGCTTTTCATAAGGTCTTGGCTGTGAACTGCTTTAGCATCTATGGTTACAAGAAGAATCTTTAACATCTGTTTACAAATATTATAGGTATAAAGTTTGTTAACCTATTTTTATGAGGATTTTTTAGCAGCCATTATTGACTGTTGTAGTCTTAATTCTATGTGTAGCCTATGACTATTTCACTAAACCATTTCACAATTGTAAAATAACCTGTAACGTAATATTTGTCAGTGGATTTTCAATAAAATGATCTTCAGTGGATTGCTTTGTTTTAGTTGCACTGAAGTTGTGCTCACAGCAGATTAGTCTTAGCCTGGTAATACCAGACTCTGCTACTTCACTTTGCTTCGTAGACAGAGTCTGGAATGGCATAATAGAGAAGTGTTTTCTCTCTCGCTAGGGGACGCTTGTCTGAAGTTTAAAATCATTGGTTACCCGTAAGCCAATCAGATACGTTTAGTTATGACGTATGTTATCCGCCTGTACAGCCGCATCGAAGCACAGACATCATGCATCGAACTCAAATCTATGATTGAACTTCCACTGTAAACCTGTTGTAAACACATGATGATGTGAGCGAAATACCGGAGTGAACATGGCTGTAAACGACTTTTGCAGATTATGCGAAGTTAATGCATCCCGAAGTTTGCATCCCGTGTCTCGTTTCCCATTTCCGCGGTTTTCGATTTCTCTCACCTACAATGTAAAACTCGGCGCTTAGCATCTACGTCACGGCTCTCAGCCCGCCCTCTGTTCGTTGATTGGCCCGGCTGTTTCCAGACCGGTGGCAAACACAAAGCTCTGACGCTGTATCAGACTGAGTACAGAAGCGAAATGAAATTGAGCGGAAGTAGGAAGTCTGACGTAGTCAGGCTAGATTAGTCTGTCTGTGGTTATCACTTTCTGAGGTGATGTGCAGCTTAGATGTTGTTATGTGTCAAAAGATCAATGCAAATTTGATTTCTCATGTCAATAACTTTACCATCATATAATTTTTGCCACAGTAGTTATAAACCCCGGCAAATATAACTGTAGTTGCTGTAGTGCTCCAAAGACAAACCTTTTGGAGGTGTGAAGCTCTTTGTTTTCATCCTACTCAGGCTATATGCCTTCAGCATTAGGAAAAAACTAATTTTGGATTTCCACAACAAATCTTGCATCAGTTGGTATGACCACAGAGATCACCATCATCAGTCATGAAGAGACTGAAGCAACTTCCCCAAGTAAACGGAGCTTTCCGAAACTCTGAATCAATTGAACCAATTGCTTCGCAAAAATGATTCACTGTTTCAAAGCGCTCAAAATACCACACGATGGCGACATCTGCTGGTCAAAACATGTAAATGCAACGAAATCTCAAACATGCAAACTGAAAACAGACAGACACATTAACAATTTATTTAATCATGACACCTTTCACAAACAAATTGCATTTTTTATTTATTTATTTTTTAAGTCCTCAGATGCCATTAAATATGAAGTTCCAGTATAATATGCATTTATTTTTTGCCTTCTTGTTTTGTTAGTTTTATGGAAGGCTTTACTAATCAGGTTAATAATAGACAATTAACTACTACTTTTCCTTTTTATTACACAAATATGCCAATGAAATGTCTACTACGTTATAAAACTGATCCTAAATCAGTTAAAAACACGATGTAGAGGGTTCATGGGTTGACTGAGATCGCCCCCTAACGCCAAACCATTGAAGTTATAGAAGAGAAAACAAACATGGCAGCCTCCTTGCTGGTGAGTTCAGCTGTCCTGCGTGCACACATTCAGTTTACTGATGAAATTGTTGTTGTTTTTCTCCCCATAACACACGATGAAGTTTACATTACGATCGGTTCATTTTATAGTCGAGCACAAGTCACGTGTGTGTAGTTCTATACTAGCAAAAAAAAAAAAAAAGTAGCAAAATGTATCATGTTATGCCATGCTAATATAATGTTTTGTTGTTGTTTTGTACCTTAAATGCTTGAATTTGATTGATTACAGCAAACATAATGCAGAATTACAATTTGGATTTATGCAGGCAGAATTAAAATTGCTCCAATCATGACTGTCATTTTCAGTACCAATTACCCATAAACATATTATGCAGCACCACATGTGGTATTTTCAGAAATATTAGATGCTGTTAATAATCAATGTTTGAAATGCCACGGTTAGAAATCAATTAATTTCATGTTCAAGATCATGAATTGAAAGAAGGCTGATTTTAACCCTTATAAATGTCATGGAGCATGAATATGATAATCATAAATAACCATTATATATCACAGTACCATGATAATGACATCTGATCTCTCATGCACGTGCCACAGTACTTCTGTGAGGGCTGACGGAGAAATGCAGGCTACAGTTTCACATATTCATAGTCTACATGTAGTATTATCATGTAGTAAAAGCTCTTTATGGCTCATGTATTGCCCACCCGTGTCTTTGTAAAGTCTCAATGCGTGAGGAGATGTTCAGCGCACACCTGTGCTGCTGCTGCTGTCAGGAGGGGTTTGAGTTCAGCTGCTCCTCCGTCCGTCTCCAGCAGGGTCTTACTGAAACTCAGTCACTACTTCTATGATGTGGAGAGCATTGTAGGTTGGAACGACTGGGCAAGGACAAAACTGGTCAGACGCAAGAACAAGTAAGTGCCAGTGTGTGTGCTCAGATGTGCTGTAAATGAAGACAGTAGTGGCTGTGAGAAGTGCCTGTTCTCTGTGTATTGTCATTTTTATTTATTTACTTGTTCATTTCTACTGAAATTTTGACTTTTTTTGCATTTTTCGTAGGTTCTTTGGTTATGCACAGCAGAAGTTTGGTGATAATATTGGAGCGGCCTATTATATTTTGACTCTCAGAGGGAGCTTCAGGTGAGATCAGTGATGGGACTAGGGTTGCAAACGGGCGGACAGTTTCCATGGGAACTTAAAGGGTTAGTTCACCCAAAAATGAAAATAATGTCATTAATTACTCACCCTCATGTCGTTCCACACCCGTAAGACCTTCGTTAATCTTCAGAACACAAATTAAGATATTTTAGTTGAAATCCAATGGCTCAGTGAGGCCTGCATCACCAGCAATGACATTTCCTCTCTCAAGATCCATTAATGTACTAAAAACATATTTAAATCAGTTCATATGAGTACAGTGGTTCAATATTAATATTATAAAGGGACGAGAATATTTTTGGTGCGCCAAAAAAACAAAATAACGTCTTATTTAGTGATGGTCGATTTCAAAACACTGCTTCAGGAAGCTTCAGAGCACAAATGAATCAGTGTATCGAATCATGATTCGGATCACGTGTCAAACTGCCAACGACTGAAATCACGTGACTTTGGCGCTCTGAACCGCTGATTTGATTCATAAAGCTTCATGAAGCAGTGTTTTGAAATCGGCCATCACTTTATAAGTCGTTATTTTGTTTTTTTGCCACACCAAAAATATTCTCGTGGCTTTATAATATTAATATTGAACCACTGTACTCACATGAACTGATTTAAATATGTTTTTAGTACATTAATGGATCTTGAGAGAGGAAATGTCATTGCTCCCTATGCAGGCCTCACTGAGCCATCGGATTTCAACTAAAATATCTTAATTTGTGTTCTGAAGATGAACGAAGGTCTTACGGGTGTGGAACGGCATGAGGGTGAGTAATAAATTACATTATTTTCATTTTTGGGTGAACTAACCCTTTAACAAAGGTTAATAAATACTGTAAGAATATATTACTCATTTTAAGTAAATGCATTAACTAATACTAACAAATGAGACCTTTTTGTAAAGTGTTACCCATAAAAATAAATCCTTTTAAGTAGTTTGGCTTAATATTTCATAATTATTTCTTAGAAAAAACAAACAAAACTGCTTAATTAATATTTGTCTGCCAAATGTGCACCAAAACCATGTGGTGCAACTAACATGCAGGAAATGATGTCATAGAGAGGACCTGCAGAATTTGTTATGGTCAATAATGATATAAAAGTTCTTTCAAAACAATATGAAACCAACCAAGAAGTACATTTATAAGAATTTTTTTTTGAGTGTATGTTTGGACACTTTTATATGTCATTCATTGTAAAACGTTTATGAATCCATCCAGCTTCTTGATTGGTTAAGAGCTGCCAGTAGACGTGCTCAAATGCTCTTCATCGCTCAACCTCTGTGTCTCTCTAGATTTGCCGGTCAGTCTGAATGGTTTCGTCCAGACTCGAGAGGAAGATTCAGCTTTGAGTTCATCAACACACCTGACGCACAGATTGAGGAAGTGGACCTGAGCGGCACCCTGATAAACCATAATGGACTCGACAACCTTAGTAATCAACTTTTGTTTTATATAAATATACAGTCGTTGCATGAAGCACCGTGCTTCTCCTGATGTCTAAACCTTCGATCAGTCGAGTATGAAGTCAAATTATGTTCTCGTCAATGTCGTTTAGTGACATCAAACACAACTTGACTTTAAGAGTTTGTGTATAAAACAGACGATATCATCCACTGGCGTGAACGCTAATATAGTTATCGTTCTTGGTGTGAATGGGCCTTAAGCCCTTCCATTCCTATCAATAAATGCTGTTTAAATCTGGGAGTTGTCATGATTGAATTTAATTTCATTGAATCAACAATATAGACATAGCCCTCCCTGAATCAAAACAACAAAACATATGATCCACATGAAGAATAATTGTCCACTGAAGCACATTGTTGTGGTGTATTTTGTTCTGTGGCTCACAAAATCATTGTCTCTTCTCAGTGAAGCAGAATAAACTCCAGACGCTCTCTCTGCGAGGATGTCCTGAAGTGGACGACTGGTTCCTTGCACGTCTTCACGTCTTTGGAGAAAGTCTGGTGGAGTTAGACGTGTCCCACTGCTGTTGTGTCACTGTAGGAGGTCTCGCTGCCTTACAAAACCTCAGGTGATTTAAACAGTCTTCAGGTGTGACTTAAATGATGGCCAGCCTGAAAACACTGAAGGTGTGATGGCACCTATTGTGTCCGTTGATGTTCTTCTTATTATTATTCTTCCACTCTGGCGTGAAAATTATGAAATTTGGCACACTGATAGAGGACAGTCCCAACATTAACTACAGCAAATTTGGCGTCTCTAGATCAAACTCTCTAGCGCCACCACTTGTCCAAAGTTTCACTCATGTTTACGCTAATAACTTTTGAACCATAATAACAATAACAAAATTATTTCCTCTGATTCCTCGGCTCAATATGATTCAATTGTGACGGCATTTTCCATTTTGAAACTTCCCGACAAATTTTCCTGCAAAAAAAAAAAATACTTTTTCAAACTCCTAGATGGTTGCTAAAATTTTCATGAAAATCAAATCAGATCATCTTCAGTCTGTGCTGGCAGAAAGTTACGTTTTTTTGATAAACCCAACCATTCTCGAATAACATGCAAACAAATTCAAAGAAGAGCATGCCAAATTGGACGCTAGGCTGTATCTCCACAACACAGTATTCAGACCAAACTTGTTATGTCATCACAAGCATGACCTGAGGCTACATGCTGCGTTTCGGCACAGCGCCTCCTACTGGTCTGGAGATAGCAAAAATGGCTATTTTTGCTTATAACTATAGATTCAGGGCAGCATTCTGAGTCGAATGATATCCAGTTTTACCATATCGGCCATTTTGCATTTTGTAACAAAATGCTGTATTTTTTTTATGCATTTGCGTATCAATAATAAACTCGGCATGGGTCATCAGCACAATGCCCTGAAGGAGTCTGAGAAGTTTTGAGACAACGCCACCTAGTGGTGAAATCAAATATTTATATTTACATAACTTTTGATGTGGTTGACTTATTGTCATTGGAGTCATCAACTTAAATTCCTGAATCCTTGCCGAGTCCAACGATACCAAACATGCAACGTTGGGGTTTAGCGTTAAAACAACGTTCGAATATCTTCGAAACCGTTTGTCCGATCAAGATGAAACCACCGTAGGGACTTCGGAAACATAGTTCGCTGGCTATGTGTTGAAGCCCAAATGCCAAAATTTTGATAGTAAGTGGCAAAAAATTGCAGTAAAAGTCGTGCATGGGTCATTTTTTTGTATTCATATCAGGGGTGTTTCCTCCGAGGAGGCAAGGGAGGCAGTGCCTCCTCAAAAAAAAAATAGGATGAGAAATTAATCCATATTACATATAAAACAACACAAATATTACAAATGATAACATTAAAAAGCACAAGTCACTCGTATTTCTTAAGGAACACTGCCCAACAGCGACACCCGCAGGTAAAGTTACAGCAGGAGTCATGCCTCCCTTTGCTTTCATAGAAAACAATAGAAAATCATCAGACCCCTGGCGTGCGGTGGGTTTTGTGGGGGTAATTGAGAATGAATGGGGGAAAGTCACATGAGAGGAGGCAATGTCTCCATCGCACTGATTGGATGTATTTGCTTATGATTGGTTTGTGCGATAAATCCCGCCTCTTGTTGACGTTCGCGTTCCGCACATGGATGTACTTGCTGATTGAAAAGTAAGTAAACAGATATGATTGGTTTGTGCTTGAAATGGATAAATCGGGGTTTTTAGTGCCGCTTGGTGAAATTAAAATACTCGTGTGTGTGACAGACGGTGTACGGAGCATGACGTGCGCGTTCAAGTTGACAATTAAAAAGAAAAACATCAATACACAAATAAAATATATTGTTTAAACATCACTTTTTTGGTGTTAAAAATTTACAAAAATTTTGAATATACAAATGAACAAACCGTGTTTTTGATGGTGTACACTTATAATAAGTGTTTATAGTGGGAAGACTGATTGACTGCGTGAAAGACTTACATAAGTAAATGTTCCTCCGCAGATCACTGTTTATTAAGTAGAGGGCCCAGAATCGCGGACAGCAGATATCTTTAGTTATTAGAAATTAGAAATGCTTAAAACACTAACTTGATGAGATTGACTTGATTTTGATAAATAGAACATTATATTGTCAATGTAAAATTAAAAATAGAATTGTATTTGGTTTCTTTTTTTCTTTTTTGATGTAATGTAAAGTAATGTTCATTTAACAAGGAAGATGTGTCAACTTTAAGAGTAATGCATGAATTTACATTTGATTCATAAAAAAAAAAAAAGTGCCTCCTCATTTCAGAACACCACTGACTCATGTCTATGTCTATAACTATTAAACGAAATGAGAGATTTTCACCAAATTTGACTATTATGGGCAACGCTGAAGACACATAAAAAAATGATTGCGTCTGTTGGTGGCGCTTTAACTAAACAAAATATTAAATTGCCACTAACTACAATAAAGTATATGAATTAAAATGCTATATTTAATGATTTAATTGCTTCTTTGTGCTTGGCTGCTTATGGCTACTTGCAGCTATATTTATAATTTTTGCTTTGTTTTCTTTCATTTTACAGTAGTCCAAAAGTTTGGAACCACTAAGATTTTTATGTTTTTAAAAGAAGTTTCGTCTGCTCACAAGCTACATTTATTTAATTAAAAATACAGTAAAAACAGATTGTGAAATATTATTACAATTTAAAATAACTGTTTTCTATTTAAATATATTTGAAAAGTAAATTCCTGTGATGCAAAGCTGAATTTTGCATCATTACTCCAGTCTTCAGTGTGATCCTTCAGAAATCATTCTAATATGCTGATTTCTGCTCAATCATTTAATTGTACAATTGTACAAAATATTTGGTACAATATTTTTTTTCAGGATTATTTGATGAATAGAAAGTTCAAAAGAACAGTGTTTTCTGAAACTATCTTTTGTAACATGTCTTTACTGCCACTTTTGATATTAATGCATCCTTGCTGAATAAAAGTATTCATTTCTTTAATTTCTTTTCAAAAAAATAAAAATATTCTTACTGACCCCAAACTTTTGAACGGTAGTGTATAATGTACAGAAGCTTTGTATGATAAATGCTGTTCTTTTGAACTTTCTATTCATCAAGGAATCCTGAAAAAAAAAGTACACAACTGTTTTCAACATGAAAATTTATGTTTCTGATGATTTAGAATACTTGACAAATTTTTACTTATTTATGGGCACAAGCTGAGGACACAAAAAAAAAAGTGGTGGTATTGTGTCTGTTGGTGGCGCTATTAATAAGACAAACAGTTATTTTAAATTGCCACTAACTACAATAAAGTCATATGAATTAAAATGCTATATTTTACTGATGATTTTAACTTAAATAAATGCTTAGCCTTTGTGCTTGAGCTGACTTAATGGCTGCTTAAAAACAGCTAAAAATCTTAGTGGTTCCAAACTTTTGCTTTGTTTTGTCGTATGTCCCAACAATCTTTAGGGCAACAAATAACCAAATCATACCTTGAATGTTTTTTAAAACCTCATTTTCTGTGTTGTTTGATTCCCCCCCAGAAAGCTACAGCGTCTGGACATTTCCGGACTTCCGCGGCTGCAGAGTCCAGGCCTGGTCCGGATTCTGTTGGAGGAAATGCTGCCGGACTGTCAGGTCACTGGAGCCGAATACGAGCAGGGCCTGATCCAGCCAGACAGCCAGGATGATAATGAAGCTTCCACAAGCTCTGGAGTCAAACATTTATAAACACTGCTGACAATAGAGGCTTATTATAGTGTATTATTGTGTCGTATGTTCTGTGTATTTATATATAACTGTTGTAAAATATATTGTACTTGATCATTGTTTTGAGACAGACACAATAAAGTTTTACGTGTAAATGTTGAGAACTTATTAAAACATATTCCATATATTTCTAGTTGCACTTTATTTTACAGTATGAGTAGTTTCAAAGTACTTACAGTGTATTTACCCACGAGGTAAAGTGTCTATTTATTACCCAGTAGTGTTATTACTACAGTAAGTACATACTTGCGAAACAGTACTGTAACATGGTAATACTATGGTACCATTGGGGGAAAAAAAAGGTGTCAAGTCTAATTAGTCAAGTGGAGTAAATCCTGTAATCCCTTTTATGGAGGTGTGAGGATAGAGCTAAGTGTTAAAGACTGAGGCACATGCAATGGAAAGGTGGATGAAGAAATCTCACCATAGGTAATGTTTTTCTTTAGTGTAAATGTTTAAACAATCTACTTTCTATCAAAAAAGAAAAATATTAGTCTTCACTGTTTTTAAATTAATTTATAAAGCCACTGTAAACTTTATCGTTACATATTATATTGTTATATATTATAATGCTATAATATTTTGTGCAGGCAATTAGCTTAATTCGTTGTAAATAAAAAAGCCTGTCCCTGACAAATATTCCGCCATGTTTCTCACTGACACGCCCTGAACTCGGACAGATCGGGGCTTTTAAAGAAAATTCCGAGTTTCCAACTCGTATTTACGACATTGTGGTGGCGTTTATGAGCGTTCAACTCGTAATTTACGATTTTTTGACGTGACTTTGAACGCACCCGGAAGATCTGATAAAAAACTGCAGCGAAATATTACATAGAAACATTGTAAATAATCTTAATTTTAACGAATAGCCGAACTGGGCGTGCATTGGAGGCCCGGAAGTGTCTCTAACTGTTCGGACACGGTAAATAAAATATTAAATAGCTATTACATTTCAAAGTTTCATAATGCCGGTGTAAATTATTTATGATCGACACTAGCGTTTATACGGGATTGTCATGCGACACCTGTTACTTTTCTCACCACTGCCAGGGAGGACCAATCACAGTCGTTTGTGATGACTGGATGCGTGTTTTAATTATATAGACATTAGAGGGTTGGATTGTCATTTGTATGTCAGATACCAATCCTTTACATCAATACATTTAAATGATTATACTTTTAGCGTATATGTTTCTCCAGAAAGATCAAATCCGGGCTGAGATGTAAGTGCAGTTCAACGGAGGATTGGGCGATCTGAGCCTCCTCGCGCCCCCTCGAGGAACAACCGTTAAACTTTACTGTATCAACATTAACATTAACTCACCGAGAGAAATATCAGCGACGCACACAAGCTTTGTCCCTTTAATAAAAACAGTGCTGTCATCTCTTAACTCTATGTGTTTTTGAGTTTTATAGTAGTGTTTGAAAGCGGATAGATGTCTGAAGGTAATCTAATGAATATGTCTCTGTATATTTGGGTGTAGTCAGATCCATTAGCCTTTAGCAATAGAGGAAGCTAGGAGTGTTTGGAAGTTTTTCGCTGTGTGTGTGATTAGTATTGGTTATTATGACAGATATATCAGTGTGATATGATTTATTGTGTCCTGCAGAGGTTTCTAAGAGGGCAGAAGAGGAGGCTGAGACACCAGATCTCGAGGTACAGATGTAAACATCACACGACACTCATGTACCATAGTAATACCATGTTATTTGAGCTTGTACAATGCTTTTTTTTTTTAACTTAGAGCTTGGAAATGACATGCTATTCTTTATCAAAATAACATGGTATTACCATTTGTGCCATTACTTTACCATGGTAGTGCTACATTATTATTGCTATAAATATTAACATTATTATTAGATTATATTTTTCAGTGGTTAAAGTAAAAATAGAATAATAAAAACATGTAATAATTAATTAAATGAATAAAAATGCTTGTTTTACACAATATTTTACATTAAAAAATCACTAAATATTTTAAAAATAGAAATTGAAAATTTAAAAGCTACCAATAGAATGTGAAACTGACACGAATCAAACTAATACTTCTGTTAATGAAGCAGGCTTATTTATCAACTGATGCCAATCATTTAAAAAAGAAGCCAAATTTCAACCGATATATCAGCCTTTTTCTGGTGATTTTTTTGCCCCACAAAACATGTATATATGGGCCGTTCTACGGAATTGGTTCAAAGTCAGAGTTGGAAATGTCTTGAAAGAAAACTGTCTTTTTCCAAACATTTTGTATGTATGTAAATTGTATAATATCCAAGCTACACATTTCTAGTAACTGTACAGTTAATTCTCATATTGTATTTTCAGAAAGTTTTGGAATATTTTTCCTCTCCCCAAATTTGTCACTACCAAAACATAACAATAAATAATTTAATAAGAAGAGTTACATTGAGATATTAAGATTTTGTTTACATCTACCTTCTATATATATAAATATATATTTGATATTTGGGTCAATGACGTGACCATTTTTTTTGTGTAATTATAGTTTTAGTTAAATTTAAAAGGGTAAAAATTGCAAAATAAATTAGCAAATTACTTACATACATTCTCTTTTTTGAGGACCAAGTCTAAAATTTCTGGTTTTAATCAATTTTGAGAGAATATTTGGGGATTGATTGCAAAATGTCAATGTGGTGTAACCGTAAAAACTTAGTACCAAATAATTGATCTTGTTTAAAAAAGGTGAAATTCTCAATAAAACACCATATTATCTAGTTTGGCATAATCTTACATTAGAACAATTTAATAGTAAATAAAAATAAATTTAACACCATTGTTCTGAATATTATAAATAATTTGGGGAATCATAGGAGTCAAGTCAAATTCCTGAAGTGTCAAGGTGGTGTAACCACCATTCAAGGAGCCATTTTGTTAATATTGTGCAAGAAAACCATGTGACAGGAAATTATATCACAAAGAGGGACCCCTGGTGACACTAAATGCTGCATGCAAAGGTTAGTAACTGTCTTTAAAATATGAGATATTTTGACATTTTTAGGGTATGGTTAGGTATTCTTAGGTATACATGTCAAATGGTATGACCCCATGAATACATTGATAATTCATCATTATTATAAAAATGTGTATTGACTTTAAAAATTACATTTGAAATATTTCCAACAAGGCCATGTGCTTACATAGGTGTCCATGATAAAACCTGTCAAATTTGATTTTAAATTGAAATGTCAAATGGTGTAACCGGTTACACCATTTGACTTCTATTACAAGCCTTTCTGTTAGGGGCAAATTTAGTCAAAATCACTAGTTTATATTGCTGATTAAAGATGTAATATAAACTAAACTACTATTTGGAACTATTTTCAAATGTTCAATGTTTTATTTTTTTGAGAAAGTGGTGCTTTATCCACAACTTTATTATTAAAGCTCTGTAATTCAGTAAAATAATATATAATTATGTTGCACAACATTAATGTTTAGAACATTAATGTTTAACATTGAAATGTTTAGCTTCAATATTTCTATTCCATTCACTTAAAAATGTAAGCAATATAAAATCATGGAGTGATTGCTAATGAAAGACAAGTGCGTCAAACGTATCGACAACAGCTTTTATTATGCCGCAGTCGCTGCTTCTGCTTCTTCAGGTCAAGCGTATGTGATGTAAAGCAGCTCTGTTTTAAAATATTACACACATTTGTGTGTTCAAATTTGTTATAATGCTACTCTGTGCGTTCGCTCGGCAGCTGCCATGATACACTTGTTGCACACTGCAGTCAACTAGATCCATATTAGGCATGGTAAAACATGGTACTCACAGTAAATCAAAAAAACAAGATTTAAACAATAAGACTAAACGTGTTTAGCTATATAATATGATTAGATTTCTGTCGACAAATGTATCCAAACAGTTGCTCATCTGTCTAATAAAACACATAATATATTAAAGCGTCTTTGGTGTTTCTGTGGTTTCGACAAAATAAAACCGGAAACCGAGATTAGCGCGGGTATCATGTCATTGATAGGCGACGCACGGACATGGCTCGTGTCCTGGTTATTATTTCTCTAGGTTTAAACATTCTTGGAAACATCTGGCATAATATAAGTACACAAGTCAACAAAATATATAAAATTGTCCAAGTGGTTTTTTGATATTTTAATCCAAAAGTCTTACATATTGTGCATTTAACCAAAGACTACAATTTACATCTATAAAATACAATTCATTAAATTTCTAAGATTTTATAATTAAAACGACATAACAGAGCCCCTCTTGCCCCAATAGATAAATCGATATAGTTTCAAGCAAGGAAACAGTGGCTCGAATTCTGATCCTGCTATCAGATATTTTTTTTTTAAGAAATCATCACTTTGATGATTTCTTGTTATCAGATATTGTTCCTTAAAGGGTTAGTTCACCCAAAAATGAAATTTCTGTCATTTATTACTCAATCTCATGTCGTTCCACACGTTAGACCTTCGTTCATCTTCAGAACACAAATTAAGGTATTTTTTGATGAAATCTGGGAGCTTTTTTTTTAATCTCCCATAGAAAGCAACAAAATTACCACATTCAAGGTCCAGAAAGGTTGTAGAGCCATTGTTAAAACAGTCAACGTGACTGCAGTGTTTCAACCTTAATGTTATGAAGAGATGAGAATCCTTTTTGTGCGCAAAAACAAAATGAAAATTATGACTTTATTCAACAATCTCTTCTCTTCCTGTCATTATCCTCACACAGGTGACAAAGTAACACAGTGAAGCCTTCCTTCTTTATGTCTGAATGCCAGCTCAGTATTGGCCAAAGCTGATCACGTGATCAGCACAGCGCATGCGTGTGAGACTGACGCAAGGCCCGGCCAATAATGAGCCGGTGTTCTGACGTAAAACCTGAAGTTTCTGCACTGTGTTTACCATGTCAACAGCATAGGAGAATGACAGGGAAGAGACAAAATAGTTTAATAAAGATGCTATTTTGTTTTGTTTTTGCACAAAAAATGTATTCTTGTCTCTTCATAATAAGGTTGAACCATTAAGATTAAGGTTGATCCTTTGCAGTCACGTCGACTGTTTTAACGATGTCTTTAGTACCTTTCTGGACCTTGAAAGGGGTAATTTCGTTGCTTTCTATGGGAGATAAAATGATCTTAATTTGTGTTCTGAAGATGAACGAAGGTCTTGTGGGTGTGAAATGACAAGAGGGTGAGTAATTAATAACAGAAATTTCATTTTTGGGTGAACTAACCCTTTAACTGTAAAATATATGAGACAAGATTTCACTGTTCATTACTATGATTATTTCTTGTTGTCAGATGTTGTTTTTCATCACTGAAACCACTTAACTTAACTTGCTGACTGTCATGCTTGATTTTCAGTGTCAATTTGTTCAACAAACAATGGCCTTTGGCTGTAGAAGTAACATGGTCAGGTGGTGTAACTGGTTTGTGTCAATTGGCGTAACTAGTATTTTTCATAAAAAATATAATTATTTACAGAAAAATTAATGTGGAATAAAATGTAATCATCTAGTTTAGTGTAATAACATGATTTTAAACAATTTTAAAATAATTTGTCAAAGATTATTTAGAAAACAAATGTGTTTTCAGCATGTGTCCCACCAAATATTGCAAAAACACGTTAAAATTTACATTTAGAGATAACTCTAATAAAATAATTTTTCATTTGATATTTTAAATTGAAGTATATATTTCTATAAGTGAGCTTACATGCCATCTATGTGGATAACATATTTAATATTTCTCATTCTTTGGCGGTTACACCATTTGACATTTTTAGGTACATTCATTCTTAACTTTAGTAAAAAATTGTGCAAATGTCATTTTTATCAACATAAAATCAACTTAGACACAATATATACATTTTAACGTACCTGATGCATGCTTTTAAAACAGGTTTTTAAAAGATTTTTTAATTTCTCATCTTGCCGCACCATATTTGTCACTGACCCATTTATTAAAAATGTTTTCATGGGTAAATCAATAACAATTGATTTGCATTTAAATTAATGTAATTTATGAGATTTGTTGTATTTTGAATCCAGTCTTTCTTTGTAAAAGGTGTAAAGTTTATCAAACTGATTTCAAAGTGAAGGATTTATTTGTTTGAATAAACATTGAACCAACCACTAGTGACGTTTGTTAAAGTTGCACACAGATTTTCAGACTTTTGAACACATTTAACTCAAAATGATGGACTCTGTCTATTGTGAAAGAGAGGCTGTGAGAGGAATATTTCCTGATCAGAAATGTAGAAGTGTGTTAAAATCAGTCTCAGACAGTGGACTCAAACACACACTGTTTCGGTAGTGACATGAACATGCAGGACACAAAGTTTCATGATTTAAAAATAAAATATAAAATAAATATTTTTTTACTTCACTTCTTTAAAAAAAAAAAATCAAATATATTTTTAAAAACAACAATGGAAAAAAATGCAAAAATTATTTCAATATCATTTTCACTAGTTGAAATTTAGAGGTTAGGGTTCAGGACAGACACCTCCCAATTGAAAGTACCCAATAAATGATGATTTTATATACATACTAAGCTAACTGATGTTAAATATTATTGTGGGATTCAATAGATGATAGAAGGATCTTAGTAAACATCTAAAACTGGAATACTTAAATGCTTTTTAAATGTGTTTTTGTTGTTGTGGGACAGCAGTTTGCACCAGTTCTGTAGAATGGACCATATAGGAGATGAACGTGTGAATAATATTTATTGAACATCCACCATCTGCAGTTCACCCTTTATTTTCGCTGCTAATATACTATAAAGACATTTTTTAGGAGTGAGTGTTGTTTTCTGTGATTGGGGTGGATTGGTCATCTCTGTAATTTGTTTGACTGTTTTCAGCAGGGTCAGTCTGACGACAGCAGCGACGAGGGCGACGCTTCAGGAGACACTGAGAGTATGTGTCAAGGAATTTCTCCTTTCAGTGCATTTAAAGAGCTCATGTGATCTTAGCTAAAGTCAGATATTTTTCAGTGGATTTCCTGCGCAGTCTCTTCTCACGGACTCTTGGCCTGAGTCCTGGAGACAAAGTCTTGGATGAGCTGACCCTGGATGGGGTCGCCCGCTACATCCTGAGTGGCAAATGTGAGTTGACTTCTCAGATGAAGGTGGTATTTTCGATTTGTGGCAATTGTTTCGTTGTTAAAATACCATTCAATATGTACAGTCAACTAGTAAGCCAGTTGAACAGTGTGTAAACAGTAGAAATATGGCTCTGTTTGAGTGGTTATTTCGAGTCGGTTGTTCAGTAAGTTAGATGTGTCTGTCTGTGTCAACAGGCAAGAACATTATCTGTATGGTTGGAGCTGGAATATCTACATGTAAGTAAATATTTTATCATAAAATGCATTTTTCTTAAATTAAGTGTAGTCTTTTTTTTTTTTTTTAAATAGATCATATCTTGATCCTATTTTTTAAAGTCCCCCTGTGATGAAAATCAAGATTTTAATGTTGTTTATATGTCTGTGTGGTGTTTTTAATGTGCTTTAAGACAAACCATGTGCAAATTCATCAGTCAACACCATTGCTTTGTATTTTCTCCTTAAAACTGCAGTGAAAAAAGTCTCAAAAACGCGGTTTGAAATCGCTGGTGTTTCTGACGTCACAAACTACCTTGTAACCAATCATGTCAACGTGCCAGCGAGCATTAGAATATCATTAACTGACCGATCTGAAGCAAGGGAGTCGTGTAACATTAGCAACACAATATTAGCTGTTTGATAACATAGTCAAGCAAAAGGCTAATCATAATAATTACTGTTATGTGTCCGATGCTGTAAAGAGCGATACCATTGTGAGCGTTTACCTCAGTAAGTTGACCGAGTGGATCTCTGAGCTGGCGTGAGCGAGTGGAGGCGGGGCTAATTTGCATATTCATTGATCCGAGTATATTAAATGAGGCAATGGTGTAGTTACATTCAAGCTATTTTAATGCATGAAGAATTTTTCACAGGAAAAAACATTTAAATATGTCATTTTGCTGATTAAAGATGAGTTTTAAGGAATAAAATTATTGACTACAGGGAGATTTTAAAGGTGCCCTAGAATCAAAAATTGAATTTATCTTGGCATAGTTGAATAACAAGAGTTCAGTACATGGAAAAGACATACAGTGAGTTTCAAACTCCATTGCTTCCTCCTTCTTATGTAAATCTAATTTGTTTAAAAGACCTCTGAAAAACAGGCGAATCTCAACATAACACCGACCATTCAGAATCAAATGTAAACATCCAAATAAATACTATACTCACATGATCCGACGCATACATGCAGCATGAATGACGAACATCTTGTAAAGATCCATTTGAGGGGTTATATTAGCTGTGTGAACTTTGTTTATGCACTGTATAACTGCACTTATATTCGAGAGCTCGGGGGCGGGGAGCGTGCGATTTAAAGGGGCCGCAGCCTGAATCGGTGCATAGTTAATGATGCCCCAAAATAGGCACTTAAAAAAATTAATTAAAAAAAATCTATGGGGTATTTTGAGCTGAAACTTCAGACACATTCAGGGGACACCTTAGACTTATATTACATCTTTTGAAAACTGGTTCTAGGGCACCTTTAAGATCTTTTATAATGAGAGTCCCTTTAAGTATAACTTCTGGCCAAGGTCATAATTTAGGATTTTAGACCATTTCCTCTCTCTGATTCTTAGAATTAAACAGGCTGTATATATATATATATATATATATATATATATATATATATATATATATATATATATATATATATATATATATATATATATATATATATATATATTATTATATTAACTACTGATAACATTTATTCCAAATTTCAAATAAAAATATTGTAATTTAGAGCATTTATTTGAGAAAATGATCATTGATCAAAATAACAAAAAAAGATGCCATACCTCAAATAAAGAAAACAAGTCAAGTCATCTTTATCAAAGACTATAGATTTAGAAAGACGGTTCACTACTATATTACTAATGAATGGGAGAAACTGCAACACGCAATATGGCAGATTAAGTCCTGCCTTTTAAGTAAAAGAGCCAATCGCTGATTGATAAAGTCATTGCGTCACTGCAGCTGCCGTTAGAAGCTCCATATGGCAATTTATTTGTTCAATAAACCTTTCTCACTCATTGTGACAACTAACCTCTGCCACTCCCACACCAGACACACGTCAAAGCAGCCGGAGCAAATTTTCTCTATTTATGTAAATGACGAGAAACACATGGGCAAGTGATGCATGTACGCAATTTCCTACAAAAACCATCCCGTCAGGTCAAAAATATAAACATTATAATAGGCTTACCGTAGTGAATCAGGGTAAGAGAAAAACATTGATTGATGATGAAAAAAAAAAAAAATTGCATAGTGCACCTTTAATTAACCTGTATTCTCTTCATAATGTAGCTGCTGGAATCCCAGATTTCCGCTCTCCTGGCACTGGTCTGTATGCCAATCTGCAGAAGTACAACCTGCCTTACCCAGAGGCCATCTTTCAGATCGACTATTTCAAGGTCTGCTGCAGTCTTACTCTTATTGTTTGTCATCTGAGAGGACACAAGTCACATTTGAACGTCTTTTTTTCCAGAAACATCCGGAGCCCTTCTTTGCTCTGGCCAGAGAGCTTTACCCAGGCCAGTTTAAGGTAGTTTATGAATCTTCTCTGACATACATGGGTTGTAAATGAAATCAAATCAATATACTCTTTTGTCTTGAATTGCTTTTTTTTCGTTGTTCAAAAACCAATGAAAACGTGCCTCAAAACACTTTACAGTAAGGTTTCATTTGTTATCATTAGTTAACATGAAATAACAATGAACAATAACATTTATTAATCTTAGTTAAAGGTCCCGTTTTTCGTGTTTTTTTGAAGCTTTGATTGTGTTTATAGTGTGCAATATAACATGTGTTCATGTTTCGCGTGTAAAAAAACACAGTATTTTTCACATAATTTACTTATCTGTATACCGCTGTTTCCACTGTCATAAAAACGGGCTGATGACTTCCTTGTTCTATGAAGTCCCTCCTTCAGAAATACGTAACGAGTTCTGATTGTGCCAGCGGTTCCTGTGTTGTGATTCGACAGCTCTGAGCGCTCCTTGCCCGGAAAGGTCACGCCTCTTACCATAACGTGGAGATGCACGCGCGCAGTGTTATTGTAAACATGTCTTTAATTTTACCCTATCAATTTGAGCCGGAATCAGACCCGGTGATTGGACTGCGGGATGAAAATAACAGCGTTTCGGCGACATGGCGACAAACACACTCTACAAACGCAACTCTTGTGTATTCCTGTGGGCGGAGGTTAGTCAAAAAACTGTTTTAGTGACGTCATTAAAGAAGGAAGTAGAGGGATGTAGTCCAAACTGGCCGTTCGATGTAGGCGACTTCTGTTAAATAAAATATCTCGCTTGGCATTGAACTTTGAGCTTTAAAATTTTACAGATTTTATTTATACTCTAACAACAACATTACACACTAACTAAAGTTTGAAACATGGGATCACGAAGAACGGGACCTTTAATTACTAATACATTACTGAAATCAAAAGTTGTATCTGTTAATATTAGTTAATGCACTATGAACTAACATGAACATGAACCTTTTTTTATAACAGATTAATAATTACTGTAAGGATATATTGCTCATTTTAAGTTAATGCACTAACTAATGTTAACAAATGAGACCTTATTGTAAAGTGTTACCAAAATCCATTGAGCCTTTAAATTTTAGACAGCAGTGTGGAAGAAGTATTTTTGTAATAGCATTCATTCATTTGCAAGCATAGAATAAACAAAATGGCGACAAATAATGTGTAATTTGAAAAAATGTTACTCCACATTTCATTATTTTTTATTTCACACATATTACATGGTCTTCTTTGTCATGTCATGAAGTCAAAAAGGCAGCACATGTATGATCACATCTACAGCAATGACCCATCTGATACTGTGATGAGTGTAGTTTTGACTGTTGTATGTGCTTCGGTTTCTCCAGCCCACAGTGTGTCACTATTTCATGAAGATGCTGAAGGACAAAGGCCTCCTGAGGCGCTGCTACTCTCAGGTAAGAGAGTGTTTGGCTGCATCCGATATCACATACTCTCTCATGAGGAGGTACTTATTTTGAATATTAGTATGTACTTTGTGAGCGCCATGTTGTCACAGTCATGTGACCTACTGCGTCATTTACATTGCTTCACTGCCATTCACAAATCCTCTCCCGTGGCCTCATGGGATAGTAAAGTGTCCAACGTATGCACACTTCAGAATCTCGCCGGAAGTAGCAAAGTCATCCGGGTACTTTTTGTAGACCTCTTTTGTCACATACTGTTTTTCGCCTACTATATAGTAGGGAAGTGTGCAATTTTGGACACAGCCTTTGTGATATTGTTTGTTTGTAATTTTATACTATTTTATACTAATTTTATATTATTTTTCATATTATACAATTATTGTTGCTTTTTTTTCCAGAATATTGATACTCTAGAGAGAGTTGCAGGTCTGGAAGGCGAGGACCTGATTGAAGCCCATGGTACATTTCACACGTCTCACTGCGTGAGCTGCTTCTGTCGTAAGGAGTACTCCATGGACTGGATGAAAAGTACAGTATTGAACACTGACATTTCTCTGTGGTTTCTGGTTTTGGTTTTAAATGAGATGTGGGAATGTAGTCCACTTCACTATTCATATTCCATGTTTCTGACTCACAGATAAAATTTTCTCTGAAGATATTCCAAAGTGTGATTCCTGTGGAAGCCTGGTAAAACCTGGTAAGAGCAACCATTTATAAGAACAATAATAATAATAATAGCTAGAGCTTTTTCTTTTTTGCATTAGCTATAGTTTTGAATTTGATTTGGATTTAAGACAGTTCACCCAAAAAATGATAATCCTGTCATCATTTATTCATTCTCATGTCGTTCCAAAGCTGTATGATTTTCTTTCATCCACTAAACACAAAAGATATATTTCAGAATCTCAGAGTTGCTCTTTAACATACAAATAAATTGAATAGGGAATGACACTAAATTTATGGCGTAAAAATGTTATAGAAATAGTCCATACAGGCTGTATGCTAATTAGGGCTATTTCTATAACATTTTTACGCCATAAACATTAAAACTAAGATTTTTAATGTTTTTAAAAGAAGTTTCGTCTGCTCACCAAGGCTACATTTATTTAATTAAAAATACAGTAAAAAACAGTAATATTGTGAAATATTATTACAATTTAAAATAACTGTGTACTATTTAATTATATTTGACAAAGTAATTTATTCCTGTGATGCAAAGCTGAATTTTCAGCATCGTTACTCCAGTCTTCAGTGTCACATGATCCTTCAGAAATCATTCTAATATGCTGATCTGCTGCTCAATAAACATTTATGATTATTTTCAATGTTGAAAACAGTTGTGTACTTTTTTTTTCAGGATTCCTTGATGAATAGAAAGTTCAAAAGAACAGCATTTATCTGAAATACAAAGCTTCTGTAGCATTATACACTACCGTTCAAAAGTTTGGGGTCAGTAAGAATTTTTATTTTTATTTTTTTGAAAAGAAATTAAAGAAATGAATACTTTTATTCAGCAAGGATGCATTAAATCAATCAAAAGTGGCAGTAAAGACATTTATAATGTTACAAAAGATTAGATTTCAGATAAACACTGTTCTTTTGAACTTTCTATTCATCAAATAATCCTGAAAAAAAATATTGTACACAAATATTTTGTACAATTGTACACATTAAATGTTTCTTGAGCAGCAGACCAGCATATTAGAATGATTTCTGAAGGATCATGTGACACTGAAGACTGGAGTAACGATGCTGAAAATTCAGCTTTGCATCACAGGAATAAATTACTTTGTGAAATATATTCAAATAGTACACAGTTATTTTAAATTGTAATAATATTTCACAATATTACTGTTTTTTACTGTATTTTTAATTAAATAAATGTAGCCTTGGTGAGCAGACGAAACTTCTTTTAAAAACATTAAAAATCTTAGTGGTTCCAAACTACATACATACACACACACACACAAACTATCGAGTTTATGGTCATTGAATGGCTTTCCTGAGGTAAATGTTACATTTTGTGTGATATATTTGTTTGCAAGTTTTATTGACTTCTTTCTGCGGTTAAAACTCCGATTAAGTGATTACAATAAAGATGGATTCATTTCAGTAAGTACTTTTTGATGTTCATTCATGTTTATTTCGCGCTGTAATAGAGAGGAATAGGTTCACATGCCGCTTGAACCGAGGTGTTACAGCGATCTGCCACACAACATTAAACAGCGTCACCACCACAAGTATTGTTTGAATTCCGTAGTAATATTGACTGAATTTAAAAGCTTAGACTTAGTTTTATATCAAAAGTAACCTGATCTGTCGGTGCGTTGCCGTTGTCTGTGTCCTCTTTGCTCTGCGATGCATCTTTTACTGTGTGAGAAAATGAACGTGTGGCGTGAGAACAGTGAGTTTGAATGAGAGTTGGTGGCCCTGCATGACAGTATTCTGTAGTTATGCTAAACGTTATGTTTGTTATGTTTATATGTTATGTTAATCTCCCACATTTCACGAGTTCGACTTCCTTTGCACTATGCTCTCCAAAGCGCTGACTTCTTTTATTGGATTGGATCCGGGAGGGCTGCATTACAGTATTGCGCTACAGCGCCCCACTGGTTACACCGCGTTATTGCAGGCCCTTCAAATATGAGATCAAGAGACTATTCGACAACAAAAATATTTGTCGACAATTTTTTATTGTCGACGTTGTCGATAATGTCGACTAATCGTTTCAGCCCTAATGCTAATTGATCCTTCGCAAAGACCCGCCCCCCTTAGTTACTGTTGCTTTGTCCGACAAGCCGTGGCGCTGTCACGCCACACACAGTGAAAAATACATCGCGGAGCAAAGAGGACACTGACAACACGTCGACAGACAAGACAGAGCAGGTAAATATGATATTAAACAAAGTCCCAGCTTTCAAACTGTGTAATTTTTTAAGAAATTCAAACAATAAAAACCTTTTTGTGGCTCTTTAATGTGTCGTGACAGATTGCTGTAGCGCATCAGCTCAAACGGCTCGTGAACCGATCATCTCTTCCTACTAGTTATTTATAGCATCAAATAAACATGAATGAACATCAGAAGGAATGTTGTTTCAAACACGGAAAGGAGTTAATATACACAATTTTTTGAGTTTAACTCCACTGAGGTTAATCTTCTAACTCCTGACTGCTTTGTCAGACAAAATGGCGGATTCGGCCTTCTGATTGGTTAGATCGCTTGTCAATCAACCTCCCGGTGAAAGGGTCAATTCCTAGTCTTGTGAAACCATACAAGCTTAGTGTGAGAAACAGTCCGATATTCATTCCATCTTTAAATTGCTTTCATTAGTGACTAGCCTCTCCTTATATTCTGATGGTTTTAGCCTCTTTGTGGATGTATTTCTTGTTCTTTTTTAGATATTGTGTTTTTTGGGGAGAATCTGCCTGCCCGATTCTTCACTTCCATGAAGATGGTGAGAATTCAGCTTATCTTTAAGGTCAAAGCCACTCATTGCACATGTTAGACTCTTACTGTCAATCCTCTGTGTACCACAGGACTTTCCTCGATGTGATCTTCTCATCATAATGGGCACATCCCTTCAGGTTCAGCCGTTCGCATCGCTAGTCAGTAGGTAAGCATGTCTCCACGTATCCCTTGAGCCCCACAAAATGTATGGATAATTGCTAGGGGTGTAACGCTACATGTATTCGTCCCAAACCGTACGGTATGGACGTCATGGTTCAGTTCATACATTCAGACAACGAATACAGTCAGTCACAGGCAATCCACACTCCAATCCAGAAGGGGGCGCCGCCGCAATGCAACACTGTTTGCTCTCCGCCACAACCGGAAAAAGAGCAGAAGAAGAACAGCGCATACGCAAATGACTTGAGCGCTTGAAAACAAAGTCCACTAGATTGAATGCGGCTTTCTGCGCTCATGGCCAGAGAAGAATACTTTGAGCACGAGGCATATATTATGCCCCCCCAGTATATAGCTAAGTAATTAAATTAATATAAATGTGCGATTAATCGACTAATGGCTTAAATGAACAGCTGCGTGTCGACTACAAACATCTTTAGTCAGGGGCAGCGCTGAACAACGCTCTGATCATTTGACAGGCCAGCCCTGTAATGTCACAAGAGTTTAAACCTTGGAAATTAAAACATTCAAGCGCAAGAAAACACAAAAGAGAACTCAATTAGTTACTTGGATGTGTTCGCACACATCCGAAGCACGCGCCCAGGAAGCTGTTTCTCAGACGGTGCTCAAATACTGAATTGAACTCTCCTTCACGTCTTCTTGTGCATGAACGGACAAATTCACAAAAAAGTAAAAAATGCCCGTATCGTTGAGTATGCTAGTAAACATAGTTGTTTATGGCTTAAGTGAATGCAAACAGTAGAGAAATATGTGCAGTATCAGTGTATTGGATCCGTGCATTCGGTCTTAAAGTGACAGCAGCCTAATATTCCTGCTGCTGTCTGTGTTTTTAATGTTAATCAAACAAAAAAAGACAAAGAAAAAAATCACTCACTGCTCTTGACTGAATAACTTTTGAAACTTTAATAAGGAATAAATTGTTTAATTTATACAGTGTAGACAATCCAGTGTTATCTTGCATTTGATTATTTTATTCAGTGTGTATACTTGCAGGGTTCCCACTCGTCCTGGAAAATTTTGAAAACCTGGAAAATTGATGACAAAGTTTCCAGTCCTGGAAAACACATGGAAAATTAGAGAAAATGAAAAATGTCCTGAAAAATCTTGTTGTTGTCCTTGAAAATTATAATTTTTTTAAAGTTCTTAGGTTTTTCTTTAGTTGAGAACAAAAAGTTTATTACTGGCCAAAAACAATTACCGTTAGTTGCAGAAAGTGTGATGTTCAGGAATGCTGAGTTTTGACGTAGTATTTTCAATGATGATGTTTAGTCTTGCCACTTGCAGCAGTTGGCTAATGCTATTAACTGCTCAAATGTATGCAGAAGAAGTTAATTAGTAAGCAGCTACCTAATTCAGTAATAATTTTGATGCAATATAAGGTCAATAAGAGATTGATTGTGCAGTGTAGCCAGCTTCATTGATTATAACAGGAGTTTTCACAACAGTGATTGACAGCTGCAGTGATTTAAAAAGGAAAATGTGTTTATAACCCATTCGCAATTTGAAAGATTTTCATGCTGCTAAGTTTACACACTGCAAAGTTTTGGGAATGACTAACTTATTTAAATGCAGGATTGAATCCAAAATTATATTGATTGACATGGTGATAACCAGCATTGGATGGGACAGAAATAACTAATAGACCTGCCACATATTCTATTACGTGTTATGGGTTTCTTTGTTGTTCATTGATTTTGTCTTTGACTAATATTTTTATTTTCAAATAGTTAAAAAAAACATTAAAATAGTTCCACTATTTTTTGCTATGATATGGACACTGGTAATGAGAACAATTTGTCATAATGTATGATTAAGAGCTCATAATAAAAACTGATTTTATAGTTAAGTTATGGACGTGTCTGCTGCTAAATAAAAAATTAAAAAGGTAATTGCAACTTTTTATCTCAAAATTCTAAAAAATTCTGAGCTTACATAATTGTGATATAAACTCGAAATTGCGAGGGAAAAGAAGTCAGAATAGTGAGATACAAAAAAGGTAATTGCGACTTTTTTTTTTAATTCTGTGGCGGAAACAAGCTTCCATAGTCATAATGTATGATTAAGAGCTCATATTAAAAACTGATTTTATATATTTAAGTCAGGGCAATAAACTGTACACCTTTTAAAGACTTAGAGAGCAATATATTACTTTAGGGCATGATCCTTGTCTTTTATTCCTGCCATAGTAAAATTGAAAATGTCCTGGAAAATGATCGCTGAAAAAGAATGGGAACCCTGTAACTTGTCTTTAATAATATATTAAATTTATATTAGTTAGGCTTGTAGTTTTAGCTGTGGTATCGAAATTGGAATAGAGGATTGTGAATTTTTCACTGGTCTCTAAAATGTTGGTATCATAACTGACTGTTTTTGCAAAAACAGTAAAAAATATTAATTGCTGGTAAATTTTCTTAAGTCACCGGCCATTGGCAGGTGTGGAAAAAAGTTAGTTTTAGGCCCTGACTATCAGTCTGCTCTTATAATCTAATCAGAATGATAGAGTGATTTACCCGACTAGAACTTGTTCACACTTTACCATGTGCTGATGATATGATTAGTCAAATTATGCTGGCCATTTTGTACCAGGGCCAAAAAACAGTAAAATTTGGGTTTTTATGATATTTATTTATATATATTGTGATTTTATATATATATATATATATATATATATATAGATTATACAAGTTATTTATTTTATTTTTTTGCTATTAAAGCTCTTTGCAATTATTTAAAATGCATTTTATGCAAATTATGTGAATCAACACCACAACAAACTAAAGCAGCAAACTTTGCGAAACATGTCATATGTCACTGCCTAAAACTTTTGGTCATGGCTGTACTGACACTGTCTGAAAATGAATAATGTTGGTTAATTTTATTTTCCCAAAAATAATATTGAATGATGCGAATGTTAGACTTCTGTGCTCTGACTTCATTGTCTCGTCTGCAGAGTGTCCAACAGCTGCCCTAGACTGCTCATCAATATGGAGAAAACCGGACAGGTCGGTAATTGCTCATCTAATTATGATAAACATTTGAATGAAACAGATTTGTTTTATGATTACATTTTTGCATTACATTACATTTCTCCGACAGTCGGAATTTGGCATGGGGTTATTCGCTTTTGGAGGAGGAATGGATTTTGACTCGGATAAAGCCTACAGGTGAGGCCTCCAAGTGTTTTCATGTTAAACAGCGTGCCTTCTTCAGGTCTGTTCACACAAAGATATTGAATTTAACCCTCTGGTGTTGTTTGGTCCTATTAGACTAAATGTGTTTTTTGTTTTGTTTTGTTTTTAATCGAAATTTGGTGACTTTTATGGTAGTTGCTATGTGACCACAAAAAAAATCTGTAGACTTGATTCGAAAAAGCTAAGTGGTCGTAAAAAAAAAAGAAAAGAGTCACACGTTTAGTTCATGATCAAAAATGGAAATGAATGGGAAATACACAAAAATACAGAGAATATTTTTGTGTACACAATCTACAAATCATCCATGATGTAGAAAAACGTGCACAGCAATGAAGGGGTGACACTCAAAAATAAACTGCAAAATAAACACATTACACCCCTCGAGACAGACACATATGAACTAGTGTGACTGTAACACAAAGGAAGTTTTTGCAAATGTGTGAAATAAAATTAACAGTTCAGCCACAATGCAGTAAAAACACAGATACCAAGGAAGGGGTTACACTATAAGACGTTGAAAGTACAAAACAGACACACACACTATCATACACAAATCAACTGGTGTGGCTGTAACAATCTGGTAACATTGAGCCAGAAGACTCAAGTAAGAGGTTGAAACTGAAATGACTAACCTCTGATAAAGCATTCCTATTCATTTTTGTTACATTTTTTGTTGAATTTTGATGTTATGTGTAACAAAATGTCTTTCTGTGTTCAGGTTTGACTGTAGTAAAATGAATGCAAAAAGTGACACTTCAAATCAAAAGTTCATACAAAGAAAATCTAAACCTTGACAAAAGCCCTATTCGGACGGGACTAGTTTCACAGGGGGACGTTAGAGAAATTTCTGTTTCACAGACGTACTTTGAGATTTTAATCCCGTCCGAATCTGCCATGTCTGTCTTTTTCTCACACGACCTCTGTAAAAATTCCAGAGCAAATTACCTACTGTTTTTCGTCAAACTCGGCGGTCCTCAGAGAAATCTAATCCCGTCCGGATGCGAATGTATGTGATTTCCGAAAATGTTTTTTCCAAAACGCTTTTTCTTGTGTGTTTTGGTCAACGTGAACTACCGTACAATCTCTCGCTATCGCGCCGGTATTCAAGTTTCTGCTTTTTGCGCACCGATAATGATGTAGATGTGTTTGGTACACTGAGAAAAATCAACAAGAAGAGCCAAATCACGTAAACTGTTAAGACTGGCTGTAATATCAGTTTCAGGTAAGAGTACTTTCATTTCTGCACTTAATTACATAACGTGTAAATTATATAAGTTAAAACTTTTTATTCCAGTGGGTTTATTATAAGAACCCAGTTCTATTAAATCATGATGATAAATGTAGCCTATGTTTAGTTCATATGACCATACGCAATCCACGCATTCTGAACACGTGATCTTCTGAAATGCCCACATGTAAAACACAGACACTCCTACCTCGGTAATAAACACGGAGATGTTAGTCCCGTCCGAACCCGTAAATAAAATCACAGACGTAGGTTGATAAGAATTGTTACTCAAACGTCGTTTGGAAAACTAGTCCCGTCCGAATAGGGCTAAAGAGTGTCTAAATATATATCCAAATTCACAACTTAATAAAAATAAGTATTTTTGTCTAAAAAATAATGGATTTAACCAGATCATACTCATTAATATTAATTTGGTAACACTTTACAATAAGGTTCATTAGTCAACATTAGTTAACTACATTAGTTAACATGAACTTATAATGAACTGCACTTATACAGCATTAATTAATCTTTGTTCATGTTAATTTCAACATTTACTAATACATTATCAAAATAATGTTGTATTTGTTAACAGCTAATGCTGGTTTTGTATTAATTAACATTAACAAAGATTAATTAATACAGTAACAAATGTATTGCTCATTGTTAGTTAATACATTAACTAATGTTAACAAATTAACCTTATTGTAAAGTGTTACCATTAATTTTGAATATAGACAAACCTTATATTACTGTAATTGTCTAGATTGCCAATATGTTTAATCTGCCCTATATTAAACCATTCCCTTTTTTGTTGTTGTTTTCTATTTAAAAGAAAAACAAAAACAGAACATGAATCTATCAATTTGACACTTAAGTGACATCAAAAACCACAAATCCCTCTAAGGCTATAAATGTCACAATCAGCTGTTTAGTTTTAATTCATTGTTTAGTAGAACAAATAAGCACATGATGTTTCTCTGTCTGTCATTCACTCATCAGTGCATTGACTGAGTGCTGTCTGACCCTGTACTTTTACTGAGTAGAAAAAGGGCCTAGTGACGCCTCTGGTACCGGCAACATGTGAGAAGTGAGGGTACGCTACAGCTTAAAATATAGAAGTGCCGGTTTGAGCTCTGTATGTAGAGCTATACAGGCATCTCATGGCTACTACAGCATGGCTTTACAGATGTTTTTCTTTTTTACTCCCACCAGATGGCATTAATCTGCCTTCAGAAATTGGATTTTAATGGCATTGTGTCTATTTCAACATGAAATACTGCTTTAATTGAAAAGTAATTAAAAATATTGGGGAAAAAATGATAATAATTAGTATCATGAAATTCTCTAAAAAAAATATTGAACAAAATATATTACATTAATTTTACTGAAAATAAAAAAAGTTACATTTCTGGTGTTCACGAACATGAACAACGCCAGTGTGACCCCCAAATGAACAATACCAGAGGGTTAAGTAGGTATAATATATGGTTCATGTCCCCATGATTTACTATTGATATGATAGGATATTGAACTTAGTTATGATATTTTATACATTTAGCTCTGTTAATGCAAATCATTTTCAAATGATTTATTATTCATTTAATTTTGGGGGGAAAAATCAACAATGTAGAATTAGCCATTGAAAATTGACCAGAAAATTTGTGAAATTCAGGAATAAATGGCATGTGACAAATGACTTATATGTATATCAGTACATCATTACTACTGAATATAGCAAAAACATAAAACGTCTCTAGTTTTTCCAAACGTTTAAAAAGGCAGGTTGTGTGTATAAGCATTTAGACACGTACAATTCAAGACTGAATTTCTTGATCGTTCGCAGAGACGTGGCTCACCTGAGCACCTGTGATGACGGCTGCATGGCTCTCGCCGAACTGCTGGGCTGGAAAGTAAATACAAGCATATTCACATGCAGATCTGACGTTTCATTTAAATCAGTAACTTTTTTCCCTTCTTAAACTATGCTTGTTGCATGAGATGTCACCCTTTTTGCTTTCAGGCAGAGCTGGAGGAGATGGTGAAGCGTGAACATGCTTTGATTGACAGCAAAGATGCCAAAAAGAAAGACAAGGAAGTCAATCAGAGCTCCAGAAGCACTGGGGCGGAGCCTGGGAAGACTGACAAGACAGAATAACCAATCAGAGCATGCAGAGGGTTCACATGTCAGCCCTAATAGATCAATGTAACTCTGGCCTTCTCGCATCTATCATGTTTTTCTGTTTCTCTGAGCTCTTGTGTCTGTAATAGCAATATAGATATGATACAGAAACACACAGAGCTGAGACAGGAACAGAGAGACGGATGGACAGCAAACACTTCAGCAGAATCCTGGAATTTTGAAACACAATTATGAAAAACATAATGCTTTAAATGTAATTTTTTAAAGTTGATAAGCTTGGCTTTATCACATAAGGTCTCGTTTAATCCTGCGAAAACAAATGTGTCTGAAACAACATGGCTGTTTGATGGCTTGAAAAGTTCCTTATGTGTGAAACACTGGAAAACATGTTGAGATCACATTTAACTCCACCTCATTTTTTTTATTCTACATAAAGAAAATGAAGCGTACTTTAAGGACCATGAAGATTTTTTTGCACTGTGACATTATTTTAATTTAAGCAATGAGTGTTACTTTTAACCCCTTTTAATATTGTTTTAAATTATCAAATAAAATTTAACTTAAATTACTTTGGCTTTATAGAATTTATAAAAATATACAAAAGTTGTACAACAAATGATAAATTCTTTACCATTTAAATGCAATTTTTTTTTTTTTTTTGCACTACAGTAACAAGAATTACATATCTTTGCATTATCAATCTGAGGTAAATTAACAAGTTTCATAATATTCATCACCATAGTTCTAATGATGGTGTGTGATTTTCTGTCTCTGACCTTGTTTTTTTGTGCAATCATTTAATAGCCTATAATGTTATATTTTAAAAGGGTTAATTAATCATATAATTAAAGAATCATATCTGCAGTATATTAACTATTCTAATACATTTTGCTGTTTTATTTTCTGTTGCTTATCTTTGGTTTGGAACGATAGCCACCCCCATGCTTCAGTTGTGTAAGAGGAAGTTGGCCCAGTCGTGTTTTACAACATTACTATGATATCTGATTGAGCCCTGAGCAACCTTGTATGAGGAAACAAGTTTTATATGTATGCATGTGGTGTAATGTTGTCAAACGGCATTAAAAATAATCCATAAATGGATAGTTATTGTCCTGGAAGCTAACTGGTCAATCATGCTAAAATACCTATATTAACAGCTATGACACAAAACATATGACTGCATAACACCCACAGGCCAACCTTATTTTATGTGTCATATCTTTTAGCGCAAAGATGACACCTTTTTAATTTGATTACTACTTGATGATTTGAAAAATTGTGTCCCAAGTTTGTAAGCAGTAAGCAATAATATTTTCATAATGGCACAACCTCTAATTCCTTAATGTTTAATAATCAAGAACATAACAGTGTTCCTGATTATTAAACAGTAAGGAATGATAATATTGTGATAAGCAATAATATATTCATGCACGGCCCCTCGTTCTTAATTGCTTAATAAGGTAACACTTTATTTTGATAATGCACTTTCAACAACCAGTCATTACAGTATTAGTAAACTGTCTCTACTTTATATCTAACATTTTTTGAACACAAATTTGCACATATATGTCAACTAGTGTGAGTCTTGTGAGTCCTCCTCCCTCATGGGTTCAGGGGTGTCCAAAGTCCAGTTCCTCTGCCTTTCTATTAAAATACATTATATGTAGCCCGCCACACATAATTCACTAATCATGCAGTTTCAGTGTCAACACAAGATGACGGCACTAGATTTTAGGACAGGTGTAGCAATAAACCATGAGTGAAACAAAGTTTGATAAATGGCACTGCCATTTCTGTTGCTTAGGTATGAGAATCATTAAACGTACCAAAAGCGAAACGAAACTGTGTGCAATTTATTAGCTCTGGTCAAAAGACAATGCAGCGCAGGCTCAGAATTGATGTGTTTTACTCGCGGACTGGTCTTCATCATGCGACCACTAAACAGTGCGCTGAGATCAAGTGAGAACTAAGCGTTCGAGTTTTGCTCAGAGGTCTCCAGTTCAAACACAAATATCTTAGTGATTTAAACTAGTTTAAAGGGATAGTAAAGTCAAGTCACCTTTATTTATATAGCACTTTTTACAATGTAGATTGTGTCAAAGCAGCTTTACATTGATAACTGGTGCATTATTTTGGCTGCACAGCAGCTCTTAAAGAATAGTGTCAGTGCAGGCAGATCAAAGCACTGTTGAATATCAAATGTCAAGTCAAATATCAAGTGTCCCCAACTAAGCAAGCCAAAGGCGACAGTGGCAAGCAACCCAAACTCCATGGATATGGATAGTTCACCCAAAAATGAAAATTCTGTCATCATTTACTCACCTTCAAGTTGTTCCAAACCCGTAAGAATTTCTTTGTTCTGTTGAACACAAAGGAAGATATTTTGAAGAATGTGAGAAACTGAACAGTTCTGGGGCACCATTGACTTCCATATAATTTTTTTTTCCCTACTATGGAAGTCAATGGTGCCTCAAGGCGGTCTGGTTACAAACTTTCTTCAAAATATCTTCCTTTGTGTTCAACAGAACAAAGAAATTTATACGAGTTTGGAACAACTTGAAGGTGAGTAAATGATGACAGAATTTTCATTTTTGGGTGAACTATCCATATCCATGGAGTTTGGGTTCCTTGCCGCTGTCGCCTTTGGCTTGCTTAGTTGGGGACACTTGATATTTGACTTGACATTTGATATTCAACAGTGCTTTGATCTGCCTGAATTGACACTATTCTTTAAGAGCTGCTGTGCTCTTAAAAAGTCAGATGAAACCAGCGCTGACATTCTCAACAACACTGACATGGAAATCAGGAGAAACATTGTGCCACAACAGTCCAGTTAGAATACTTTTCAATCCACAAATCAGAAACATTTATAATGGATTTACTGTAGTAACACTAAGTGTAATGGTATTGTGGCAAAAATGTATTGATATTCATATTAAATTTTTATATTATTATTAATGTAGGGTAGGCACGACGTCACCATCGGCCGGAGTGACTGTGGTTACACCCACTGAGTGGCCGCGAAAAAAACACATCTCTAACGGGAAAGAGCTGTGCGATTGACTGTACAGATAGATTTGACAAGAAATCTGAGGTTTTTACAGACTTGCCAAAAGCTACAGAAAGAGAAGCAAATGGATCGCTGCAATTCACAGAAACAATTTTGAAGTCAAATCATACCCTATATGTTGTATTGTTATATATTGTATTGACAACTCATTAATTAAATATTTATCATCTAATATTCTGCATAACTGGATGTTTTTAAATAAACACTGACAAAAACTATACAAGTTGTAGGGCTGCGATATGATGATGTATATAACATTAAGTGATCACATTACAACAACACTGCAAGGAGCTGGCGGTGATGATTTGGGCTGGAATATTGGGAAGTGAATTGGAAGGTCAATTTAGGGTCTCTGAGGGTGTAAAAATGACTTCTGCAGTTCACAACTGACCATTTTTTGCCGGAAAAAGATCCCACACTATCCCACACTGCAAAAACACCACAGCAAAAAAAAAAAAAAAAAAAATGTTGAAGATGTATTTCTACACCCACAGTAAATGTTCCTCTGGTTAGAGGTGGCTGAAGAGGTGGCTTTGGTTAGAGGTGTCATGCTTTTCATCTTCAGAAAGATCTTTCTTCCTGCCCATAGTGCATGAGATCTGTGACTTGCTTAACACTGAAACAACCTGTTTAAGTAGGGTTTCCATTGACCTACAGTATGTAGACCTGGCGAACTATTTAACAAACCTGTCTGAGACTGATACCAGTTATTGAAAAAGATATAAAACATGCAAACACTTTCTTTGAAAAACCAAAACCTGAATGTTTATTGTACTGAAATCCTACTGATATGTCACTTGCATAATAATTTGGAACACAGTGTATACTAAATGTGATGATAGACTAAATATAAAGCCATCCTAGATAGGCCTACCATAGAAACCATATTGCCAATTTAAATAAGAGTTTAATAACTCAGTAAGAATATTTAAATGTTACCCTTTAAGAATGAGGGTTTAACATTTTACAGCAGTTATTGAAATGAAAATTAATAAATAAATTTTTATTTAATTAGGACTGTGAAGTGATTAAAAGTTTTAATCTAATTAATTACATGATGTGGCGATTAATTAATCTATAATTAATCACAAATTGATTGCACATCAAATTTGACTAAAAGTCATTATTGTGTAAAGCATCAAATAGACATTACAAAAAGTTCCTTCCGCGAGAAATATTTTATTCGATTCAACATATAATTTATTACACATACTGGGTGAGTAAATGATTACTGAATTTTCATTTTTGGGTGAAATATACCTTTATTGTTTTGTTTTTTGTTTGTTTGTTTTTTTATTATTACAATGAAAATATAAAATTATTTTTAATGAAATTATACTCTAAATTACTAAAATAAAACTTCCAGTAGGTGGTGGTAAATGTCTTAATTATTGAAGTCATTGAGTTATTCTTTCATTCATTCATCAGATTCATTCAGGAGTGAAGTGAATGGCTCTCTTTATGAATGGTCCATTGAATCATTAGGCTTGTTGGACTTGACGCGGCGCTGCACAGACCGATCGGTGTATGACATCAAAGTACCGCAAGAGCAAATTAGAGAGCAGACGCTCCGTTTGTTTTTGAATCGCTCTTGTGGTATTTTAATGTCATACACCAATCGATCTGTGCAGTGCCGCTTCAAGTCCAACAAGCCTAACGGTTCACCTGATTCTTTTAAAACGCGGATTCAGAAATGAAATGTCTCTGTGTGTTGCTCAGAGACGAACAATTCTTCTTTGTATTTATAATTCCGTGGGCATGCTCCCCTGGAAGAAAATTTTGTACATTTTAAAGATAAATTCATTAATCTGTTGCACTGAGTTCAAAATTAAGAGCTCCAACCCATGTTCATTGTGCAAACTGAACAAAGAAAAAGTCTTGTACCTGAACTTTAAAGGGGACTCTATAGGACTTGTGCACTAGAGATGTGTGGATCAGCTCTAACATCACTCAAATCCATGAGATTGATGAGTTGTCATTACAATATTTAATAATACAATATATAGGGTATGATTTTACCTCAAAATTGTTTATTTGAATTGCAGCGATCCATTTGCTTCTCTTTCTGCAGCTTTCATCATTCTGTAAAAATATACCTCAGATTTCTTGTCAAATCTCTGTACAGTCAATCGCTCAGCTCTTTCCCATTTTAGATGTGTTTTTGTGTGTGGCATTCACACTGAAAATCAATGCTGCTCTCTTTTTTGCCACTCAGTGGGTGTAGCTGCAATCACTCCAGCCGACGATATCCCACATTTTTGACACAATACCATGTTTAGACTTAGTGTCAGTGTTGTTGAGAATGTCAGCACTGGTTTCATCTGACTTTAAATTAGTATATATATATATATATATATATATATATATATATATATATATATATATATATATATATATATATATATATATATATTTATTCAAGTTACAACTCCCTATATCACCCACTTTTTAACCCTCTGGGGTCTGAGGATTTTTGGGGCCCTGGAGAAGTTTTGACATGCCCTGACATTTGTGCTTTTTTCAGTTGTTCATAAACATATAAATGACAAAAGTGTCATTACACTATATTCAGCACAAAGTAGGCTACCATAATATGTGAGGAACATGTATGTACATGTTTGTGTTTTTGAAGGAATAACGTTTATGTGTGGTTATTGAAAAAACAAAAAAACTTAAGTCACTGAAATAAAGCCAAAAAATATATATTAAATCTGTGTTCACAAGACTTCTGGGTATTAGAGATTGTAGACTAGAGTTTTTGCTTCAGAATGATGTAAAAATTGTGCTGCCTACTCGTTCATGTAAAACAATATAGAGATTTAAATTTTGTAAGACACTTTTTGTCAAGAAACACAGTATGCATGGAGGCGTGAATCATCATGAATAATGGGTGATTCTCACCTGAGAAGAAAAAAGAATCGCATAATAATGACCTGAAATGACTTGCATAATAATGAGCTCTTTCAGTCAGGTAGGCTGTGAACATGTCTCAAGCTCATCATGGTGTATATCAAACATACAGAAAAAAACAGCATACTGTAAAAAATATTATTACAATTTAAAATAACAGTATTCTATTATATACTTTAAAATATAATGTATTTCTGTGTTGCAGAGTGTCTGAACAATTATGCTACCTCTATGGCATTTCATATAGCCTTTTAGCTTAAAAGCATGCACATTTGGAGAAAAATTGATGGATTCCCATATGTTTATGTCAATTTGCTATAACAGAGGAGTAATATTTATTCAATATTTATTGTCATCACTATGAACGCTGGATACTGTGTTTTCAATTCATACTTGCAGCCAGAGGGCGCTCTGTGCACCTTTAGTCCACAAATTAATTTAAAGAAGAATAACCATGTGACTCTCCAGGAACTAACAGAGGCTTCCAGATATCGCTATAACATCCAGATAAACACTTTTCAAGACAATAAATACATGATTGAGACGATGTATACATGTATTTAGCGATGGCTCCGTGGGCGTGGCCACATTAGCGGATAATGAGCTGAATCACGGACTTCTGACATGGCTCTCTTTTCATACAGATTACATAAACACAGATTTTTTGTTTTCGATTTGACTTACACGATTTAAAACCTGACATTTCAACGTTTTTTTAGACATAAGTCTAATTTTTGTGTCATTAGTATTCACTCAGTTACAGTTCATTTTCTGAGAACTATCAGATTGGAGTTCGTTCAGAGGGAGACGAGAGATCACGCATCATGTTAGTTTTCTTTATTTTGCAAAAGCAACAACATTTTGTTTTTACTCTGAGTTTACACAAATAAAAGAAGATATTTCACAGATTAAAATGGTGTATAGCTCTTAATTGTATGTGCAACATTGACAGAGTATTTTGAGTCTCTTTCACACTGGTAAGAAAAAAACGCGGTGGTACCGCCGACCCGAGGGAGTTAAGCAGAGAAAAGTGGGTGATATATGGAGTTGTAACTTGAAAGATACAGGATTAATTTGACAACACAACATAATTTGACAAATCAACATACCTGGGACTTTCTTGCAAGGAAGCCGCAGATGGAGATCTCTTGTTGACAGCCACACCTACTGGTCTGGAGAGTAGTTAGGACCTGGTCGATGATGGTGGTCCGCTTGCTCCCTCTGTCAACAGATGGTACTTTACAAATGGACGTGGGCTTGGGCCCACGCGGTTTCACTGTGTTGCATCCAATCATTGACTGCAGGGACATCTGATGGCCCTTTGGACCATGGGAAGAGTGGAGGTTGAAAGCTCAGTATGTATTTGAAGGGGTTGGTCTCAGTAGCAGGTTTGTACAGGGAATTCTGAGTGTATTCCATCCAAGGAAGGAAGTGACTCCAGTTCAGATGGCAACAGAGGAATTTTCCCAGATCTTGATTTAGGTGCTCAGTTTGTCCACTGGATTGAGGATGACACCCAAATATTAGGCTTACATTGACATTGAGCAATTTGAAGAATGTGGACCCTACTCAGGTAGTGAATTGGGGCCCTTTATCCGAAACAATGTCTTCTGGCAGCCCATAGAAGTGGAAGACAAACTGGAACAGACATTCTGTGCATTCTAAGGATGATTTGTGCTTGGGAAGGGGGATGACTCGATGGGCCTTGGACAAAATCCACTACATTATGAGACCAAGAACGACATGGATTAAGAAGAGTACGAAGGATTCCAGAGGGAAGTTGTCTGGAATATTTTGATGTGGAACAGTCATCGCAATTCCTAACATAGGTGGAAATGTCAGTGGCAAAGAAAAAGTGGTTCTGAACTAGCCTGCTTGTAGCTTGGATTCCTGGATGTCCAGAGCTGATTGAACAGTGAACCCATTGGGGAATTCTCTGGTGCAAAGGGCTGGGTACTGCCAACAGCTTCCAAGAGAAAACAAGTCTTGCGGGTGAACCATGACGTTGTGAGAGAACGGACCTGATGCCGGAATTAGAATCATCGACCTTGAGCACTAAGGACGGAGCAGGGTTAGGGTGGTGAAGAATGGGAGCACTTTTAAAATGTAGTTTGAGATTCTTGAAAACTTGACGAGTAGCTGGCATCCAAGACAACTTCTTACACCTGCCTGGAAGCAGACTGAACTAAAACTCCGGATGAAGCTTTTATAGAAGTTTACGAAGCCAAGGAAAAGCTACAATTCTTTGACTGATGCAGGCACTGGCCAGTCCAGGATGGCTGGTATCTTAGATTAATCCATGGCTACACCCCCAGAAGAGATGATCTAGCCCAGAAAGGAGATTCTGGTCTTGTAAAACTCACCACAGAGTCCCCCTTCCCACAGGACGAATTGGGCAGGCAGCCAGCCTGATTATCCACAGTAAAGGCACAGATGGGCTCTTATGTGTTGTGTATGCTCCTCAACCAACAGAGGAGACCAACCCACCTGCATGGGTTTGGGATCGCAGATGTCTGGGTTGCAAGTTATGAAGGCCTGCAGGTGTCTGGAAGGTCAACGTGCTCTGATCAAAATGTCCAACCAGATGGCTACATTAATGATCACTTTGAGAGATTTGCCTCAATGAGTTCATTTCAAATTTGATGCCTGCTACAGGTCTCAAAAAAGTTGGCATGGGGGCAACAAATGGCTGAAAAAGCAAGACATTTTGAAAAGATTCAGCTGGGAGAACATCTAGCAACTAATTAAGTTAATTGATATGAGGGGTGTAACATGATTAGCTATAAAAGGGATGTCTTAGAGAGGCAGTGTCTCTCAGAAGTAAAGATGGGCAGAGCTGTGAAAGAGTGCATAAAGAGATTGTGGAATACTTTAAAAACAATGTTCCTCAACGTCAAATTGCAAAGGCTTTGCAAATCTCATCATCTACAGTGCATAACATCATCAAAAGATTCAGAGAAACTGGAGAAATCTCTGGACAAGGCCGAAGACCTTTATTGGATGCCCGTGATCTTCGGGCCCTCAGACGACACTGCATCACTCATCGGCATGATTGTGTCAATGACATTACTAAATGGGCCTAGGAATACTTCTAGAAACCATTGTCAGTAAACACAATCCGCCGTGCCATCTGCAGATGCCAACTAAAGCGCTATCATGCAAAAAGGAAGCCACATGGTCCAGAAGCGTCGTCATGTCCTATGGGCCAAGGCTCATTTAAAATGGACTGTTTCAAAGTGAAAAAGTGTTCTATGGTCAGACGAGTCCAAATTTGACATTCTTGTTGGAAATCACAGACGGAACAATATCTTATTATCATTTTCGCATAAGTATTTCCATAGATAGTTTTATCACACTGTACATATTGCATGATATGTTTACAGTGTGACTAAACCGTCTCTGGTTAAAACAACATTTGTGCTCATTAATACGGCAGATTTATTATTGACAGCATGTAGTTTCACGTTTTTAAGATGTTTGTCTGACTGCTGAAGATAGGATGTTATCTCATAAATTTGTTAAACATTTTAAAATTATTAGGGCTTAAAGTCAACTGGTTTTAGAGTAAACTTTGAGTTTGACCTTATTGTAGGTTAATATGTCCTCATTTATTATAAGAGGAAATTCAAAGAGGAAGATGGGTAACTGTCTACTCTTAAGCTCAATTACTAGCAGAACTTATGCTCATCATAAAAGGAAACGGGTTTATTTTTTGACATGTAACTGCTGGCTAGACTAAAATGGAACTGATCTGATCTACATGGTACAGTAACACTCATTCAGCTATAATCATTTTGCTGTATCTGACTTTCACTTGTAAGTTTTTCACTGTGAGGTTTACCACAGTCATGAATGTAGGTGGAGCTTTATGGTGTGAGAGACACAAAGAGCATCATCAAGAGTTCTGTCACACTTGTCAAAGCTGATACTGATCTTTAGAGTGACAGAAATCGAACATTTATATGTCACAGACCAAAAGTGAATCACACTGTAGGTGACGTGACTAAGTGCAGGAAAGATTAGTAATGTGGAGTCTTGGTTACTCCACGCGCAAGCTTGCAGTGGGTGGAGGTGTTTGGAGCAGCTTTCAGAGATGTTCAGTCTTTTCTTCAGGTAGGAGGACATTTTGAAGACACCACATGTGAGTTCAGCAAAGATTTTTGTTTGCATCATGTTACTCTTTATTGCATATTTCTCAACTTATTCTTGCGACATGGGACAAAACAGGGTACAGAAGTGAAAAGTTTATGTACTGTAGTCTACCAAGAAATTATGTTCAGAATTATTTACTGTTGCTTACACTTTCGGGAGCAATCACATGCTTCTTCCATTTTCGATAGAAATGTAAAAAACTGACATTTGCACCATAAGTGCATATTAAATAATACACACTGCAATGAGAACTATTTATTATAAATATTGATATTAAACATGGATTAAGAATAAACTGAAAAGACTGTCAAACTGTCAGTTCTTATTGATGACAGCTGAAAGGGCTGACAAAAAGTTATAGCCTATTAAATAAAGCACAAATTTCTGAACAACGTAAAGATGACTAAATACTAAAAGTTGTACATGGAAAAAGCAATCACACCACTAATTACTCGACATTCATTATGTTTTTTAAAACCCTGTAAAAATGTTCACTTCAAAGCCATTTAAATGATTCATTTATGTGTATGTGTGTATATGCCATGCTTGTATTATATGGTTATGTGTGTTAACGTGTGTGTGTGTGTGTGTGTGTACTCAGGAGGTCAGTGTGTAAGATTATGAAGTTTACAGCAGTGAAAAGTAATTTCATGGTAAGTTTCTGTTTCACAGAATGATATTTTTTTTCACCCAATGAATTCAAAATAATTTGTGCTCATTTTTATATTGTCAGAGGAAACCCAGCAATGTATCTCCCAGCTGTCAAAGTGAAAAAAACGGAAGAAGGCCTACATGCAAGCGTAATTAACATTTATCCATTCATCATCCATCCAAAGTGTGACCTACTGTGCCAGTTTTTTATAAAGACAAATTTAAGATGTGTAGTTTAACCCTGAACCTAATTCTAAACCACTCAACCTTAACCCATGTAGTTACCTTATATTCTTTCTTGGGTGAGTACACTGTAAGTGCATGTACTGTAAAATAAAGTGCATGTTTTAATGACTTTACTATTGTTTTAAAATGTGATAAATTGCAATAATGAGTAGCAATGAGCTTGTGTGTCCACATAGTGTGTTTCATCAGGCTGGAAGTGGCTGTTTTTGTCACAGCACATGGCCCTGTGTTTTCACAGTTGCACATCACAGGAGAAACTCCACCCCTAAATATGAAAAAAAAGAGAGAGAGAGACAATCTCTTTTGACTTTAGATTTTACTGCTGATAAAACACGTTCAACAACTGTTAACAAGGAACTACTGTATGACAAAGAAAGAGAGAACGAAAAGGCATACAAATGAAAATACAAATGATGTGGGCTTGGAGAGAAACAACATTTCACCATTTTCTTTTGTTTCTCTGTTTCTAAATATCAACAGGGTTACATCAACATAGTTAAAATGGAAGATCTTTTGCTGGAACAGATTTTCTGAACAGGTCCAGGGCTCTTCTGTTGGACCAATTATGATAAAAGAGTCAAAAGATGAATTCACAACCAGTGGGAACAGGTGAGAGATAGCACTGATACAATCCTCAGAATCACCATTTTGTTCCATATGCATTTTTTAAATATTTAATGCTTACTTAAACACCTTTTTTATTTCTCATAAAGAAAATGCTTCAAACACAGTACCCAACGGGGTCTCCAGGGATCAGACAAAAGTCCTGAGTCTACTGCAAGGTTTACGCTTGTGTCAGGATGCCTGGGCTCCCAAGAGCCCCTGGGACAAACATGGGGCTCACGCCGCTCTCTGGGGCAGACCTTCTGGGGTGAGTGCCTTGACTTTCTTTTTAGCAATGAACTCTAAAAATGCTGGGTTAAAAACAACCCAGGTTGGGTTGTAAATGGATAAACCCAGCAATCAATCAGCGGTTGTTTTGACCCAGTGGTTGGGTTAAATGTTTGACTAACAGCTGGACAGTTTTATTTAACTCAACTATTGTTTAAAAATGACTATAGTCTGGCTTAAACTGAACCCAAAATAGGTTGGAAATTAAAAATCAAACACATAATTAATAGAGGCAACAATAATAATCAAAAGGTGAACATTTATTTAATAACTGTTTATTGTTTTTATATATTATTTATTAAACCTATTAATAAATGTTAAATAAATGGTAATTTCCAACATACTGTGGGTTCATTTTAAGCAAGTTAAATCAGTCAAGCACTTTTAGTATGACTTCAAATGTAACTCATAATTCAATTGTTTGCATTACTTGAATTATTTTAGTTTCAAATTCTATAAAAGCTAGAAATTAATAGCCCTTATTATTAATACGGGTCACTGTGAATTTGCCAAGTAAGACATATGTTCCTGGAACCATTTGTGGTTCTCCAAAGAACCTTTCAGTAAACAGTTCTTAAAAGAACCATTTATTTCTTAGTGTGAAGAACCTTTTTCCACTATAAAGAACCTTGTGTGGAATTCCAAAGGGGTCCTTGATTATGATTTGACTTTTTTAACTTTAGTTAGAGTGTAATGTTGCTGTTTGATTATAAACAACATCTGCAAAGTTACGACGCTCAAAGTTCAATGCAAAGGAGATAGGCTTCTTTTACAGAAATTGCTTTTTCAGGACTACAACAAATGCTGGTAGGGACTACAATGAGCTTCTTCCTGGGTTTGTGACATCACAAACCCTAAAATTTACATAAACCCCGCCCCCGAGAACACGCAACAAAGGGGGCGGGGCCATGTTGGCTGCTTTAGAGAAGAGGAAGAGTTGTTGTAGTAGAGTGTTGTTGACATGCCGTCAATTCACGTTGGACTGCTTCACAAACGAGGGTCAATTCAACACAAAAGATGAACATGACGGCACATGCTAGTGGATGAGTTGAATCAACTCCACAGCAACTACATAAATTTATCCACTAACCATTCAGAAACGTCCTAAAAGTTGTAACTTCTTCCAGAGTCTCTCCATCAGTGTCGACTCCGGTTTGAACAATGTAAGGCTGAACACCGTTACTGACAATCCTCATTTTGGCTGCGTGAGATTCTCCAGCTTTGTTGTTGTTGAGTTGTTAAAGCTCCGCCCTCTTCTGGAAAGGGGGCGGCAGCAGCAGCTCATTTGCATTTAAAGGGACACACACAAAAACGGCGTGTTTTTGCTCATACCCAAATAGAGGCAAATTTGACAAGCTATAATAAATGATCTGTGGGGTATTTTGAGCTGAAACTTCACAGACACATTCTGGAAACACCAGAGACTTATATTACATCTTGTAAATGGGGCATTATAGGTCCCCTTTAAAGATTTTACATGGAACCATCAATGCCAAAAAAGAACCTTTATTTTTTAAGAGTGTGGCTGTAAGCCTAAACTTGACATAAACTGTAAACTTGTCCTTCAAATCTGATTGGTTGATTAAAATGTTGTTCCAGGATCAACAAAACTGTACTTGGTGAAATCATGTTCACCTATTATAAGTTTATTGAACAGCCTTTATAAAGCCATTTAGGTTTAGTCCTGTGAATTTCTTGTGTTGCTGAGCACTGTGCCTTCAGTATTATTGATGCTATTTTGTAAATAGTTACTATGGGAAGTCACTGTTCCCTTTGGTGAACTTGGACCCTGTTTAATAAAAGCCATTTCTTTGTCTAAGTGCATAGTGGACGCGTAATGTGCACTTATTAGGGAGAAGTTTATTCAGTGATTACCTTAAGGTAGTGGCAGTCATAATTTCCTGTTTATACCTGTGCCATAAAACAATTATTTTAAAAAAATCATCTTGTTAAAGCTTTAGTAACCTAACCAGTGCTGAGTACATAAGTTCTTGGAATAAACGAACCGTTGTTATGTTGCAGACAATTGCAGAAGTAGAGTTAGATAAGAGTGCATGATTTCAAGTGAACTTAAGGAGAGGCAGAGAGAGAGAGAGTAGAGCACTGGTGTCGTAAAGGACCACAGTATTGTAAGGTAAGATAAAGGACCATAATATTGTAAGGTGAGATCTGTTCTACAGTTGGTGAAAGTGATTATTTACAGTGTGTTGATTCAGAATGGTGGTATAGAGCCTTATGCAGTTTTACTTTGTTCATTGCTTTTGCTGGTATAAATGCTCATTCAACATGTAATGATTCAAGATAATACAATATCTATGTAATATAAAAAGTTCAAAATCAAGTTTTCCAGTTACTTCTTCTTAATCTCAGTTTTATCCTGACCAGTATATCCAAGGTTCCAGTATCGTACTTTTTAGAAGCGTCTGCAAACACTAATAGTCTGTGCCGAGGCGATTAAATTAAATGTGTGTAAAATAGTTTTTTCAAAGCTGTGAAAGATACTTCTATCGCCCCACATACTCTTACTCTTTATAATTCGTGAGTGATGTCAAAATGATCAAATATCTACACAACTTCTAAACAAGGTTCTTGTTGTTTATATGTTTGGGGAATTAATTTAAATGAAATATAACCGATGTGAATAAGTTAGCAGCATATTCATGATTGGTTTCAATAAACTAAACAGATAAGTAGCTCTCTCTGTCATCTATTTTTGGATTTTTTTTGGCACCTAACTTGTGTGTGCACTGACTTCCTCTTGTGAGAGAGTGCTTACCCACAAAGTGAGCGCTTCCTTGATGTCAATGCTGGTTGTGTCACATACAGTGAGTACGGAAAGTATTCAGACCCCCTTGAATTTTTCACTCTTTGTTATATTGCAGCCATTTGCTAAAATCATTTAAGCTCATGTTTTTCCCTCATTAATGTACACACAGCACCCCTTATTGGCAGAAAAACACAGAATTGTTGACATTTTTGCAGATTTATTAAAAAAGAAAAACTGAAATATCACATGGTCCTAAGTATTCAGACCCTTTGCTCAGTATTTAGTAGAAGCACCCTTTTGATCTAATACAGCCATGAGTCTTTTTGGGAAAGATGCATCAAGTTTTTCACACCTGGATTTAGGGATCCTCTGCCATTCCTCCTTGCAGATCCTCTCCAGTTCTGTCAGGTTGGATGGTAAACATTGGTGGACAGCCATTTTTAGGTCTCTCCAGAGATGCTCAATTGGGTTTAAGTCAGGGCTCTGGCTGGGCCATTCAAGAACAGTCACGGAGTTGTTGTGAAGCCACTCCTTTGTTATTTTAGCTGTGTGCTTAGGGTCATTGTCTTGTTGGAAGGTAAACCTTCAGCCCAGTCTGAGGTCCTGAGCACTCTGGAGAAGGTTTTCGTCCAGGATATCCCTGTACTTGGCCGCATTCATCTTTCCCTCGATTGCAACCAGTCGTCCTGTCCCTGCAGCTGAAAAACACCCCCACAGCATGATGCTGCCACCACCATGCTTCACTGTTGGGACTGTATTGGACAGGTGATGAGCAGTGCCTGGTTTTCTCCACACATACCGCTTAGAATTAAGGCCAAAAAGTTCTATCTTGGTCTCATCAGACCAGAGAATCTTATTTCTCACCATCTTGGCAAACTCCATGTGGGCTTTCATGTGTCTTGCACTGAGGAGAAGCTTCCGTCGGGCCACTCTGCCATAAAGCCCCGACTGGTGGAGGGCTGCAGTGATGGTTGACTTTCTACAACTTTCTCCCATCTCCCGACTGCATCTCTGGAGCTCAGCCACAGTGATCATTGGGTTCTTCTTTACCTCTCTCACCAAGGCTCTTCTCCCCCGATAGCTCAGTTTGGCTGGACGGCCAGCTCTAGGAAGGGTTCTGGTCGTCCCAAACGTCTTCCATTTAAGGATTATGGAGGCCGCTGTGCTCTTAGGACCCTTAAGTGCAGCAGAAATTTTTTTTGTAACCTTGGCCAGATCTGTGCCTTGCCACAATTCTGTCTCTGAGTTCCTCAGGCAGTTCCTTTGACCTCATGATTCTCATTTTCTCTGACATGCACTGTGAGCTGTAAGGTCTTATATAGACAGGTGTGTGGCTTTCCTAATCAAGTCCAATCAGTATAATCAAACACAGCTGGACTCAAATGAAGGTGTAGAACCATCTCAAGGATGATCAGAAGAAATGGACAGCACCTGAGTTAAATATATGAGTGTCACAGCAAAGGGTCTGACTACTTAGGACCATGTGATATTTCAGTTTTTCTTTTTTAATCAATCTGCAAAAATGTCAACAATTCTGTGTTTTTCTGCCAATAAGGGGTGCTGTGTATACATTAATGAGGAAAAAAATTAACTTAAATGATTTTAGAAAATGGCTGCAATATAACAAAGAGTGAAAAATTTAAGGGGGTCTGAATACTTTCCGTACCCACTGTATCTTAGATAAGTTCTTATATGTTCTTATATATCTTATATTCTTATATATGTTGTGATACAACATTCTCCACATTTTATCAATCCTCAGTGCTCTCAATATAACCTTTTGGTTTAAGGGGTCATGAAATGGATTTTTTAATTATTTTATGTTTCCTGAGGTGCATTTATAATGTTAATATGATTTTTGCCTCAAATAATTGTCCTACCCAGCTTTTTGCCCTCTGATTTGAAATAACTGACTTCATTTGCTTCAAAGGAAAACATATTTAAACTGTCTGAGTCAATCCCTATTCTGTATATAGTGCACTATGTGCCATGCACCATGTAGAAACTAGTAAATATGTGAGCTCTGTAAGAGTGTAGGAGTGGGCCGGACTTCAGATTCTAGAGAACATTTGATTGGACAGAAGATTTGACAAGAAACTGAAGTGCGATGTGATGTCATGAAAATCCGTGATCCATTTTAGCGGAAATGAGAGACTGTAAGATTTGAATGCTTATACCTGCAAAATGTGAATTTTGTCATTGTTTTTACAATAACTAACTTATTCATACTAAAAGCTAAAAAATCTTGATTTTAGGGAGACATTAAAAATAAACCGAATCCATTTTTTTTCTGACATCGAGATCTGTCGGCAGCTTATGGAAAGATTATGTTTTTGCACAGTCAGGAACAGCACAACATCTTTGTGGCATCAGTCTTGTTATCATCACAGTCTTATCGTAAACAACTACTAGATCGACCCGCTGCTCAACACCTGTGGGTGGGGCCAACGATGCGATAATGTAAAAGAAGGCATTGTTTTCTTGCCCCAGAGTACGCAGTCGTGATGTCTGTTCCAAAGCTTATTTACAGCTTGATTATATAAATACTTTTTTTTATTGATGACGAGGACGTTTTAAATTATGGAACTTACATGATGTAAAGACCTCTTATATGCCAAAACACCAAGGAAAATTTTATTTCTCATGTCATGAAATAATCTAAATGTTTCTTTCCACAGAGTTTCCTGGTGGTCCAAGGGTCTTTGCCTCAAGACCAGCTTCTGTGCGTGTCTGTAGGGGGCAGTGGGGAGCCGGTCAAAGAATTCCCCATCATAACCACTGGAACAGGTACTTCATCCTTGATTGATACTCAGATTTCATCATGAACTCAAACATTGTCGCTATCAACGTCTTGTCAACACTTGAAACAGCTATGCTGTCCACATTTTATAGCTGTGTACTATTACTGTATCAACTACTGTCCCATTTAGTTTTTTCCTTTTTATATATGATTTTATATGGGAAACATCAGCTAAGTTTCCTGAGATATGAAAGAGCGAAAAAGAGCTTTTTTTATTTTGCACGAAAGGAAATGAATGAGCTGTCAGGCAAAGTCAGGCATGATACAGATGTAAAGCATGCAGGTTTTCTACATTTCCTGTTATAAACAGACATGGGAAGTACACTATGGGGATCCATCCAGTTTATGCAGTGTACATGAGAAGTTTGTGTAAACTCAGTAGTTTCTGAGTTTCACAGTAGTTTCTTCTCCATTTGCACATGCAGTTCTAATTGACATCATGAACACTGCAGCTATCCTATTTCCTCATTACATCCGTGTTCTTTTGAAGTTCATGACTAGTCTGTCCAGTTTCCCTTTATGAGTCATATTGCAAGTGCAAGTGCGAAGTGACATGTCTTTTTTCTTTCACAGCGCTTCAACTGACAACGTCACATCTGGCTTTCCCTGATCTCTTTCAGCTGCTGCACTTCTACACGCTGAGCAGGTGGGGATGAGTTTCTTTTATCTAGCAGCTGTTGATAAGGTAGCATGTCTGTTTTTCTTGATAACAGGACGTTGTAACAGGAAGCTCTATCTGTGTTAGATAGTAAATTATGCTAAAATCTCCTATAGGGCAAGCAGTTGCAGAGAAAGAGAATGAGAATCTGCTTGTTTCCCTTACACCAATGATTAGAAGTGCTAAACCATATAAATAATGTGTTTTTAATGTGTTTCTTTAATCTGGCATGTTCTTTCAGGGATGTTTTACCTGTCTGTTTGTTGGTTCCTTCATGGGTTTACACCCTTAACAATCTACCAGATCATCTTGTTCCTCTGCTTGGTCCAAGTTAGTGCTTGTCCTGTCATTCCCCATTCTCTGTGCTACACTATAAATCTGCTGTTGTGTCAGACTCTCTGAGCTTCAAGGGTTTTGTGTGTTTGACTTCCAGAGACCTGGCTGTGTCCCTCCTCAGATCTGCAGGCTAACAGTATGACTTCAGAAACACAAGACACTGCAGAAATGCCAGAAACAGTCCTGTGCACCATACAGGTGATACAGACCATCTCTGCTCTGCTTTACTTCTCTAATGTTTTCCATTTCACAATGTTTCCTCAGTAATAAATAAGTGATATACAGTGCCCTTCACAAATATTGGCACCCTTGTAAATATGAGCAAAGCTGGCTGTGAAAATAAATCTATATTTTTTATCTTTTTTGATCTTTCATTTAAACAAATTCACAAAATGCTAACCTGTCATTGAAGTAAAACAATCGAAAGTGGGGGGATAAATGTTTTTCTCTAGTTCATGTTGGCCACAATTATTGGCACCCAATTATTGCAACCTCCTTTCGTCAAGATAAAAGCTCTGAGTCTTCTTCTATAATGCCTGATGAGTTTGGAGAACACCTGACAAGAGATCAGAGACCATTCCTTCATGCAGAATCTCTCCAGATCCTTCAGATTCCAGCTCCATGTTGGTGCTTCTTCTCTTCAGTTCACTCCACTCATTTTCTTTAGGGTTCAGGTCAGGGGACTGGGACGGCCATAGCAGAAGCTTCATTTTGTGCTCAGTGACACATTTTTGTGTTGGTTTTAATGTTTGTTTTGGATCATTGTCCTGATGGAAGATCCAACCACAGCCCATTATTGGATTTCTAGCAGAAGCGGTCAGGTTAAGATTTTTTATCTGTTGGTATTTGATAGAATCCATGAGGCCATGTATCTGAACAAGATGTCCAGGACCTCCAGCAGAAAAATAGGCCCACAACATTAAAGATCCAGCAGTATATTTAACCATGGGCATGGGGTACATTTTATACATGTGTGCACCAAATCCATCTGGTGGGTTTGCTACCAAAAAGCTCATTTTTTTTTAGTTTCATCTGACCATTGAAGCTGGTCCCTTTTGAAGTTTCAGTCATGTCTGACTACTGAATATGCTGGAGATTGATTCTGGATGAGCGAGGAGGACTTTTCTTGAAACCCTCCCGAACAACTTGTGGGGATGTCGGTGCTGTTTGATCTTTTTTTAGGCTTTCTGAGGCTCAAGACTCAACTAATCTCTGCAATTCTCCAGCATCATCCAGTATGTTACTTTAGTTGATTGGAACTTAATTATTGCTCTGATAGTGGAAATGGGGATTTTCAATGCTTTAGCCATTTTCTTACAGCCACTTTCTATTTTGTGAAGCTCAACAATCTTGTGTTGCACATCAGAACTATACTCTTTGGTTTTTCTCATTGTGATTAATGATTAAGGGAATTTGGCCTTTGTGTTTCCTCATGTTTATACTCCTGGAGGAACAGGAAGCCATGGCTGGGCAATTTCATGCTCCTAGTCACCCTGGTGTGCAAAAAACAAAACAAAGAAAACAACGTAAATATGAATGGGAATATACTTCAGCGATATTTTACTTTCTCCCCCTTTTGATTTTACTTTATACTTTTGAAAGATCAAAAGGATAAACAATACAGATTTATTTTCACAGTCACCTTTGCACATATTTACCAAGGGAGCCAATATTAGTGGAGGGCACTGTAAGCTTGTGCTCAAATCAGAACTGAGAATGCTTTGAAATTATAATTCCAGATTCTCGTGTCCGAATCCTTTTGCTAGTTTAACGACGGGAAAAAAATGGACGGCACACCAGGTGCATGGTCCAAAAGGATTATACCTATTCTCTTAATGGTGGAAGACTGAACGATTCTCCATAGAGAGGAATCCTTTTATTTTTTATTGTTAAAAATGTGTGCTGCTGTACGTCCCTGTGTGTGTAACAAGCAGAGTGTACGCAAGTTGTGCACCCACCTATAGGTACATATTACTAACATATCCTTTAAATAACAAAATAAATATTGCACCATTGACTTTACATCAGGTTTCAGTTAGTCAATGGCGCAGTCATTTTCAGTTGCCTCAAAATAGCAACACGCCAACAATGCACCTGAACACACCTCGTTTTCAGACCATTTAAACAATGCTATTTAAACAATGTGGCGCTGGACGTGAAAATGATAACTGCATCGGGCTGAAACAAGCAAAAAAACACTGTTTTTGGTGTATGATAGGGCCCTTAATGTTACATGTTACATCTACTTTCTGAAGTATAAATTATGCGCAATTACAATCCATAGCATAAGCAACATGCGAATAACCATAAAGCTCTAACCCTTAAGTAAGTCCGTGCTATTAATTAATATTACTTAGTCCTTGTTTGTGTTATTACAAGGACATCTTAAAATAAAGACAATGACAAAAAGTTATCAAAACCATTATCATTCATCAAACCAAGACTTACTGAAGGGTATATTTTGTCCAAACATCAATTTATGATGCTAGCAGGTGCTTTAATGTAAGAAGATCCCCAAACCTCTTCAACTTCACAGTGCTGGGTAGTAACTGATTACATGTAATCTGGATTATGTAATCAGATTCCAAAAATTAAGTACTGGTAATTAGATTATATTGCATTTTAAAATACTCATAATCAGACTAAAGTTACTTTCTTATTGATTACATGATTAGACGTTATATATCAGTAACTGGCTACAATTTTTAAGTAATCCACCCAGCACTGACTATGGACAAAGAAGTTGAAATTTACCACCACAACAAATGTGTCCAACTGGATCTCTTCTTTTTAATTTGGCATTTGTGTTCATTTTTTTTCCCACTTCTCTAGTTGAACCACAATGATTAACACTTGTTATATTCTATAAAGTCATCACCAATGGGGATGTGATCTTCAAATTATTTCTGTTTGTTGGCAGGTTACAGCCGCCAGTGGTGCCCTGTGCTTCATCAATCCCTTGTACCTTCAAGAGCACGGGGATGATTGGCTTACTCGTTCTTCATCCAATCCAATCAATCGGTCCAATCAGGCGAGACAAGCGGTTGAGTACCACAAGAGTATGGGAAGGGAGAGGACTGAAACAGAGGTCACTTACACTAGCCGAGGACAACTCTAGCAGTTTTGACCATGACAGAGGTAGTGTTGGACTTTTTTTTTTATTTAGTTATATGATTTCAGGCAATTTAAGTATTATTTATATACTATTATGATATTTTCAATTAGCTTTTATTTTTATATTTTTAGTTTTCAATTATTGTTTTTTTTTTTTAAATTTCAGTTTAAAAAGTTTTTTTAAACCAAATATTTTATTTGAATTCAGCTTTATTTCAAATAACGAAAAAGACTTTTTAACGGAACCAAAAAAACAATAGCTGCTTTTCCACTAGGGCTGGGACAATACATTGATTCTCAATTCGCGATACAATGCATCTGGGTCGATTCTGATATTTTCCGAATGTATTGCGATCCTCTCTGGAATCGATTCTAAGCATAGTTTTTAACAGCAGATGGTACTGCGTGCTTTAGACACATGCATAACGTTACTCTGCTTGCTTTCCAGTTCCTTTACACATATCACCTAAATATAAAACAATCATGAATAAAGTTCGAAAAGGTTGAAGTGAATTACAAGGGTGTTCGTAGTGGGCTGTTTACATTAAAGGTGCCATAGAACATCTTTTTAAAATATGTAATATAAGTCTAAGGTGTCTCCTGAATGTGTCTGTGAAGTTTCAGCTCAAAATACCCCATAGATTTTTTTTATTAATTTTTTTAACTGCCTATATTGGGGCATCATTAAATATGAGCCGATTTAGGCTGCGGCCCCTTTAAATGCTCACGCTCCCTGCCCACGGAGCTCGCGCTTGCCTTTAACAGCATAAACAAAGTTCACACAGCTAATATAACCCTCAAATCGATCTTTACAAAGTGTTCGTCATGCAGCATGTCTAATCGTGTAAGTACAGTGTTTATTTGGATGTTTACATTTGATTCTGAATGAGTTTGATAGTACTCCGTGGCTAAAGCTAACATTACACACTGTTGGAGAGATTTATAAAGAATGAAGTTGTGTTTATGAATTATACAGACTGCAAGTGTTTAAAAAATGAAAATAACGACAGTCTTGTCTCTGTGAATATAGTAATAAACGATGGTAACTTTAACCACATTTAACAGTACATTAGCAACATGCTAACAAAACATTTAGAAAGACAGTTTACAAATATCACTAAAAATATCATGATATCATGGATCATGTCAGTTATTATTGCTCCAGCTGCCATTTTTCGCTATTGTTCTTGCTTGCTTACCTAGTCTGATGATTCAGCTGTGCACAGATCCAGACGTTAATACTGGCTGCCCTTGTCTAATGCCTTGAACATGAGCTGGCATATGCAAATATTGGGGGCGTACATATTAATGATCCCGACAGTTACATAACAGTCGATGTTATGTTGAGATTCGCCTGTTCTTCGGAGGTCTTTTAAACAAATGAGATTTATATTAGAAGGAGGAAACAATGGAGTTTGAGACTCACTGTATGTCATTTCCATGTACATGTATTTAACTATGCCAAGATAAATTCAATTTTTAATTCTGGGGCACCTTTAATCTCGCATCATAAAAGCATTCTGAGCCGAGGTGCAAGTGTATTTTAACCACTTACATGACTCAGCCAAATGCACATGCGCTCTCCAGCTCTCTTCTTCTTGAGCATTTGAGTGTGCGGTTAAAAACTAGCCTTTTTAACATCTGCTGTTAAAAACTAAGCTCAGAATCGATTAAAGAGACAAAATATCAGAATCAATACAGAATCATTGTATCGAGAATCAATGTATTGTCCCAGCCCTATTTTCCACTGTTGGGTCAAACGGTTCTTGTTGCTTAACTTTTCCATTTTGTGCCCAGTCGGTACAGATATGGTTACATTTTTGTTTTGGTTACTGTGGGATGGCTGAACCAAGTTCAAGTAGAAGTATAACTGGAACCGTTCCTTACTGTTCTTAGGCCCTGTTTACACCTGGTATTAAAATGTGTTTTGGTCAATCGGATCACAAGTGAACAACTCTAAATACAGGGCTAATCAGGGTGTAAAACGTTTTGACCTTGTCCACTTTCGACCACATCCAGAGGTAGGCGAAAACGCGAAAACGACCAGATTGGGCAGGGCCCAAGAAGCCTTCGGCCTGATGGTGGAAAAGCAGCTAATGTTTATATATTACAATAGGATGTGCTGATAAAAAGGAGGCTGTTAGAAAGTGTTATGTAAGTTCACGTCTTTGTTTCTTCTCAAAGGATCATTTGAGAAGAGTCCAGTCACCCCATCTACCCCAGGCGGAGTTGTGCTTCGAAGGGCGAGTAACGCCAGCACGGAAGACCCCCTAAAAAGAGCAAGCATAGACTCCATTCAGAGCCCTCTCCCTCAGTCGCCACACCGTGTGTCATGGATAGAGGACAAGATATGGCTGAATTCCTCTCTGCTTCAACCGCCCTGCTTAGAGCTGGACTCGCTGTCAGTCAGCAGTATAGAGGAAGAGTCTGAAGCAGCTTCAAGCCCGTCCCCATCCCTACATTCGCCCCGCTTCCATTTGGCAGATAAGATGAAGAACCGCCTCTCGGCAGTGGGTCAGGCTCTAGGTGGGCTTGTGTCGCCACAGCGAAGACTGAGTAAACGGGTTCAGGAGATGGCGGAACGGAAGGGTGGGGCTTTTGCAGATGCTGTCAGGGGATTTGTAGAGCAAACTCTCACAAGTGGAACCACTCCTGAAGTGACCTCCACCGAGATGCTGCAGGAAGTGCGTTCGGCTCTCACTGCCCTGAGGGAAATGCTGTTTGATTGTCCAGAGATCCAAAGCATCACAGACAGCTTTGGAGACACTTCAGATTTTGAGCTGGGTATGACCTGGAGATGAGTTATAGGCATTATAATTAAATTTCATTATAATACCTGAGTTCCTTTTTAAAATGCTTAACGCACATAACTTTTCAGCTTATCTGTATTCATTTATCAACAAATACAATTGATTTACAATTGAAGGTAACACTTTATTTTGATGGGCAACTTTAGATATCCTACTAACTATAAGTAACTTTGCAACTACATGCCAACTAGCAGTCAGAGTATTAGTAGACTGTCTGCTTAATATCTGCTGACACTTTATTTAGATGCGCCCCAACAGACATTCACTGATAAGTAACTACATGTCAACTTATTCTTCAAACCCCAACCAAACCTAACAGACTACTAATACTCAATGACTGCTAGTTGACATGTAGTTGCAAAGTTACTTAAAGGGGTCCTTGATTATGATTTCACTTTTTAACATAAACAACATCTGCAAAGTTACGACGGTCAAAGTTCAATGCAAAGGAGATATTTTCTTTTACAGAAATCGCTTTTTCAGGACTACAACAAACGACTGGTAGGGACTACAACGAGCTTCTTCCTGGGTTTGTGACATCACAAACCCTAAAATTTACATAAACCCCGCCCCCGAGAACACACAACAAAGGGGGTGGGGCCATGTTGAGCTGCTTTAGAGAAGAGGAAGAGTTGTCGTAGTAGAGTGTTGTTGTCATGCCGTCATTTTACGCCGGACTGCTTCACAAACGAGGGTCAATTCAACACAAAAGGTTAACATGACGGCACATGCTAGTGGATGAGTTGAATCAACTCCACAGCAACTACATAAATTTATCCACTAACCGTTCAGAAACATCCAGTTTCATTCTAAAAGTTGTAACTTCTTCCTGAGTCTCTCCATCAGTGTCGACTCCGGTTTGAACAATGTAAGGCTGAACACCGTTACTGACAATCCTCATTTTGGCTGCGTGAGATTCTCCAGCTTTGTTGTTGTTGAGTTGTTAAATCTCCGCCCTCTTCTGGAAAGAGGGCCGGCAGCAGCAGCTCATTTGCATTTAAAGGGACACACACAAAAACTGCATGTTTTTGCTCACACCCAAATAGGGGCAAATTTGACAAGCTATAATAAATGATCTGTGGGGTATTTTGAGCTGAAACTTCACAGACACATTCTGGAGACACCAGAGACTTATATTACATCTTGTGAAAAATGGCATAATAGGTCCCCTGTTTCCACCTGGCATTAAGATGTGTTTTGGTCAGTTGGATACAAGCAGATACCAGGTGGAAACAGGGCCATAGTTAGTAGAATGTCTAAAGTGGACCATCGAAATAAAGTGTTACCCAACTGAATTTCTCTATTGGACATAATAGGTATGCCTACACAATGAATGTGAGCTTCATTGTGGGGGGGAGGGGGTATGTCTTTAATAATAATAATAATAATAATAATAATAAACATATATATGGTGCTTCAGTACATACAGTAACTATCTAGCAAGAATTACATATACAGTAGTAACAATTCTTTTATTCGCCTCTACTAAAACCAAATGTATTCACAAATCTGTTTTTTTTTTCTGCCTTTAGATGCTATGCTGGAGCTTGCCTTACATAAAGTAGCTTTGAAGCCAGTTTACGCTCATCTTTACGTGTGTCTAAAGACAGCCCGCAGGGATGACGGCACTCTGCAGCGTTTAGAAAACAACAAGAGCACACTGGAGAACCGCAGCCCGGAGGAGCTGGAGGGCGCAGCCGGGGCCGGGGTACCTGATTCCAGCATGATGGAAAAGATCCAGCAACGCTGGACTGCAATGCATGAGGCCTACTCACCTAGTAAAAAAGTTAACACCCTGCTCAAAGTCTGCAAGAATATCTACCATAGCATGAATGCTAATGCTAAGCCCGGTGAGTGAAGTAGACTACTGTAGAAATGCAATGCAGACTTTCTGGATTCTCATGGTCAGTGTCAGTCTGTGGGTCATTCCACATTCCACTTCCTCTGAACTGTTTACATACTCCCAATGACTCCCCGTTCCATATAACCAACAATTCCATAGTCAGTGCTGGGTAGATTACTTCAGTTACTGATTCCAAATTACACGGCAAAATTGTAGTTAGTAACATAATCCATTTCATTACACATTTAGTTAATGTTAATGTAATCGGACTACTTTTGGATTTCTTTTGACCTAACTCATTTATCACATTGACTTGAATACGATAATCTTGTATCATATTGATATAAAAATGCACTTCATCAACATGAAGTGCATTAAATATTACATTATATCTGGGTTTCCCAGATTGGGGTTTGTGAGTTTAATGAAAAGCTATTAAATAATTAATAAAAAAAAAAAATAATAAAATAAAATAAAGAATTTTAAAATAAAAATAATCAAAATACAACACTAAGTAGAAGGGAACTGCTTGTAGTAGGGAGAATCAATGAATTATGAATAATTTACTGCCATTGTGAGAAAATTATGTAATCAATAAAAAACTAACTGTAGTTTATATTGTAATATAAGTTTTATTTTTTCCAAATTCTGTTTTTTCCATTTTAATTTTTTTTGGACTCCATATTAATGGTTAAATTAAATTTTAATAATCAAAAAGCAAGTCTAATTAATTGAAATCATTAAACTTATACAAAGTTTAACAAAAATTAAATTTTTGGGGCCTATGAAATACGTATTTTATTTATTTATTTTTTTTTTTTTTCAAATTATGTTTTATTTTTAACAACTCTGTGTTTTCTGTTTTAAGCTTTCTGGATTCCATTTTATTTGTTTAATAACATTTTAATAATCAAAAAGCATGTCTAATTAATTGAATTCATAAAAACAACTAAATTTATTAATCTTTTAGGGCCCTACAATAATAGGGCCTTAGGATTTTTTTTTTTTTTTTCCCCAGAAATTCTGTTGTGTATTTTAATTTTTCTGGCAATCAAATTAAGGCATAAAACAATTTAATTTATCTTTTAATCATATGAAATAAAAAAAAAAGTTGCACAACAGCGCTTTACTGTTAAAATTTAAAACATGGAAGAAAAATTGTGATTATTCCTTAAAAAATAATGTTTTAATAATAATTTATTATTATTATTAGTGTATTATTATTACATTGAGATGTAGCTGCTTTCTACTGTACATTATATTTCTGTCACAATTTCTTCAAGTTAAACCAGATTTTTTATTTGCTGTGAAGACCTTTGAGTTTCTGTGTGTTTATGATATGAAGATAGTTTTTTTTTCTGCAATGAAATGGTAAAATGTTCATGAAGTGACTCTGGAGATGAAGTTCATGCATTCATGTCCTCATATAGTGAAGTGGCAGAGGCTGAAAACACTGCGAGCGTCACGCGTGCCTCAGTGTGTGTGGGAAATGAAACCATGCGCCATTCATTCACACAGAGACAGAACACGCAGTATTCACGTTTAAATAGTCTATTTGCGGTTTAATATTCACAGACACTAGTCAATATCATGATTTAAGTGTACTGAACTACTTTTTGTTTATTCATAAAATATTGACAAATTCTGTGACATTCTGCGTTATACAGTAAATTCCGTTTTTATGACTGGATTACATCTGCGTTTTCTGCAGCACGGAAATCATAGGCACTAGATTATGAATATTTTAAAATGCAATGTAATCTAATTACAAGTATTCAATTTTTGCAATCTGATTACATGTAATATTTACTACCCAGCACTGTCCATACATACCCATATAGCTATGATTACCGCAAGGCACTTAAAAACATTTGAATACCTGTGTCATTATCAGGTAGAAGATTTGAATATGTTGATTGTTTTGTGTCAGGAACGGTTTTCGGGGCAGATGACTTCCTGCCGTGCCTGACATGGGTGTTGCTGCGTAGTGATGTAGCTATACTACAGGTTGACACTGACTACATGATGGAGCTGCTGGACCCCATGCAACTACAAGGAGAGGGTAGGGGATACACACACATTCACACTCATAAACAGTATTTACTGTACAATACTAGTTTAATGTGCAGTGACATCTAGAAGTAAGTCATTGGTTGGTTGGCTTCTTGATGAGGGCAAACACTGTGACGCTGTGACTGTCCAACATATCAGCTTCTGACTCAATCAATGGCTGTTTGTCTGAAACAAGAGGGTCTATATTACCTGTAGAGATCTATCCATTGGCATTCTTATTCATCTCAATGGAAGGACAATCCCAATCCTTTTATTAGCGACTATCCTGAACTGTGTCATCAAAGGCACTTTACACTTTTCTCATGCTTATTTTTCTGTTTGAATTGATGGATGGCGAATCATACCATAGACCATCACTATGGACTATACTGTTCCTGTAAAGGGTCAGTTCACTCAAAAATGAAGATGATCCCATAATTTACTCACCCTCAAGCCATCCTAGGTGTATATGACTATCTTCTTTTGGTCAAACAAGCTTTATAATGGGAGAGAATAGCAACTGAGATTTTGAAGCCCAAAAAAGTGCATCCATCCATCATAAAAGTAATCCATACGGCTCCAGGGGGTTAATAAAGGTCTTCTGAAGTGAAGTGATGGGTTTTTTGTAAGAAAAATATCCATATTTAAACCTTTATAAACTATAAATATAATTTATAAAATTATATAAAATATAATTATAAACAACCCCCAACTTTTTCTAATTCTTCACATCACGTCATTTCAAAATGGCAAAATATATTGAGAGCAGCATGAATAATAAAAACATGAATAATATTTTATAGAAAACTATTATGGCAGTCTTCATCTCATGTAAGCGTACAGCATGCAGGTGACTGTTCAAAAAAAAAAAAACACATTTGGCACCAAATTTCCGAATGCACATAAGTCATAGGGATTTGAAAAACATGAGGATAAAAGCTTTAAAGAATTAAAACATATACTAAAATATGTAATGAATTTTTTTGTAATGAAAGATAATTTATGCTGCCTTCACATGCTAATTGGAATTATCATAAATATGAGTTACAAACTGGACATGAGCGTCCTCTCAAGTCGTATTTAACACTGGGACAGTGTTGCCAAGTCCATGGTTTTCCACTACTTTGACACTGTTGCCACGGGTTATTATTCATGTTCGCGGGTTGAAGCGAACCCAAATAACAAGATATATACTGTAGCCCTTGGAATGCGAATATTACCAGGGGATCCCCCTGAAATGCAATTTTTGCTAGTTTTGGGATAGTTTTGAGTAGTGATTGGGTGGGTTTTGTTGTGAAAACCTTGTAACCGTGCACTGAGAAGCTCTGGGATAATTTTGATACCTAAGTTCCCGAGTTGGGTGGGACCAGTCTTGCCAATTGGGCTACTTTAACACTGTTGCCGTGAGTTGTTTTTCATGTCCGCAGGTTGAAGCGACCCCAATTAACATGATATTTAGCCCCTGGAATGCTAATTTAATCAGGAGAACCCTGCCAAAATGCAGATGTTACCCCCCTGAATGCAATTTTTACCGAGGGACCCCCGAAACGTGATTGGGCTAGTTTTGGTTAGTAATTGGGTGGGTTTTGTTGTGGCAACCCTGGACTGGGAAGCTCTGGGATCATTTTGATATCCAAGTTCCCAAGTTGGGTGGGACTTATTTTACGCGATCATCTCGTAAACGATTGGCCCTCTGGCTTGTCAATCACTGCCATGACGTTCCTTGTGCGAGACGTGCGCGGCTGCGCTCTCCAGTAACTTTCCACACTATACAGGCGCCGCATGCAATGTTTTTGTCAGGAGACAGGAGTAACAACTGCAGATTATGAGTTACCTGCGGTGAGTCCGACATAATGAATCCACTAACACGACACAGCGAATGTCGGTGGTAAACACTCGTGTTCCAATACTCGTGCACGAGTTTTGGGAGGCGTTCCTTCGAAGGAGGGGGTTGTTCTTACGCATGCGCTCATTTCAAAAACTCACTAACAGTCTTTGGTTTCTCAGTCAACGAAAAGATCCTCTTTAGCACCTTTAATTGGGTCCCCGATTGGGCTAGTTTTGAGTAGCAATTAGGTGGGTTTTGTTGTGAAAACCTGGCAACCCTGGGTGGGACATAAACTTTAAACATGGCTGAGGGGAGAACGATTGTTGCTGTGACTGCTATTCTTCATTAGTTTTTTCCACAACAGCTACATCACCTTGTCTTGTCGTTGAAGTAGAGCATATTTACAAACCCGATTCCAAAAAAGTTGGGACACTGTACAAATTGTGAATAAAAACAGAATGCAATGAGTGGAAGTTTCAAATTTCAATATTTTATTCAGAATACAACATAGATGACATATCAAATGTTTAAACTGAGAAAATGTATCATTTTAAGGGAAAAATAAGTTGATTTTAAATTTCATGGCATCAACACATCTCAAAAAAGTTGGGACAAGGCCATGTTTTCCACTGTGTCGCATCCCCTCTTCTTTTTATAACAGTCTGCAAACGTCTGGGGACTGAGGAGACAAGTTGCTCAAGTTTAGGAATAGGAATGTTGTCCCATTCTTGTCTAATACAGGCTTCTAGTTGCTCAACTGTCTTAGGTCTTCTTTGTCGCATCTTCCTCTTTATGATGCACCAAATGTTTTCTATGGGTGAAAGATCTGGACTGCAGGCTGGCCATTTCAGTACCCGGATCCTTCTTCTACACAGCCATGATGTTGTAATTGATGCAGTATGTGGTCTGGCATTGTCATGTTGGAAAATGCAAGGTCTTCCCTGAAAGAGACGATGTCTGGATGGGAGCATATGTTGTTCTACAACTTGGATATACCTTTCAGCATTGATGGTGCCTTTCCAGATGTGTAAGCTGCTAATGCCACACGCACTCATGCAACCCCATACCATTAGAGATACAGGCTTCTGAACTGAGCGCTGATAACAACTTGGGTTGTCCTTGTCCTCTTTAGTCCAGATGACATGGTGTCCCAGTTTTCCAAAAAGAACTTCAAATTTTGATTCGTCTGACCACAGAACAGTTTTCCACTTTGCCACAGTCCATTTTAAATGAGCCTTGGCCCAGAGAAAACGCCTGCGCTTCTGGATCATGTTTAGATATGGCTTCTTTTTTGACCTGTAGAGTTTTAGCCGGCAACGGCGAATGGCACGGTGGATTGTGTTCACCGACAATGTTTTCTGGAAGTATTCCTGAGCCCATGTTGTGATTTCCATTAAAGTAGCATTCCTGTATGTGATGCAGTGCTGTCAAAGGGCCCGAAGATCACAGGCATCCAGTATGGTTTTCCGGCCTTGACCCTTACGCACAGAGATTGTTCCAGATTCTCTGAATCTTTGGATGATATTATGCATTGTTGATGATGATAACTTCAAACTCTTTGCAATTTTTCTCTGAGAAACTCCTTTCTGATATTGCTCCACTATTTTTATAGAGACACTGCCACTCTGAGAGGCTCTTTTTATACCCAATCATGTTGCCAATTGACCTAATAAGTTGCAGATTGGTCCTCCAGCTGTTCCTTATATGTACATTTAACTTTTCCGGCCTCTTATTGCTACCTGTCCCAACTTTTTTGGAATGTGTAGCTCTCATGAAACCCAAAATGAGCCAATATTTGGCATGACATTTCAAAATGTCTCACTTTCAACATTTGATATGTTATCTATATTCTATTGTGAATAAAATATAAGTTTATGAGATTTGTAAATTATTGCATTCCTTTTTTATTCACAATTTGTACAGTGTCCCAACTTTTTTGGAATCGGGTTTGTACATGTATGGATAATCATTTGAAGCATAATATATGTTTTATACACAACAAAAATAGCCTGTATTTGATCGAAATTCCAGAATTGTCAGCAAGGTGACTAACTAGATAATGCAGTGAATGTTTATAGCCTTTGGTTGTATATGAATGGGATGCTAAATATAATAATGGTTTTAAATTATATTTTCCCAATAAATATGCAAGAATAAAACTGATGTCCTTCATGATTCCCATTCCTTCCAAAAACAAAGCGCTTGAGTGCAACAAGCTCATAATCACAGCTTCAGAAGTGGAAAATAGGAAACTTCAGATAGCACATGAAGGCATTATAGCATTAGAATACTCAAACGAATGACCGTCAATGAAAGTTTGGCCAAGGAGGCGTGTAGTAGTTTAGTAGTTTCATTAAAGAACTGCTTTCTCTGTCTTTCTCTCAGGTGGCTACTACCTTACGTCTCTCTACGCTGCCCTTTATTACATTAGCAGCTTCCAGCCTCGTCTAGCGAAGCGGCAACTCAGTGCAGAAGCACACAAGTCTCTCAGCCAGTGGCACCGCAGACGCACACTGCACGGCAACCAGTCACGCCACAGCCGAAACCGCAGGACCATACGGAGGCACGGACCGGCAGAGGGAAGCCGTAGAACAACGGAGGACGTGAACTGTTTAAATGAGAGCAAAGAGTCCAGCAGTCTGACTGACGTCGAGCCAGCCATCCATAGCATTCAAGAAGCAGTGCAGGGTTTGGATGAAGAATTAGAGGCTGTGACAGAAGAAGAGGAGGGAAGTGCAGATCCAGAACAAATACAGTTAACAGAGACATTGGACCTCACCAGTCCTGAAAGAGGGGATGGAGAGTAAGCTGGAAAGAAGACAACTGAATTTCACAGGATCCTAAATTAATACACACGTGGTATTACAGAACTTAACATTGGACTGATGCTTCTAAAAGGCAAAGCCATTTACTCAGATGATACCTCAAATCATGCAACTTAATGCGAAGAGTTCATGCTATTGCTTTTCTAAGCAATCAGGATTATGATTTTCACTTGTTAGATCATAAAATGGGTTAAAAATTCCCATAGACTTACTTTGAAGAAGGGACTATAGCAATAGCAAGAGTCCTAGAGTAATGCATTTCCTTTTTCAGTACAAATTACTCATGAACCTGTTATCACAAAACAAATTGTATATAAAGCCATATATATATATATATATATATATATATTACTGTTCAAAAGTTTGGGATCAGTTTTGTTTTGTTTTTTTTTAAAACACTTTTCTTTTTTTTTTAGAATTCTTTGATGAATAGAAAGTTCAAAAGAACAGTATTTATTTGAAATAGAATCTTTTGTAACATTATAAATGGCTTTACTGTCACTTTTGATCGATTTAATGCATCCTTGGTAGTGTATAATGTTACAAAAGATGCTGTTCTTTTGACCTTTATATTCATCAAAGAATCCTGAAAAGAAATTGTGCACAACTGTTTTCAGCATTGATAATAATCATAAATGTTTCTTGATCATCAAATCATCATATTAGAATGATTTCTGAAGGATCATGTGACACTGAAGACTGGAGTAATGATGCTGAAAATTCAGCTTTGGATCACAGGAATAAATTATTTTTTACAATATATTCACATAGAAAACTATGGAAGAGGATTAGGGCCAAGCAATAATAAAAAAATAAAACCATTTAGAGATTAAAGTTGTTAAATTTCGAGAAAAAACTCGTTAAATTTCGAGAAAAAAGTCAAAATGAAATGTTGAGAATAAACTCATTAAATTACGAGAAAACAGTCGTTAAATTATGAGAATTTAACGACATTTTTCTTATAATTTAACGAATTTGTTCTCGTAATTTAATGACTTTTTTCCTCGTAATTTAACGAGTTTATTCTCAACATTTTATCTTGACTTTTTTCTCGAAATTTAATGACATTTTTCTCATAATTTAATGAATTTGTTCTCATAATTTAACGACTTTTGTCTTGTAATTTAACAAGTTTTTTCTCGTAATTTAACAAGTTTATTCTCAATATTTTATCTCGACTTTTTTCTCGAAATTTAACGAGTTTTTTCTCGTAATTTAACGAGTTTATTCTCAACATTTTATCTCGACTTTTTTCTTGAAATTTAATGAGTTTTTTCTCGTAATTTAACGAGTTTATTCTCAACATTTTATCTCGACTTTTTTCTCGAAATTTAATGACATTTTTCTCATAATTTAACGAATTTGTTCTCATAATTTAACGACTTTTGTCTTGTAATTTAACAAGTTTATTCTCAACATTTTATCTCGACTTTTTTCTCGAAATTTAACGAGTTTTTTTCTCGTAATTTAACGAGATTATTCTCAACATTTTATCTCGACTTTTTTCTCGAAATTTAACGAGTTTTTTTCTCGTAATTTAACGAGATTATTCTCAACATTTTATCTCGACTTTTTTCTCGAAATTTAACGAGTTTTTTTCTCGTAATTTAACGAGTTTATTCTCAACATTTTATCTCGACTTTTTTCTCGAAATTTAACGAGTTTTTTTCTCGTAATTTAACAAGTTTATTCTCAACATTTTATCTCGACTTTTTTCTTGAAATTTAACAAGTTTTTTCTTGTAATTTAACGAGTTTATTCTCAACATTTTATCTTGACTTTTTTCTCGCAATTTAACAAGTTTTTTCTCGTAATTTAACAAGTTTATTCTCAACATTTTATCTTGACTTTTTTTTCTCGAAATTTAACGAGTTTTTTTCTCGTAATTTAACGAGATTATTCTCAACATTTTATCTCGACTTTTTTCTCGAAATTTAACGAGTTTTTTTCTCGTAATTTAACGAGATTATTCTCAACATTTTATCTCGACTTTTTTCTCGAAATTTAACGAGTTTTTTTCTCGTAATTTAACGAGATTATTCTCAACATTTTATCTCGACTTTTTTCTCGAAATTTAACGAGTTTTTTTCTCGTAATTTAACGAGATTATTCTCAACATTTTATCTCGACTTTTTTCTCGAAATTTAACGAGTTTTTTTCTCGTAATTTAACGAGTTTATTCTCAACATTTTATCTCGACTTTTTTCTTGAAATTTAACAAGTTTTTTCTTGTAATTTAACGAGTTTATTCTCAACATTTTATCTTGACTTTTTTCTCGCAATTTAACAAGTTTTTTCTCGTAATTTAACAAGTTTATTCTCAACATTTTATCTTGACTTTTTTCTTGTAATTTAACGAGTTTTTTCTCGTAATTTAACGAGTTTATTCTCAACATTTTATCTCGACTTTTTTCTCGAAATTTAATGACATTTTTCTCATAATTTAACGAATTTGTTTTTGTAATTTAATGACTTTTTTTCTCGTAATTTAACGAGTTTATTCTCAACATTTTATCTTGACTTTTTTCTTGAAATTTAATGACATTTTTCTCATAATTTAACGAATTTGTTCTCATAATTTAACGACTTTTGTCTTGTAAATTAACAAGTTTTTTCTCATAATTTAATGAGTTTATTCTCAACATTTTATCTCGACTTTTTTCTCGAAATTTATCAAGTTTTTTTCTCGAAATTTAGCAACTTTAATCTCGAGATGGTTTGATTTTTTTATTATTGCTTGGCCCTAATCCTCTTCCGTAGAAAACAGTTATTTTAAATTGTAATAATATTTCCCAATATTGCTGTATTTTTAATTAAATAAATGCAGCCTTGGTAAGCAGAAGAGATTTCTATCAAAAATATTAGAAAATCTTACCGATCCCAAACTTTTGAAAGTCAATGTGTGTTTGTGTGTGTGTGTATATATAGCTTTATATTTAATAAATTACTTAAAATGACCATTTTAATACCACAATTTTCAGTTACCCAGAATGCTTTAATTTATTCCAGAGTCTTCAAAATAGAGCCAAACAGGAATCAGGTTTACAAAAGGAAAATCTTAACTAGCACACCTTACGTTATCTGTTTTGTCCATCTTGTTAGACTAATGAATTTCCTCTCTTGTGTGACCTTGCTGAATTTATTTGAATTCAGACATTTCCTCTTCCTGTCATCCATACACTTTCAGAATTAGGGCACGTACCAGTACCCACTTTGCGGTCTTTGCACTTGACCACTTTTCTACTTGCATGACGTATTTCCTGTATTTGGCCCAAGTGTTGAAGACCACAAGTGTGTGTAGAACTTTTGATTACCCGAAGGGACGCTCTTACAACATAGTGTTGTAAAAATGCTACGATTTTCAATACTCTTTATAATAAACTTCATAAATTGTGTTTGTTACAGGGACTGAACAGACATTGTAAAGGTTTTTCAACTCACACTCATCTCTGCAACAATAACATTTCCAACACTTTACATTTTAATACCAATGTGAAATCTAATTAATTTAAAGTTTTCCTAGAGATGTGAAATACATATGTTGGGATAGATATGCTTAGCTCCCAGATTTAGGGTGCGTTAACTGTACTGTGCTTTGGCATTTGTCAGACCTGGGACAGTCTTGCGCGCACACTTCCTGTTGCGTGTACGCGCTCTCAAGTGGCCAAGACCGCAAGTGTGGGTATTGGAACAGCTGTTAGTATGTAGGCCTACTATGAATTATCTGCTGTTGATTGTGACCACTAGGGGGAACTATTGTACATGTTTTCCCATTCATTTGTTACCAAAAACATCAAAGATTTTGAGTTCTTATTGTGTTGTTCAAACATTGTTTTGGAAAATGTATGTCGGCTATTTGTGATTTATGTCAATAGGGTTGTAATTTAAATGCAGTATTTTTGTTTTGTGGACTGCAGCATATTTTGATTTCCTTGTATGAATTGTCATGTTTCTTGGACAGCACATAATCAGCCTAGACGTGATCATCATATACCATATGATTTGAAAGAGCAAGACTCTAATAATTCACATCCTCTTGACATGTTCATATCACTTTGCAGTTAATTGTGAATGGTGCACACTAACACATAACTGTTACATTCTTAAAATTGCTTGTTTATAGAATAAACAGGAACCAGATTACAAGCCCTATTATGTGGCGTTCAGTCTAAATGTAAATGTTACATTATATTTAACCTGTTTCCCATCTGTAGCAAAATCCAGAACTTTTTAGTCATAAATAAAACAAATTTTAGCAGTTCAATATGGCTCATCATGCACTTTTTTTCACTGATGCGTCCAGCACAGTATATGGCCTTTTCTTGTGCGTCACTGAATACACAGATGGTTAACGCCTGAGGTATTTAAAGGCTAAACATAGCAACAAAGAGGAACTGGCTTTCATACACACGTTCTGAAGTTGTGATGCTTTGATTGACAGCTGTGTAAGGAGTGTGAGCTCTAATGAAGCTGCAGTTAATGGAGATAAATAGAGAAGTGCCAGTGGCAAAATGCACACCAGCACTTTCAAACCAATTATTCTCTACATTAAACCAACGGATGGATCATTAACAACCTGCCTGGATTTTTCCTCTGTCTCACACACACTTTCACACTTCTCTTCTGTCGCAGGCCCACGTGCGTGTATCATTTCAGGAGCTCGTTCACGACAATTTTGCTGAGATTGTGCTGTGAACAACAGTGACGTATAATTATAAAGTGGAGCTGCTTGACTGTGCACCATACATAAATACCACGGTATATGACTATAGTAATCATTCATTCATTGACTGATACAATGTAAGATATACTTTTGTTAATCACTGTTGTGTTTATTTCCCATAAAATTCCCAAAAAACATCCCTAAAACAAGATATGAGATATATAAAACTAAAACAAGATATATAAACAAGACAGTAAGTGGAAGCCATGGAATAAAATAATTTTTAATTTTGAGTTTATATCTAACAATTCTGACTTTTTTCCCGCAAATCCAAGTTTATATCTCACAATTCTTAGGAGAAACAGAATTGTGAGATATACTCGTAATTTGTCTTTTTTTCCTCAGAATTGTGATATAGACTCACAATAGTGAGTTATACAGTCAGAAATAAGGAGATATAAACTCGCAAATGCAAGAAAAAAGAAAAAAAATATTTTTAAAAGTTATCCATGTAAAATGTTATAGGTTTAAGTATTATTTCATGCTGTAACTGTATGTCCCCTATGAACTGCATATGTGAATATTATGTAGACTTACTGTTTACATCAAATTCATGCTTTAATAGTAGAATAATCATTGCAGGTTTCATCAGTCCAGTCTGTGTTGAGCTTCAATGACAGTATTCTATAAAAATGAACACTATATTTTTTTGCATTTCGGTTCTGACATCCAAAGGCACAACAAAACATTTTTCTCTTATTCTGTGGATTTTGCCCATTTTCCTCCACTTGTTACCAATATTATTCTGCCAACATTCATGCGCACACAGCTGCAAGTGACGTAACTGTGACGTCTGCTCCAAATTGGTCCATTGGTCTAATAGTAAGGTAAGGGTTACACTCACAAAACAAGAAAACTAATTTGCCAATGGGACAGACAGACATACAGATAGATAGATAGATAGATAGATAGATAGATAGATAGATAGATAGATAGATAGATAGATAGATAGATAGATAGATAGATAGATAGAAATAGATCAGGCATAATAATAGATGAAGAAAGCCAGTGTTTCTTATCAAGCCAGTGCTAAAATCAGTGTCTACTTGAGGGACAAAGATTAAAAAATAATAAAAATTAAAAAATGTAATAAAAAATATAGCTGCAAGCAGCAAATATCAGGGTACAAGAGCTTTAAGGCCTTTATGCACATGCAAAAAAGGCCATATATTTTAATTAGCAAGCCTGTAACCATCTTCGATCATAGATGGAAAAGACCATTTACAGCCAATACATACAATTTACCAGAAATATATAGTTTTTAAAGCTTTTTTTACAGTTATCGAGGTTGAACCAAATAACTGAGGACTAGTTCACCCAAAGTTGTTTTTTTAAATAATCTCCAATATTTAAAGGTGCAGTATGTAATAATTCTGTCCGCTAGAGGTCGCTAGAGGTCTATTCAAAACAAAGGCGTAGCTTTATGACGCCAAGTTTGAGCGCAGAATCTTGAGACGTGGTCTCCATCTCAACGGACGGTGCAAAAGAATAGGGATTGGAGTCGGGAAGAAATCATGTTCATGGATGTGATTATTAATGTTACTGTAGTATGAAGCAGAGCAGGACCGAGTGTTGTGGAGCTGAACGAGGAGCTGGAGCGATTGATCAACACACGCCTCACGAGCAGCGGGACTTTTATTATGACACAGTCGCCGGCGCCGCTTCCGCTTTTCCGGTCATGAGTATGAGGTAACGCAGATCTGTTTATCATATTAGATACATTTGAGTGTGTTGAAAATGATGTTATAACGTTACTCTGTGCATTCACTCGGCGGCTGCTGTGAGACACTGTTACACACTGCAGTAAGATAGATCGATTTTATAATATCATATTAAATGCTGGATGTCTTGTGTTGATAAATGGCATGCAATTAATTTTAAAACATATTATATGATGGGGAAAATGCTGTATTACTGTTACTAAAAATAAAGCTGAATCTGATTATGCTATGTTAGCTACTTCACAAAACAGTGTTTTTCTCTGAGGCATGGTAAAGCATGGTACTTGCAAAAAAATCAAGAAAATTAGATTTAAACAATAAGACTAAACGTGTGTCAAGTGAACAAAATATATAACACTAGCCTAGTGGTTTTAGGATATTTTACTGCAAAAATATTACATATTGCACATTTAACGAACGATTCAGTGGACAGAGACGGTCCTAGAGGCAAAGTTGCTCAGAAAGAGGAGTTCTACCATGTGGTACGAATGTTTTGGGCGTGTGCAAAAAATCATGCCATACACAATCCTTTACGCACATGAAAAACGCGAAGGCTAACAAAGATGGTTATAGTAAAAGAGGCGTGAATCGAAATGTAAACTTTTTTTTTTTTGGATAAGTCTTGACAATCAGACTCCACCAAATCTCGCTGCACTGATTTGGTTCTGATTGGACCAAAAACCTAGGACTTTCTCAGTTTGTGTAAATTGTCTTGGGGTTCAGAGTATTTATTTTTTCCCACATTAATTTCACACATGTCCAGGACAATTATGTGGTTTTGTTTCAGTAATACAGATTATACTTTTTTCTTGATTTCCCCCGAAAGACTGGAATGTGAAATGTGACAACATTTGTACATTGTAATGACCATACAACAGCATAAAAATGTTATCTGATCTAATAAAAATATACAAGACAAACTAAAATATTTTGTCAATAAAAAAAAACAATTATTAACTTTTTCATATAAAATAATGGCATTTTTAATAATTAAAAATAAAATGTGTTTGACAACAAACACACCGCAAAACACAGCTAATTCATAAAAGCGAATTCATAAAAGTATAGAATAGAATAGAATAGAATAGAATAGAATAGAATAGAATAGAATAGTTCTAATAGGGGCACATTGTAACACAGTGTTACAACATGCCCCACCTGAGCAACTTTAACCCAGCTCGTGTCTTCGGCTGGTTAGATCAGCGTTGAAGAACTACCTCAACTGTTAAATGACAGATATAAGATTAAAATAATATCAGATTTGTCTCATTTTAAATAAACACAAAAAATAGAGATGAAAAATTAACTAAAGAAATTTACTTTTGCTATGGTTAAATAAATGTTCAGTGATATCTTCCAAAGATTTTTTAATTTTGGCACAATTTGTTCTCGATATAATGTTGATATGGCAGCTAGTAAATACACTAAGTTTCGTCATGCTGGCATGTGTGGAAAGTTTTAAACCGCGTGTTACAGCTAGCCCAGCGTTACTTTGTGCCCCGCTCTCCCCTAGTTCACAAAAGCAGGTTTTTCAAAAAATCCAAAAGGAACAATTCCTTACTGGCTCACTCACCTCCTGAGGGTGTGACGTCTTCACACTGTAAAAATCACAGATCACAAGATCACGGGCTGATGTGAAGATGATGCTGAGCTAGAAGTCCCCCTAAGGACCCCTAAGCTTGTGCCAGGCTGCTGCTTTGTCTTTCCTTTCACCAAAGATCCTCTACTGGTTCTTTCAGAGGAGCTTCAACAAATTGCATCAGGACAGATTTATTCAATCTTAGTCTCATTACCTGACACATTAAGTATCCCTACCCCTTTTAAAGAAGGGCGTGTTAGAACTGAACTGATGGTTTGCTCAAGGCTGTTGATCTGCTGAATTTCAAACAATGCTGTAACTTCTTGCTTTCCTGTATTCTGTTTCAGCTCTCTTTCCATTACTAAACTATATGCATGTATGTTACATTAGTCTGTTTAGCAGTTAATAAAGTCTTGTTCATGTCACACGTAAAGTTGTTTGTGGTTCATGCTCATTTCCTGGAGTCCCTTATCATGCAGATTTTGCAATAGTACTGTACAGTTAGAAAGTTATTTTCCATACCTCAGAAATGAACATTTATTAGAAATAATAATTTTTAACGAGTGTTCTCTGGACAGGTCTTAATTCTTCTACACTGTAAATGATTTCTGTTGTTTTTATATGAACTAATTCCCTACTGTAGAATCTGAGTAGCCAACAGTATGTTACTGTAGATTTTGTGGTTTTGCACAGCATTATTGCTGTATTCTTAACACTTTCCTACTGTATAAGATGTTTACAGTATGTTGCTGTAGATTTTGTGGTTTTTCACAGCATTATTGCTGTATTCTTAACACTTCCCTACTGTATAAGATGTTTACAGTATGTTGCTGTAGATTTTGTGTTTTTTCACAGCATTATTACTGTATTCTTAACACTTTCCTACTGTATAAGATGTTTACAGTATGTTACTGTAGATTTTGTCATTTTTTACAGCATTATTGCTGTATTCTTAACACTTTCCTACTGTATAAGATGTTTACAGTATGTTGCTGTAGATTTGGTTGTTTTTCACAGCATTATTGCTGTATTCTTAACACTTTCCTACTGTATAAGATGTTTACAGTATGTTGCTGTAGATTTTGTGGTTTTTCCACAGCATTATTGCTGTATTCTTAACACTTTCCTACTGTATAAGATGTTTACAGTATGTTACTGTAGATTTTGTTGTTTTTTACAGCATTATTGCTGTATTCTTAACACTTTCCTACTGTATAAGATGTTTACAGTATGTTGCTGTAGATTTGGTTGTTTTTCACAGCATTATTGCTGTATTCTTAACACTTTCCTACTGTATAAGATGTTTACAGTATGTTGCTGTAGATTTGGTTGTTTTTCACAGCATTATTGCTGTATTCTTAACACTTTCCTACTGTATAAGATGTTTACAGTATGTTGCTGTAGATTTTGTGGTTTTTCCACAGCATTATTGCTGTATTCTTAACACTTTCCTACTGTATAAGATGTTTACAGTATGTTACTGTAGATTTTGTTGTTTTTTTACAGCATTATTGCTGTATTCTTAACACTTTCCTACTGTATAAGATGTTTACAGTATGTTGCTGTAGATTTGGTTGTTTTTCACAGCATTATTGCTGTATTCTTAACACTTTCCTACTGTATAAGATGTTTACAGTATGTTGCTGTAGATTTGGTTGTTTTCACAGCATTATTGCTGTATTCTTAACACTTCCCTACTGTATAAGATGTTTACAGTATGTTGCTGTAGATTTTGTGGTTTTTCACAGCATTATTACTGTATTCTTAACACTTTCCTACTGTATAAGATGTTTACAGTATGTTGCTGTAGATTTTGTGGTTTTTCCACAGCATTATTGCTGTATTCTTAACACTTTCCTACTGTATAAGATGTTTACAGTATGTTACTGTAGATTTTGTGGTTTTTCACAGCATTATTGCTGTATTCTTAACACTTTCCTACTGTATAAGATGTTTACAGTATGTTGCTGTAGATTTTGTGGTTTTTCACAGCATTATTGCTGTATTCTTAACACTTCCCTACTGTATAAGATGTTTACAGTATGTTGCTGTAGATTTTGTGGTTTTTCCACAGCATTTTTGCTGTATTCTTAACACTTTCCTACTGTATAAGATGTTTACAGTATGTTGCTGTAGATTTTGTGGTTTTTCACAGCATTATTGCTGTATTCTTAACACTTCCCTACTGTATAAGATGTTTACAGTATGTTGCTGTAGATTTTGTGGTTTTTCCACAGCATTTTTGCTGTATTCTTAACACTTCCCTACTGTATAAGATGTTTACAGTATGTTGCTGTAGATTTTGTGTTTTTTCACAGCATTATTGCTGTATTCTTAACACTTCCCTACTGTATAAGATGTTTACAGTATGTTGCTGTAGATTTTGTGGTTTTTCCACAGCATTATTGCTGTATTCTTAACACTTTCCTACTGTTATAAGATGTTTACAGTATGTTACTGTAGATTTTGTGGTTTTTCACAGCATTATTGCTGTATTCTTAACACTTCCCTACTGTATAAGATGTTTACAGTATGTTGCTGTAGATTTTGTGGTTTTTTCCACAGCATTATTGCTGTATTCTTAACACTTTCCTACTGTTATAAGATGTTTACAGTATGTTGCTGTAGATTTTGTGGTTTTTCACAGCATTATTGCTGTATTCTTAACACTTTCCTACTGTATAAGATGTTTACAGTATGTTACTGTAGATTTTGTGGTTTTTCCACAGCATTATTGCTGTATTCTTAACACTTTCCTACTGTATAAGATGTTTACGGTATGTTACTGTAGATTTTGTGGTTTTTCACAGCATTATTGCTGTATTCTTAACACTTTCCTACTGTATAAGATGTTTACGGTATGTTGCTGTAGATTTTGTGGTTTTTCACAGCATTATTACTGTATTCTTAACACTTTCCTACTGTTATAAGATGTTTACAGTATGTTACTGTAGATTTTGTGGTTTTTCACAGCATTATTACTGTATTCTTAACACTTTCCTACTGTATAAGATGTTTACAGTATGTTGCTGTAGATTTTCAATTGCATTCCAGGAAAATATTAGCCTACCGTAAATCTAAATACAGTACTAAATGACCCCGAAAATCACCACACACCTCCTCATGCAATGGCTCTGTGACAACAAGAGTATGGTAGGTTAACTATCATTTTTAAATCATTTTATATGTGTTTCTCTGATGTTATTTGCAAGACATAAAGCTATGTTTTATTTAATATGTTTCTGTAAGAATACAATGAAAGTACATTAAATTAGTAGGTATACTTCAAAACACATGTAACGTTAAAGGTCCCGTTTTTCGTGGTTTTTTGAAGCTTTGATTGTGTTTATAGTGTGCAATATAACATGTGTTCATGTTTCGCGTGTAAAAAAACACAGTATTTTTCACATCATTTACTTATCTGTATACCGCTGTTTCCACTGTCATAAAAACGGGCTGATGACTTCCTTGTTCTATGAAGTCCCTCCTTCAGAAATACGTAACGAGTTCTGATTGTGCCAGCGGTTCCTGTGTTGTGATTCGACAGCAGCTTAGCGAACCTTGCCCGGAAAGGTCACGCCTCTTACATAACGTGGAGATGCACGTTCTCAGTGTTATTGTAAACATGTCTTTAATTTTACCCTATCAATTTGAGCCGGAATCAGACCCGGTGATTGGACTGCGGGATGAAAATAACAGCGTTTCGACGACATGGCGACAAACACACTCTACAAACGCAACTCTTGTATATTCCTGTGGGCGGAGGTTAGTCAAAAAACTGTTTTAGTGACGTCATTAAAGAAGGAAGTAGAGGGATGTAGTCCAAACTGGCCGTTCGATGTAGGCGACTTCTGTTAAATAAAATATCTCGCTTGGCATTGAACTTTGAGCTTTAAAATTTTACTGATTTTATTTATACTCTAACAACAACATTACACACTAACTAAAGTTTGAAACATCGGATCACGAAGAACGGGACCTTTAATCGCCTTGTTTATACCTTGCAAATAACATTTGTTATAAGTTGTCCGTAAGAACATCGGAGCGGGTGCTCATTTCTTATTTAAGCCACACTGACTAGCATTTTCCTCCCGCAGCACTGAACCATCAGGCGGGAAGAGTCGTCGCAATAAAGAAGACCTTTTTCTTTACAGCAGGTGGTTTCAAACGTTTTAAGACGATATGTATTCACTGTTATTGTTGTATACTAATTTATTTCTACTCTTCAGACTTTTATTTTTATAATTACAACATTTATTTTGTCACAATGTGTTACTGTGATTTTACTGGTATGGATATAATTGTATTTTTTTCATTGATGAAATATGGCAAAGCCACTGGTAAATCTGTATATTCAATTGAAGTTCAGCTATGAAATGTAAAAGATGAAACCTGAATAAAGCTATTGATGTGAAGCAATAACTGATGTTGTTGAATATATAACATATATAACATTAATATGTAAAATTAATTAAATAATAATAAAAATAAAAGTATAATGCACTGTAAAACATTTTCAGCTGGTTAAACTTAGAAATGAAAGTTCATCTGCTGCCTTAAAAATGTGAGTTACCTTAACTAAACATAAGTTAACTCAACTTGAATATAACCTTTGTTTCAACTTACAAATAGTCAAGACAATGCATTACTTGTAAGTTTAAATTTTAACTTAAAGTAATGCGTTGTCTTGACTATTTTTGAGTCAAGACAACGTATTTAGATTTGCAGTAATTTTACTGTGGTATAAAATACAGAAGCTTGCTGGCTATTTGTTGCCAGTAAGTTACTGTTGATTTTACATAAAAATTTAACAGTGTACATCAAGTTAATTCTATTAACTGCTCCAAATATTTATAATTAATTATAACTGTCACAGGTTGGTGAGGTGCTGGTTAGCCTGATGAAGATGATCAATCTTTATCAGTCTTTATCTACAAACTCAGATAACTCAGAATACAGCAACAGGCAGAAGATTAAATTAACCAAACTTCACTTACACGTTGACGAAAACCGGCAAATGAGCAGAGAACAAAGAGGAACTTAAGGTGATTGATACACTGGGCAACTTTTTGAGCAGTGTTGCCGAGTGATGTTGCTTGCACACTTTCCTATTGAGAATGGGCAACAAATTTCAATCTAAAGTATCCAGATAGAAATTTGCCATTCTCAATTGGGAAAGTGCCTCAAACAACATTACTCAGCAATATTGCTCAAAAAATTGTCCCGCTTATCATCACCTTTAGGGTACGTTTACATGACAACGATGCACTAAAAACAGAAACATTTTCTTTGTACAGATGACAATGTTATCAAAACTATCCCCGTTCACACGGATCAGTGAAAACGACTAAAAACGCAGTATTACACATGCCAGACAAGTAGTTGGCGATGCCACTTTGTAAAGAAAGATTACGCGCCTGCGCACATATGCATTCTTATACAGCACTCATCTCGCGCATGTCTATCCACCTTATTAGTTTACTGCTCGTTATTTCCCTATAACGGCTAATAAATCGGAAGTCTCGCACATTCACAGAAAACATCTTACCTTACCTGTTGAAAAATAAGGTGGAAAAACTAAACATGTAATACACATGTGCATGCCATTTTCACAGATTTGCATTTTTGCAGTTTACACAGAGATGACAATAGTATCATTTTCAAAAACTTGCTATTTGAACCCCATTTTCAAAGGTTTACGTTTTCAGGCAATTAAAACATACAAATAACCGGCCAAAACGCATAAAAAGTTTTGAGTTGAAAGCGGTATTGTGAAAACAGCCCCTTAAATACACAATGATTATGAACTAAATGCAGACAGGTGAGCTTGTTGATGAATGTCCATGACAACTAATGACTGGCGGGTAACTGGAACAAAAGAAACAGGTAACTGAAGCAAAACAAACTAAAAGTCCATGAAAATGAAACTTAACACAGATCAATAGATCAATCAAGACAAAGATGTTATTTCTGTTTTATTTCTCAGTAAAAAATTAGAACACAATATATTAAATGTGATAAATATCTTATTCAAGAAAGACCTGCTAAGCACACAGTTCATCCTGACAGAAAATGAAAAACACAACAACTTTATTACACTGTAAGAATTGTTGACAACTCCAGTGCCAGTACCTGGTTGAGCTCTCAGGTGGCACTATTGCACCTTAACGCTGACACCTGTCAAACAAGAAGATGTGGCGCACTGCTATTCCGAGAGTGAGAGGCTCTATCCACACCCGGCCGAAAAAAGTAAAGTAAGCTCGACAGTATGGGAGTTTTTCGGCTTCCAAGAAAACAGCTCCTGTTCTGCAGGATTTGCCTAGCTACAGTCAGTGCGAAGGGTAGAAACACCACCAACCTTTTTACCCACCTCCGTGTCCATTACCCTGCAGATTACGCCATTTTACAGAGAGTAAGTTGCGATTATTTTACTAGTCATGGAATGGGAAATATTATATTAACCTGTTAACAGTGACTTTCTCTGTTCATATATTTAAATAAAGGGTGATTATTTTAAAGGTGCCGTAGAACGTGTTTTCAAAAGATGTAATATAAGTCTAAGGTGTCCCCTGAATGTGTCTGTGAAGTTTCAGCTCAAAATACCCCATAGATTTTTTTTATTCTTTTTGTTAACTGTCTATTTTGGGGCATCATTAAATATGCGCCAATTCAGGCTGCGGCCCCTTAAAATCTTGTGCTCCCTGCCCCCGAGCTTGCGACTGCCTTAAACAGCATAAACAAAGTTCACACAGCTAATATAACCCTCAAAATGGATCTTTACAAACTGTTCATCATGCAGCATGTCTAATCGTGTAAGTATGGTATTTATTTGGATGTTTACATTTGATTCTGAATGAGTTTGATAGTGCTCCGTGGCTAAAGCTAACATTACACACTGTTGGAGAGATTTATAAAGAATGAAGTTGTGTTTATGAATTATACAGGCTGCAAGAGTCTGGTCTCCGTGAATACAGTAAGAAACGATGGTAACTTTAACCACATTTAACAGTATATTAGCAACATGCTAACGAAACATTTAGAAAGACAATTTACAAATATCACTAAAAATATCATGATATCATGGATCATGTCAGTTATTATTGCTCCATCTGCCATTTTTCACTATTGTTCTTGCTTGCTTACCTAGTCTGATGATTCAGCTGTGCACAGATCCAGACGTTAATACTGGCTGCCCTTGTGTAATGCCTTGAACATGAGCTGGCATATGCAAATATTGGGGGCGTACATATTAATGATCCCGACTGTTACGTAACAGTCGGTGTTATGTTGAGATTCGCCTGTTCTTCAGAGGTCTTTTTTAAACAAATGAGATTTATATAAGAAGGAGGAAACAATGGAGTTTGAGACTCACTGTATGTCTTTTCCATGTACTGAACTCGTGTTATTGAACTATGCCAAGGTAAATTTAATTTTTGATTCTAGGACACCTTTAATAAGTAGCCTGCCGCATTTTTTTTACTCGTCTTATTCAGCGTGATGTAGCTATGCATGCAGTTTTATGCCCTCAAAATTCAAGATACACGGGCATTTTTTGCCCCAACGAGTTTTTGTCATTATATCATATTATAAGATGTAGTTGTTTTACAATATCACACAAGCAAGAGTGCTGTTTTCTCCAAATCAGCACAAATGCAATGTTCCTTCAAATTATTGTTAAATGAACTGTGTGTTTAGACACATTTTAGACACAGTATTGTTAATATTGTTTTTTTCTTTATTTCGGCAACAAAAATTTCAAAATTATGAACAGCAGAACAGCCCCCGTGCAACAGAAATGTTTTTGTTATACTGACTGAATCCATGTTTAGAACGAATCTTGCTTTGTTCCTGAATGAATCAGTAATTTGAACAAATCGGTTGAATGAATGACTCACTCACTCATTAAGACAGTGACTTGCTGCTACCTACTGGCAGTTTAGTTTAGTTTCATATTTAAAGTACATTTTAAGTTAAAATTAGAAACAAATCCATATTTAAATATTGAATTAAATTCATGTAGACAAATTATAAATGATAAATATATTAATGCCACTTCTCATTCTGTGTCACCTCTGTATTGCAAAGATGGATTTTGTTGATAATGATTTAATTTGATTGGTAACAGCCATAATGTATAGGCTACTAGGCTAGTATTCATTTTTATTTCTGCAGGGGCCAGTTGCATAAACCACTTAGACTATTCTTAAAAGTTAAGACACTAATGTTTTTCTTGAAGAGTGGTCCTAATTTTTTAAAGTCTGTTACATAAAAAGGTAGACTGGTGTAATTTGAATTGGAAAAATAACATTGATTACCCCTTGGTTAACTGCAAGTTGGTCAAACTAGTTCTTAAGACACAGTCTTAATAGTTTATGCAACTGGCCCTAGGTCTTAAATAGCCTTACATTTGACTTTAAAAAATGTGCAGCAACCCTGAAAGAAAAAAACTAAATAAACAAAGTTAAAATTATTTAGACTGATCAATTTTTCCCCCTAGGATTCTATAGATATCGCGATATATATCGATCTCGTGAATTCTTTTGGCCACAATAACCGTGGTGTGAAAAATCTAATATCGTGACAGCCCTAGTTGAAAGGTGAACTCTTTAGTCTTTCACTTTTCACCAAATTAAAAAAATTAATCTATATCATATTGTGCTTTTAGGAAAAACTCCATATTTTATCTCACAGTTTACTTGTGTATTTGTAAATGAAATGAATGTTGCTCACATGCAATTTTTTATTCATTTAAGTGAGAAGGCTTTCTAAATGTTTTAAACTCTTACAGCTTCGCTCTAATATGGACTTGTTCGTGTGATTCCAGGTATGCAGACAGAGCGAAACTCTTGTCACAGTACGAGCACTTGTAAGGTCTTTCTCCAATATGACGTTTTTGGTGCCGTTTCAGATTGTTAGCTTGTGTAAAGCTCTTCCCACTCTCTGAACACACATGATCTCTCACTTCATCATGTGTTTTTATGTGGTTTTTACAATTGTCCAGCCATGAAAAACTCTTTCCACAGAAAGGACACACATAAGGCTTCTCACCTGAGTGAACTCTCAGGTGTCGTTTTAGCAGTGATGACACATGAAAGCCTTTACCACACTGATCACAGTTAAATGGCTTTTCTCTGCGATGAATGTGCAGATGAGCCCTGAGGCCTGATGTTTGAGAAAAACTCTTTCCACACTCGGTGCATGTATACGGTTTCTCTCCTGTGTGAATTCTTGTGTGTACATCAAGGTTTTCTTTACGTTGGAAACTCTTTCCACACTCAGTGCATGCATATGGTTTCTCTCCTGTGTGAATTCTTGTGTGTCTTTTAAGGGATCTTATATCTCGGAAACTCTTTCCACACTGAGTGCATGCATACGGTTTCTCTCCAGTGTGAATTCTTGTGTGTATGTTAAGGTTTTCTGTACGTTGGAATCTCTTTCCACACTGTGAGCAGGTGTGCAGCTTTTTGGCTTTTGTGTCCTGAGTTTTGAAGTCACAATGTTGCTTTATGTCATTTAGTTTGTGTCTTGGCTCCTTCATTTCCATCTGATCTAAAATGAACAAGTTAAGAACACAGAATCAGTTTAAGGAAGATAAATGTGAAAATAATAAATATAGCTGCAAGCAGCAATTACGGGGCCAAGCACAAAAATGGCACAAGAAGCCAGCCAACATGGCTGTGAGCATCAGACCAACTGCAACAGTGAGCAATTAAAGACCTATTAAGATCATTTTAGGCAAAAGAGATGAAAAAATGATCAAGAAATAGGATTTACTGGTTCATCACTTTCGACCAATAGGTGGTGCTGTGACCTAATTAATGTGGTATGGTCAGAATGAGGTGACAATGACACTTGCAAAATTTGGTGTCAATATGTCAAAGCATTGCAGAGAGCATTACAGACTCAACAGTGATTTTGGCATCATGCCTCAAATTCGTTGCTGCAGTATAGGAAAAAGGTTTTGTCTATCAACATGAAATCCATAAGTTTTTGTCGGCATGGTCTGAAGATGATACGATTCGATTTTGGTGAAAATTGTACCAATGGTCTAGGAGGAGTTTAAAAAAGTGTGATTTTAAAGAAAATCAAAGTAGTGGAGACTTAGTTATGCTGACTATGGCAAAATTGCCATCAATGTTCTCAGCATGACCCACAGAATCTAATTAGACCAGTCTTATTACAATAGGCCACATTTATATAAAGCTATTAGCATTTTTTAAATATTTTGTTATAAAATTTGACCACAAGGAGGCGCTGTCTCAAAACCTATCGTGTACCTTCAGAGCATGATGCCGATGGCACATCCTGAGTTTCGTAATGGTACATCAATGCATTGGTATAATGAAGCATTTTGTATCATAATACTGTATTGTAGTTAATGAAAATTTCATGTTTTGTTCAAAATGACCCATGAAAAACTTTGTTTTGATCTTTTTGCCACTTCCTATCAAAATTTTGACATTTTGGCTTTGACATGTAGTTAACCAGCTTAGGTTTCGTGTTTCCTACGCTGGTTTCGTCTCGATCAGACTAACGTTTTTGAAGATATTCGCAATCGTTTTTTAAGCGCTAAATCACCACGCCGCACAAACCATAAGTCGAAATCTAGCATGTTTGGTATCGTTGGACTCGGCAAGGTTTCAGGAGTCTTAGAATGTGAGTCCCGTGAAAATAAGTCAACGAGATAAAAAGTTATAAGCATATGAAAAAAAAATCTCCACTAGGTGGCGCTGGTCCGAAACTTCTCAGGCTCCTTCAGGGCAATGTGCTGATGACCCATACCGAGTTTTGTAATGATACGCTAATGCATTTGTAAAATACAGCATTTTAGCACAAAATTCAAAATGGCTGAAGGTCAAAATGTCCGATATGGTAAAATTGGACATCATTCGACTCAGCATGATGCCCTGAATCTAACGAGACCAAATTTATGATTTTTGGACAAACCCATCAGAAGTTATAAGCAAAAATATCCATTTTTCATATCTCCGCACCAGTATGTGGTGCTGCACCGAAACATATTTTTGCAAGCACTACATGCAATTTGTTCGTGTGTTTTATGAAAACGGCTTAAGGAATCAACTTGAATTCCATAACTTCTTGTCGGCATGGTCTGAAGATGATCTGGTTCAATTTTCATGAAAATCGGAGTGACGGCCTAGGAGGAGTTCGAAAAAGTACGTTTTTCAGAAAATTCAAAATGGCGGAAAATTTTCATGACGGAAAATGATGTCATAGGGTGCATTCGAATCGGCTTGACCCAAGGAATCAGAGGAAAAATTAAATTAGTGCAAATTTGGACAGCTGGTGGCGCTAGAGGGATTGAGTTAGAGACTCCAAATTTGCTATGGACAAAGGTCAGACTGTCCTCTAACTGTGTGCCAAATTTCACAAGAAGAAGAAGAAGAAAAAAAAAAAAAAGAACGGCAACAGATACAATAGGTGCCTCCGCAGCTTCGGTGCTTGGCCCCTAATTATAAACACTTAGCAGAAAACAAGACATCAGGACCCATATTCAGAAAATTCTTAGAAATGTGGGTGTTTCCTCTTAAAATTAACTAAAAAGTAATTCAGAAAGCATCTTAACCCTTAAAAGAGGTCTTAAGGTCTAAAATTGTTAGGAGTACAGACAAGGACTTGTAAGAGGCTTAAAGGGATAGTTGACCCAAAAATGAAAATTATCCCACTGATTATCTTACGTCACACATCTTACGTACGTCCAAAAAGTGTTAATTTCTTCGATGTAGTACACAATGACATGACGTTCTACACTACGCCATGACGTATATGTAGTTAACCAGCTTAGGTTTCGTGTTTCCTACGCTGGTTTCGTCTCGATCAGACTAACGTTTTTGAAGATATTCGCAATCGTTTTTTAAGCGCTAAATCACCACGCCGCACAAACCATAAGTCGAAATCTAGCATGTTTGGTATCGTTGGACTCGGCAAGGTTTCAGGAGTCTTAGAATGTGAGTCCCGTGAAAATATTAATTTATTAATTACTCAAACCCCTTTATCTATTAACCGTCAGTCTTGCCCATCCGTTATGATTGTAGTTTTTTAACACTTTTTGTTTGTGTTTGTAGTTCTCATCGAATCCTCGTCCACAGCGCAATGGGTTGTGGGCAATATTAGCCGTTAGAAGTGTTCACAGATCTGCACTTCGGGTTCTAACCGGAAAAAGTATCTTTGGAATACTCATTTCAACATAATACAATTTGAGACACACTAATTCTAATTTCGAATACTATTTAGGAAGGCTAGTATGCAAATTGGGATGCAGCATTTGTGTTTTCCTCACTCAAAGTTGCTCTCAGATCGGTCCTGAATCGCTCTTAAGCTAACGATGCGTCCGAAATCGAATACTTCTCTACTATATAGTACATGGAAAACAGTACGCCAACAGAGTAGTATGCCTGAATTCATAGTATTCGAAACAGTAGGTGAAAAGTACCCGGATGACTTGGAGTTGAAGGGACGTAACTGATGCTGGGAGGTCATGTGACAGTAACTACATGGCGGATGTAGTACGTCCGGATTTCATTCATACTACACGCATTCCTACTAATATCAAAGTCCCTTTAAGACAAGTCATTTCACTCGACGGCCATCTTTAAAACGCCTCTCAGGCGTCCAAATGCAGCTCCTATCTCTTTGAATGGGGAAACATCAAATTCTCCAAAGCTGTTTACCAAGCTTTCGATTCAATTTCATATTTGAAATCACCAATGAAATGTGACAACAACTGTCTCATCAATTTTGTTTCTGAATGCTCGAATCATGACAAAAAACTGTATTTTTCAGGCTGGATCAAGCTAATGCGCATGCGCAGTCTCTTCGGAGGCGCGCGTCTGACTGTTTCTATAGGAACAGAAGTTTCTAACAGCCGCTGCAGTGACGCGATGACTTCACCAATCGGCTCTTATTTAGAAGGCGGGATTTTTTTTATTGCGCGTTTCACTTTCTCCCATTCAAAACAATAGGAGTGACCCCTCTTGTGTTATTCTATAGTCTTTGATAGAATGGACTTTTACAACGGTCGTGAAGTAAATTTAACTTAAAATGTAGTACCTACTCAGTCAGTACGCGATTTCGGACGCAGCTTAAGATTCCTACGTAGTTTTTAATTAAAATTAGGAGCTTTCTGAGAGGATTCCTCAAAGCTTTAAGAATACGGGCCCAGGTATCTGTCTGTGTGAGTATCAAGTATCTTTGATGTAAAAAGGTCAGTTCTGACATTTAACGTACTTGAATCACTTGTTAATATGATTAAAGGGTTAGTTCACCCAAAAATGAAAATAATGTCATTTATTACTCACCCTCATGCTGTTCCACACCCGTAAGACCTTCGTTCATCTTCGGAACACAAATTAAGATATTTTAGTTGAAATCCGATTGCTCAGTGAGGCCTGCATAGGGAGCAATGACATTTCCTCTCTCAAGATCCATTTATGTACTAAAAACATATTTAAATCAGTTCATGTGAGTACAGTGGTTCAACATTAATATTATAAAGCGACAAGAATATTTTCGGTGTGCCAAAAAAACAAAATAACGACTTATATAGTGATGACCGATTTCAAAACACTGCTTCAGGAAGCTTTGGAGCGTTATGAATCTTTTGTGTCGAATCATGATTCAGATCGCGTGTCAAACTGCCAAACTGCTGAAATCACGTGACTTTGGCGCTCCGAACAGCTGATTCGACACATGATTCATTTATGCTCCGAAGCTTCATGAAGCAGTGTTTTAAAATCGGCCATCACTAAATAAGTCGTTAAAAATATTCTCGTGGCTTTATAATATTAATATTGAACCACTGTACTCACATGAACTGATTTAAATATGTTTTTTGTACATTAATGGATCTTGAGAGAGGAAATGTCATTGCTTCCTGTGCAGGCCTCACTGAGCCATCGAATTTCAACAAAAATATCTTAATTTGTGTTCTGAAGATTAACAAAGGTCTTACGGGTGTGGAACGACATGAAGGTGAGTAATAAATGACATTATTTTCATTTTTGGGTAAACTAACCCTTTAAAACGGTTATATTATAATGATGTTCTCTGCATATACTGACAATGTTATGATAATTTACATGCATTTCTCTATCATTTATCATCCATATACTGCTCATTAATTCACAGAATTATTGAAGAATCGAGAACGGACACCAACCTGTTTGTTTCTCAGCCTCGTCATGTTTTAATCCGGATGGTCCTTGATCACTCAAGTCTTCGATCTCCTCTTCAGCAAACTCCATCTTTAACAGATTTCTCCACTCTCTTGTAGGATGAGCTGAATATTATTGATGAATTGTTGTGGGATGGGCTTCACTGCTGGTGGGAACTGGACCAGATCTGGAAAAATCAAAAATAACTTACTAAATATGTACTGGATTACTTTAACAGCAAACATAAATGGTGTTTGTAAATTGTAGACTTGAAATGAAGCTCTTATCACAGGACAGAACACCAGTTATTTTGTCAAGAGATCTCTCATTTATTATTAATTGTCAAGACAGTGGCATTCAAAGCTATATACATATATAAATAGATAAACAAATACATAAATAAATCCTAACAGCATGTACTCAAACTCTTTAGGTAAGTATAACACATATCATCTGCAATCACACACTGACTGTTAACCTGTTGCACTATTACAGAAATGTCAATAAATGCGTTAAAATATGTTTTTTAAAACAGCTAACTTTTTATAAACTTGACCACTTTGCTCAGTTTACTGTCATTGACCACTAGCAAACTCTTCCATCCATTTAAAAACAGTAATAAGATAATTATTCAATTAAAAACACATTTGTCCCACATCAAAGCATTTGAATTACAGGTTTTCTCTGAAATGTAATCATTTTAACTAACCTTTTTGTGATAGACGAGTGAAAGCGGTCCTCTGCGTTGTCTGAAGATGCTCCAGGGTTGTCACGACAACTCAAGCTCCCAACTGCCACTCAAAACTTAGAAAATGCAGCTCTATTCACTACACTCATTATAATAAAAACTATATAAATACACGTACATGATAAATAAAATATATACAATTAATTTAATATTTCCGTGACCTTAGCTCTATGTAGGGAGGTCACACTCTCCCAGACAAAGAAGATAATACTTCCTAATTTTCTTAAAACATGATTACTCTTTCCTCAGTATGCATATACCTCACTTAATAATGCTGGGATACAAATAACCCACCTATGGGTTGGTATCACCTTCCCAACTGTGGGTTATTTTAACCCAATGAATTGGGTTAAATGCCAGTTGGGTTAAAAATAACCCAACAGTTGAGTTAACTATTTACTTTTTATTTATTATTTGAATTAAAAATATACTTTGTTTTCAAATTCAGATTATTTAGTGAATAAAACAATACATATGTTTTAACAAATATATTTTTAAATATTGGGGAGTCTAGCATTTAATGTAAATACACATATAATTGTATACATATTAAACTCAAAATAATAAATTAAAAACCTATACAAATCTGTACCAACAATACACATACAAAACCTGTATTTAACAACTACACAAAAATGTACAGAGTAAACATACATAAAATGTGTACATATAGCACACAAACATTCAAAATGAACACAAATTTAAAACAATGGAAGTCTTAAGTTCAAAACCTATACAAATATGAACAGAAAACACATGAATTCATAACATAAAATCCTCCAAGATATAAACAAAGTCTACCATGTACATTGTATGCATTGATGTGTTGGACTACAGTGGAGAGCTAATTCAAAAGTATTTTCTTGCATAAGCATGGGTATTGATGGCATAGCTGCAGATCAACCTCTACAGTGCATCATCCTAAACACTGACACCAAGTGGCAAGCTGTTGAATGTCAATTTGTTTCCCTCCAAACTAAGATGAACTTGGCATAATGATCTCATTGTTAATCTTCTCAACATTTATAACGAGGGTATGACTGATTGTTTTCCATATATCCATTTTCTTTAAAGTATTCTTGAAAGGGGGTTTGACTTGTCAAACAGTGGTGTTTTTTTCTGGACCTCGGCGATTAAGTTCCCTGCAATGCCATTTTAAATGCGTGAGCCCTTAAATTAGAACAGATTCTGATTGTCTGTCAGTGTTTTATTGTTCAATAGCTGGAAAAAAAAATTTTTTTTTTATTGCTGTGGTGTGTTGCTGCATCCTTTTTCACACGACCAGAGAATGATCTCTTACATAGGTGTGCTGAGTTTGGTGAAAATATCTCATTTCGTTCTTGAGTTATAGCCATTTTAGTAAAAGTGGCCCACTTTGAACGTTTTGGCAGCCCTTAGAGACCGTGAATAAAAAATTTCACCTTTTTTTTTTTTTTTTGGATAATTATTGACAATCAGACTCTATCAAATGTTGCTGCACTGGTTTGGTTCCAATTGGGCCGATAACCTAGGACTAGTTCGCAAAAGTAGGTTTTTAGAGGATTAGTTCACTTTCAAATGAAAGTTTTACTCACCCTCAAGCCATCCTAGGTGTATATGACTTTCTTCTTTCTGATGAACACAATCTGAGAAATATTAATACAAATCCTGATGTATCTGAGCTTTATAATGGCAGTGAACGGGATCAACGAGTATAAGCTGAATAAAGTGCATCCATCCACATCCATCCACATCCATCCATCATAAACATACTCCAAACGGCTTATTAAAGGCCTTCTGAAGTGAAGCGATGCGTTTGTGTAAGAAAAATATATAAATATTTAAAGGTGCCATAGAATGTCTTTTTAAAAGATGTAATATAAGTCTAAGGTGTCCCCTGAATGTGTCTATGAAGTTTCAGCTCAAAATACGCCATAGATTTTTTTTTAACTGCCTATTTTGGGGGCATCATTAAATATGAGCCGATTTAGACTGTGCGGCCCCTTTAAATGCTCACACTCTCCGCCCCCGAGTTCGCGACTGCCTTAAACAGCATAAACAAAGTTCACACAGCTAATATAACCCTCAAAATGGATCTTTACAAAGTGTTTGTCATGCATGCTGCATGCATGCATCAGATCATGTAAGTACAGTATTTATTGGGATGTTTACATTTGATTCTGAATGAGTTTGATAGTGCTCCGTGGCTAAAGCTAACATTACACACTGTTGGAGAGATTTATAAAGAATGAAGTTGTGTTTATGAATTATACAGACTGCAAGTGGTTATTGCTCCATCTGCCATTTTTCACTATTGTCCTTGCTTGCTTACCTAGTCTGATGATTCAGCTGTGCACAGATCCAGACGTTAATACTGGCTGCCCTTGTCTAATGCCTTGATCATGGGCTGGCATATGCAAATATTGGGGAAGTACATATTAATGATCCCGACTGTTACGTAACAGTCGGTGTTATGTTGAGATTCACCTGTTCTTCGGAGGTCGTATAAACAAATGAGATTTATATAAGAAGGAGGAAACAATGGTGTTTGAGACTCACTGTATGTCATTTCCATGTACTGAACTCTTGTTATTCAACTATGCCAAGATTTTTAATTTTTAATTCTAGGGCACCTTTAAGTTATGAAGTAAAATATCTAGCTTCCGCACGAGCCGCCTTCCGTATTCAACATACGCAGAAAGTGTAAAACTCTCACAGTTCACAAAGCTTACACTACGTCCAACGCCTTCCCTATTCAACTGACGCGACGCCTGTTTTCTTAACTTCAATACAGAAGACAGTCTAGTGGAAGCTAGATATTTTACTTCATAACTTGTTTAAATATGGATATTTTTTTACACAAATGCATTGCTTCACTTCAGAAGGCCTTTAATAAGCCGTGTGGAGAACATTTATGATGGATGGATGTGGATGGAGACACTTTCTTCAGCTCATACTCATCGGTCCCGTTCACTGTCATTATAAAGCTCAGATGCATCAGGATATTTATTAATATTTATCAGATTGTGTTCATCAAAAAGGAAGAGAGTCATATACACCTAGGATGGCTTGAGGGTGAGTAAAGCTTGGGCTAATTTTCATTTGAAAGTGAACTAATCCTTAAAAAAAATCCAAAATATCGTCTTGAGCCAATGATTTATAGATTTTATAACTATAGAAGACACTTGAGGCTACGCCTAACGGTTCAGGAGCGATTTCGTACTTCTGATCGCTGTAGCGCCCCCGGCAGGCCGATTGGGGCGAGCTTTGGTGACGTTGTAGCTGGTGTGAGTATTACCAGCCCTCAAAGTTTCAAGTCTCTACGACTTACGGTTTGCTCTGCCTGGTCAATTTTATGGGAGAACGCTGATCCTTGGAAATTTTAACAATTACAATAGGGTTTCAGTGCTACACGCTTCAACCACTAATGAATAGGAGAAGAAAAGCTAATGGATGGTCAAGAAAATCAGGAAAAGAAATTAAAGCGAAGGGACTGGGATGACCTTAAGGGGTCAGAGAGATAGGCCTCTTCCTGTTAACCCTTGAGTGAACTCTGACCCCTGCTGAGGGCTGAATCTATCACACAAGGCATCTGTGGGGGTGGACGTGGAGCCGGAAAACCAGCGATGCGTGTAAAACACTTTGGAGGAGATTTGTGATGACAAGGAAAGTAAAAGCCAACCCACGGGTAGAAACTTTGATTTATTTTTATATTTTGCCTGCAGGTAATTTCAGTTGTTTGATAGCATTTAAATAAAGAGATACAAACTTCCCCCAAAAAGAAATTAAAAAACAGCAGTGATTTTATTGAATTAGTGCAAATGTCCTCTTTTTTCAGTCTTCAATTGTTTTGTATTTTATGTCAGACAATTAAATGGGTGTAGAATTAATGTAATACTTTTCCATTTTGGTCTGTGCTCTTTAAATATGTCTGGGTTAAAAAAAGTATCTAATTAAATATGCATTATCCATGAGTTAAACTGCCTTTAAATTCCTCTTTAAACTTTGAGATGGCCAAATGTAATGTTTTGTTGATATAATGATATAAACACCTCATGCCATATCATCATAAACACATCAGCAACAGTCACATAATATGTTTTAATGCAGACAAGAGAATGACAAAAAAGGTTTCCAAGATCCATTGCTTTCCAACAAATCTCCAAAAAGTATAGTCAGAAATTCTTTTATCCATATGTATTGTGTGATAAAAGGGACAAAATCTTGATGGCGGTCCTTTAGAGCAAACCAAAAACGTGCCTGTCAGGACCTCAGCAGGTAAACATTCACATAAACTTCAAATAACTGAAGAACATATTCACTTCTTTATCAAATCCAGATATTCCAAAAAACGTGGCACTCGGATTATTGTAACTTTAATGGATTGGAGTAGCCGTGTTTCTGACAAGGATAAATACAAACAAACAAACAAAATTAACATAAATTTTAAATTAAATAATGTGTAATACTGGAAGTGAGACTGACTTGTTAAGAGAAGAACTGAGATAAGTGTATATGAAGGCCCTCAGCTAGGAAGACAAAGACTCTTGGCTGACTTTTTACAGGTAAATCTGACACAACCTCTCAAGAACATGTCAAAATCTGTTACTACGGAGGCCCTAAAGGGACGTACTGTCGTCATGGGAAAAATATGAGAAAATATGCTTTTGCATTCACTTTTAAATCTTTTGTGGTCTTTGCGAGAAGATGCAAAAACATTGACAAAGACTTTTTCCTTCCATCTCATATTTTTTTTCCCCTTCATGTCCATTTAGGGGGTCCATAAGTTTCACCCCTCAAATCAAAAGACATAAAGTCCAATAATTCCAAGAAAATCATGATTATTTGTTTTGATAATAATATCAATATGCAAAATGATTCTTAATCATTTGAAAAAGTAATCTTCGTTTTGTCTAAATAGGGTTTTTTGTGCAAAATCTTTTTTTCTTTTCTTTTGATTTTGGGGTGAAATGAGACCCTGGTCATGTTTCATGAGCTTCACCCTTTCATTTTATTAAAAGAATTTCCTGATAATTCACTCTCCTCCATGTCATCCAAGATGTTCATGTCTTTCTTTCTTCAGTGGAAAAGAAATGAAGGTTTTTGAGGAAATTATTCCAGGATTTTTCTCCATATAGTGGACTTCACTGGGGTTCAACGGGTTGAAGGTCCAAATGTCAGTTTCAGTGCAGCTTCAAAGAGCTCTACATGATCCCAGACGAGGAATAAGAGTCTCATCTAGAGAAACCATCGCTCATTTTCTAAAAAAATAAAAATTATATACGTTTTAACCACAAATGCTCATCTTGCACTGCTCTGTGATGCGCCACACATTACATAATCACGTTGGAAAGGTCACACGTGACGTAGGCGGAAGTACTGCGGTAGGCGAAAAACTCAAATTTTCTCCTCCAACTTCAAAATTGTCCGACATCGTTGCTTTACGTCACGTGTGACCTTTCCAACATGATGACGTCATGCGTGGCGCATCACAGAGCAGTGCAAGATGAGCATTTGTGGTTAAAAAGTATATAATTTTTATTTTTTTTAAGAAAATGGCCGATGGTTTCTCTAGATAAGACTCTTATTCCTCGTCTGGGATCATGTATAGCTCTTTCTGAAACTGACATTTGGACCTTCAACCCGTTGAACCCCAGTGAAGTCCACTATATGGAGAAAAATCCTGGAATGGTTTCCTAAAACACCTTCATTTCTTTTCCACTGAAGAAAGAAAGACATGAACATCTTGGATGACATGGAGGAGAGTAAATTATCAGGAAATTTTAATTCTGAAGTGAACTAATCCTTTATGCATGTTCAGCAGTTGATAGGTAATACGGATTTGGTGCAAAAGTTCATCTCTATTTCAGGACGTTTTGATATGCTTTTCTTGGGTCCTGACTGAGGAGGTATATACTGTGGTTTTCCATTTGTGCTCCTCGAGAGGGTTTTCGGAGGCAAGGCAAGAAAGGCAATGAAGGCCTTCGTGTTGGATTAAGGGAGATTTCAGCTCACCCTTAAGGCCATAGGAAGACATGGGTATATTCAGTCAAACGCTGCAATGTGCATTAAAACTAGCAGTTAGATGTATTGGGTACAGTGCATTCAGAGCATTGTCATGAGCAGATCAGAGAGTAATGTATGTAAGGAATGTAACAAGTCTGTCAGGCATTTGACATGGGAGCTGAGTGCATAAAATGGACATTGATACATTTATATGATGCCAGGTCAGTGCATTTAAGACATTCTCAGAGTCATTATGTGTGGACTGCGGTGATGCCCTGAAGGTTTGGTGCGGTACTGCAAAGTCAATGTACCCTTCCGTCCCGTTTTCAGCGCACCCTCCCCTGCTCCGCTCTCGGTTAGTGGGCGTGAATGTCAAGGCCTTGTCCTATGAGGGGTTCGGCGGGGTGGCTGTGGGGCGGTGGATGGAGCAGCATGGCAGTGTGGGGGCCGGGGTAGGGGTGCAAGGATGGGCCAGCGTGGGAGTATCCCGGCTGGGACAGAAGGGCCCCGGGGTAATCTGTGGGCAGGGACGGCATTCCCTGAAGTCCTGACAGTGGAGAAAGAGAGAAAGAGTCAACGAAAGCCAATACTGAGAACAGGTATATCAGCCTAGTCTTAGAAAGGAAATGTTCAGACACAACCAAAACATTAAACACCCAACCAAATGCTTTTTTGAAAGGGTTCACCCAAAAATGAAAATTTCTGTCATTAATTACTCACCCTCATGTCGTTCCACACCTGTAAGACTTTAATTCATCTTCAGAACACAAATTAAGATATTTTTGTTGAAATCCGAGAGGTATATGACTCATCTATAGACAGCAATATAATCAACACTTTCAAGGTCCAGAAAGGTACTAAAGACATCGTTAAAACAGTCATGTGACTGCAGTGGATCAACCTTAATGTTATGAAGAGATGAGAATACTTTTTGTGTGCAAAAACAAAACAAAAATAACGACTTTATTCAACAGTCTCTTCTCTTCCCTGTCATTATCCTTACGCAGGTGACGCAGTAAGCACAGTGAAGACTGTGTTTATGTCTGAACGCCGGCTTAGTATTGGCCAAAGCTGATCATGTGAGCAGCACGATGCATGTGTGTGATATTGACGCAGGAGCCGGCCAATAATGAGTCAGCGCTCTGATGTTGAACCTGGAAGCGCTGGACGTAAACAATGCATGAGAATAACACAGAAGAGAAGATATTGTTGATTAAAGTCATTATTTTTGTTTTTTTTGTGTGTCACATGACTGTTTTAACGATGTCTTTAGTACCTTTCTGGACCTTGAAAGTATTGATTATATTGCTGTCTATGGATGAATCATATACCTCTCGGATTTCTTCAAAAATATCTTAATTTGTGTTCTGAAGATGAACGAAGGTCTTATGGGTGTAGAACGACATGAGGGTGAGTAATAAATGACAGAATTTTCATTTCATTTTCATGAACTAACCCTTTAATCCCCATAAAACCCTAATCAGTCTCATAGAACAAGCCGTTTTGAATTTCTGTGCAATGTGACGTCTCATTGCTCAGGCCCCGCCCAAAACTGCTGAAGGACTCTGCTGTATTAGCATAGACTCCGCCCTGAGTGATTTGTACACATCTCAATGTCAGAGTGACAAGAAACTCTGGTAAGCAATTGAGATTTTGTTGTTGGATTGAACATAACAGTCTTCATTTACTCCAGAGCCGCTGAACGCAGTGGATTCATTTTGAATGCTCCACAGATCTAATATACACATGCGATTTCCCTGCGTTCACAACGATTTCCCTGTGATTTCACTGCGTTTACGTTCACAGACATAACCGAGTTTATCTGTGAACTTTGTGTTTTTGACATAACCTTGTGTGTATTTGACAGTTTAGTAAGCAATAATGTACTCGAGGCTAGTGCTGTATCATGAATAAGTCGCGGCTGAAGGGCGTTGTTAGGCACGACACGATGTGGAGTGACTTATTCACAATACAGCACTAGCCTCGAGTACCTTATTGCTTTTATAAAATGATTACCACACAATACAAATATTAAAGCCAAAAATATGTATCAATGCAACTTTCATGAAGTAAACTTTCACTAAAGCCTTCCTTCCGCCAGAAAAACTAGTCCCTGACCGTGAACAGCAACAGAAGTTACATTATTACGCCATTAGATGGCAGCAAAGACTGTCTTTACGAGTGTGTCAGTCAGTAGTGAAGACTTTTATATTGAAAATACTGAATTGTTGTGAAAACGGAAGAAGACACAACTGACAAATGCTTTGACTAGCGCTGTCAGTCATGGGAAAACCCCTTAACTGTTAAAAGGACAGGATAATACATCGGACATTTAAACTGATTTTTTATAGGACTGACCTGAAGGAAAATGCTAAATCTGAATGCAGGTAATAAACTCGCTCACTCGATCTCTTTCTCACAATACTCTTCTACATAATACAGTAAGCTTCAATGAACAATATCAACTGAGAACAGTTTATGTTGCTAAGAGAGGTTGCTAAGGGTGTTGTGTAGTGATACACAGAACTGTTGGGTTTATCGTGAATAAAATAGCTATTGACCAATCAGAATCAAGGACAGGAACTAACCGTTTTATAAAGCATAATAAAAAACGTAATAGAGAAATTAGTTTAACAGCAGCTCATTTGCATTTGCATAAAGGCACATGCATGAAAACAGCATGTTTTTGCTTGCACTCAAAAATAGGTACAACATGGTATCTAAATGATCTGTGGGGTACTTTTAGCTGAAACTTCACAGACACATTTATATTACATCTTGTATAAAGGGCCATAATAGGTCCCCTTTAACTATGGCTGGATAAAAATGTTCTCAGAGGAATGTTTTGGTGGTGTATTTAGGGTGATGATTACTTATAAAAACTGAGATAATATATACTGAGTAGTTTACAGAAGCAGCTCTCACCTGCTGTCCTAAGACCTAAATGAGACTGAGCATCTAGCCCATATCCTCCTAGAGCCGCCCCCTCCGGACTGTACGGAGCACTCTGGCCTAAAAACACACACACACACACACACAAAAATATGTGTTATTCAGTGCAGAGAGCCACGAATGTTCATTTACTATACAATCAGAATGTAAAACAAGCCATAGATACACAAACGCAGTATTTAATTTTACCTGAGCGATTTGATTGGTCAATCATTGGCTGGACTATTCTGCGTCTGGCATTTATAAACCTGAGTGCGGACAGAAGGATCAAACACACGACCAGAACAACAGGAACAAATTATTTTAATCAATGCAACAATAGCTGACCAGAGAACCACAATTTAACTCTAGCATTTAATGTCAATAAAATATTTGAGTCCATTTTACAGTAGCTAAAAATGCGGAACAAAAATGTAAATACAAAAAAAACAAGCATTTATATTATAAATGACACATTATTGCAAATATGCCAAAATAACGGCAGGTTGATAATTAGTGAAAGAGAGCGATTACTAACCAGTTGTTGACCTGCAGTATGGTGAGACCCGTGTCTTGGGAGAGCTGTTTCTTCTGTTCTTCAGATGGGTACGGATGCTGAGAGAGGACAAAAGGTTTTGTAATGCAATTAAGCCTAGGTTAGTGGTGTGACCTTTGTGAGTGCACAAAAATAGACAGCGGCATTGTTATAGGCAGTGCTGGGGGTTACATATTTACATACTTTTTAAAAGTAAAAAGTATGTAAATATTCTTTCTTTAGTTACAATGAATTTTTCTAGCAAGTAATGCATACTTAGTAAATAGTACAAATGACTAAATATTTAATCTATTTACTGAAAAATATGTTTGCAACAATGTAAATTAATGAAATAATGTAACTTTATATAAACATGTTCCTCAACACTGGTTGTTTGTTACACTTGGAGACTTGATTAAATATATCTTTATTCAGTCAAGTCCCTTTGTTACCTGCATTATTATTTTTATTCTTGTTATTCTTAGTAACGTCTGGATATTCTGCCATTTGTAATGATAGATGCATCATTAGTTGGCAATTACCATATGCTCATTACTACATCTGCAAAAGCTTTGCTCATTTCAGCTGCGTTCAGCTATGCAATATTAACCATCAAAGAGCTCATAAATTCATATTTCACAGATATTAACTTGATATGGCCAATAAAGTCGTCCATTTTTGTTACTCCTTTTCAAAACCTTTATCACTTCTTTTTCTCTAGCTTTCTTCTGTTGCCCCTCTTGCTGATACAGATAAGAGTAAGACATAATTTGAAACTATAAAGGGTCTACTTTATTTGTGTACACTCGCAATAAAAACAAAACATTTTGTTTTTGTAAAATAAAGAAAACAAAAAGGATGCCACTTTCTGCTGTCCCAGTTTCCTTTACGTGAAGTTTGTGGAGTGCGTCACAAAAAATAAACTGAATCTCAACGTATTAGTGATGGGCGCTTTCGAAACTGCCAGTCACGTGATTTCAGTAAACGAGGCTTTGTTACGTCATAACTGCTTTAGAAATTTCAATGGTTCACCACTGGTTGGCACTGAGATCGCCCCCTAGCGGCAAATCATTCAACAAGTGTCTATGGGTTTTACCTGATCTCTGCTCAGTTTTATACATTTGTACACGTTTTAATGAGACAATAGTATAATTAAAAGGAATAATAGTAGTTAATAGTCTCTTATTGGCCTGTTTAGATGAGCCATCCATGGAACAAACAAAACAAGCCTTGGAAATTGATGAAAGAACATACATCATACAGACACTTAATATTTAATGAAATGATATTAGATGATTAGTTAATTGTATTTGATAGATTTTACTTTTTGCAATGGGTTTAGGTGTTTTGATGAATGTATGGCCTGAGTTTTTGTAGCATTTACACTGTTCTGACCAGCAGGGGTCACTAGCGTGTGGCGTTTCGAAACAGTGAATCACTTTGCGAAGCAATTCGTTCAATTGATTGAAGCTTTAAAAAGCTTTGTTTCTCCCATCAAGCTCTTGTGTGCCATCTGAAGATTTGTTTTGGGATGGTGCATCGATCGTCTCTTTTTTTTTTGCTCTTTTTTCCTGTTGTGGCAGTTAGCAAACAGTGTTGCATTACCGCGTGCGCCCCCTTCTGGATTGGAGTGTGGATCAACTGTGGCTGACTGTATTCATCGTCTGACTGTATGCACCGAACCGTGATGTCTGTACCGTGACGGTTCAGGACAAGTGCATGTACCGTTACACCCCTATTTACTACATGTTATTATCACAATAAATCTTTCATCAAAAAAGAGTTCACTCTTAATAACTTCATATTTTCCTCATGTCATTCCAAACCTGTATGTTGATAATTTTTTCTCCAAGGAACACAAAAAGAAAAATGTTTGTTTTTAACTTACCGACAGGTGCTGAAAGAGCCATGCTCTCATAATGTTCGTTGCAACTTTGGGAAAGATTCCTCTTTTCTTGTTGTTTCGTCTGTCTCTGTCCGTTTCATCTTCTTCTCCTGTGCTGGGCGACGCCACGCTTCCATCCAACCCATCTCCTGACACGGCACAACACAAAGCACAATGAAACATCTCGTTAGATTGGACCGATAACAGGACGCCAATCATTGAATTAAACATGCAACATTATAGAATACCACTGCGTTTAGTTTACACAATTCACAAAAGATTATGTATGCAGTATAAACAGTACTTGATTGTGTGTAAAATGATGGGTACCGGCATCGCTGCAGTTCTCCACGCTGTGTGAGGTGAGGCCACAGGAGGCGCTGGGGGTGCCCAAGGGGGTCGACACACAGTCATCTGGGTCACGCAACCAAGACTGATTCTAGATCAGGAGAGACAGACGCAGTCAGTCAGACGCACACACCCAATAAAAGGAAACAACCAAAGATTTTAGATATCGAAAGACGGTGCACTCATATTACTTATCAATGGGAGAAACTGCAACGCCAATATAGGGGAATAAGTCCCGCCTTCTAAATAAAAGAGCCAATCGCTGATTGATAAAGTCATCGCATCCGAAAGTATTTTTTTAAATTAATTTTCCAATAGGGATTTTAAAATAGTCTTCGTTAAAGAGTTATACGCCATTAACCAAGCCAATCAGCTATGAGGTGAATCACAACACTACAAAGTTTGATCTGAAGCAAAAATGTTTTTGAAAATTGGACAAAAAGGCAAAGGTACAAGACTGTGTACTTAACAGTTTTAGTGAGGGAAAGAACTGCAATCCCATGAAGCATTGCAAACAGCATAATCAAATAAAAAACGATGGCAAAATATAATCGAACTACTCATTTACAAATGTTGATTATATGTATAAAAACAATATATATTAAGTTTATTGCAAAATATGCATATATATATATATATATATATATTTTTTTTTTTTTTGAGAATGTAGAGAGATCGACTAGATTACATAATTCAGTGCTTCATATGAGTGGGTGGAGTGTGTTGCTTTTTTTCGACTCTGATTAGTGTAATTTTCTGTACAGCATCATGGGTAATGTAGTTTTTCACCAGGAATGCCACTGTTAAACACGATTATTTTAAAAATAAGCTAAAATAATATGGACTGATGGCTTCAGCAAAAGCAAATATCATCAATTATCAACCTCGTAGCTCACAGTAGGTTGTTGTTTCTTATGCTGTTTGAGCATAAGAAACAACATTTACGGAACAGTTAATTTCTACGGAAGAGGATTAGGGCCAAGCAATAATAAAAAAATAAAAAATCTCGAGATTAAAGTTGTTAAATTTCGAGAAAAAGGTCGAGATAAAATGTTGAGAATAAACTCATTAAATTACGAGAAAAAACGCGTTAAATTTCAAGAAAAAAGTCGAGATAAAATGTTGAGAATAAACTTGTTAAATTACGAGAAAAAAACTCGTTAAATTTTGAGAAAAAAGTCGAGATAAAATGTTGAGAATAAAGCCATTAAATTACGAGAAAAAACTCGTTAAATTACGAGAACAAATCTGTTAAATTATGAGAAAAATGTCGTTAAATTTCGAGAAAGTCGAGATAAAATGTTGAGAACAAATTCGTTAAATTATGAGAAAAATGTCGTTAAATTTCGAGAAAGTCGAGATAAAATATTGAGAATAAACTCATTAAATTATGAGAAAAAAGTCGTTAAATTACGAGAAAAAAACTCGTTAAATTTCGAGAAAAAAGTCGATAAAATGTTGAGAATAAAGTCATTAAATTACGAGAAAAAAGTCGTTAAATTACGAGAACAAATTCGTTAAATTATGAGAAAAATGTCGTTAAATTTCGAGAAAGTCGAGATAAAATGTTGAGAGCAAATTCGTTAAATTATGAGAAAAATGTCGTTAAATTTCGAGAAAGTCGAGATAAAATGTTGAGAACAAATTCGTTAAATTATGAGAAAAATGTCGTTAAATTTCGAGAAAATCGAGATAAAATATTGAGAATAAACTCATTAAATTATGAGAAAAAAGTCGTTAAATTACGAGAAAAAAACTCGTTAAATTTCGAGAAAAAAGTCGATAAAATGTTGAGAATAAAGTCATTAAATTACGAGAAAAAAGTCGTTAAATTACGAGAACAAATTCGTTAAATTATGAGAAAAATGTCGTTAAATTTCAAGAAAAAAGTCGAGATAAAATGTCGTAATTTAACGAGTTTATTCTCAACATTTTATCTCGACTTTTTTCTTGAAATTTAACAAGTTTTTTTCTCGTAATTTAACGAGTTTATTCTCAACATTTTATCTCAACTTTTTTCTTGAAATTTAACGAGTTTTTTCTCGAAATTTAACAACTTTAATATCGAGATGGTTTTATTGTTTTATTTTTTTATTATTTCTTGGCCCTAATCCTCTTCTGTACATTTCAGATTTGAAATATGTTATTTAATTGTGAGGGTTTTTTTAGGGGGGGGGATTTCAGGTTTCCCCCATTCAAATAGATAGGACTTGGATTTGGATGCCCAATATAGCTGCCTGGAGGCATTGCAAATATGGCCACGACTGAACAGACTTTCCTTGAAAGGGACTTTGAACAACTAGCTCCCTTTTTTGTGTCAAATGTCTACTGACTCACTTGTTCTGACAGATTGGTGCAAGAACCAGTGAAATCTTCCATGTCAGATTTGGATCCTCCCTCCCGATCCTCCAGCACCAAATCAGTGGGCATCTTGCCCTTGAGACAGGTGATGTAGCGATGACAGAAATTATCACAGAGGTCATGAACCTATCAGAGAAAAGTCAAGATGTCAGACTCATTGACAGCTAAAAATCCATTCATTCTGGAAGAATGTATATGATGCTTTTTCATATACAATAAAAGCTGAGGGTACAGAGAAGAGACGTCCATCTGTTTGGTGTCATGACACATTTTGAAATGCCACATTTGAATATGGGGAAGTGTGAATGAGATTTCATGGAGGATATCATTAAATTATGAAATAAAAATCATAAAAAAAGATGAAAAAAAAAGGATAAAAAATCACAGGGGTTTATTAATGACACGAGGTGAGTAAATGATAACAGGATTTTCATTTAAGAAAAATCACACAGTAAATAAAATTACAAAAGTAACTATGGTATGATGAGATTTTCTGACATGGTATCAAGGTAAAGTTGTTGGTCATGTGTTATGAAAATGCCATGATTTTTACAACATGTACCATAATAATATAATGATATTCTTTGATGTATTTTAGAGTACTATCTGAATATCACTGTAATCATCAGTACTGATAATATATTAAAATACCATATTATTCTCATCTGATACCATCACTTTATCACTGTATCATCACCATATTGCTTTAATGTTTAAAAACACTCATCATGTAATAAGGGAACAAAACATACCTTTTCTAGCTCTAATAGATGAAACCGTAGAACTTGAATGGCCTGGATCATCTGTGATCATATGGTTAAAAATGGTTACACCCTTTGCAAAATTACATGAAGCCGTTGATTTTTAAAGCTTATGTATATCTTACCAGATTATCCAGTTCTGGATTTGATGAAAAGATGGGTTTCTCTGATCGAATCTAAAATAATTCACAGAAAAACATCATTAGCTCCTGGCTTTGATGCTCGATCATAAAAGTCATGAGAGTAAATATGCAGCGTGACTTCGTCTTCTAGTGTGCGTCTGGCTTCAATGTGATTGGCTCGTGTTACTCACTTGTTTGGCGAAGGCTGCGATATCGTCATTGAACGATTCAGAGGAGCAGACGTCGCTGTGATTGGTCATGCCGAGGAGGTGGGCGGAGCTTGACATGGAGGTGGAGTCTCGTGGTGAGCAAGTGGCAAGCTCACACTTTTCAAATACCAGAGCCAGGAGTGGAAACAGCGGATGACTGCAAATCAACACACATATGCTCCGAGTGAGACAACGCCGCCAATGCTGCCTACGAATGATTGATTTTATGTGATGAGCACAAATTGCCATAATTACTCAGGCTTTTCTGAAGGGTTTGATATTATATCCTTTCTCCTATTTCAGATTAATGTGGATAGACAACTATAAGTAAACTATTTGTAGGCTGACATCCCCAAAAACTGGAATTAAAATGGCTCTAACGTGAATTTGAAGCATTGTTGTTTGTTTGAGTAGCCCAACACAGCAACACTGGCTCAACCAATGGTTTGAGTTTGACGCTGTTTGTCTGACCAATGGGAGTGTTTGGAAAACCTGTCTGAAAACAGTATTTAGGGGCCACGCACCGAAGGTGTGATGGCACCTATTGTATCTGCTGGCGTTATTCTTCTTCTTCTTCTTCAACTCAGGGAGTCTATGGCAGCCCATAGAACCGCTTGTGGGAAAGATATGAAATTTGGCACACTGATAGAGGACAGTCCCAACATTAACTACAGCAAATTTGGTGTCTCTAGATCAAACTCTCTAGCGCCACCACTTGTCCAAATTTTCACACATGTTTATGCTAATAACTTTTGAACCATAAGGGTTAGAAACAATAGTTTTTCCCTCTGATTTCTTGGCTCAATACAACCTTGTCTCCTAGATGGTTGCTCCAATTTTCATGAAAATCAAATCAGATCATCTTCAGTCTGTACTGGCAAAAAGTTATCAAAAGTTTTTTGATAAACCCAACAATTCTTGAATAACGCACAAACAAATTCAAAGAAGAGCATGCCAAATTGGACGCGAGGCTGTATCTCAGTATTCAGACCAAACTTTGTACGTCATCACAAGCATGACCTGAGGCTACATGCTGCGTTTCGGCACAGTGCCACCTACTGGTCTGGAGATGGCAAAAATGGCTATTTTTGCTTATAACTCATAACAGTTTGGCCAAAAATGATAAAACTTGTCTTGTTAGATTCAAGGAAGCATGCCAAGTCGAATGATATCCAATTTTACCATGTCGGCCATTTTGCATTTTGTAGCAAAATGCTGTATTTTTTTTTACACATTTGCGTATCATTAATAAACTCAGTATGGGTCATCAGCACAATACCCTGAAGGAGCCTGAGAAGTTTTGAGACAGCACCACCTAGTGGTGAAATCAAATATTCACATGGTCATAACTTTTGATGTGGTTGACTTATTTTCAAGAGTCGTCTCTTAGATTTCAGAAACCTCCATAGGAAATTCGAAAACATAGGTCGTTGGCTATATGTTGAAGTCCAAATGCCAAAATTCTGATATTAAGTGGCAAAAAAGTGCAATCAAAATCATGCATGGGTCATTTTTATGTACTCATATATACATGTCTATAACTCCTAAACGAAATGAGATATTTTCACCAATTTGACACTTATTTATCGCCCACTCTGAGGAAACATTAAAAAAAGTGGTGGTATTGCATCTGTTAGTGGAGCTATAACTGAACAAAATATGAAATTTCTACTAACTACAATAAAGTATTGTGTGAATTGTAAACATTGTGTGTACTGTTGAAGAACAGCTTGCCTGAAAATACTACATTTTGTCAGTTTATGTGATAACAAATATTTATCGTTCTCAGTGGAAGCACTTGAATAGTAAAATACATAGATAAATGACATCAACTAACACCTAATGCACACGTTCACCTAGTCATTTTGTTGTCCTTGCACTAAAATGCTTCCTGTCTTCATCAGCAAATAAAAATGAGAAAGAAATATACCTGTCTATACACGTTTTGTTTTGACCTAAAAATAGGCCTCATGTGAAAAAATTAAAAAGATTATTTAAACCTAGTCTAATTGTGTATTTTTTCTAAGCAAAATCACTTGAACTTGCATGATGCCATAATTACAAATCCATAAAAACAACCCAGGACTTGGGCGCAATATATATTTACACACGCAGCGCTCATACATGTTTTGTGGGAGGAAACAGATGGTTAAAGTAACCAGACTCTCACCCGTAGATCTGGTCCCGGTGGTGTTTCAGGGAGTCAGGCACAGTGTGGCCATAGTGAGGCGGAGGAAGTGACCTCATGACGTCCCGGTAGCCTCCCACAGGCATGGCGTCAGAGCCTGGGTACTGCACCAACTCCTCATACTAGATACGGAGAGACAGGATAAGAAAAAATTTAAAGATAAGACATTGCCTAATTCAGCCTTATGTTAGTATGATCTGTGCTGTATGTGGGGGGAATCTGTTATGATTTATGAGTATATACAGCATTGACAGTACAGCTGAGTATGTGAGCTAGCGGGAGGCTGTTTGAAGTCGCTGCTAATTGTATCTCCTCCTTAATAAACACTGGTTGCGGAGAGGCTTTGATGTGTGATTTTTCAGAGTGCCAAGCAACATTCACCCAGGGACATAAACTCCAAAGAAAAAACTTTCCAACTGATTTATAATTAACAGCCTTACATACAATTACATAAAGTCATCCAGACTTCATTTTTAAATACTAATTATGTGGGTTTTAAAGTGAACTTACTTATTAATGCTGCAGTCAGATATATGATCAGAAAAACAACATAACAGCTTTCAGAGTAATCAATAATCAGAAAAAAATCTATAAAATTCATTTGAACCATTTACAATGACTGCTCAACTATTATTCAGATACTAATAACATTACATAATGAAAGCCATAACCTCTACAAAGTACTTTTTAACAAAAAAAGTGAGGCCTTTGTTAATAATCAGGCTTTTCTGATGCATATATATTCTTATGCTCATTATTCTTACTCTCCATGAAAACCTTTTTAGCGCACTACATTAACACCGATTTCATTTGGATTAATTTTTGAAGTTGCAAACAGAGAAAGCTATTTTGGGTTTCACAGTCTTTAAAAATATGTCCATGCTGTTATGAAATACATATTATATATGTGAAACTAATAATTAGTGTGCTGGCTGCTACCAACGCTCATAATAAAATTAATTAACCAAAAATTTAAAAAAGACATTTTGAGCTCAAATGATAATAAGTAGGCCTATTATGAAGATGGACAACGTAAGAATGCAAATTCAAAGTCACATCAGTCTTCATTACTGCAGCAAATGCGATACAACCATCTATGAGCAAACAAGAAGCGGTTAAACACGCAAAGCATTAAATTTGATAAATGGTTTATGCAATGCTGGTAACACTTTATAATAAGTTTCATTCAATTTAAGTCACTGACAGACATTATAAGTAGATTAAATACATTCATATATAAAAATTGGAGAACCAGAGTTGGATGATTTTTCTGTCTTTTGACGGAAATATCATCAAACTCTGATGTACATATTTTAATAATGACTGTTAGTGTAAATAATGAAAGTATTATAGACAAACTATTAAGTAACAATTACAAGCATTGCAGTGTCAGTTTCAAACCAACTCAATATAATTAAATATAAAAACTATATATATATATATATATATATATATATATATATATATGTGTATGTGTGTGTGTGTGTGTGTGTGAGAGACCCTGGACCACGGACCACATAACCAGTCATAATGGACAATTAAATTTTTTGAAATTGAGATTTATACATCATATAAATAAATAATATATTTATACAAAAGCTTTCCATTGATGTATGGTTTGTTAGGATAGCACAATATTTGGCAGAGATGCAACTATTTGAAAATCTGGAATCTGAGGTTGCAAAAAAATCAAAATATTGAGAAAATCTCCTTTAAACTTGTCCAAATGAAGTCCTTAGCAATGCATATCCACTCACAAAAATACATTTTTGATATATTTACGGTAGGAAATTTACAAAATATCTTCATGGAACATGATCTTAATATCCTAATGATTTTTGGCATAAAAGAAAAATTGATAATTTTGACCCATACAATGTATTGTTGGCTATTGCTACAAATATACCCGTGCAACTTATGACTGATTTTGTGGTCCAGGATCACACACACACACACACACACACACACACACACACATATATATATATATATATATGTACAGTATGTACGTAATTAAATTATGTATGCTGCTTTTTCTATTCATTGCTTTTTCTAAATAAATAAACTTGAAGATTCAGAATGAGCGTGATATAGAACATCATATAAAATATACGTAAACCCATTATATTTTTTTGTGGAATTTACCAGTAAAAATGATTAGTGTGGTCGCAGGGACAGATATAAGAGCTTATGTTTGAGATTTAATAGACTGATGCCAAATTAACCGGATCTTATAACTACCATTTCTAAGAAGACACAGAACACAAGAAGAATTTCCATTTGGCCGCTCACTGTAGCACAAAAGTTGACCTACTTACCGACTTCATCTGCCTTTCTAGGGCCTGTATTTCCTACTCTACTCCATCTGATTTCTGCCTTTCGTTACATTAATGCATACAAGTAAATGATTTCAATAAGCATAAACTGAGTGTATAAGCAGCACCTTTGTAAACTCAACTGTCTTCCAAATACATATAAACCTAGCTACATGAAAATGTATAAATGAAAGTTTAATGACTAATTTGAATGCACATGAAATAATCTATTAAGCACTGCATAATAGAATAATATTTACAAATTAATATTGTAAGTTATTATCAAAAATCTAACAACTGACAAATAAGAAGTAACTTTTTTTTGTATTTTAGACTTGCACAACTCTCTTTAGTTATGCTTGTGTGTCACTTTATTGGTTTCTAACATCCACACTACAGCATCAAACTCTACATTTTTGCATCAAAATAGCAGGAAAATGGATCTGGAAAATAAAGGGAAAACACAGGACCTACCCTCTTCTCCATGCGATACGGAAGCCGAGCTCACACACTCACTGACGGAGGACAACACACACCAGACCGGCAGATGAGACACACTCTCTACAAGAAATAAAGCATTAAAAAAAATATATGTTACAACCTGAGCATGCACTGGAACATAAACATGCACTGATACCATGTTCATATTCTAGTCCAAAAGCATTTGAGATTTTGGGCACATCATAAAATAAATGCAAGCACATCATAGCCTTTGAGAGTAGTGGATAAGATTGCTTATTTACACTTTAAAAGTATCCACCAAAATAACAGAGCAAGTGTTACTGCTCTAGAGTGAACGAGGAACGCGAATTACATCCATAACAAATGATTACATCCGCGTAAATGTTATGGTTCTGTAAACTGGGTTGTGTTATGAATATAGGCTACTAGGATATGATGAGAAGGCGTAAAGATACCCCACCTTAAAAACACTGGAGCAGCAGAAGCGTGAAGTGGGCCGAGTATCCAGCGTTAGCGGCGCGTTTGAGATGATGTCGCGTCCTTTTCGCGCTATCGATGTCCATGAAGCGACGCGTTGAGCTCAAATGCGTCTCTCCACGATGAGCGATGGAGCTTTAAACCGGAGAGAGAGAGAGGGAGATGGAGACTGGGAGTTGTTGAGGGGGTCAAAACACAACGGGGTCTCTCACCCCCACCTCCTTATCACACACGCTCGCGCATTACAAACACACACACACACACACACACACACACACATACGCACGCTCGCGCATTACAAACGCAGAGCCTTTCGTTTTATGTGAAGGACGCTGTCTCTTCCTCTTTCTCTCTATCACACACACACACCGTGCTTACCGAGTTTCATCATCGCTATTCCGGTGTAGAATCATTTTGTCTGATTATTGTGGGCTATAATGTGCAACACTGTCTGGAGCAGCTCACACACATGCGTTATTCTCCAAACGCGTCATATATGCTACACACAGGACCACCACATTCATAAAGAGTGGCCCCAAAAAGTATTTGCAGACTTATTTTAAAATGTATTGAATTCGAAAATATAAGCAAATGGCTTCTGCAAACAAATGAAAGACATTTTCTCAGAACTAACTTGACTTTTTTGAGTCATTTTTGCATATTTAACAACTGGTGCCAATGTGATGTTGGATAAATGAAGACGCATTAATTCCCATCTGTCCTAACAAACTAACTAGAGTTGTTGTACAGGTTAAGTATATGTTCCACTTAAGTTTGATAACCAGAATGTGTCAAAATAGCCACATAATTTCTATGTCTTCTTTTTAATAGATGGTAAAGTGTGACAGTGTTTTTTTAATTACTAATAGTCAGCATTGTTTATTGAGCTGTAACACAGTGTGAGTTGTTAGTTTAACCACTTTAAAATGTGCTTGAGGGAATAAATTGAGGGGACAGTATAAGTTGTCAGTGTCTATGTAAAAATATAAAGAGATTATTAGACTGAGGTATTGTAAAATCACAATAATAAATTACAAATTGTTTGCAGTTTTAAAATAAAATGTTTCACATTCTATACATTTTGTGTTGTTGTTGTTGTTGTATTTAAATGCTTACAATGAAATACAGATTGGGGGAAGGGGTTAATGGTGTTGGTATTAAAAATTAAAACAAATTAATATTCAAAAAAATACTTTTACAGACTAAAGCAAAAAATAAATAAATAAATTGTAAACCATTTCCACACTAAAAAATGCTGGGTTAAAAATAACCCAAATTGGGTTAAAAATGGACAAACCAAGCAGTTGGGTTAAATGTTTGACCCAACCAGCTGGACAGTTTTATTTAACTCAACTATTGTTTAAAAATGACTATATGGCTGGCTTAAAATGAACCCAAAATATGTTGGAAATGAACATTTATAAATAATTTTAAGAAATAATAATTAAACAACAAACATTTATTAAATTGCTTATTAATAAATATTAATCTTTTGATTATTATTGTTGCCTCTAATTATGTGTCTGAGTTTTAATTTCTAACCTATTTTGGGTTCATTTTAAGACAGCCATATAGTAATTTTTAAACAATAGTTGGGTTAAATAAAACTGTCCAGCTGGTTGGGTCAAACATTTAACCCAACTGCTGGATTTGTCCATATTTAACCCAACTTGGGTTGTTTTTAACCCAGCATTTTTAGAGTGCAGGTATCCTCTTTATATCTGTACAGTTTAACACCAACTGTGATCTTCCTTTAAAATCAATGCCACTTGGTTGGACGTTTTGTTATGTGAAATAATGGCTTTTTTTCTCTGTTAAGTGTCAGAACAGTTTTGTGAGCCATTGTACACCATTTTATGCTGTAGAAAATAGAAAAGAAATGAGACAAATGCAGTCAAGTAGCCTACCAATCAGCTGATAACACTAACTGACAATTGTGCCAACTTAACTTACTATAATAAATAACAGCCATGTAATTGTTTTAATTGCAGGGCAAATTACAGCAATATGTTCCTCTTATTTATGACTGTCTTAAATTTGAGGGCTAGCCCTTATATGGAGAATCTGTCAGATGGACTAAACACTTAATAAAACCACATTAAGACAAATGGTAAATTGCTAAATGAAGTTTAAAAGGGTTTTCTCAAGCCAAGCTATTTTTCATTGCAAGTTGTCACGTGTTTTATGTTTTTATACAAATCATTACTTGCGGTATGCCCAAAACAATTGCTTTTCTTTTGTTTGATAATTGTTTTACTGCTTCAAAAGCTATTAAATAACATTTTAAGCACCGCGTACGTGTGAACAATCGGCTTTTAATATGTAGCCAAGCAGCATAACAATCATTTAGAGCAACCTGTAACGGGAAAACACAGTTCTACGGCGGACCAAACGTGGTCTTGTGTTGTAAATCACCCTTAAATAACATAATAATTATTCCATACGTCCCCTGAACTCCTCTCCCGCTGGGCGAGCCCTCAACAGGCGGTCAGGACTTCAATCACCGCGGCGCTCTCCAGCGCTCTGCGGCCGGACCGACGCGCACGGTGGGCGGTGGGCGGCATGACACAAGCGAGGCAGAGGACCTGGCGATCTGCGGCCTTTCAACACCATGGGAGGGCATTGGCCAACAGAGATGATCATAGCTAAATAAAGGCATTAACAGCGGAACAACAGTGATTGTAAAGGCTCTCAAAGGAGCAACGCCTTTTGAATGCGACCTTTAATCGGATATTTCCACTTGTAACGCGTTGCTAACACAACATCTGCAATGCTATAATTTTGTAAATAGTTTAGATGAATAATAATAGCTATTGTCTGATATGCTGCCCTGATAAAATCATTTTTAACTACTGTGTGAAATAGCCTCTTTGTTGAAAACCTTTATTGTTGCTATAGCAGGTCTATATGAAAAGTATAGCCCACATCTTACACAAGACTAAAAACACACACAATGGTTTAGTTTTTAGCATTAATTGTGTGTTTTTGTGGGAGTGAAAGTGAGGGCAGGTTGTGTTTAGAGAATAAGCTCATTAGTGTTGTGGTGTGAGGCAGGCTAGTGTGATTTTTTTGTTTAATGTGGCTGTTTGTCACTTCCTCTCAAAATGTGAATGTTTGTTCTGGGGCATTTGTCACAGTATTTGTCATGTGTGTGCCATGTGAGAGACATTGGGTCATGTTAGACAAGACAGCAGTAATTCATACAAAACAAAACGTATTGAATGATAAAGTTTTACTTACTTACTGATCTTACAGCCTTTCCTACGTTTACAGTGTATGCTAAAGAACTGACCTCACAAATTAACATCCCAGCAACCTCACGCAGTCTCTCAGGCCTGACCTTTGACACCAGGATCAATATCTGCTGCTGTGAGCGCTGTGTATCCCTGAGGGAGTCGTTCTCTGGTGTCCGTTCACCCCAGATCCTCGGGTCAGGATCTCTCGGTCATTTTTGGTGCCTTTTTATGCTTATTATTAGGCATGTTTATAGTCCTTAAGGCGCTTCTCGTGTTACACAGAATGTCTGTGGTTTGATTCCAGTCAGACTCAGGCAATTTGTCTTTTAAAATGCACTGTAAACTTTTTTTGCAAAGTCAGACCTAGATGAGATTGTAGCATGTGTTCGTATTAATCAAATTACGGTTGGTCTTGGCATTGTGTGCATCCTCCGAAATACAGAAGTGATGCGCGACATGCTTTTAATCCTTCAAATATTTGATTAGGCATTGTGTCATAAACAACAGATGAAGACTGCGCAAAAAAAGACTGTAGCTCGATATTAAATATAAATATATAAATAAACATACTGACTGTGTCTCTATATAGGATGAATCGCTTTTGTTGCAGCATTCCTCACTTGTGAGTGGCTCTGAATGAACGAAGCTGTTCACACTTTAGATTAGGATCCAATTTTGACTTTTAACTATGACTTTTCCCTCAATAAACCCCTAACTACTCTTATTAATAGTTAGTAAGGTTGTTAAGTTTAGGTATTGGGAAGTATTAAGGGATGTAGAATATGGTCATGCAGAATAAGGCATTAATATGTGCTTTATAAGTATTAATAAATAGCCAATATCCTAATATGCATACTAATACACTCTAAAATAAATGCTGTGTTGCTTCAACCCAAATTTGGGTCAAAAATGGACAAAGACCAACTGCTGGCTTAATTTTTTAATTATTTTTTTTTTTAACCCAACAGTTGGGTTTGTCCATATTTGAAACAACCCAGCATTTTTTTTAGAGTCTAAGCAACTAGTTATTAGTGAGAATTGGACCCAAAACTAAAGTGTTACCAAGAATCTGCTCAATTAATTGATTCAAATAGCAATTAATTGCTGCTTTCATGTTTACAAACAATAAACACTTTTTTGTGAGGAACAAATTTACAAAATGCTGAGTTGGGTTGAAAAACGTGCTGGGCAGTTTTATTTAACCCAACTATTGTTTAAAAATTACTATATATCTGGCTTAAAATGAACCCAAAATATGCTGGAAATTAAAAATCAGACACATAATTAATAGATGCAACACTAATAATCAAAAGATGAACATTTATTAATAAGCAATTTTATAAATGTTTATTGTTTTTATTTATTATTCATTAAACTTATTAATAAATGTTCATTTATTAAACATATTAATAAAATCTTAATTTCTAACATACTTTGAGTTCATTTTAAGCGAGCAATATAGTAATTTTTAAACAATAGTTGAGTTAAATAAAACTGCCCTGCTGGTTGGGTCAAACATTTAACCCAACCGCTGGGTTAAAACAACCCATTCACTGGGTTTAACCCAACTTGAGTTGTTTTTAACCCAGCACTTTTTAGAGTGCAATTAAACAATAAACATTTATTAAATTGCTTATTAATAAATGTTCATCTTTTGATTATTATTGTTGCCTCTAGTAATTATGTGTCTGATTTTTAATTTCCAACCTATTTTATGTTCATTTTAAGCCAGACTATAGTCATTTTTAAACAATAGTTGAGTTAAATAAAACTGTCCGGCATGTTAGGCAAACATTTAACCCAACCGCTGGGTTAAAACAACTCAATTTTGCTAGATTTGTCCATTTTCAACCCAACTTGGGCATTTTTTACAGGGTAAATTCTCTTTCTACGGTACAGGCTTTAAAAGAAAATAAAGAGGACACACCAAAGCATTAGCAGATGTTATTAACATTTAATAAATCGTGGTGTTTTTGATGTGGCATTGTCCAGTGACAAGACTTTTCTTAGTTTTCAGAACCGAGACAAGGGGACCACCACTATACTAACTGGACAGGTGCACATGTTAAATCTTAAAATATCGGCCAACATGTACCATGGTAATACCATGCTATTCTTCAAAGAACATAGAGTACCTCATAAATACCACAAAGCCAGTAAACATGATACTTGAATGTGGAAATGTTGTTTTTCGGTGTACCTGTGCTGGGATGACACCGCTGACATGCAGCAGGTTAGTGCTGAGCATCAAAGAGAAGTCCGTCATCAACGGCCAACGAGGGGCGTAAAACGAGAGAGGGAGAGAGTGCTTTTTTATGAGCACGTTCCTCTCCGGTTACTGTGTCGTCTGGCCCAGCACCCATAAATATTATTTCACTTTTTCGATCTTTCTCATCAGGCCTCTTATCTGTCCCATATATGAGTTTACCCTCCGCCTGAACTCTGTTTTCTTTTAAATGCTTACCTCCTCTTGTAGATGTTCCCAAAGTACAATAAAGCTGAATATTTTTCTAAATTATTTTAAAACAGAACGAGTCACTATAAATGATTAGTATTATTGATTGGTGTTTGCTATGACTGTTGCTCATACTTAGGGCATGAATGAACATGAATGATATCTTAAATTGTGGGGCTTGTTGACGAGACGTGGCCCGTTACGTTGAGATGAGGCTTACAGTTTCCCCCTGATGGATGTCAATACTGGCAAAAAAAAAAAAGATAAAAAATCACTACACATTTCAGGAGAGACCAGAATGTCACATAAAATGGTTGAAACAAGAAACGAGACCACAGAGACGTCGGGATGGGCTCTTTTGACTTGGGCCAGTATGCAACACCCTAGTATCCCAGCCAGCAAAAATGCCATTCAGCCATTAAAAAATGTTGGGTTAAAAACAACTCAAGTTGGGTTGAAAATGGACAAACCTAGCGATTGTGTTGTTTTAACCCAGTGGTTGGGTTAAATGTTTGTCCAGCCTGCTGGATAGTTTTATTTAACTCAACTATTGTTTAAAAATGACTGTATTGCTTGCTTAAAATGAACCCAAAATTGGAAATTAAAATTTTTTAGAGTGTAGTTTAAATAGAGATTAGAAGATTTGTTCAAGGGTCACTATTTTCCCCTTTTCTTCTTCTGAATTTATTCTTGTTTGTTTTTCCGGTTGTTCTGGTATTTCACCACATTTGGAAGCAAAGAAACCATGGCAGACTTTCCTTTCTTTCCCCAGAAGCCTAAGTCTGTCTTCCTCTTCATCCTCAGCTCCCTCAATCTCTCCCCCACTCCCTCCGATGGTCTTCTTGCAGATGGAGATTAACTCCGAGCCCGAGCGCCATCCGTTTCCCTGACTGTTTGTTATTAAAGAGATGGATGGTGGCTTGCAGTGCCAGCCCGACACAACCGCAATTACAGCAGGGCCCATGATAGATAGAGGGAGAGAGGGAGGAGATGGAGAGAAGCAGATAGAGAGAGGGGCATCTATCACACCCCTTAATCTACCTGTCACTCCGGGGGGAGAGGCAGGGAATGAGTGAAAGAGAGAAATGAAGAGAAAAGATTTTGGTATGGCTTATCTTGCAAATCTTTCTGCTTTGATTGGAATTATCTTTAATTGCAGAAAACATGTAAAAATACTTCTAATCATAATCTTAACTCTGTGTAAGATTGTTTTAGGGTTAGTTGCTTGTAATTCTATATAATTTAATGTTGTTATTGCAGTAAGTACATGTAACATGTAACAAAAACACTATAAAATAAAGTGTTAACAAAGCAATTGCTTCATTTACACTCAAAAAATTGGGTATAAATGTAATATTTATAGATAATTCCATGTCAAATCAACCAAATGTCAGAAACGTTCCTAACTAAAATGTGTGAGTTTGGTTTTTTTTTCTTCTGAAGAAAGACAAACATAAATAGTGATTAAAGCCAAAATATGAAATGTCACAGATGTATATTTACAGAGTAATCCACTATGACAATTTTCACCTGAGATTTGGAGCCAAATTAGAGGGGTGTAAAAATGACTTTATAAAGATGGCAGCATCATTATTTTATTTTTTTACGCAGAGTTTGGTAGCTCTATTAGTAAAATCTGTTGACTTTAGCTATCTTTGTTTCATTATATGCCAACAGTGATAGTTCAAAAATGGGGAAAAGCTGTTTTCGGGGGCTTTTCCCCAAAGTTTACATGCATGTAACGCAAGAAGTATTAAAGATCTTTTGATATCCTTTTAGATGTTGGTTCTTAACAAACTTTTCTTTGGGTATCTACATTTTGAAGGCTCTATATGTTTCAGTCCCACAGATATGGGGGTCTCAATGTGAATAAATTGGTAAATTGCACACATTTTAAGTGGCCAAAAACCAAATGTGAGTCACTTTGCATACAGCTGATACTTTTTTCTTTTAAAGAGGAATGTCTGAAGAACAAATAATGTTGAAACTTGAAATGTATCTTGTTTCCCTCTTAAAGACAATTGCTTATAACATTCCTTTCTGAGTGCAATAAATTTTCCCTTTTCCCAAGTTTGCGTGCCTGTATCTCTGTAAGATATCTCAATATCCTTTTAGATTCTAATTATTAACAAACATTTGGTGTCTTCATTTTTAAGACCCTATGGTTCAATCCCAGATCTCAATATGGATTCATGTGCAAATGTGACTTTTCATTTGTAATTAAAGGGTTAGTTCACACAAAAATTCTGTCATTAATTACTCACCCGCTGTTCCACACCCATAAGACCTTTGTTAATCTTCAGAACACAAATTAAGATATTTTTGATGAAATCCGATGACTCAGTTCGGCCTCCATAGGGAGCAATGACATTTCCTCTCTCAAGATCCATTAATGCACTAAAAACATATTTAAATCGGTTCATGTGAGTACAGTGGTTCAATATTAATATTATAAAGCAACGAGAATATTTTTGGTGCGCCAAAAAAACAAAATAACATCTTACATAGTGAAGGCCGATTTCAAAACACTGATTCAGGAAGCTTCGGAGCGTTATGAATCTTTTGTATCGAATCATGATTCGGATCGCGTGTCAAACTGCTGAAATCACGTGACTTTAGCGCTCTGAACAGATGATTCAACATGCTGATTCATTATGCTCCGAAGCTTCCAAAAGCAGTGTTTTGAAATTGGCCATCACTATATAAGTTGAAAACATTTTTTTTCGCGGCGCCTCAGAGTGGATGAATCTAATGTTTGTTGTCAGTCAAACTCTTGATTCTACCATCAGAGAGACTGAAAAGGGAAAACGGAGTGAAATCTCATTAGCCCTTTTCCACTGTTGGCCAGTATGCCATGCTGGGCCAATAGCCTTGGACCTCAAGCACCAAGGCCAAAATCAAGTTGCATTTCTAGTGTCGGTCCAGTAGCTCCGCAGCAGTTCCCTAAAACCCGCCCTTAACACGCCTCCACAGAACAACGTCACATGACCACACCATTTCACCAGCTGACTGAAAACTAGCTAGATCGCAGAATGAACATGACAGAAGTGAATGTTTGGTCTTTACTTAAAGACTTGAGATTCCAACATCAATATTTGACCAATGTTTTACAATAAAAAACATTACAGTAACAGTAATTTATTAATTTGTGTCAGGAGTGCACATCAATCATGCTAAATTTAACTGATATTGACCATTTCGCATAAAAAGAGTTTTCAGTTGTATCTGCTTCCATTTATTTACTATCATAAGAATGCACAAAACAACTCCATTAAGGCTTTTAACTCCAAAGGGTTACACATTTAGAAAAATAATGATAAAATATCATATGTTTACAAACCCGATTCCAAAAAAGTTGGGACACTGTACAAATTGTGAATAAAAACAGAATGCAATGATGTGGAAGTTTCAAATTTCAATATTTTATTCAGAATACAACATAGATGACATATCAAATGTTTAAACTGAGAAAATGTATCATTTTAAGGGAAAAATAAGTTGATTTTAAATTTCATGGCATCAGCACATCTCAAAAAAGTTGGGACAAGGCCATGTTTACCACTGTGTGGCATCCCCTCTTCTTTTTATAACAGTCTGCAAACGTCTGGGGACTGAGGAGACAAGTTGCTCAAGTTTAGGAATAGGAATGTTGTCCCATTCTTGTCTAATACAGGCTTCTAGTTGCTCAACTGTCTTAGGTCTTCTTTGTCGCATCTTCCTCTTTATGATGCGGCAAATGTTTTCTATGGGTGAAAGATCTGGACTGCAGGCTGGCCATTTCAGTACCCGGATCCTTCTTCTACGCAGCCATGATGTTGTAATTGATGCAGTATGTGGTCTGGCGTTGTCATGTTGGAAAATGCAAGGTCTTCCCTGAAAGAGACGATGTCTGGATGGGAGCATATGTTGTTCTAGAACTTGGATATACCTTTCAGCATTGATGGTGCCTTTCCAGATGTGTAAGCTGCCCATGCCACACGCACTCATGCAACCCCATACCATCAGAGATGCAGGCTTCTGAACTGAGCGCTGATAACAACTTGGGTTGTCCTTGTCCTCTTTAGTCCAGATGACATGGCGTCCCAGTTTTCCAAAAAGAACTTCAAATTTTAATTCGTCTGACCACAGAACAGTTTTCCACTTTGCCACAGTCCATTTTAAATGAGCCTTGGCCCAGAGAAAACGCCTGCGCTTCGGGATCATGTTTAGATATGGCTTCTTTTTTGACCTATAGAGTTTTAGCCGGCAACGGCGAATGGCACGGTGGATTGTGTTCACCGACAATGTTTTCTGGAAGTATTCCTGAGCCCATGTTGTGATTTCCATTACAGTAGCATTCCTGTATGTGATGCAGTGCCGTCTAAGGGCCCGAAGATCACGGGCATCCAGTATGGTTTTCCGGCCTTGACCCTTACGCACAGAGATTGTTCCAGATTCTCTGAATCTTTGGATGATATTATGCACTGTAGATGATGATAACTTCAAACTCTTTGCAATTTTTCTCTGAGAAACTTCTTTCTGATTTTGCTCCACTATTTTTCGCCGCAGCATTGGGGGAATTGGTGATCCTCTGCCCATCTTGACTTCTGAGAGACACTGCCACTCTGAGAGGCTCTTTTTATACCCAATCATGTTGACCTAATAAGTTGCAAATTGGTCCTCCAGCTGTTTCTTATATGTACATTTAATTTTTCCGGCGTCCCAACTTTTTTGGAATCAGGTTTGTACATCACAGACTGAGCATTTCTATTATTTTCCACAAAATTATGCTATCTGGGGAGGTTTGCAGTGCTGCCAATTTAGCGCTTTTATCACTAGATTTAGCGACTTCCCCACCCCTTTTGAGATTTTTTTCAAAAGCCTAGTGACAAATCTAGCAACTTCTTGGACAAACCTTATCTAGATTCAGAGACTCGCCCACTGATCTATATTTATATTAATATAGATCAGTGGACTCGCCAGTGTGACGTCATCTAGCGACATTTAGCGACCAGTTTTAGCTACTTTCAACTGAAAGCAATTGGCAACACTGGAGGTTTGAATGATCTCTCCCGTCTCACTATACTATTTACTTTAAGTCAGAGCGACAGAGGGAGCTCACGAGCAGAAAACAGGAGTTATGAATTATACGAGTTAACCAGAGTGTATGTTTTTTATGACTTATGTGGACGTATTAATCCGGTATCAACAAAGGCACAGGGAAGAGAAAGATAAAACATGAATCTAAATAAATACAGGATTATAATCATATATGATTTATCTACATTCTTCAAGCAGTCTCTGGAATTTTCCATTAATGCAATGGTTAGCATAAGTAGCCTTTAACATTGCATATAAGTATGTTTTTGCCTCATATGGTGATCAGAATCCCCATCGGATCACAATTGGAAGTTATTTTAAACACTCGCTGGTGTCTGAAAGTGAGTTTTGAACTGAAAATTGTTTAAAATGTCTTAATTTTTGAAGTTAGCTGCTAGCCTGATATAATAACATGGGAAATGAGCAGCAGTGTTGCACGTATCCTGACGCCCTTTGTTCATGTCCACTCCTCAAGCCCCAGTTGGCACGCTTTTGACCAAGGTATTTGGTGGGCCCAAAACCCCTGGATGTTGGCCCCGTTGAAGCCCAGATGAAGCCTGATCAAGCCCTGGAAGTGACAGTGGAAATGCGGCTACTTACATTTAGGGTTGCCAGGTCTGTGCAACAAAAGTAGTCCAATGGCCAGTCAAAAGTAGCCCAAAAATAGCCCAATGCGATCTTGGGCAGCTGAGTTCTCCACTGAATTTGAACGTCTGGGGGTGTTGAAGCACCGAAATCGTACGTATGAGGGTGGAAATCAACCTGCTGGAAATTTTTTTTACATTATGCAACAACTTAAAAGTTACCCAATTCTGTGGGAATATCGCAGATTTGGCAACACCTTTCACACTTCCACATATTCAAACCCATTACATTCAGCTCTTTTAACATGCAGTGAAATGGCATGATTTACACTTGAGTTTTGTCTTATTAATTTACAGACATAACCATAAGGGTCCAATTGGATCTGGAAACTTCAACTAGCATGACCTACATAAAGCTCTACGTGTCTTAAAACAGGTGCTAAATGTATGCCATCGCTCCAATGGATATCAACTTGATACAGTTAATATAGTTATACAGCTGTTTTTGAAGACGAAAGGCGCTAGAACAGTACTACACAAAAAAAAATGACTTAATTTGTCCCAATATCACGATACACTCTCAGACAACCAACTAACACACACACCTGCAGCTAACCCAGAGTAGCATGTAACGTAGGTGCATACGTTTGGTGTAATGCGATACAGTTTTTCTTTTCCAGTGCTACAAAAATGTTATGAAAAATCCAAAGTTCTCCCATTTCCTGCCCTCCCTCTCATCAGTCTAGAGGAGTGAAGGATGGGGTGGAGGGATTAATACTCTTCCGCTGGCCACCGAGATGATGGATGGACAGATGTGGAGAAGGACAGAGGGAGGTAAGAGAGAAGGCCAAGGGAGGAACGCTAAGCCAAGTGCTCGATAAATCTAATGGAAGGTCTGCTTTGCATCAGACACTGACAGACTGTTGCAGAGGTGTTATGATGAACGACTGCTTTACTGCTTGCTGATTGGACCGAATTTCATGCTTTTGGGGAGAGGAGAGCTGAAACTTTCATCTTTGTGCATAGTGTTTCACTGTTTGTAAGTATACACTGATGGGTAATAGGATCCAGATCAGTTAGTTCAGTATGAGAGGAGGCGTTTCTGAAGGTCCTGCTGACCTGGGAACAGTTATTATTTGAGGAGGGGTTTAAAATGAAGCTGAAGTGTTTAAAGTCCCCAGCCAAGAAAAATGGCAGAATTCAGGTTTCATTAAATGCTGACTTTCTTAAGTGCTTTAGATTAGTTGTTGGCATTATACTGTCTTGACAAAGTACTGTTATTGAACATATTAAACGGTTAATTTGCTATGCTGAGATGAAGCGTTTTTACTAAAAAAAAGGGTGTTTTAACAGTGATGCCATAGAAGAACCATTTCTGGTTCCCAAAAGACCCTTTCAGTGATCAGAAACATTTTTTCTTAGTGTGAAGAACATTTTAAGCCTAAAGTTGTTGTTAGGTTTATTGTTTATTCTTACGTGTTTGGTACTTTTTTGAGTTATTGAAACTTGATGTTTTTTGTTAGAAATAAATGTTTACTCTGACCATGCTATAAGAAAAAGACAAAGTAGGAGACAGATTAGTCTGTAAGCAAATAAAAATAAATAAAAAATGTTTTAACCTAAAAACATTTTCAGCTGGTTAAACTTAGAAATGAAAGTTCACCTGCTGCCTTAAAAATGTGAGTTAACTCAACTTGAAGATAACCTTTGTTTCAACTCACAAATACTCAAGACAATGCAATGCATTACTTCGAGTTTAAATTTTAACTTAAAGTAATGTGTTGTGTTGCCTATTTTTGAGATGAAACAAAGGTTATCTTCAAGTTGAGTTAACTCACAAGGCAGCAGGTGAACTTTCATTTCTAAGTTTAACCAACTGAAAATGTTTTACAGTATACTGACATATAATGGCTATTGATATTTTTGCTATTTTGCTATTTATATACCATCATATGTCACCAGAAGTCACCAAATGTTTAGGTTTCTGAACTTGCTGGAGTTTTGTTTTATGAAAGTAAATGAAATATTAAATATAACATAAAACAAGCATATTTCACATAAAAATATGGTACTTTTAGAGGTAAATAAATTCAAAGATACCCCAAAAATCAGAAAAAAAAGCTTTTTTTTTTTTTTTTTTTTTAGTTTTTATTTTATCGAAGATAGTGATATGACATTTATTAAAATAAATTGGGGATCACACCTGAGACCTTTGTGCCCAAATTTGTCCACGGATGACCAAATAAGGGCTGCTACTATATGAAGGACGCTTGAGGGTTAATAATCTAAAGAACGTTTTCCACTGTAAAGAACCTCAGAAAGGTTCCATGGATGTTAAAGGTTCTTCATGGAACCATCAATGTCAATAAGGAATATTTATTTTTAAGATTGCTACTGTAGCTGACTGAAGTCATCACATTTGATGCTCATGTTATTTTAGAGAATGTGATACTGTCTGCTCAAATAACAGACATATTTCATTGTAATTTTTACAAAAAATTGTAAAAATTGTATGAAACATTGTATTAATAACAAAGGCTCTGATGTGCAAGTACACTAGTTCTGTAGAATGGTGTGAAGTATGTAGTTTCTGATGGTCCTGCTGACCTGAAATAATACCAGAGGTGAACTCCAAAATTATATACGATGATTGAAGGCTGTCAAGAACGGGAGAATTCACTGAATGCAGTTTCATTTCAAGACGCGCTGGAGTTCTAAACTGGTTTAGATTAGTTGCCATTATGTATACCATTATTGTACATACTCTTTTTCTAAATCCCTAACCCGAAATCAATATTTCTGACTAACTCCTCTCAGAGCCTTCAAGTCAAGTCACATTTATTTAAGACGCACTTTATACAGTACAGACTGTTTCAAAGCAGCTTCACATTTCAAGCTACATCAACCAAACTTGGTGCAGTCCTTTCAGCCGGTTCTGACTTATATCTTGTCTAACAGATCAGACTTTTTGGTTTAAGTGGACGATCAAAGGGGCTGCATATATCTATCCAACCCTTAAAAGCACACTGAAGTGCCTTGAAACATGCAGCATTATTCAATGTGTTGACGTAATTTCCACTGAAACAGGAAAAGATTGCGGGACATATCAAACAGCCCCTCCCCTTTTTTTAAACAGCCAATAGCATTTCGCTTATATCACAGCTCGGAAAAGCCTCAGTTTCCTCCTAATCTCTAAATGTTTCTCCTCCTAATCGCCTCCATATTGCTTTAAAATATATCATTCTGTGCAGAATTCAAATGGGTCTGATACATTTTGTGGTCTGTGCCGACTCGCGCATATGATCCAATCTGTGTCGTTGTGTCTCTGGACTGGAGCAGACTGTGTGCGGTTTGCGTGAACGTGAAACCTGACTTCATTTGCTTCACTGGAAAGCATTGGCATCATCTGAATCGTTCCGGTGTTCATTTTGACAGCAAATTTTAATTTAGTTTTAGTCATAGTCTTTTGTCTAAAATACCATTTAGTTTTAGTCATATTTTAGTCATCTGAATTGTTTTAGTTTTAGTTGACTAAATATAAAATTTTAGTCGACTACATCTACTGTAGATTTATTGTATATTTAGTCAACTAAAACTAAAACAATTCAGAAAATCGAATGGCTTTAGTTAAATTGTAACGCATTAATTCAGAATTTCTCTAAAATGAGTTTGAACATGCATTAAAGGGATAGTTCACCCAAAAATGAAAATTTGATGTTTATCTGCTTACCCCCAGTGCATCCAAGATGTAGAGGACTTTTTTTCTTCAGTCGAACGCAAATTATGATTTTTAACTGCAACCGCTGCCGTCTGTCAGTCAAATAATAGCAGTGATTGGGAACTTGAACAATAAGAGTCGAAAAAACTTCCATAGACAAATCCAAATTAAACCCTGCGGCTCGTGACGGCACATTGATGTCCTAAGACACGAAACGATCGGTTTGTGCGAGAAACCGAACAGTATTTATATAATTTTTTACCTCTAATACACCACTATGTCCAAGTTCGTTCAGCTTCCGGCTAGTGAGGTCTGATCGCGCTCTGACAACGGAAGTGATGTCTCGCGCTCATTGAAGTATATGGGCGAGACATCACTTCCGTCATCACAACGTGTTTTTTGACCTCACTAACAGGAAGCTGAACGAAGTTGGACATAGTGGTGTATTAGAGGTAAAAATTATATAAATAATGTTCGGTTTCTCGCACAAACCGATCGTTTCGTGTCTTAGGACATCAGTGTGCCGTCACGAGCCGCAGGGTTTAATTTGGATTTGTCTATGGAAGTTTTTTCGACTCTTATTGTTCAAGTTCCCAATCACTGCTATTATTTGACTGACAGACGGCAGCGGTTGCAGTTAAAAATCATAATTTGCGTTCGACTGAAGAAAAAAAGTCCTCTACATCTTGGATGCACTGGGGGTAAGCAGATAAACATCAAATTTTCATTTTTGGGTGAACTATCCCTTTAAAGACAGATTAAACTGCTGTGACATAACGTTTTTATTCATAAAATTTTGTAAAACACTTCTCCTAAAGAAGCTTTTCAATTAATGATATATGCATTCTTTATAACTTGCAAACAACATTTATTCTTTCAAGCAGACATCATTATTTGTATAAATTATATATATAATTAACCCTTATCAAAGCTATTAAAGAGCAGTGAATGCTTTTCTCTTCATCTTTTGTTGTTTGATTAATATGAAGCGCACAGGCGGCAGCAGGTTTATTAGGCTGCTGTCACTTTAAGACCGAATGCTGGGATCCAGTACACTGATGCACATCCAATATTCTCACAACTGTTCTTTAATCGACTCTGTTTACGTGAATACTCTCCAAAACTGACGTTTTGACATGATGTTTGTGTGTATTTACCCATTCATATGCGAAAGAGAGCTCATTTCAGTACTCGTGCACTGTCTAGCTTCCCGTATACACAGATGCACGCTTCGGAAAAACGCACCAAATTGAGGCTTTTTTCAGATCTATCCATGTCTGCTCTTCTCCTTCTCCTAGAATTTTTGAACGTTTTATATGACATGCAGCAAGTGTATGCCAACTTCCTGCCGGGTAGATCACGTTAAAACGTTACAAACCAGTTCAAATTCAAATGTGTGCATCATTCTGACTGGATCTCTTCCCAAATCATCCCTTCCTAACATTTTCACGAAACATTTGACGAAAACAGCAATAGATTTTATTCATAGTTTTTAATATTCAAAACTGTTTTTATTTAGTTATCATCTCGTTTTCATCTGTGAAAGTGTCATAGACAAAAATAATGACGAATATGATTCGGCAATGAAAATTAACACTGAATCGTTTCCTAGCCCCGATATATAGTGCATCATGTGCCATTCACCATGTAGAAAATAGTAATTGTGTGAACAAGTGACTGATTTTAGACGCAGCTATTTATGATTTAGGGGGCGGACGCACTAGAGAGCATTTGATTGGACAGAAGATCTGATGAGAAGCTGAAGTGCAGAGTGATGTCATCAAAATCATTTATCCATATTGGTGGAAGTGAGAGACTGTAAGTTTTGAATGCTTATATCTTTTAAATGTGAATTTTGTCATTGTTTTGGAGCACACCAGCTATAGAAAACAGTAAGACTAACATTCATACTAAAAGCTAAAAAACTTCAAATTTGATCTATAATGCTGCATACAGTGTATACTTAATAAACTTTTTAAACTATAAGGGAAGGATTTGTCGAGCCATTTTCTTTGTTATTGCATCCTACCAAAATGATAGAGCAAGGTCAATCAAATCTTTATTTCAGAAACAGAGCTCTTCGTGACATTGCACATGTCTGCACCACGTATTTGTACAATGTAGCATGGCGTCCCTGTTTACACAAGCGTGTGCTTTTGTTTCAGACCGCATGTGTGTTTTCAATCAGCATCTGTAGTCATCTGTAAGTGTCGTTGTGCTGTGACCTGGCTAAGATCAGATAAAGTATGCCTTCACCCCTCCCCTCCGCCTGCCGCCCTGCTCCATTTGTTATGGAGTAGCTGTCGGGCCGCTGTGATTGGTTGTTGTGGTAGACAGATAGCCGATAGGCCCTGATTAATAGCTGTGGCTCTGGCACTTGCTCATTGATCAAGGGAACAGGCTAAAGAGAGAGAGAGAGATCTACGACAGACTCTTAGCTTCTGCTTATCTGGTTGCAGCGATGAGATAAAGCCTGTTTGCAGACTGATTTTAAAAAATGTAATTCATAGTGATATTATTTACAGTATAGTATGCCTTAAATATGTATTTGGATGTGTTTTGCACAAAAGTCTAAATATAATATGTGTAATGCAAACCTCATGTCATGCAAATATAAAAATGATGCAGATATTATTATTGGAAATGAAATACTCTGCTACTCTGAGCAACACACATATGTGCATATATATATATATATATATATATATATATATATATATATATATAACAAGTTGCTGTTAGATGTGTGAATATGGAATTTAGTGACAAATGCATATGGTAAGTATAACATATACTGCTTCAAATGTACAAATATTTATAGAAATGTGTAATTTTAATTGCATAAATATATATATTAAATCACTTGTTGAAAATTATTTATTCATTTATTTTTTGCATTTACTTAAACAGCCTTGTGGTCTTAAATATGAACAGTTGACAACAGCATCAGTGTCCTGGAGTCTGACAAATGCATTTTTGAAGTACAAATATTACAAATATGTATACTCAGTTAACATAAATTCATATTATGGAAAATAATTATAAAATAGTTGTTCAAAATAGATTTAGACGAAGTGTAGCATGTCACACTACAGGTTCCTACTGTTATTTGTCATATTTAAGACATGATGAATGATCATGTACAGTATATTGGCAAGTGTATATGTATTCATATATCTGATTGAAAGGGAAAGAGCCAAATGGAGTGAATAGTGTGTGTGTGTGTGTGTGTGCTGAATGAGCTCTCTCAGAGGGGGGGTCAGTAGTGGGAGGTCGTGACCTGGTCGACCCTGGGGGAGTAGAGATCATCAATCAGCGAGAGGCAGGACCAAACAGCAGGAGCTGGACACACCCCCTGTCCCCTAAACCACCCCCTCACACACACACACTGCCGCCAAGCAGATGGCCTTGTAACCACTGGCTCTTGCTCACCTTACACACACTCATACATTCACAGATTGAGTGTGATTGATTTTGTGTTTCTGCCGTTGTTCAGACAGCATTGCACATGCCCCTATTTGTAAATTATTAGCATAGAAACGATTGATTACTCCTGTAATGTGCAGATCATGCAACGGGAATATATGAGAATACCAGGATAATCTTCTTGTTCTTAACATCATGCATCTCAACATATTTTTCTTGATCCTGGAATTGCATAATTAAACTTGTAAAATGTACAGTATAGAAAGTTTTGCAAGACTCATCGATTATATAAATTAGATCTGGAGTTACATTTGAAGCAACTGCACTAAATCATTACTCATGCAATGAATTTTATAAATGTTTTTCTCCCTCTCTCATTCTGAGAGGTACTGACAGACCAACCTTCATCACATTTTTCCAGCTAAAGACTGTTAATAGAAGTGGGAGTATGTAATGCCAACAGCGCCTCCTATTGTATAAAACAAGCTGGTGTCTTTATCGCGGATAGAGATATCCCATTATGGGTTTATCTGAGTTTCAGGAATTTGAAGAAAAGTGTGCAATTTTGAGATTTTGGCAGAACAGCATGATAATTTTTACCTGTGGAATTCACAAGATGTGAAATTTAAGAACACAAACACAAAATTATGAATTACTCATGCATTTTATTATCATAAAAGCTCTTAATAATCACTGCATTCTGAGTAATAATTAGAAGTTAACTTAGATTAGAACTTGAGTTTACTGAAAAAAGTAAAGCATAAGCATATTGATACTATCACACAGCGTATCTCTCATTTTTGTTATATGCTGCACACAAATATAAATATAAATCTGTGAAAATACTGTGCATTGTAGTACAGGAACATTAAGAATATACTCTAAAAAATGTTGGGTTAAATATGGACAAACCCAGCATTTGGGTTGTTTTTACCCAACCTGCTGGACAGTTTTATTTAACCCAACTATAGTTTAAAAATGACTATATGGCTGCCTTAAAATGAACGCAATATATGTTGGAAATTCAAAATCAGACACATAATTACTAGAGGCAACAATAATAATCAAAAGGTGAACATTTATTTATAAGATATTTAATACAAGTTTATTATTTAATTATTATTTATTACAATTATTAATAAATGTTAATTTCCAACCTATTTTGAATTCATTTTAAGTGAGCCACACGTAGGTTAAACATTTAACCCAACCGCTGGGTTTGTCCATTTTTAACCTAACTTGGGTTATTTTTAACCTAGCATTTTTTAGAGTGTAGCATGGTAGCATGCATTTCCATACAGAGTCATTGATTAAAGTTGCAGGATGTATTTTCTGTGTTGCAGAACATTACAAGTGTGGTACAGACACCTATTATATAAAGTGTCTCACAAAAGCAAAAGTTAAAACATTTTTTGGAGCAGCATACTAGCAATACTCATTCAATTTCTGCCATATCGTAATAATGAACCCACTTTAAATTACTGTAGGTGTCTTTAACTGTATGCATTTACAAAGTTCACATTATTTGCAAATAATTACATACATGATTACTCTGATGACAAAACCCCAACCCCAAATGTACTCCTAAATGCTGTAAAAAAGGGCCAAATTTTGACAGTAACATGCTGACTTCCATTAAAATATACTGTAGAAAACATGCATTCTGGGTAAAATTTGTCATTTCGCATGTACTGTCAATTAACATGACTCAAAGTCCACTCTCTGAGGCTGTTCAAAATCACACCCTAAACCCTAATTTACTACAATATTTCACTAATATAGTCCACTTGAGAGTAAATGAAAATGAATGAGTGAATTCAGATACTGATGAACACCTGCTGTTAACAAGCAGAATCACAGAAAGATAGAGAAAAAACAAGAACAGAAAAAAAGAAACACAAGAACTACAACTGACTTCCGGTCACAGCCTTAAATCAAATCAACTGAAGATAAAAGAAGACATTAAAATATCTCAAGATCTGATTAAACAACTCCACAAACAGCATTACCAGCTTCACTTGTTACTAACCAGACAGATTTCTGTCATGTTCTTATTGAGAATTAACAGAGGATTAGATGTTGATGATTTATTGTTTCATTCATCAGTGTTTGCTTTAGTTGGGCTCTTGATCCTTGACTTTTGAACATTAGTTTTTCTTTGGCTGCCGTAACTGTCTTTAAAATACATTTGTTGAGGCAAAAAAGCTGAAAGAATGTGCGATCAGATGACTTTGGCTTATTATTAATGGACACAATCATCATCTAATGGCCTGATTCACTGATCTCATTCAGAGTTTAATCTATAATTATATGGGTGATGTTTTATATTTTTGATTATGGTATCCCAGTGTAAGCAAATGTGAATCTGTGAAGAATTTTGAAGAACAGCATGTTTTTAATGATAAGCACATATCAAATGCTTAGTTTTATAATGTAAATGCATAGTAGTTAAAGAAAGCGTAATATTAGTATACTTGTATGGAATTCTGAATTCAGCTTTATTCAGTATTAATCATGCGATAACTATTTTTAGAGCACTTAAGACTGAACTGCAATCAAGTGAGTGTACATATTTAGTACTATTAAATACATGGAAATAATTTAGACATTTGTTAAACTCCACCAGTCTCTCGACTCCTAATGAAGGTTAGGAAGTCTAATGTTAAACAGATTTCAAGATTTCAAGCACTCAGATCTCTCTTTTTCAATTAAAAGCTAAAAAGAAACCCAGCTGGCACACTTTTATCATCATGTGATCATGAAAAAGTCATGCTGATCAAACCATATGGTGCGATGCTGCGCTTTTGAGCCACATGGCCACACGTCTTTCAATCTCCTGTGGGGATAACAACATGAAAATTGTGTAAGAAAAAAGGGTATGTCGACTCCCTAATTTTGAAAGTAAAAATAAACTACAATTATTAATTATTCCATAATATTTTTTTCTTACAAACACCATTACATCGTTACCTTCCTGGCTTGGTGCAGTGCAGGTTTATCCATTGATTTATCTGAGTTCATGTCCATACAGTGGGCGGTGCCGTCGATAAGAATGACTCGTTCATCGTCCACCGAAGTGTCGTTCCAGACCACGCTTAACTCCGTCCAAGGGTCAATGTTGCCTTGGTCAGAAAATCAGGTCTTTACGAATCACATCACATAATGTTCAATCACTGCACTCTACACTGTCATTACATGCATATGAATGAACTCAAACATAAGGGAATTATGCTTTATCCAAGGTGAAATTATCTGAAGTATCCACATGAAAGCCAAAGGCACTAACGCTCACCATTGACATAGAGCACTCTTTGTGTTTGGGGCCGGTTCCCTCCATAGTACTGGTTGGTGAAGTCAATGCGGAAAGGCAGACTGTCCAGAGGGATGTCGAAGAGTCGAGAGCAGAGCTCCGTCTGAGACTGAAGGGTTACCATACGAGAGAAGGGGCAGAAAGTGTCCTCACATGTCTGATCTGCTCCATAAACCAACACAAAAGGTACAAAGTTGGACTATAAATTAAGACATCATGAAAACTAAACTTATGAAAGATTACCTTAAATACACTCAAGTTAAGTCACCTTTATATATATAGAGCTTTATACAATACAGATTTCAAAGCAGCTTTACAGTGATAAACAGGAAAATTATGATTCAATGATGAAAACACAGTTCAACTCTGCTGCAAAGCAGCTCTGACAAGACAATATTGAGTACAGTGGTTCAATATTAATAATATTATAAAGCGATGAGAATATTTTTGGTGCGGCAAAAAAATAAATAAAAAAATAACGACTTATATAGTGATGGCCGATTTCAAAACACTGCTTCAGGAAGCATCAGAGCATAATGAATCAGCGTGTCGAATCAGCTGTTCGGAGCGCCAAAGTCACGTGATTTCAGCAGTTTGGCGGTTTGACACGCGATCTGAATCATGATTCGATACAAAAGATTCATAACGCTCCAAAGCTTCCTGAAGCAGTGTTTTGAAATCAGCCATCACTATATAAATCATTATTTTGTTTTTTGGCGCATCAAAAATATTTTCGTTGCTTTATAATATTAATATTGAACCACTGTATTCACATGAACTGATTTAAATATGTTTTTAGTACATTAATGGATCTTGAGAGAGGAAATGTCATTGCTGGCTATGGAGGCCTCAATGAGCCATCGGATTTCATCAAAAATATCCTAATTTGTGTTCTGAAGATGAACAAAGGTCTTACAGGTGTGAAACGACATGAGGGTGAGTAATTAATGACATTATTTTCATTTTTGGGTGAACTAACCCTTTAAAAGGTTAAATGTTCTCAAACATGTGAAGTTTTGGGCAGATTGGACATTGTATGCGTGAGTTACAACAACTTCCTGTTTCGTTGCATTAATCGCATACATTAGCGCTTAGCCAAGTGTTATGCATGTATTAAAGGGATAGTTCACCCAAAATCTACTCACCCTCAAACCATCCTAGGTGTATATGATAGGTCAAACACAATCATAGTTATATCAAAAAATATTCTGGCTCTTCCAAGCTTTATAATGGGAGTGAATAGTAACCGATATTTTGAAGCCCAAAAAAAAGCACATCCATCCATCATAAAAGTAATCCTTACGACTCCAGGGGGTTAATAAAGACCTTCTGAAGCAAAGTGATGAGATTTTGTAAGAAAAATATCCATATTTATAATTTATAAACTTGAATCACTGGCTTCCGTACTTTTCGTACTCGAGTCGAGAAATGTGGGAGGAGCTTGAGTTTGTTGTCCAGCTCTAATGTTTACTCTCACCTAATGCTGCGTTCCAGACGATGTTGGACCTGGGAATATCCCAAATGAAATGTCCCACTTCAGACCTCAGTAAGTTCCAGTCAATAATACGTCAAGTTCACGTTGACCACATGATGTCGCCATGACACAATGATGTTTTTGTGTCAATTATAGCAAAAACACAATAAAAATAATATAAAATTGCTTTGAAAACAGCTGACAAAAGCAAAAAACATCAACGTAATGTCTAATGTTAAAGTTTGTTTTTACGTTTATGCTCATTGGACATCTTGGAAGTGACGTAACATGACGCGTCTCGCTGAGGTCGGGGCTGATCAATGTACCCCGAGTTCAAATGCCGAATGTCCGACTTTGAGTGGCGTTTCAGAAGTTATTTCCTAGAAGGCGGTGAGAATAATCCAAGTTCCGAATTGTCTGGAACGCAGCATTAGTTTACGCTACTCCAACATCCTACATCATACGCCAAACTCGACTCTCTTGTGAACACGCGGACGGACGTTACCGGAAGCTAGTGATTATAGTCTATAAAGTTATAAATATGGATGTTTTCCTTGCAAAAATGCATCGCTTCACTTCAGAAGGCCTTTATTAACCCTCTGGAGCTGTATGGATTACTTTCATGATGGATGGATGTGCTTTTTTTTGGCTTCAAAATTTCATTATAAAGCTTGGAAAAGCCAGAATATTTTTTAATATAACTCTGATTGTGTTTGTCTGAAAGAAGAAAGTCATATATACCTAGGATGGCTAGAGGGTGAGTAAATCATGGGATAATTTTCACTTTTGGGTGAACTAACCATTTAATTGTCCCCAATTAAGCAATGTCAATGAACCCAAACTCCATCAGGTGACAGAATTAAGAAAAGTAGGGAAAAAAAGCCTTTCGGACCAGTTCTCCTCTGTACAGACGAACCAACGCTGTGTGATTTAACACTGATCTTAAAAGTATTTGGCAGCACTCAAAAATGTCATAAACGTCATTGAACTGGATTAACAGATGTCAAACCAAATGGTAATTATTTTAAAGATAGCACCAACACGATTTTGAAGCAAGTAATTTAGGATTATAATAGGATTTAAATTATACAACAATAGATATACTGTTCAAGATAAAGACCAATTGTGATCCGTAACATGTCCACACAGTCAATATGATGAACTACACCAGTTGTTACTCTACTTGTGTGAACTTGAGGGAACTGGCTTCATACTTCATAAAAATCGCAAAACATGTAGGCTATATAAAAATTGCCTTGACACCAATTTGTCACTGCAATGGAAAGATAAAGTCAGCTCTGAGAAAAAGTTTGTTTGCAGATGCCACTTGCTTTGATGTTTTATTATCTAATGCAATGACTTTCAGACACTTTTAAGTGTGACTATACACTAGATGTTTGTGTGTGGATGTTTGATTGAGAACCAGAAATCAGAGAGTGATCAAAAAGATCTAGTACTCACAGAAGCCGAACTCAGTGCAGGTCTGGTAGAGCCACTGTCTGTAGCTGGATACAGCTTTAGTGTTAGTGAGTTCAAGCACAAGCTTCTCATGAGAGACGTCCAGACACGGGACATTCTCTCTGGCACGGTACATCTGAATATACGGCAAAAATACGTTCATGATAAGACCTACACCTGTGCCTCAAAGGTCATGCTGAGCTTCATCCACAGAATCTCTGATGATGTTATCAGTTAAATACTATTTTAATTTAGCATAATGGATTTTATAGTGAGAGGAAACTGTACAACTGTGTAAAAGAATCAGGCAACATTTTTCAGTCAGTGATGCCCTCAGCTGGTTAGAAACAATATTGTGCTTTTCATTTTAGTTGCACAACATGAGCTCTGTGCAAAATTACAATACTAATATATTTCTGCTAGTGAATACACTGTATTAAAAATCCATGTGACATTGAAAGCAGTATGCTACATTATTGCTAAATGACCCTTGTAGCAACTCATAATGTAAAAACTTCACATAATGTAGTGTTCACAAGCTTCCTGATATATCCACCACTAACAGGTGCCGTGATGAAGAGATAATCAGTGTTATTCACTTCATCTGTCAGTGCTCATAATGCTATGTCTGATCAGTGTACATCTAAATGCTTACATTTAATGTGATCTATTTATCTATTTTTATTAAAGACACAATTTCACTTTTTATTTAAACGTATTTTTAGGATACTAAATCAAGAATTGTTACCGCCGCTAGTTTGACCAGACGGTCATACGCCTCCTCCTTCTGCCCAAAGGCCTCACTCTTATTGGTCATGATGTCACACAGCTCTGCGATGCTGAATGAAACCCCCTCCTCATTGTACTGGACGGTTCCCATGAAGATATCAGCCAAACTCTGCAACAGCTCCATCTTGTCCTCTGGTTTCAAAGGGGTCTCACAACAGCCAAAGTCTTTTCCCACCTCTGTCTCATTCCCCATAAGCAGAGCTGCTTCTACTGCTGCAAACACCCCCTTCACTTCTGCTAGACACTGAGGACACACACTCGGATAGACACACAAATGCACACAGACAAATTCATAGCAACCCTAAATGTGAAAAAACTCTTACCTTTTTAGAGCCGCCCACTGCCTCATTCATAAGACTATAAGCAACCACCTGCAAAAAGAGTTTTTAATGCCAAACCACACAAGGAATAACTACTGAAAGTCTTGTGCTCTAGCTCAGAGATTCATCTGTGTATATGTAGTGAGTTTAACCCTCACACTTGTGTTCTTCAGTCAAAAGTGACCAAACACCTGAAATGTAACTTTTAAGTAAAATGAATGTAATATATTTTTGCTCAATAATATTTCTTATTATGGTACAAATAAATATTTCTGCAGTATTTCTTTTTCCCATTAGAAATAATATATTCTTTTCTATTATTATTATTATTATGATGATGATGATTATTCAGTTATTTCATGTTAAAATATAGGCAAATGCAAATCCAATATTAAAGCAGATTAGTGCCATCTGGTGGGAGTAAAAAAACAATAACGCATGTACTGTAATGGTCTAACCACTAGATGCCGGTATAGCTCTATACAAAGAGGCTTGTGAATAGAGTGCCCCAGGGATGACGCGTTTTTGTAGGCCAACCCGGAAGTTAGCAGCGCACGGGTTCCCTCGGTTGAAAGCCTATGCTTTTTTCCCATAGACTTTTGGAAAATCGCAGAAAATAAGAAAATATGACACTTACACGTTTTGTCTATCAAGATAATCTTTACGAGTTAACACAACATTTATAGATTTTGAAGCCTAAATAAAGTCGTCAGATATAAAAGGCTAACAGTAGGCTATAAACGGACTACAGCACACCATGGTCGCGGATCAGCGTCGTCACCACCAAGCTTCCTCAAACTGTATTTAAAAAACAACTTTATTTATAAACATGCTCGCTGATTATGATCTGTGCTGTTATGAATACTTATCCACTTTTTCATGAGAAATGCTGTCCAAATGTCCCGTTTTTAATGATGACGTCTAAAGTCCCCGCCAAAGGAAGTAGTCCCTTTTAGCAACTTGTTAGCAACCGCCGATTTTAAGACACAGTAAAAGTTTAAAAAATCACAAGTGTTATAACTGGTGTGTTTTATGTCATAGATCAAAACATGAAAGTATTTGGAGGCTTTGTTAACCACAGACCTTATTTCAGGCGATTTAGCAAAAACCCATTCAAAATACCCATAGACTTTACGGCGTTGGAACTGGAAGTCCTAAAATGCTAACTCGCTTCCGGGTTTTGCCTACAAAAATGCGTCATCCCTGGGGCACTCTATTGTTTTTGGAAATAATTACTTACTTTTATTAGGTTGTGGATTTGGATATATATATATATATATATATATATATATATATATATATATATATATATTGTAAAGGTTTAGATATTATTTGTTTGAAATGTTGATTTGATGAGTCAGTTTTTTTATTACACTGGTCAACAGCCAAAATGCTTCTGCAGAGTCGTATTAAGGGCAGAGGCTTTCACGCTTGCGTCCGTGGACGAGTCTCCCGCTCCTTCAGAGAGGAGTCCAGCAAGGGCCGTTTTGTTGCCACAAAACTTCCACGACATCCCTCATGGGCTGGGAGGCAGTCCGCTTGACTTTTGGAGTTTGGAAAGAGGTGCATCGTGGACATAATCGTTTGGAGATGCTGGAAGTGTTTGTCACATATTGGTCAGGATGGACAACATGACTGTGGTCTCGTACCTGAATCGCCAAAGAGGACTACGTTCTCACCCGCTGTGCAGGCTGGTGAGGCGTTTCCTTCTTTGGGCGCAGATCAAGGATGCTACACCCTCAAGTGCTGAGTCTCATATAGCAGATTTTCGGCCGAGTGGAAGTGGATTTGTTTGCTTCGAGCATGACTATGCTTTGCCCGCTCTGGTTCTCCCTGTCTCCTCCGTCACCTCTGGGAGTGGATGCACTGGCTCAGGAGTGGCCTAGGACCAGACTGTATGCCTTCCCGCTGATCCAACTGCTCTCAGCGGTTCTGATTAGAATATGGGTGGACGAAGTGAGACATCTGCTGCTGGCCCCAATCTGGCCCACTCAGATACGGTGAGTCTGGTCATTCTGCTAGTTGGCCCTCCTTGGGATGCTCCCCTCAGGCCAGGGGTATGATTTGGCACCCCTGTGCCAAACAGTGGGTGTGTGCATTAATGTGTTCTGGTCTCTTGGCTGAGATTGCAGACACTTTTCTTAACTCTAGGGCACCCTCTCTGAGGCGCCTATATGCTTTTAATTGGAAGCTTTTTGCCTTTTGGTGCAGGCAGCATGGCCTGGACACAGTTCATTGCCCTGTAGGTTCAATACTGGAATTCCTGCAGAGTCATTTTTTTTGGTGAGGGCAGCCCCATTTTGATGAATCATGTGCCCATAGGAGTGATTTCTGCAAGGGTCGAGAGGGTTTAGGCCTTTCTGCCCTGCACGAGTTCCTTCATGGGATTTAGCTTTCATCCTGGAAGGTCTAGCAGGCCTTCCATTTGATGATCTATGTCGACTGCACAGTCAAGAGGCATAGATCTGACCAATAGTTTGTGTGTTTTGGTGGTTAAAAACAAATGAGCTGCTGTCACCAAGCAGAGAATCTGTGGCTTATGAGGTGCGTAGCATGGCTTCGCCTCTATACCTTTCGAAAAGTGCTTCCTTCGTACATAAAAAATCTGCTGAAATCACACGTAGCATACGTGAAGTATTTCTCGGGGTGGTGCTAAGTGCTACTTGCCAATAAATGGCATGTTGGTATAAGGGCTTCAGACATCCGTCACACCAAAAGTGTTCCCCATAGTGACAGTACACAGCGTCTCGTTCCCTATTTAGGGAACCAAGGTTACAAATGTAACCGAGACATTTTCATATAAGCCTGAAGGATCTGATGAGCTGATTCAGGTGTGTTTAATTAGGGTTGAAGCTAAACTCTGCAGGGCTGTGGCCCTCCAGGAAGTGAGTTTTGCACATTTTATCTCTGAAGCAGATGACTTCTAAAAACCTGTAGATCAGTGTTCTTATACTAAAGTCAAACCTGAACACAGAGCAAGCATTCTGTTGCACATAACATCAAAATTCAATAAAAATGTAACAAATTAACAGGAATGCTTTATCAGAGCTTAATCTGATTTCAACCTCTTATTTGAGTCTTCTGGCTCAATTTTGCCATTTTGTTACACCCACACCAGTTCATTTTTGTGTGTGTATAATAGTGTTCCTTTTTTTTTTTTACTGTATTGTGGGTGATTTGTAGATTGCACACATAAAAAAATCTGTATTTTTGCCTATTTCCCATTTATTTCCTATGCCGTTTTTTTTTTTTTTTGACCATGAAGACCACAAGTGTTCCTATATCAGATAAATCAGACATACTGTATATAAACAAAATAAACATAATATTACAAATTACACTGTGTTCCATTATGCAAGTGACATATCAGTAAGATTTCTGTACAATAAACATTCAGATTTTAGTTTTTCTAAGAAAATGTTCGTTTATTTATCCATGTCTTTTTAGATAACTGGTATAAATCTCAGACAAAATAATTGGCCAGGTCTATGGAAACCCTACTTAGAGGTTGTTCCACATTATTAAGCAAGTCACAGTTCTCATGCAATATGGGGAGGAAGAAAGATCTTTCTGAAGTTGAAAAGCACGAAATAGTGCAATGTTGTGCAAAAGGCATGAAAACAACTAATATTGTGTGAAAAGTGAATGCAGATTATTGAATTATCATAAGATTTGTGAGTGATTTAGAGCACAGCAGAACTCGGTCAGATAAAGGCTTATTAAGGAAAGTTCCTGTCAAAAAATTAATTGTATTAAAAGGGCAGCTATAAAAAGCACAGTGTATAATTGCACAAAACAAAAGACTGCGAATGCACAAGCAATCTTATAGTCATAAAGGTGTAACTCTGTTGAGGATGCGCTCTTCCCGTAACAGCATGCTAAAACTCGTGCTGCACATGTTGTACTTAACCGTATTTTCCCTTTCAAATGATTCCAATCATATTTCAAGGAATTCAACACCATCATGACGAACAGTGCGCATCTGAAGTATCTCAGCAAGGAAATAATCCATTATTTATCACTTTAAGATATCAGCCAAATTGGGTCAATGATGATAACATTACAAATAGACATATATCGGCCGATACGGAGTCTAATATGGTAGCCAATATACTGTACATCCTTACTACTACTAATAATAATAGGTACATGAATGAAACTCTTACCCTATTATAAGAGCTAAAGTCCAGCTGAGCTTGAACAGGGGCGGAGGATGCCACCGCTCCATAGATGAGATGAGGAAACTAGAAGAAAAAGACATTTTAGAAGATATACTATTTATTATTTTTGGAGTTTCACTGAATGGAAAAAAGCAGCTTAGGAAATCTCTACAGTGTTACAAAAAAACAAAAGAAAATGATGGCAGAATTCAGTAACACTTTAAAATAAGGTTCCATTTGTTAATATTTACTCAACATGAACATTGAAATATACTTCTAAAGGATTTAGTACTAATCTTAGTTAATGTTAATTTAATACACATTTATTATTACAATCAACATTTTTTTTAAAGGCCTAATATAAAGTGGGACCAACACTTTTTTAGTGAATTCTTGAACTAAACAACACAGATTTGTTTGGGAACAAACCTTTCCTCTTAGCCAAGCAGAGAGAGCTCCAGCGTAGGATCCTCCGAAGCTGATCCAGGTGTTCCTCTGGGAGAGGCCGAAGCGCCGGCTGATGTAATGATGGAACGAAGCCAAGTCGGCCAAACTGGGACAGGACAGAGATGAAACAACAATTATCATAAATGTAATGGTGATCATCGCTGTGATCTGTGAAAACCTCTGTCATCATTACGCTTGCTGGCTGGAGAGATCTCTCAGTTTCTCAGTCTCTAGCCCATCGGGATTGATGCTCTGCCCGTAGAAGCGGTGCTCCAGCGACACCAGCAGCGCTCCATGTCTCTCTGCCATGTCCACATGGTGGCCTAATAGATGGAGTGAGGTCAAATGTAAAAGCCACCAATGTTTTATTTTCTATTTCTGTATTAGTATCCTCAAAATTAAAACCGCAGTCCGTAAGTTTTGCCTCTTTGTCGCCATCTCTGTTTGAAACCTGCAATTGCAGTTATTCGCGGAATTATCATCTTTACGTGCGTTGTGCATTGGCACGGCACAGGAATCTAATGTTTGCTGTCAGTCACCACACCGGTGTGGATACTGTACTTCTGAATCACAGATTCTATGTCTTGAAGTATGACCAAAATAAGAATTTTCAACGGAAAATGTAATCTAAACAAGTAAGTCTGCCACTTTTGTTCTGAAAAAAAGCATTACAATAAATCGATCGCTTAGCTCGGATCACATCAAAACGTGCAAATTATTATTACTGTTATACTTTGTTCTCAAATTGTTAATATTAACAACATCAGCATTGCGTGACTGTGTGTATTTAGTGTATATTAGTGTTACATATAGATTTCAGTTTCTGTAGCCACTCCACAGTCTGACATCTTTTGCTTTTGACTACAGGTGAATCTCCAGTTGTCACTGATGATTGTCATTTGGACCTTTCTGGATTACAATCCGCCATCAAAATGATAAATTTAATTATTCAGCTGCTGTGAGAAAAGGCTATAAATGATCCGTCACAGGCTATATAGCCTACTAGCTGGGACTCGTTCTTTATGTAAACAGACGTGATGTAATGACGCACAGACGAACCGTTGAATCAGGCTAAGGTAAGAAGATATTTTTGAACACTGGCTGGTTATGTAGTTGCTCAATCATTTATTTTAGATCATTTTTAACCAAAAAAGTTATGGACAGCAGCTTTAAAGAATCAGTTCTTTGTTCTCCACTGCACTTGCTCGGCTGGTCGATACAGGTCTGAAGGTAGGCTACACACAACCTTCGCTTCATGAGCACACAGTTATAAAAATATCTTTTTGATGTTCTTTATTTGTAAGCCATTACTTTGGATAAAAGTGTCTGCTAAATGAATAAATGTAAATGCATAGGCTATTTTTGAGGCGACCAGTAAATGCCGTGTGACTGATGATTCTATATTGGAAGTCTTCGCAGCCGACAGCTGGTAACAGCCCTTCAAAAAATTATAAAAATATGCTGTGTAGTAACTGACAGCATGCTTTTCCTAACTTGTACTGAACCTGCAACATTCCTAAGAGCTGCGAGGATGCCATCATGCATTGAAAAAAATAACACTCGCATTTGGCGCCACCCAGTGGACATTTTATCTGGACGCAGCATTGAGATTTAGAAGGAGGTGGTGGGTATTTTGGCTTTAGCAAAATGTATGTACTCACATTTTTCTCAGGAGATCAGGTTGAATGTAATAATATGACTTGAAGAAGAAGGAGAAAAAAATGGTGCTGACCGAACATCAGACTGAATTTGGAGAGAGGTCCCTCTCCTCCTATGTAGAGAAAGACTGGTCCATCTGAACTCTGCCAGTAAACATCATTCACAAAGAATTTCTGTGCAGAACAAATATTAATGAATGATGATAACAAAATAGTCGACGTGATAATATGATTAAAACGACATTTTTTTTAAATGTAGAATTAAAGCGACACATTTCTTGTTCTTGTGTCACCCTGATGATTTCACATTCAGAGCAGGAGGAGTGTAAGGTCCTGTCTGTCATTTGTACCTGTGGGAAGGTTTTGTCGTTTTTCTTGTCGAAGTGGTTCAGGGGTTGATGAAGTGTGCCTTTTTTGGGAATGGCAGTGGAAGTTTGTTTTATTCTGGCCTGATGGATTTTATGCACATGGTCCTTCATTCGCCATAGAACTTGACCTAGAAAAAAAGAGAATGAATATATATATATATATATATATATATATATATATATATATATATATATATATATATATATATATATATATATATATATATATATATATATATATAATTAAATAATAATATTTCACAATATTACTGTTTTTACTGTATTGTTGATTAAATAAATGCAGTCTTCATGATCATAAGAGTCTTCTTTCAAAAACATGATAAATGTGATAGTTTAGTAGGGTGGGGTAAGCATAAAAACATGCTTCAGTAAGGAAGCATTTAGAAACACTAAAAGGAAACACTTTTTGTTTGAGTTTTTCATACAGGATTCAATTATATAGTACATACGATTTAATTATATAGTATTTAATTAATTTAATATTTATGTTCTGTTTGATGCATGGGTTGTTCTCAGGAAACATGTCTGAAAAAACAGTGATATTTATCATTGCTCAACCCTTAAGCACTACATTACAAATGTTCATTTCAACCCCAGCAAATGACACTTGGGCAAATTTTGTAATTTTACAGCTTTGGGGTACCTTTATGTTAGTCACACACTATAATTAAAATATTATTAATAACCCAGTGATATTTCTGTCTCATAACATGCTCTGTGCAGTTATTAACATATTTAGGGTCAAAGGTCAACTAGCATCACCACAACTGGAGCTTAAACATACTGATGAAGACTGTAAAGCCCCTTTAACACAGAGATTCCGGAAAATCCTGATAATGTGTCCCAGGAATTGACCTGGGATTGTTTGATTTTGGTTCATTCACACTGCCAGTGATTTTCTGAAATCTGTGCATGCGTTCATATCCCGTAAAAACACGTGACATCGATGTGATGTGTAATGTCTCCACAGCATCTTAAGTTTGCTTATGATCTGTGATTTCTCTCTCTCAGGCCTGTGCATTTTTTCTTCCGATTCGATCATAATCTAGTGCATTGCGTACCGTTCCATAAAGCCCTGGCTGTACTTTTTACACATACACTAGCGCAGTCAATCGCACAGCCTTGGAAAGTATACTTCATTTGAGTACACAGACGTTCGACGCATGCAGTTTTGAGCAATCTCTTGCCGTGAGTTACACCCCATGTAAACATCCTTGTATTCTTTCATGTTATAGTTGTACAATTGAGGGTACTTTCTAACCTCTTCACACAATCTCTCGTCTATGTGGGCCTTCATTGTCGCTGTAGCTTGCATGTGTTCCGCTCTATTCTGTTTATGCAGTTTTTCTTTGACTACCTTGTGAATCGACACCCCCAGAGCACGGTTGCCACCTTGTGGATAAACTAATTACTGCAAAAAAACCTTAAATGCGCATGTACGACCTGTGCAAACAATTACGTGCAGTTACAAAAATCCGGCGGTGCACATACGTACTGTAACACATACTCTTCTGACGACGAAATAGTAACCTGGATATGAATAGATATATTACTTTCACAACTTCATGTTATTTTTAATTGGGTTTTGTATAAGTTTCAGTGCAGAATCAGTCTTACCGGAGCAAACCAGGTGGAAGAGCAGAACCACAGTAACCCAACTCATCACAGACAGCATTGTGCCTGATTATCTTACAGACATCAGTATCAAAGATCCCTCTGCTTTGGCTGTGGATGATGGTTTCCAGTGTATACAAGACTGGAGCAGACTTTTTATACCCAACCGGAGAGTCAGTAATCCGATATGGTGCACAGTTCTGTGAACGCCTTCACAAAACTATATACCTGGACGCGGAGGAAACCACATGATATCCACGCTGCGATGATGTTCATATTACAAAACCAAACTAGTTTCTCTTCACTTCACTTCACTTAGTCCATACTGACATTTACTATGACCTGTACACTCATTTTAGCATTAGTTTTTTTATTGATGCAAAAATATTATCACATCATCATATCATTTAATGCAGAAAACTGGCAAATATTAGAGGTACAAATAGCCAAACCATGAATCATAAAGTACCTGTACATGTTTTAGTGTGCATTCAGCACTGAGAGTTTAGCATTTTTTGGTTAATAATCTGACATCTGTGAGCCAGAATTTAAGGCACCCATAGAAAATATTAAATCAGACGATCATCTTAATTAACCAGTCCTAGAAAGACAACACCAAACCAAAAGAGATCTTGAAATACGTTATCACAAGATATGCTTTAGCTAAGAGAGCAGATCAAATCTAACTTGGCAGGTCTTGTTAGAGACTTCTCAGAGCTTGGAGAAAATGATTTCTTTGAGGTTTTTCTTCTCCATCGCTGCCTGCGCGGACTTCATTAAATCTTGGGTCTGAAGCATGCTCATATTCCAGGTGTTCTACACAAACAAACAAGAGCAGGAAACACAAGAACAGTTTCACAGTTTAATCACTGGATGACAAATGTTGATATTATGGTAAATAAGACACATTGATAAGTTTGATGGCTCAGAAACTGAATCCTACATGCTTTTACACCATTCCAGTATAAATAAGAATAATCCACCTTTTTCCTAACGAGCCTACTGCGTTTTAGATTATGGTTCTCCTGGTTTAAAGGCACAATATGTAATTTTCACCTCTAGAGGTCGCTTGTTCAAAACAAAGGCGTAGCTTGCGGAATCATGGGAGGTGTCGTCTTCACGTCTACAGCCGATGGAACGGAATCCGACGGGACTCATCAGAAATCATGGATGAGCTAATGTATTGAAGATTTATTAACGTTACTGTAGTATGAAGCAGGGTGTTGGAGCTGAACGAGGCCGCTGGAGCGATTGCTAATGAGAGACGAGCGCGACACACGTCTCGACAGCAGCGGAACTTTTATTATGTCACATACGATCGCTTCCTCTTTTTACGGTCATGAGCATGTTGGGGTAAAGCAGCGCTGTTTATCATATAAGATACATTTGTGTGTTGAAAGTTGTTATAGTGCTACTCTGTGCATTCGCTCGGCGGCTGCTGTGAGACACTTGTTGCACACTGCAGTAAGATAGATCGATATTAGTCATGGTAAAACATGGTACTCACGGTAAATCAAGAAAACAAGATTTAAACAATAACACTTAATGTGTTCAGCTATATTACATGAGTAGTTTTCTGTCGATGAATGTATCCAATCAGTTGCTCACCTGTCTAATAAAACACATATTAAATCATCTTTGGTGTTTCCATGGTTTCTACAAAATAAAACTGGAAATCAAGGGTAACGATGTCATTGATATTCAATAGTATTCTTGACATTTATTCAACAGTGCTTCTGATCTGCCTGCATTGACACTATTATTTAAGAGCTGCTGTGCAGCCAAATTATGTACCAGTTATCAATGTAAAGCTGCTTTGACACAATCTGCATTGTAAAAAGCGCTATATAAATAAAGGTGACTTGACTTGACTTGACTTGACTTGATAGGCGATGCATGAACACGGTCCGTGTCCTGGTTAAAATTGCTTATTTCTCTGGATTTAAAGATTCTTGGAAACATCTGGGATAATGTAAGTACACAAGTCAATGAAATATATAACACTCTTCTAGTGGTTTTTGGATATTTTAATCTAAAAATCCTACATATTGTGCCTTTAATTTACAATATACCCCATTAATAATTCACTGGAGCGCATTAAGATTCTCTCATTTTTCTCCCCAAATCCTCACGTCTCTTTCCAGGTTTGTTTTCACATTGTCTCCCTTTTTCACTTCTACTCCCTATTAGCAATGTTTCATTTAACACCTTTAATGGTTGTCCTATTTAAAGTGTCCCTGAACAAGAAAAAATGGCATTAAAAAAGGATTAATAGTTTGTCTTGCTGTATTCTTAATGCAAAAATGCATTTATACTAGAGTATGAAAAAGAGTATGAAAAAAAAAAGCCAAAATGCATAAAGAAAAACATTATTGAGCAAATAAACTTAACAAGAACTGATGAAAAGAAGTCCTTATTCCTAGCGAAAAGTCTGCATTATTTTCACAAGTAATTTCAGGCCTGGCTATTGCTCAAGTTTTACACTTTTTATACTCCATTGCACCTTTTTAATACTTTTTATAGTGCATATTTATACTCAGGCTCGCTTTATAGTTTTCATTATTATTATTATTATTATTATTACCTCTACCTTTTAATTTGGTCAGAATCCAAAATTTTTTTTTTGTTCAGTCTTGAATCCTCTAATTATAACCAACGTTGTAAACACGATAAATAAGAGATTCTCTGTGAACTCAATTAAGTGACGACAGCTCTGTAACATTAAGAATGAAAGTTTTGTTTTTCATGCGGCTGTTGTGTTTGTTGTTCAGTCTTCTCCGTTTCTTTTCAGACTGCGAAACAACGGCCCGTTTCAGTGTTGACAGCTTGTGGACAAACTAAATTAGAGCAAAAACTATTTAAAGCGCACATGCAAAGTACGTACACTGTTCGTCCCGGTTAGAAAAAACGTGCTGCGCGCGTACACTGTGCACGTTCTGTGCTAATGAGCTAAATGTGCATCATGTACAGTGTACGCCTACCCTAGAGTACACGTAAGAATTTTGAACACAAATTACAATAAAAATACATTCATATTTAGCATGACGTGGGCCACAAATTTAATGCGGCCTATTGGTCACCTGTTGAGTACCCCGGTCTAAAAGGACATATCTCAAAAAACATGTCCACCATCGGCCAATGAATTTTGAGCAGCTATCAGACAAGGTTAACGGAGGCCGATCGGAACGAAACACGCTGGGCCCGTTTGACCCACGGCCCTAGAGGCCTGTGAGAAATTCGAAAGAAATTGGCCACTGGGGGGCAATTCACGTTTTTCATGTGCATAAAGGATTGTGTATCGTGCGATTTTTCGCACACCCCCACGACATTCATACCACATCATAGAACTACTCATTCTGAGCAACTTTTCCTCTAGGACCACCGCTGTCCACCGAACTGTTCGTTAAATACTGAAGATTATTTCAAAAAACAACTTGAAAAACAACTATATCTATGATCTAAGTTGTTACATGATTGCTAAATAAAATAACTTTTTCTGCATGTGCTTAAAGTCCTTAAAATGCATGAACCCCGATATTTGCTGCTCGCAGCTATATTTATTATAATACTTGTCACTTTGTCATTTAATATACACTTGTATGTCTGGATGTTTGACTGATGTGAGTTGTGATCTCACAATGTAGTCCAGGGCCTCTGGGACACTGTGGTCTCTGGAGTAAATGAGGTTGACTTTGGTTCCCTGCACTGCGACAGGACTTTTGCTGGCAATCTCTCCTGCCATCTCCAGAGCTCCGGCCATCATAGTCTCTTTATCTGGGAACACACGGCTGTGGGCAACAAGAGAGAATAAACACACCCATGGAGGAAAGTTTTTGCTTATTGCTTACTTACTTCTTGCTTAAATATCTCACCTGACCAATCCACAGCTCTTGGCTTCATCAGCGTACAGCTTCCTTGCAGTGAAAGCCAACTCGTTCACTAGACTGAATGATATTTGGAGCAAACTTTACTATCAATTGCATAGAAAGAGGGCACTGCTACTGGATCTATAACATGCTTTAAAATTAAACAAGTACCTTCGACTTCCAATCACTCTGGGGAGACGTTGCAAAGTCCCGACATCAGCTGCCAAGCCAATGTCAACCTCCTGAACAGGAAAGGGTGATCAATTCAGGCATTCGAATTTAAATCTCTGCAAATCTAAGTTTATTCTAAAATGGCATAAAATGATCAGTTAAAATCACAACGACAATATAATAAGAATATCCACACCTTGACCTGAAACCAGGCATCCTGTGTACACAGTCGAATATCACATGCTGTGATCAAGTCAACTCCTGTAAAAGAAGACACAATGGAATGATAACGTTTATATATGGTTAAAAATAATAGTTTTTCTATCCATCTGGTGAAGCAACAAACTAAACTAAACTAGTACAAAGTTGTTCAAGTTGAGGAGGCCAATCATGAATGAATGAATTATATGAATTACTTGTGTCTGTATCATTACATCATAGCGCCTCCTGTCTTTGAGGTCATTTGTCCAAAAGGCCCACCAAAGTTTGGCTTGGTAGGACATTTCTGTCTAATAACTGCTGAATGTTTATTGGTCATTGCTGGTCATATTTTTTTGCATATGTAAAAGTCCTCATAAACAATGATGGTGCCTTAATCAAAGACATTGCATGCAAAATTTCAAGTCAAACAAATCAATAATTCCAGAGTTAAAGCCATTTTAATGTCTGTCATAATTATAGCAAGCTATAATAACTATAATAATAAATATAGCTGTGAGCAGCAACTATTGGGGTTCAAGAGCTGTAAGGCCTTTAAGAGCATGCGTAAAAAGGTATAATGTTTTAATTAGCAAACCTGTAACCATCTCAATCATAGATGGAAAAGACAGCCAATATAGGCAATTTACCATAAGAAATACTTGGTTTTTGAAGCTTTATAACAGTTATCGAGGTTGAGCCAAAAATCTAGGACTAGTTTGGCAAAGTTGGTTTTTGAAATAATCTCCAATATTTAACGAACAATTTGATGGACAGCGGCGGTAAAGGTGCTCAGAATGAGAACGTGTGAAAAATGGTGCGATACACAATCATTTACGCAAGTGAAAAATGCGAAGGCACCCCCAGAGGCCAATTTCTTTCGAATTTCTTACAGGCCTCTAGGGCTGTGAGTCAAACAGGCCCAGCGAGTTTCGTTCCGATCGGCCTCCGTTAACATTCTGATAGCTGCTCAAACTTCATTGGTTGATGGCAGACATGTTTTTCGAGATACGTCAATGTCCTCATAAACAGTCATGGCACCTCAGACAAAGACACTGCATGCCAATTTTCAAGTCAATCAGACCAACGGTGAAGTTGTTATAGCTATTTTTGTGTTTTTTTGCTGTTATGATGCCACCAAGTGGCCAGTCGCCACGTCCTTTTTCACACAACCACAGAATGAGCTCTTACATAGGTGTGCTGAGTTTGGTGAAAATATATCATTCCGTTCACGAGTTACAGCCATTTTATTAAAAGTGGCTCCGCCCACTTCTAACGTTTTTGTGGCCTTTAGTGATTCGAAATCTCAACTTTTTTTTTTGATAATTATTGACAGAATCCTGCTGCACTGGTTTGGTTCTGCACTAATTTTGTTTCCACCAAAAACCTAGGACTAGTTCGCAAAAGTGTTTTTTCAAAAACCCCAAAATACCAGAAAATTTCAACAGAAAGACAAGAGAATCTGAGGCATGCATTTTGAGCCAAGGATTCCAACGATATAAGACACTTGAGTCTATGCCTAATGTTGTCATAAGCCGTTTCATACTTTTCACCGCTGTAGCGCCCCCGTCAGGCTGATCGGGGTGAGCTTTGGTGACATTGTAGACGGTGTGAGTACTACCAGTCCTCAAAGTTTCAAGTCTCTACGACTTATGGTTTGGTCTGCCCGATCACTTTTAGGGGAGAATGCTGATCCTTGGAAATTTTAACAATTACAATAGGGTTGAACCGCTGATAAAAATACAATAGGGTACAAATACTGATCGATTCAAAACCAAATAATACTAAAGAAGAAAATCTGAACGATATATCTGTTCTATAATGAATCTGTTCTATAAACACAATAAAGTATAAAATGTTGTCTAAACTTCTTAACAGAGGGAAACTAACCTCCACCTATACATGCTCCATGAACGGCCACAATCACTGGTTTTGGACACTGTACAAAGAAACACAAGAGACATGATGAAACATATGATTTGTGCATTGAGATAAAGTCGATTTGCCATTGAATGTTATAACCAAATATTAATGTTCATCTAAAAATTTTCTTTTTTATATGAACTTTTGAGTGTAATTCCCATATACCTATTACCTATATCCCATATATGGTATTCAATATATATATTCCCATATACACTATATGGACATAAAATAGTGACCTTTTCAATAACAGAGAAGGTCTCTTGGTATTTAGCTATGGTGCGGCGCACGTTCCATGAGATCCTGGCTGTGTCGTCTCCTTCAGGCTGTAGAATATCACTGGCCATGCCCATGAGGTCAATACCTGTACACAGACTATCACTACTCAGTTAATGATGAAATATTCATATATGGCATATAATACATAAATACGCATGTTAAACATTTCAGAAAATTAAAAATCTAGCTATTGTTACTTGCTGAATTAGATCCCCACTATCAGTCCATGTTGCCAAAATGAAGTGTTCATTTCAGTTGCTAGTTGTCGAAATGTTGAGATAAAATATCATTTGTACACATTTGAAAATGTATTTTCATATAAAAACCAATCGACAAATCACACAAATAAAATGAAAAGACTAGCCACTGGTCAAATTCGGTAAGGTGTTTCAAGATAGTGTTTGATATCTTTACCGGAAGTGAAAAGCTTTCCAGCGCCTGAGAAAACCACGACACGACACTCTGAGTCTTCGGCTATCTGATTGAAGCAGTCCACCATTTCACTGCAGGTGAAACAAAAATACACGTGTAACACACTAATTCAGTCATGACGTGATTGTTTATTTTTTTACTGCCCATAAAGACATCTTTGGAGAACATAGAAATGGCACAAAATGTGCACTTTTATGTCTCTCTTTCTAGTATAAATGATGAAAAATACTTTGTAAACATTTAATATTTTATTAAATGTTACTGAACTGAATCAACATTGAATTGACTTGAGCTGAATAACAACAGTATTGCCTTCTGTAGAGCTTCTTATAGCTGAATTGAACTTGTTTGAAAACTGATAAACTTTACACAGTTATTGAATTGAACTAAATCGACACTGAACTGACCTATGACACTATTGTCTTTTTTACAGCAGTTTGATGAAATTTGAATCAATTCTGTTATTTTGCTACGTATTATTGTATTTTATAAAGCACTATATAAATAAAGGTGACTTAAAGTCCTTCAGTAGTCAATAATTTTATCCCTTAAAACTCATCTTTGATCACCAAAAAAACCCGTTTTTTTCCTGTGAACATTTTTTTTTAATTCAAGCCTTAAAATAGCTTGAATGTATTTCTACACCCTTAATTCATTTAATACATGCAGATCCATAAATATGCACAGCACAACCAGCTGGACGTTAACCAATCTGGTTTCAAGAGCAGCCATTCAACCGAGACTGCACCACTGTCGATCACTGAAGTCCTGCCGGCTGGGAAGGCTGATTCCAAATCATCAGTTCTCATTCTGCTGGATTTATCTGCTGCCTTTTACACCATGAATGTTCAGATCCTTCTGTCCACCCTCTCAACAGTGGGGATTACAGGAACTCCACTTCACTGGTTTCAATCCTGGGGTGAGTTTCCCGAAAGCATCGTTGGTAAACCATGGTCGTAAGTCCCATTGAACTCTATTGGTAACGACGGAACTTGCGACCATAGTTCGCTTTGGGAAACGCACCCCAGGTCTTTCAGGATATCCATCTACTGGTCACGGGTGTGCCTCAGGGTTCAGTTCTTGGACCTCTCCTCTTCTCCATATACACTACATCACTGGGTCCCATCATACAGGCACATTCTCCTACCATTGCTATGCTGACGACACACGGCTCTACCTTTCATTTCAACTAGAAGATCCCACAGTAACAACAGACAATACCAGTAACACGAGGAAAGCCTTTGCCTCACTTTCCTGTGTTTGCTTTCCTTGTTTCCTTCGTTTGGGGCTTGGGCATAATTTAAATTTGCCATTTCCATAGTCCTCAAGATGCCAAGGGTGGAATCCGCTACCAGAGCATGCCAACATTTGGTGCAAAGGGTTTTTTTGAAGCTGGAAATGAAAATGTGAGCTTCAAAAGAAGCAGGCAGAATTGAACATCCCTGAGCATTCACTGACACACGATGTGGTCACCAGATGGGGATCCACAATTGAAATTATTTCCAGGTTCTTGGAGCAGCATAGGCCATCTGTGGGGAGCGGATGTCCGCGGACCATGCTGATGACGAAAATTACGTCATGTGGACTGCCAAAGTCTACTTTGGGCTTCACTCTCCAGAAGATTTTCGTTCACAATTCCTTGCTGCTGGAATGATCCCTCTGCCTTCATCCGGAATGCGGAATCCCTGGCAACATTCAAAAGACAGCTGAAAACTCATCTCTTTCATGAGCACTTTAGCTCATCTATAAAAATAGTTCATCTCAAAAATAAAACTCTTTATTTTCACTTCCCTTAATCAATCCATATTTCTAGCTTATACTACTCTAAGCAATGTCTGAAACTTTGTATTGTGAGCACTTCTTGTGTTTATTTGCCTCTTCTTCTTGATGAATCGCTTGCTGGATTCCTCATTTGTAAGTCGCTTTGGATAAAAGAGTCTGCAAAATGAATAAATGTAAAATGTATATGCAAAAGAGACCCTCCTCCACTCAATCACACTAGCTCAGAGATCCACTTGGTCAACTTGTACAAGTCGATGTATCAGAATGATAATGCGTTTCTCAAGACCCTTCACTTTGCAGTATAATTATTGATATGCTATAGCCTGTCCACACATTGACGTGATTGGTTACAAGGTAGTTTGTGACGTCAGAAACACTAGCGATTTCAAACCGCATTTTTGAGACCGTCTTTTTTTCACTGCAGTTTTAAACAGAAAATACTCAGCAATGGTGTTGACTGATGAATTTGCACATGGTTTGTCTTAAAGCATATTATATACACCACACAGACATATAAACAACATTAAAAACTTGATTTTCACCACAGGGGGGACTTTAAAACTGTTTACAAAGCCTTATAGGAAATCTTAAAAGAAATGAAATGAATTATTCATATGGATATGAGCGTGTAATATGGATATGATGTCATACAGCCAGAATGCCTTGTTCATCGCATTGCGTTTCTCCGGACGGCAGATCTCAACGTGAGTGATGGCGTCAACCGGCCGGCTGACTGACAGGGTTGTGAAGGGGGGGGTGGGTCCTCCTGATGAAGACATTCCTCTAACAGCGTTCAGGAAAGGTACGAACAGACCCGGTTCTAGTCACAAAACACAAGAAAATCACAGGTTTACACTTCTGACATGTAGAGGACACGAGTGTTTGAAATGAAACTGAATAACTGGTAAAGAAAACATACATAAATACACACATACATATGTGTTTGAGTTAATATTTTTGTTTTATTATATAAACTACTGACAACATCGTCATTTAGAGCATTTATCTGGATCTGCCTAGTTCCAGCCTTACTGAAGAACCCCCAGATCATCACCGATCCTCCACCGAATCTCACAGTGTGGGTTGTAGTGTCGGCCTCTCCAGGTCTCTGTCGAACATTAGAGGACCAAGTGTTGGGCAAAGCTGGAAACTGGACTCATCAGAGAAGATCAGAATCATGCAGATCTGTCTTTGTGAAGAACGTGTGACTCAAGCCACGTACAAGTTTATCCTGAAAGAAAACATGCTTTCTTCTTCTCTGACAGTGTTACCCAAATCGAAGGATTGTTTTGTCCCGCAGGACAATGCTGCACTCCACACAGCCGAGCCAATCAAGGTGTGGATGGAGGACCACCAGATCAAGACCCTGTCATGGCCAGCCCAATCTCCAGACCTGAACCCACTGAAAACCTCTGGAATGTGATCAAGATGAAGATGGAAGGTCACAAGCATCAAATCAAAGCCGAGCTGCTTGAATTTTTGTGCCAGGAGTGGCATAATTCATCCTACTGCAATGTGACCGATAGGAAGCATGTCAAGATGCATGAAAGATGTGATTAAAAATCAGGTTTATTCCATCAAATATAGATTTCTGAAAGTTAAAACATCAGTATCGCGTTGATTAAAAATTAATATGTTTTCTTTGCATTATTCGAGGTTTGAAAACATGGCATCTTTTTTGTCATTTTAACCAGTTGACATTTTCTGCAAATAAATGCTCTAAATGACAATATTTTTACTTGGAAATTGGAAGAAATGTTATCATTAGTTTATAGAAGAAAACAAAAATGTTTATTTAGCTCAAACACACACACACACACACACACACACTAGGGTGTAACGGTTCTTGATAAAAAACAATCAAACTGTACCGTTCTCTTTCAAGTCTTGCGCTTGAACGGACAAATTCACACAAAAATTATGTCAGCATGCCCGTCTCGGTGAATATCCTAGCAAACATAGTTGGTTATGTCTTAAGTGAACTTAAACACTGGAGAAAGAACGCATGCGTTCAGCATCAGTGTACTGATCTGTGTATTATATCTTAAAGTGACAGCAGCCTAATATTCCTTCTGTCTGTATGTGTTTTTAACGTTGATCAAACAACAAAAGACAAGGAAATCACTCTCTGCTCTTGACTGAATAGCTTTTGTAACTTCATAATTAATCATGATTAATATTTATTTGATTTATACAGTGAAGATTATATGCAATGTTGTTTTACATTTGATTAGCTACTTTATTCAAAACTACTGTTAGATACCTAAATATCCCGAAAAGCACTGTTTATTTTATATGTATCTTTGCTCTACTGTATTTATTTCTGTTGTTGCTTGTAGTTTGATTATTTGTTCTCATTTGGATAACAAACCAAGTAGAATATCTGCAAACAAATGACACAAGACTGTTTCTCAGAATTAATTTCGCCATTTTAGCAATCACTGGTGAGGAATTTGCCCACAATACATCCCTGATCTGGCAAAATATTCTATTATTATTAAAGTAACATTTACAATAAGGTTTAATTCGTTTAACATTAGGCAATATGAAGTAACAACAAACAATACTTTGACAGCATTTATTAATCTAGGTTAAAGTGAATTTCACCATACTGTATCCTAATACATTTTAATGCATTAAGAAAGAAAATTAAATAATAATAGTATATTTATTACCCACATATGTTTACAAAGTTAATACCTTTTGTTTCAAGTTAAATGTGAACGAAGTATCCCCAATATATAGTATATTGTTTTCCTTAAAACATTGTCTTTGCTTAAATATATTCCAACTGATTTGATATTTTATGTAATAACAAAAAAAGTGTGCTTTAAGTGTCCAAATACTAATTGTAACCAATAAGATCACCAAACAGACATTTTTATAGAATGTTTCCATTTATACATTATTATATTATTAATTTAAATACACTTTCAGACAGCTGCATGCTATGCCTTTTAATATCTGATGTATCCATTAAATGCATTTATTTATTCTCTCAAAGAGAGAAATAACATATAACTGAGCATGTGACCTTTCACCCAGTGAACAGAGCTCGAGTCTGTAAGGACACATTCACCTACATTCAGTCACAGTAACATTAATAACACTAACAAACTTTAGAGTCTTGATTCTTACATTTTTCCAGTGTTCAATACTCAATACCTGTAGCATATCTACAAAAGATGAATGTGATTATTCTGAACAAATGCAGTTAGATGATCAAACTGGGTGACTTACTTCTGAAGGCAGAACTGAACACAAGTGCCATCGGTGCCCTTTGACCAGTTTATTCCCAATCACAGACTGTTTATAAAGACTAACACTACACTGACTCCAGTGATGTGGCTTTCTGTTTAACTGGCTGAAAATAACAAGTTACTCCTCACAACAGAGTGACAACCCTGATAATATCCGTCTCTGTCTTTAAAATAGCCGTTTTATTCTACACCTTTTATTTATTTATTTTAGGACGTCGTCATGTTTATCTCTGACGTGTAGTGAGTGATCTTCTCTTCTTCTTCTTCTGAATTCTGTCGTATTCCGCACCATAGGCACATACCGCCACCTGCTGTTTATTTCGGGTCTCTCGTTGTTGTATTTCTGGCTGCAGTGTGTTCAGCTCTCATGCTAAAAACCCAGCTTGTGTTCCCATCTATACTTTTGTGTTTTATTATTGTGATTCTCTATCAAATTCGTTTGTCTAACCCTGTTTATGTTAGCATATATTTCATTTGATTAGCCTAATATCCTCTTTTAATACTTTTCCTAATATCCAATTGATCTTTTTTCCTGTAGTAGTACTTTTTATGTTCTCTATCATTTTAATTCTCTCTATATTATATTTCCTACACTTTAATATTACATGTTCTAATGTTTCTATTACCCCACACATTTACCTGTAATTTACCTATTTTGGTGATGCATTTAGTTATGTGTGTCCAAACTGTAATCTTGTTAAAATCACCTCATCTTTCCTTCATCTTCCAAAATTGTACTATTATTATTATTATTATTATTATTATTTATTTTTTATTTTTTTGGTAACATGATCATGCTGCTAGCATGTTTTAACAAGATGCTAACATGATTAGCTAACATGATACCTTATTGTAGTGTTATTACTAAAACTATTAAAAACGTTCATGCTAATTGACCTTTCGCAAAGATCCGCCCCCCCCCTTAGTTAATAGGCTTATTCGGGATGCATCGGCGCTGCGCAGACCGATCGGTGTATGACATCAAAGTACCGCGAGAGCGATTCAAAAGCATAAGTAATAAGGTGTGTTCGACATCGGCTGCGGCTGGATGTAACCGATCGGCAAGATTAGCCGCGTGCAGGCGGGGAGGAGCTGAAAACGGAGACGTGAAGTCGGACACGCTGTGGTTCCCGTAGTTTGCTGCATTTACGTCAGTCATGGCTGATCATATGGCGTTTGCTGTAAACTTATGCTTAATACTGTAAAAGTTTGTATGAAAGTCCAAAATAAACCTATACACAAAACCTTTATAAACAAATGAATCAAATAACAATAATGTAAAAAAAAAAAAAGATGAAAACGACATGAAATATGAATTGTAGGCTACTGTTTTGAAAGTGCGTGTATGAGCATGAGTGGGACTGAAGAGGCTTACACTTAAAGTATCTGTTTTTACAAGAATAAAGTTCAATACAAGCATATATTATTTAAATAGCCTACCAATGTAGTGGGGTCTACGTTTCTTATCAGTTTTATTTTGATAAACATGACAACAATAACATCGTGACTTCATGAAAAGAGCTTTAACTGTTATAAAAATACAGATTTGTAAGCATTCGTGGAACTGAAGGCGTGAAAATAAACACGAAACACACGTGATCGTTGTCATGCGGTGAATCCGGCCAATCATGAAACAGCTGTGTCGTCATCACAGCTCGTCTAGCTCCTCTTGAGAAACTGCCCTGGCTGACTCGGGTGGCTGGTCTCGAATCGCTCTCGCGGTACTTTAAAGCCATACGTCACAGTCACATGACGTCAGCGCTGTCTCAAGTCGGACAACATTTCTTACCGGCATGCACTGCTTTAAGTCAGCCGCCGATCGGTCTTTGCGGCGCTGCATCAAGTCGAACAAGCCTATAGGCTTGTTTGAGATGCGCCTTGCCTCGCCTGAAATGTAGCCGAGAGTAGGCGGCTGCAGTGAGGGGAGGAGTGAAAAAAGTGCAGGCAAGACGGACAGTTCTCCGTTCTCGAAGTGGATCAGGAGGATCAGAACCTACGAGATCAAAGGCGGATATCGCGGGATTCACACTCGCGCTTTTTTGCTGATAAACTGGATGTAATTTAAGTTCTGTTGCTTTTATATGAAAATAAACATAATGAACAATACACCCAAAGTACTTGTTATTTATTTCCATTCGAAAGATGTGTGTATCAATCATTTTTATTTTAATTACAGACATGTTTTTATATATTTTTATAAATCTGATAACTATCACATAACTCACAGAGAGATCACACTGTCAGAGACTTTAGGAATATTCACACATTATTTTTACACATAAAAACATGATATTAGAGTTTTAAAATCAAACATTTTAAAACAGATCAATACATCACAGTTGTTTAAACCAATAAGCTTTAAGCTGTGTTGTCAGCAAGTCGTTTCCCATCGTGCTTTTGGTCAGCGCAGTCGGTGGAGAGCAACTGCGCTCGACTGCAGAATCCGACACGTCCGCCTCGCCCTCGCGAGAGGTTTTTGATTATGAGGCGCCGGACTGGACAAAAGTGAAGCGAACGCCGCGAGCGAGCGACACTGCGCGAGAAAGACCGAGTGCGTCCGAGAGCGAGCGAATCTGCGCGAGAGAGAGAACAAGTGTGTCCGAGCATTATGCTGCGTTCCAGGCAGGTTTTTGAGCCCGTAAGTCACGATTTCAAATCACGACTCACGACTTTGTAGCGTTCCAGGAAAGTCACGCCAAACTGCGTAAAAGTGTACACAAACCAGCATGGCGGACCGTACGGGGCTTATGCTCATTAATTATTTCTATCGCCAAAGGTGCTTACTCTTTGCTTATTTAAGGGAAACAGAGGAGGAAAACGGCACATAAGGCAAGAGAAGCTGTTATACCTTTTATTTTACCGTGCACTTGCATAAACACGGCATCCGTAGGGGCTGCCATGTTGTTTCACGGGCTATGTGACGTCAGAACTCGTAACTGGGAGTACATTGATCTGGTACGAGTTCACGGGTGGGAAGTCATGGCTTTGACTGCTGTTCCAGTGCACTTTCACGGGTAGAAGGTTGGAAAAACACGAGTTACATGCATGTTGCCTGGAACGCAGCATTAGTAAATTAGTACATTAGTAAACGGTGATCAGATTATATGCAGTCATTTAAAACAATTCTACTGTAGGAGTGGAATTTGGGGACCAATATTACAGTTTAAAAACTGGGATAAAAGTGTAATAGAAAGAACACAATAGCCACGTGCAGTGTTAATGATAAATCTTTTGTCATGTGTTACATTTTCTAACATAAAGGGAAAAAAGTGGACTCTTCTTAAGGTTTATAGACAAACTAGTTCTTCTCATTGGACTGTGCGATTTACACTTTTCTCATTGTTTTTTTAACATTGTTATCATAATGATTAAACTATAAAGCAGTATAGTTTCAAAAATTAAGATTCACATTGTTTACTTACTCTGATGCCAGTCAGGTGCACATGACTTTCTTTTTCAGAACACAAATGCATTTTTTTTAATCTGCAGGAAATTCAAGCTCTGTCTGCATATATAATGCAAGAAAATGGGTTCCACCATTGTGATTTATGCAAGAAACAAATCAATAAGTAAAACATCCTCACCTTTAAACTAGTGCATCTGACCAGGGCTCTGATGCTGTTTGAAATTCGGTTTGAAACTCCCATGTGAAGTTCATTCTTCTATTGCAATCAAAGCATCACTTTCTTTTCACATGAACATGGCAACATATTTGTTACACAGCTTCTTAATGAATTGAGTGCAAACAGGACGAGCTTTTAAAGCTTTATTTATTTTGTTTGTTTTGTTATACACCTATTGTTTTGCTATAAGACATTATTTGATTTCTTTCCAAATGATTGCAGTCTTTTATTTTCATGGTATGCATCTACAGATTTCAAATTTCTTTCTAAACATATCTGTGTTCTGAAGTTGTGCATCAGGGTAAATGATGATCAGTTGTGCATCAGGGTAAATGAATAATGAGAATTTAATTGAACAAATGAAAAAATTTTTTTAAAGGATTCGTGTTAAAGCAAGTGCTATTTTCCTTTTGCTTAACTTCCTGTTTATAGGCTATTTATGATGGAATTCAGTTTGGGTCAGTTTAAGCCAATTTGTCAATGTCTTTTTTTTTTTTTTTGTCTGTGCTAATAAATAGAAAATTATGTACCATAATTTATTTCTTTATTTTTTCTCCATCTACTGAATAATAGTTTGATATGTCTGTATAGCCTACATTTTATATATGCCACTAAAGATGTTAATTATGTATTGTTTATGTAATGTTTTATTTTTTATATTGTAGAATTATAGCTGTAACCATTGCTGCAAATGTAAAATGGTATTGAAATAGTAGAATTACAGTAAATTGTTGTGTTCTTTCTGTTAAAATTTTATCCCAATTTTGAAACTGTAATAGCCTATTGGTCTCCAAATTCCACTCCTACATTAGAATTGTTTTAATGACTGCATATAATCTGATCAATGTTTATTAATGTACTAATTTAATAATGCTTGGACAAACTCGATCTCTCTCGCGCGCATATTCGGTCTCTCGCGCGCAGGTTGGCTTGCTCTCGGACACACTCGGTCTCTCGCGCGCAGGGGTGCGTTTCCCAAAGCGAACTATGGTCGTAAGTTCCGTCGTTACCAATGAAGTTCAATGGGACTTACGACCATAGTTCACCAACAATGCTTTCGGGAAACGCACCCCAGGTTGGCTCGCTCTCGGACACACTCGATCTCTCTCGCGCGCACACTCGGTCTCTCTCGCGCAGGTTCGCTCGCTCGCAGCGTTCGCATCGCTTTTGTCCAGTTCGGCGCCTCATATTTGATACACGTCGGCATGACATCAGAGCAAGGCGACCCACCCTCGGACACATTTCTAACCGGCATGCATCTCGCGGTGATCGGTTCTGTGCAACTTTTGCTCATCTCAAACAAGCCTGATCATATGCTCTCCAAACGCTCTCGCGGTAGTTTGATGTCATACGCCGATCGTTCTGCGCAGCGCCGATGCATCTCGAACAAGCCTACTGTTGCTTTGTCCGACAAGCCGTGGCGCTGTCGCGCTGTCACGCCACATGCAGCGAAAAATACATCGCGGAGCAAAGAGGATACTGACAACACATCGACAGACAAGACAGAGCAGGTTACTTATGATATTAAATATAGTCCCAGCTTTCAAACTGTGTAGTTTTTTAAAGAAATTCAAACAATAAAAACCATTTTGTGGCTCTTTAATGTGTCGGGACAGATTGCTGTAGCGCCTCAGCTCAAGCAGCTCGTGAACTGATCTCTTCCTACTAGTTCATTTATAGCATCAAATAAACACGAATGAACATGAGAAGGAATGTTGTTTCAAACGCGGAAAGTCATCAGTACACACAATTCTTCAAGTTTAAGTCCACAGAGGTTAATCCTCTAACTTCTGACTGCTTTGTCGGACAAAATGGCAGATTCAGCGTTCTGATTGGTTAGATCGCTTGTCAATCAAACTCCCGGCGAAGGCAGTGGTGTATAAAGTACTCAAACCATACTTGAGTAAAAGTATAGATATCTTACCAGAAAATGACTTTGGTAGAAGTTAAAGTCACTGTTTAGAATGTTACTTGAGTAAAATTTTTAAAGTAAGTGATAATTTTTGTACTTGAGTACGAAAAGTATTTTTATTATTAAAAATACTTAAGTATTGAAAGTAAAAGTATAAGTAAATTTAAAATACAATAGGAGCAAAAAAATCTTAAAAATGGTTCTATACACAGTTTGAGCAGCAAGATTGTGTTCAGTTTTAAAAAAAATGGCTAAATGTTTATTGTAATTTTTAAATATAAAAATATACTAATATATTAATTATACATTGATCGTTCATGTTAATTCATAGTGCATTATAACTAATGTTAGACAGAACTTAAAAATGTTAAAATGTAAATGTTGAAATTAAAGATGAACAATAATTTTATTAACCTTATTTAATGTTACAAATGGACTCTTCTTGTAAAGTTCATATAAATCCAAACAGTCATGCTTAAAAATTACCATCTTTACACACAAAGTCATAGCATGGGTCTATTATATGTATACTTTCACACATTATTTGCCTCTATTTTAGAAAACTTGATTGTCTAATAAAAATATGTGTTACAGTGCCGATAAAAGAACTGAAATCAAATACATTTCAGATTTGTTATGCTTCTGTCGCTGCATGATGAGAATACAGTTTAAATATGCAACTTTGCCAGATAATGAATGCATAACAGCGAACAAATGGATATAAACTAATGCAAAATGAATGCTAACAATCGTGACATTTAACAGTTAGTGATTTTGTCACATTGTTTTACCCGCTTGAGGTACAACTAATGTTAGCATCCTCTCAGCCTCGATGGCAAACATACTACTGTTCTCCACTAATGCAGCATCTACTCAACAAACTAATTACTTTATAATGATATGAAAACATGTACAGTAGTGTACACTGTATAACATACTGTTTTGTTGTCTATGTTTTAAATCCGTTTTTGAAGTGTCCCGCTCTGTGCAGCATACAGCCTCACATCATGTGTCAAAACAAACTCTACGAGGCATCAGTGATAGTTTTTATTTCGCCTCTAGAGGCCGCTCTCATACTGTATAATGACAGCGCACTCTTCTCAGCCGCTCCAGCAACAGACCCAACCCGGAAAATGAAATCAACCGCGGTTGTGCAAGTACTTGTTTTCACATGTTTGCTTGCAGTCTGTGTTCTTCCGACTTTATTTTGTAGTAAGTAATGAAAATGCTTTGGGAAAATGTATGGGAGTAAAAGTATACATTTTATTTAGGAAATGTAGTGGAGGAAAAGTAAGTAGACAGAAATATAAAAACTCAAGTAAAGTACAGATTCTCCAAAAAAAATACTTAAAGCTGCAGTCCGCAACTTTTTTGGGTTAAAAATTATCCAAAATCAACTTTTGAACAAGTACATAACCAGCCAGTGTTCAAAACTATCTAATTATCTTGTCTCGATTCACAACAGTAAGCTTGTAATAATGTTTTATAATAAGAGCGACATGGCGGATTTCCGCTGGAAATTTGAGCATGCAGCAGTTCCTCTGTGCGTCATTACGTCACGTCCGTAAACAAAGGAAGGAGTTCAGGCTAATCGGTTTAATCACGTGAGGACGCTGTCGGTAGCGGCACATTTATAGCCTGTTCTCAAAGCAGCTGAACTAATTAAACTTATCATTTTGATGGCGGATTGTAATCCAGAAAGATCCAAATGACAATAATCAGTGACAACTGTAGATTCACCCCTAGTCAAAAAGCAAAAGACTTGGACTGTGGAGTGGCTACAGACATTGAAATCTACAGGTAACACTAATACACACTAAATACACACTCACGCAATGCTGATGTTGTTAACATTAACAATTTGAGAACAATATAACAGTAATAATAATTTGCACGGTTTGGCATGATCCGAGCTAAACGATCGTTAGATTTAATCATCATTGGCATCATTTTATTGTAGGCCTGATGCTTTTTTCCTCAGTTGGTCAAAACAAAAGTGGCAGACATGTTACTTACTTGTTCAGATGAAATTTTCCATTTTCCATTTTTTTCTTATATTGGTCATACTTTCAAGACGTAGAATCTGTGATTCTTAAGTTCAGTATCCACACCGGTGCGGTGACTGACAGCAAGCATTAGATTCATCCACGCTGACGAGCTGTGCCGAAGCACAACGAACGTACAGATAACTGTTCCGCATATGACTGCAATCGCATGTTTCAAACAGAGATGGCGACAAAGAGGAAAAGTTGCGGACAGCAGCTTTAAGTACTGTAACAAAGTATTATTACTTCATTACATTACACCACTGGCGAAGGATCAATTGAAAGAAACCTGACATATAAGAAAATATAAATATTAGTTGAAAAAACTAAACAAAAATTAGAAATGTTGCCTTGTCAATATAATTTCTTACCTCCCACCATGATCATTACCCTTTCATTAACCAACAAGATTATAGAATTAAATGAAATTAGAATGGATAAGTGCAAAGACTATAGAATAACACAAGACGCGTCACTCATATTATTATGAATTGGAGAAAGTGCAACACGCAATGGCTCTGCACGCAATATGGCGGAATGAGTCCCGCCTTCTAAATAAGAGCCAATCGCTGACTGGTAAAGTCATCGCGTCACTGCAGCGGCCGTTAGAAGCATCGGTTTCTATAGAAACAGTCAGAGGCGCTTCCGAAATGAGGCACAAGAGATGCGCATTTAGGATTGCGCATGCGCATTTGCTTGATCAAGCTTGAAGAATAGTTTTTTTCTATTCTTGATTCGAGCGTTTGGAAAAAAAATTATGAGACAGATTTCATTGGTGATTACAAATATGAAATTTAATTGAAAGCTTGGCAAACAGCTTTGGAGAATTTGATGTTTCCCGAGTCATTCTATGAAACGGGTGCCATTTCCACTTTGTATTTTTTATAATTTTCATTATGAACAAACTTTTTTTAAACAAACCTACAAATTGAAAGATATGTTAATCCTCCAAAAAACATATTTTCCCACTTCAGGCACAAAATCTTTATTAATATTATCCTTTTTATTCAGGCAAGGAAGCCATTCTTGTACCACCCTGTCACAGACAATATGTATGCCATTGGAGTAGTAAAACAAGAAATAGATTTTTAAAATCTTATGTTTTCCTAATAGAAAAATGTCCCTTTTTTGGAAACCATCAATAGAGAGTCTGTAATTTAATATATTTTTTTTATTTTTAGATTTTTAATCATGAAACATGAATTTGACCTTTCAATGGCCTCATTGTTTGTACTGAAAAAATGAATTTACTTAAAAAATACAAACAAAGTTACATTTATCTGATCAGTCCACACAACAAGAATATCATTCAACATTAATTTATGTAATATTTCATTTTCTTTCCATAAACCTTTAACAAAATGACCCTGTGACAGGGTGGTAACTGATGTGACGGGGTGGTATGGACAAAGTGTTTCTCTATATGATCTGCTGGTTTTAAACTTTAAAAACTGGGGGAGGGGAGACCTTCAAATTGAGTAAAAAGTGTGTGAGTGACATAATGAGTGAGTGAGTGAATGAGTGAATTAATGAACCAAACAGTGTTGCCAAGTCTGCGGTTTTCCCACGAAATTGGGCTAGGCTACTTTTACACTGTTGCCGCAGGTTGTTTTTCATGTCCACGGGTTGAAGCGAGCCCAAATAACATGATATTTAGCCCTTGGAATGAACATTTTCCAAGGGAACCCTGCCAAAAAAAAAAATGTACCCCCCAGAATGTGATTTTTATCAGGGGACATTTTGGGATGAAATTTACCACCCCGTCACGTTTTTGTGACAGGGTGGTAAATTTCATCAAAAAATGTCCGCAAATCTTCCATGTGGTCAAGTTTCTTAACTAGCATACATACATTCAATCTGAAATATAATTTTCTTTGTATTAATAATGTAAAAAAACAGTTTTCCCTATCTATTTTGCGTGACGGGGTGGTAAGTTTAAGCTTGACGGGCCCTGCCTAACATGAAAAAGCAACAAATAAACAATGTAAAAAAATTGCACATAGTTGCCTGCTTTTGTTGTTGGTGGCTATAAGGCTCAAATGATGTCACTTAGGCTTTGTGATGTCATTTAAAGGAACAGAGCATTATTTATAGATAAAACAAGTTAGTGTGACGGGGTGGTAAGTCAAACTGAGGGACGTGCACAAATCATAAAATATTTACAAAAAAATAAGGTTTATTGTGAATAAATATATTTTGTGTATATAGGGACACACATATAATCCTGAAAATAGTATATGTTTGAAAAAAACAACTTATTTGGTGAAAATTTAGATGCAAATGTCATGTTGATTAACACGGACATGTGAAATTGGCTATGTAATAATGGAAAATGATTAAAAATAGTATGTTAATCTTCAAAAAAAAAAACATTTGATCATATATCATGTCAAAAAGAACACTTGAATTAATAACTTGCTTTGGAAAGAGACTTTGGGACATATTTTGTGCCTTATGCATCTGATCAAATGTTGCGGACCCAAATGGCACCCGTTTCGTAGAATGACTCTCCCATTCAAAGAGATACCTTGAATGCCCGAGAGGCATTTCAAAGATGGCTGCTGAGTGAAATGACTCATCTTAAAGGGACTTTGATAAGTACAGTGACCATTAGGGGACAAGTTTGGTTCACTTAGCTTTGTCGTGGCAACAACATGTTAACTCATGGGATCGTGATATTAATATATTGTGGCCACACACCCTGAATCGGCTCATTTCTAATTATGCCCCAAAATAGGCAGTTAAAAAAATGAATTAAAAAAAATCTATGGGGTATTTTGAGCTGAAACTTCACAGACACATTCAGGGGACACCTTAGACTTATATTACATCTTTTAAAAAAAAAAGTTCTAGGGCACCTTTAATGTCTAGTTAACCCTTCACAAATTCGAATGGTTATTTTATGAGTATTTTAAAGGCACAATATGTAAGATTTTTGCAGTAAATATCCAAAAATCACTAGGCCAGTGTTATATATTTTGTTCAGTTGAGTACTTAAAATATCCCAAATGTTTCAAATTTGTAAATTGTGAGAAAATCACGATTTTTACCAAGGATTGGGGACGGGATGTGTCTGGGATGGCATTATACCCACGTCACCCTCGGTTTCCATGGAAACACCAAAGACGCTTTAATAACTATTTGGTTACGTTTGTAGACAGAAAACCAATTGTTGTTATATAGATCAACATGTTTAGTCTTATTGTTGTAACAATATTTATTTATTAGCTAAAAAGGGTAAATAATAATTAGTCATGACTTATATGATTAATTATTAAAGGTGGTACAGAGGATGTTTTGTTTTATACATTTTTGCAATATTACTTGAAACTGTCTTTACTAACTGATGAAAGACTATTTATTAGGTGCACTGAAAGTAATAATATTAATATACATCATCTGTGCATGAGGTAGGGCCTTAAAAACATCAGCCATGATCGTGTAAACGATTGGCCCTCTGGCTTGTCAATCACTGCCATTGTGAGAGACGTGCGCGGATTGGCCCTCTGGCTTGTCAATCACTGCCATGACGTTCCTTGTGAGAGACGCGCGGCTGCGCGCTCTAGTAACTTTCCACACTCCACATGCAATGTTTTTGTCAGGAGACAGGAGTAACAACTGCAGATTATGAGTCACCTGCGGTGAGTCCGACATAATGAATCCACGGTTTTAGGTCGCGCACACACTTAACGATTGTAAGGCCGATTATGAATGTAAATTGATACTTATGACTGATCGCGCTCAAACGCGTCCAGTCAGAGCCAGTTGCGTTCAGTCTGCGATTATAGTCGGTGTTCAAATTCCTTGTGAAAGTATATAAATCTGCTTCAGGAGCAGGAAACAATCGCTGTATGTTGAGCACAGTCTTAGAATGTTTTAGCTAGTCGTTAAATGTGTGCCCGGCTTAATAACACAGCGAATGCCAGTGGTAAACAAACACTGAAGGAGGGGGGTTGTTCTTCCGCATGCGCTCATTTCAAAAACTCAGTCGACGAAAACATCCCCTGTACCACCTTTAATATTTGAGTTCAAATTAACTTAATGTAGCTGAATTAATATTACAATCAATGAATCTGTTCAGCCAGCGAACACTCAATGATACGTACGCTTCTGCATTGAGTGCAATCCAGGACTTTTTTGTCCCTAAAGTTAATGTGGTTGCTGAACGTTACCGCTTCCACCAACAAAGCGTATGTCGCTGCTCTGCGTGAACTTGCTGCCACCTGCGAATTCGGTGCTATGGAGGACGAGACGATCCGCGACCAGCTGGTTGAAAAGACTAATTCAGCTCGCATCAGAGAATGGCTTCTGCTGGAAGTACCACTCGACCTTAAGAAAGCTATGACTGTTGCGCGGCAAATAGAAACTGCAACAGCGGAGGCCAAAGCGATAATAACGTCATCGGACAACTCAGTACAAGCAGTTCAACAACACAACAGGCCAAAAAGTAAAGTCAGCACGATGTGCGGACCTCCCAAATCCACCCGTTCACTTACCTGCTACCGCTGTGGATCCGAGCAGCATGCAGCTAATTTTCCTGGATGCCCTGCTAAGGATGCGGTGTGCAGGAACTGTAACAAAAAAGGACATTATGCTAAGGCATCCCTGCTGAAAAATCCAGCTAAAACCAGCCTAAGCTGGTTGACTGGTCTTAGCTTGTTTAAGCTGGAAGTAGCTGGTTTTAGCTTGTCTCCCAGCCTGGCTTAGCTGGTCAAGCTGGTCTCCCAGCCTGGGTTAGCAGGTGTTCAGCTGGTTTAAGCTGGTCAAAAGTCAAAACCCCTCTAAAACCAGCTATGACCAGGCTGGGAGACCAGCTAAAACCAACCTGACCAGCTTAGGCTGGTTTTAGCTGGATTTTTCAGGAGAGATGTCGTGGAAGCAAACGGGTGAGTGAAATTACAGTGCCTGAAGTGATCGTGTTAAATATTGAACATTCTGCTTGTGACTGTGGCAAAATAATGTGTACAGTACAAATAAGTGTAAGCACAGGACAAAAACAGGACGTTCAGCTAATGGGAGATACTGGATCAGCTGTGTCCATTTTACCAATGTCCATTTACACTGCATTGTTCAATCAAGCACCTCTCTCATCACCAAAACTCAGTCTAGTTAGTTTTGGGGGCGATGCAATTGAAATGAAAGGATGCCTGCCCGCCAGCATTTCATATGGTGACCATTGTACTACTGCAGACCTGTACATCGTACAAAAGGGATCAGCTGTGCTGGGCAGAGACCTCTTTACTGGACTGTGTTTACAATTATGTGATGGCCAGATCAGTACCGCCCAATGTGTGAATCCTGTCTCATCTGTAGCTGCAAGCTGTGAAAACAGACTGGGATGTGCAAGAGGATTTGTACATCCTGTCAAGATTCGGCCTGAGGTTCAGCCCATTCAACAAAAACTCAGGCACTTACCTTTCTCAATCCGCGATGAGGTGTCCAAGGAATTACAGAAGCTTGTACAACAGGATGTAATCGAGCCTGTGGATGCTTCTGAGTGGGTCTCCCCGATAGTGGTGTAGTAAATTTCAGAGTTCGTAGGGAAGGAAGAGGACAGGGTCGGCTTTTGATTGCTGACTGAGCTTTATTCAGTGTATAAAAATGTCCAACAAAAGTCTGTGCAACAAAATAAACAATCCACAATAGGGCTTCAATCCAACGTTGGTATAAACAATCCACAATAGGGCTTCACTCCAGTTGCTGTTGCCGTGCTCAGCGTCTCAGTCAGCAGTCCCTCTCTCTCTCACACACTCCTGCTTCTCCTGGCGTTTTATCCTGTCTCCGCACCAATTACTGGAATGAGAAACAGGTGTTCGTGATTTACATTTAACCCACTCACTCACCACGCGTCTCCTGACGCTCTCTCCCGTTGCAGACCTCCCTGAACCATGCCCCCCTCGCCACAAGTGGGCACCAGAAAAAATGACGAGGGGATTCGGCTCTGTGTCAGACTTACGTGAGTCTAATAAAGCTATCGTAGTGGACGTAGTGGTTTTCCTCTTCCGCATATGGAGGAAATGTTCGCAAACCTGTTTGGAGCTAGAATGTTTTCCATATTAGACCTCCAAAGTGCTTATCATCAGGTTGTGTTGCATGAGGACAGTCGAAATATTACTGCGTTTATCTACGCATGATGGGTTATTTAGTTTCAAAAGAGTTCCGTATGGCCTGGCCTCAGACGACATCATGGTCGCAGGAGCAACACTTGAGGAACATGATGAAAACCTGCAATCTGTGCTGCAACGAATTGACTTCATGAGTTCACATATCCATATAATTAAATGGAGTAAGGTTTGCGTATTTGGCGTGCTGTCCGGGGAGAGGGCTCCGAGCTCGGAATTTTGGCCCGAACGCAGAGTACTCCCCCCGGTGTGGTAAAAGTAGATAGAACTATAAGTGAGGAGATGGGGTGGAGGAGGGATGCTGATAAACTCTCAGATGAACAGAAGTCAGTCTGCTGAATTTATACCTTTGACATTGGTTGAGTTGATTAACTGAATGCTCTCCACCTGTGCTAATTAGGTTAATTATCTGAACTTGCTCCTCCCGAATTTTGTTAATAAAACATCATTTCACGAGTACACATATCCATATAATTAAATGGAGTAAGGTTTGCGTATTTGGCGTGCTGTCCGGGGAGAGGGCTCCGAGCTCGGAATTTTGGCCCGAACCCAGAGTACTCCCCCCAAAAAGCAAAAGAGCAAAAAGGACAGCCGCCAGACTAGAAACCCCCAAAAGACGCCGAGAATTGGCGGACTGGCGTTTCAAGAAGCCTGGTCGCTTGACCAGGAGAGCCCATGTTGCCACTGACAGGAGTGCATCACTGTACCAGGCGGATGGGCCCTACTAGCCGACAAACGATGGGTAGCTGAAATTTGGAACGACCGATCGGGAGGGCTCGTGAGGGCTCCAGGAGACCAATGCTCGTTGTATCAGATGCGTAAAGCCCTATCGGCCGATAAATGAGGAGCAGTACGAGTTAAACCGTCTGTCTGACGGGCCCTACCGACCAATTGACGGGGAGCGCGTGATTTGGAGCGGCCGATCGGGAGGGCTCTGGTTACGTCTGACAGGAGACCAATGCTCAGTGTCAAACGGGTGAGCCCTACCAACCGAAAGATGAAAGATTTTTTTTTTTTTTTTTGCTATAGAATTGGGCTCCTATGGGAGTGGAGGGGACATCGTTGCAGCTGCAGTGGAAAGATCAGCCAGACAAACTGAGCTCCTGCGAGAGCATGGAGATAACGTTGCTGCGCCGAAGGCAAGGTTTGCCAGGGAAGGAGCTCCTGCGGGAGCGGCAATGTAAGAACAGAGTGGGCTCCTGCGGAATCAGGTGAGAAGACGCTGCTGCACCGAGACCATTTTAGTGGATTGATGGTGTTAATTGAGGTGGATATGGTGAGCTTGTAGGATTTAGCGAGAGAACGAGCTGAAGCTGAAGAATTTGGCTGGTAAGGGTTTGCGGAGCTTCTTTAACATGGAAGCGATTGGATTAGATAGGATATAGATCTTTAAAACCTCTGATGGCCAGCGACTAGAGTGTTTGACTCTGATGCTCAGAGAGGCCTTTTGGGGCAGCTGTGGTTCCTTGCCGCTGTTGCTTCTGGCTTGCTTAGTTGTGGACACTTGATATTCAACAATGTTTTGATCTGCCTTCATTGTCTTCACTGCACACCATTGTATGCAAACTGAACTGTCCTGGATGATGACATCACTTTTCATCCAGAGCTGTTGTATAGATAAATTAACTATGAATAAGTAGTTTTATGATGGAATGAATCAATACTGGACTTACTTAAGCTGCACAATGGCACCATTTTCTTCTAGAGCTGCTGTGCAGCCAAAATTATATTGCTTTCACTGTAAAGCTGCCCCGACACAGCCTGCATGTAAAAAGCTCTACAAAACTGACTTGATTTGGTTGCTGTCCTGTGCGTAACAAATATTTGGAAAAGTGAATAGGTTGGGTCAGGGTCCACCTTTGGAGCCAGCGGCCTGAATTTCAGATCAAATCTGTGCACTGATCTTGCTGGCGACCTTCATAAAGCAAACAAAACAAGATGACTGTAACAACAATTTAATAAAATGACTTTAATGCAAAATCTTTAAATTGAGACTGCCATTGCTTGTCTACTGTGCCCAGTGTGGTAAATGTTGTGTAGTGCCTTATTGTTCCCCAATCTTGCAATAAGATAAAGTTGCACCTTTTTAAGATAAAGTTTCACTTCTGGAACAGGTGTAATTATTTATAAAAACATCTTTGCTAAGACGATTCAGACAAATGCAATTCCATTCATCAATATAGCAGCTTTGCACTCGTTATTTTTATTTATTTACTTTTTTTATATATATATATATATAAATAAACATTGTATTAAGTTTTAGTACTGCTCTCCAGTCCAGGTTGGAAATTTCATGCCAGAAAAAATGCTGCTGATAGTTTATGACGCGAGCAAGAGCATTGTTTTTGTTTAGTTTCTAAATGAATCTGTTTTGAATGAGTCAGACGAGTAGCTGACTCACTAAGCGATTCATTATTATTATTATTATTTTTATTTAGTTATTATTATTATTTTTTTATTATAATTGAAGTGCAAATGCATAAATTCCATGTAACTTGAGGCAGCTTCTGCTGAACGTACACTGCTGAATGCGTTTACAATGATTCATTGATTGGTAACAAAGCCTGTTCTCATTATTAATGAAGCATTAAGAGAAAAATCTGGTCTGTTTTATACATTTATGAAAATTCGGTCCATTTTGTATACTGCATTACCGCGATACATCAGCTATAGTATTATCTAATGGTGTAGATAATTGTTAATAGCATTTAACACTTAAAACAGTTGCAGCTGATTGGAAAATGTTTTCCCATGCATGCTTGAACTGACTACGGTGCATTTACCTCTGACCAGTAGACATCACCAGCGTGTGACGATTCGAGGGAAACCGAATCATTTCTCAAAGCGGTTCAATTGATTCAAAAGCTTTGTTTCTCCCATCACTAGGAGGAACCCTCAACAGTTATTTTCATCAGTTATCTGAGTCTTAACATTAATTATTTTATACAGATACAGTCGTGGAATTTATTTGAATCCATTAGTGAGAATGAATGAGTGTATGAAATTGTCTTACCAGTCTGTGCAGCGTCTCTTTAACGGAAGCTGGGTTTTGAGTTACTTCAAAACAGAAACAAATCGGTTAGAGCTGAAAATTATATAGCGTTATATTTTATGTTTATCTCAGGACAGCGTTGACGTTAAGTTCTTATTAATTCTGCAACTGTGCATGCGATCTGACTGCACATGATGTCCGAGCTGTTTGTACAGCGCCTTAGATTAGAAATGGCAAATCTATGAAAACGGTTCAAATTTCAAAACATATTTCTTCCGATCAAAATTGAGTATCCAGATAGCATGAACTGTTCTTGTGATTTAGTGACCAAAGCGAAGCAAGTTCAACCAGGGAAAACGAAAAGGATTTGAGCTGTGTTTTTTACAGTTTTGAGCCAGCAGGGTGGAGAGAAAGCTGGCCGACAATGAATCAGCGGCGCGGCTTGTTGAGAGCCTGTTGCAGCGGCCTGACTGTGGAGGAAGGCCCACTCCTTTGCGGGAATTGGGCAGCATTGCCCGAGACACGAGCTTGGTGTTTGAGGGGCTTTATTATCCATTTCTTTATGGCCGGAAAGATTGAGTTGGAGATGAGAAAGACGGGGAAAAAGATCGCGGATATGTTGCCCGTGGTAGGCCTCGGCATGCTGGGCCAGTTTGTTTGGGCCAAGACCGCCAAGACCCGCGAGACAACGCCGAGGGATCGGCGGTGGTGCGGTGTGGAGGATAATCACTTTTTAGGCCAGAAAATTGAGGTAAGATTCCTTGAGGACGAAGAATTTTTCATCGGACAGACGGCGAGAGCTCGATTTTAGACGGAATGTAGGGCGAGGCCTAATGCTGATAAACTCTCAGATGAACAGAAGTCAGTCTGCTGAATTTATACCTTTGACATTGGTTGAGTTGATTAACTGAATGCTCTCCACCTGTGCTAATTAGGTTAATTATCTGAACTTGCTCCTCCCGAATTTTGTTAATAAAACATCATAAGGCAGGAATGAAACTGAACACAGCAAAGTGTCACTTCAGACAGCCAGAAATGCCATTCTGGGCCACACGGTGTCTGGGAAAGGAATGCGGCCTGATGCTTCGCATGTCTCTGCAGTGGCAGACGCTCCGCCCATGGCTGACGAGGTTAGTCTTCATTCATTTCTGGGGCTTACGTCATGGTATTCTAAGTTCATATCAAAATATGCTACCATGGTGGAGCCAATGCACATGCTTTTACGAGGCTTTTCCATGCATGTGGTCACCTGAGGCTCTGGAGAGCTTTGAGAGCTTTGAGACTGTAAAGAGACTTATTGTGAATAGTGCTGCCCTCACACTTTTCAATCCAGAACTGACCACAGACGCCTCAGACTATGGAATTGGATATGTTCTTACCCAGCTGCATGCAGACAACACAGAGAAAACAGTAGCATTTGCCTCACACACCCTTACAGCAGCAGAAAGGAAGTACTCCATGGTAGAAAAAGAAGCACTAGCATGTGTTTGGGCCATAGAGAGATGGAGGACCTACTTGTGGGGACGACACTTCATACTGCGGACAGATCACAGCCCACTGACCACTCTTTTGACATCTAACGGTCAAGGCAGAGCCGGTATGCGCATAGCCAGATGGTCAGCTAGGCTGATGGCATTCACGTACGACATTCAGTATAAGCCAGGGTGTGAGAATGTGACTGCAGACTGTTTATCTCGCTTACCACTGCCTAGTACTGAACCTAGTCTGGAACATGATGTTGAAGTTGTAGCACTCACTTCTACGCTCACTGCAATAACCAGCTCTGAGTTCAAAGCAACATGCGATTCTTGTCCTATTCAAGCCGAGCTATGCAGACTATTCACTTCAAAATGGCCAAAGTGTGCAAAAGCACTGGATCGTGCTTTACAGACATATTTTCAAGTACGTCATGAACTTTCACTCCAGGATAGTTGTGTGGTGCATGGGACCAGCCGCCTCCTAGTTCCAGAATGTCTCCAGCCCAAGTTCATTGCGCTTGCACACGACACACATCAGGGCATCGTGAGGACGAAAAGGAGGCTGAGAGAACTCTACTGGTGGCCTGGCATGGACGCACAAGTGGAAACAGCTGTCAAATCTTGTGTCACGTGTCAGTTACATGACAAATCGGCTGTCACACACATAACAGAAGGCCTTGGGAGAATCTAAGGAATCAAATAAGATGTTTCCAAGTAAAAAATATTTATGTGCATAAGTTAAGAACATTATTTGATTTTGAGGAAGATCAAGGTAGATGAAGATGTACTTGAGGTGCACATGCATGGTAAAAGAAGGTAGGAGGCTTTATGATGATCTGTCAATTTATTTATTCAATCAATTTTTAAAGTCTGTCTCAGTAATAAATGAATTGTTATGATTTTACTAAATAAATTTATTTTTAGAGCTCACTTTAGTAGCTCTCTGCAGAGAGGCAGCCCAGCGTCATTTGGAATAAGACTGATTCATTTTTACAACTGAGTTGTCTGACTTTATTTTACAGGTGAATTTCTACCACAGGTAAAACTTAAGAAAACCAGGAAATAATGCTTTAAAACAGCATTTTCAACTGACGTGAAGTGTGTATATCACAGAAAAGATTAACTCCACTGTCTCCTAGTTTATTCCCAGACAGATCCAGTTCTCTCAGGTGTGAGGGGTTTGATCTCAGAGCTGAAGCCAGAGCAGCACAACCTTCACCTGTGATGTCACAACTGTTCAACCTGTAGAGAACAATGACATCAGTAGATCAATGCCATGTAATGTAATGTAATGTAATGTAATAATGGTTACTAATGACATTTTCCAGTTTGATACTTTCATGTGTGATCGCATCCTTCAAATTCCAAAAATATGAAAAACAGTCTGTAAATGCTAATTCAGGTGTAAGAGTCATAATCTTACTTCAGTTTGTCCAGTTTACAGTGAGGATTCTTCAGTTCATCAGAGAGAAGCATCACTCCTCTGTCTCCTAGTTTATTCCCAGACAGATCCAGTTCTCTCAGGTGTGAGGGGTTTGATCTCAGAGCTGAAGCCAGAGCAGCACAACCTTCATCTGTAACACCACAACGGCTCAACCTGTAGTGAACAATGACCTCAGTAGATCAATGCCATGTAATGTAATGTTATAAAGTTTAATAATGAAATTTCCCAGTTTGATACTTTCATGTGTGATTGCATCATTCTAATTCTGAAAATGCGAACAACAGCCTATAAATGCTATTTCATGTGTAAAGGTCAATTCACACCGCACAGGCTAACACTAACAAAAAACATTTGTTGGGTTTTGTCTGATCAGTGTGTTGGCATCTGCTGGAGTTTGTTTTCACCTGACTGACCATGTTCAATCAGTGTTTGTTGGTGTCTGTTTGGGCAGTGTGAACATGACAGTTATTTTTCATAAAATTCTAAATCCAACTGCCAACTTGTTTTTTGGTGTTTGTTGCCGTTTGTCTGTGCGGTGTGAACTGGCCTTAAGAGTCATAATCTTACCTCAGTATTTCCAGTTTACAGTGAGGATTCGTCAGTCCATCAGAGAGCAGCATCACTCCTCTGTCTCCTAGTTTATTCCCAGACAGATCCAGTTCTCTCAGGTGTGAGGGGTTTGATCTCAGAGCTGAAGCCAGAGCAGCAAAACCTTCATCTGTGACACCACAATGGCTCAACCTGTAGAGAACAATGACATCAGTAGATCAATGCCATGTAATGTAATGTAATAATGGTTACTAATGAAATTTCCCAGTTTGATACTTTCATGTGTGATTACTATGGGTGTAACAATACACGTATTCATACTGAACCATCCGGTATGAGGCTTTTGGTTCAGTACACATTGCAAACTGAAAGATTTGTTGGACTAATCCTATTACATTTGGAAAATAAAAGAGCTTAAAGTGTGTGAAATATTATGTTCTCAGTGCCACTGCGCTCAACAAAGCAGCCCAAATGATTTAACAAGTAATGTGAATTGTCTAACTGTGCTGAATTGTGCTGGTAGAATCTGAGAAGTGATGTCACCACTCAGTATTGGTCACTTGTCTGTTCCTAGCTACCAGTTTCTCTGTACCTGGCTATGTCCTCTATTTTCAGAGTGATGTAAACCAATTAATGATAAATTTAGAAGAAATATCTAATATCTACGTTACCAAGACAACGACTGACGCTTTTGCATAACTGTACTGATCCGGGCCAGCTGGTACAGTTCTTGTTTGGCCGCTCTTGTTTGGACTGTAAATACAAAAGCGTCAGTCGTTGCCTTGGTAACGCAATGGTTTTTCGCCTCTTGTCTTCTATACTCTTTGATGTAATTGAGCCCCGTTACACTATTCCTTCACGAGTAAATCTTTTTTTTGTATTTGTTTATTACTACTACAATATTACATTTCATTTTTTTATATATATAACGGAGCTGTTTTTGTTTTATATGTTGCCAAGAAGACACCTCAGAAGATGGGTCAAGTATAGCTCCATCATTGTTCAAAGTAAAAAAAATAGATCACTTTATGATGTTAGTTTTAATAAATAAATAAATAAAATTCAAGGAAATTTCTCTGGCATTTCTTTCTTTTTGCTATATCGAAAATGTACCAATGTACCAAACACTGTGTCGTATCAAACTGTACCATGAATTTTCTGAACCGTTACACCCCTAGAAATTACAGCCTTCAAATTCTGAAAATCTGACCAACAGCCTACAAATGATATTTCATATGCAAAAGTTATAATCTTACTTCAGTTTGTCCAGTGTACAGTGAAGTTTCTTCAGTCCATCAGAGAGCAGCTTCACTCCACTGTCTCCTAGATAATTCCCAGACAGATCCAGTTCTCTCAGGTGTGAGGGGTTTGATATCAGAGCTGAAGCCAGAGCAGCAAAACCTTCACCTGTGACACCACAACTGTTCAACCTGTAGAGAACAATGACATCAGTAGATCAATGCCATGTAATGTAATGTAATAATGGTTACTAATGAAATTTCCCAGTTTGATACTTTAATGTGTGATTACTAGGGGTGTAACGATACATGTATTCATGTTGAACCGTACATTTGGAAAATAAAAGAGCTTAAAGTGTGTGAAATATTATGTTCTCAGTGCCACTGCACTCAACAAAGCAGCTCAAATGATCTAACAGGCAACATGAATTGTCAAACTGTGCTGAATTGTGCTGGCAGAATCCGTGAAGTGACGTCGCCACTCAGTATTGGTCACTTGTCTGTTCCTAGCTACCAGTTTCTCTGTAGCTGGCAAGGTGCTCTATTTGCAGAGCGATGTAAACAAATTAATGATAAATTTAGAAAAAAATATCTGATCATCCTCCATTACACGGCCATTATTTACATCTCATATCATCAGTAAACCATTGCGTTACCAAGACAACGACTGATGCTTTTGAGATCTCATTGCATAACTGTACCGATCCGGGCCAGCTGGAACGGTTACAGTCTCATTTTCCACTGTGGGGATGATAACGGCCGCTCTTTGGACTGTAATACAAAAGCATCAGTCGTTGCCTTGGTAACGCAATGGTTTTTTCGTCTCTTGGCTTCTATACTCTTTGATGTAATTGAGCCCCGTTACACTATTCCTTCACGAGTAAATCTTTTTTTTTTGTATTTGTTTATAACTACTACAATATTACATTTCATTTATATATATATATATATATATATATATATATATATATATAGGAGCTGTTTTTGTTTTATATGTTGCTAAGAAGACACCCCAGAAGATGGGTCAAGTATAGCTCCATCATTGTTCAAAGTAAAAAAAAAAAGATCACTTTATGATGTTAGTTTTAATAAATAAATAAATAAATATAATTCAAGGAAATTTCTCTGGCATTTCTTTCTTTTTGCTGTATCGAAAACGTACCAAACCATGACACCACTGTCATATATAGAACTGAACCGTGAATTTTGTGAACCGTTACACCCCTAGTGATTACAGCCTTCAAATTCTGAAAAAGTGAACAACAGCCTACAAATGCTATTTCATGTGTGAGAGTCATAATCTTACCTCAGTATTTCCAGTTTACACTGAGGTTTCTCCAGTCCAGCAGAGAAAAGCTTCACTCCTCTGTCTCCTAGATAATTCCTAGACAGCTCCAGTTCTCTCAGGTGTGAGGGGTTTGATCTCAGAGCTGAAGTCAGAGCAGCACAACCTTCATCTGTGACTCTACAATAACTCAACCTGTAGAGAACAATTACATCAGTAGATCAATGCCATGTAATGTAATGTAATAATGGTTACTAATGAAATTTCCCAGTTTGATACTTTCATGTGTGATTACATCCTTCAAATTCTGAAAATGTGAATAACAGCCTGTAAATGCTAATTCATATGCAAAAGTCATAATCTTACTTCAGTTTGTCCAGTGTACAGTGAAGTTTCTCCAGTCCATCAGAGAGCAGCTTCACTCCACTGTATCCTAGATTATTCCCAGACAGATCCAGTTCTCTCAGGTGTGAGGGGTTTGATCTCAGAGCTGAAACCAGAGCAGCACAACCTTCACCTGTGACACCACAACGGCTCAACCTGTAGAGAACAATGACATCAGTAGATCAATGCCATGTAATGTAATGTTATAATGGTTACTAATGAAATTTCCCAGTTTGATACTTTCATGTGTGATTACTAGGGTTGTAACGATACACGTATTCATGTTGAACCGTACATTTGGAAAATAAAAGAGCTTAAAGTGTGTGAAATATTATGTTCTCAGTGCCACTGCGCTCAACAAAGCAGCTCAAATGATCTAACAGGCAACATGAATTGTCAAACTGTGCTGAATTGTGCTGGTAGAATCCATGAAGTGACATCGCCACTCAGTATTGGTCACTTGTCTGTTCCTAGCTACCAGTTTCTCTGTAGCTGGCAAGGTGCTCTATTTGCAGAGCAATGTAAACAAATTAATGATAAATTTAGAAGAAATATCTGATCATCCTCCATTACGTGGCCGTTATTTATATCTCATATCATCAGTAAACCATTGCGTTACCAAGACAATGACTGATGCTTTTGAGATCTCATTGCATAACTGTACCGATCCGGGCCAGCTGGAATGGTTACAGTCTCATTTTCCACTGTGGGGATGATAACGGCCGCTCTTTGGATTGTAATACAAAAGCATCAGTCGTTGCCTTGGTAACGCAATGGTTTTTCGCCTCTTGACTTCTATACTCTTTGATGTAATTGAGCCCGTTACATTATTCCTTCACGAGTAAATCTTTTTTTTTTGTATTTGTTTATAACTACTACAATATTACATTTCATTTATATATATATATATATATATATATATATATATATATATATATATATATATATAAAGGAGCTGTTTTTGTTTTATATGTTGCTAAGAAGACACCCCAGAAGATGGGTCAAGTATAGCTCCATCATTGTTCAAAGTAAAAAAAAAAGGAAAAAAAAACGATCACTTTATGATGTTAGTTTTAATAAATAAATAAATAAATATAATTCAAGGAAATATCTCTGGCATTTCTTTCTTTTTGCTGTATCGAAAATGTACCAAACTATGACACCACAGTGTCGTATCAAACCGAACCATGAATTTTCTGAACTGTTACACCCCTAGAGATTACAGCCTTCAAATTCTGAAAATCTGAACAACTGCCTACAAATGTTATTTAATGTGTGAGAGTCATAATCTTTCCTCAGTATTTCCAGTTTACACTGAGGATTCTTCAGTTCATTAGA